>NC_141687.1:955595348-956292848 GCF_964263255.1 Lissotriton vulgaris | reverse complement strand
AGTAGCAGGGGCTCCGCAGCCACGACGACAAAGGCCATCTGGCGAGAAGCCCATACGCACAAGCCGGGGGCCGGTGACGTACACCCGGTGAAGGATTTTGAACTGGACTAGCCGCAGACGCGAGGAGATGGCGACCTCCTTAGGGGAGGACACAGCACTCTGCCAGTCCTCGTCGTCCAGTTCCAGCCCATCGGCCACCCACTGTTCCCGCAAGCGCTGGAGGAGGTCGACCTGAACATTAATCAGCTTCTTGTAGGACAGAGAGATGGCACTATCCGGCATATGCCCGTCCAATACCCTGTCCTCCAGGGGAGAGCTCTCGGGGATGTCACCCTCCTCCGGTCTGGCGGCGGCTACTGCATGCTTAAGTTGGGCATACCGGAAGAACTCCGTTCCACTCAGTTGGTATTCTGCCTGCAGCTGCGGAAAAGTCTTAACATCCCCCCTGGCCAGCATATCTTCAACTCTCGAAATCCCTATGAGGTCCCACTTGTCGAAGCCTTTGGTATGCCAGAGCTTGCCTAAAATGTCGGAATCGAATAGAGGGGTGAATTTCGTCAGTCTGCCCTGCCAACCCTGTATCTTATTAACCGTTCGCCACGTGTGGACCGCCGCCTTGGTCGGACCCGTGAGGCTCCGATCGAAGGATCTAGAATAGAGAGCGCGGTAGTAGTTCCCACCTTGCAAGAGCCATCGATCCATAGCATAGCCCGGGCTGTCGACAGGACCGTAAAAACCATGATTGATGGCGGTGAGTTGAGAGGCCCAGTAATACCTCCGCACGTCTGGTAACGCAATGCCCCCGTCGTACCACGGCATGGTGAGCTTCTGGACAGCGACACGAGGCCGACCATCCCAAAGCAGAGCACGCTGCAGGCTCTCAACCTCCCTGAAGTAACGGGCCGGAACAAGGTCCTGAGTATTCTGCAAGGCATACAGGAACCTGGGCAGGGACATCATTTTAAATAATGCCGCCCGGCCCAGGAGAGAGAGAGGGAGCTTACGCCAACTCTCCATATCCCTCCGCAACCGGTGGAGCGGGGGGAGTAAGTTGTGGTCATACCTCGCCTTAGGGCTGCTCGAGATGTAAATCCCCAAGTACTTGAAGCCTTGCCCGGCCAGTTGTATGTTGCAACCTCTGGGGAGGCGCGGCGTGCCACCCTTAAGGATGTAAAGGGAGGATTTGGCCCAGTTAATAATCAGTCCTGAGTAGCGCCCAAACAACCTGAGCACATCACACGCCACAATAAGCGACTTGCAAGGGGAGGTGAGGTAGAGCAGGATATCGTCTGCGTACAGGGAGACCCTGTCCTCAAAGCCCGGGGACCAGGAGATCCCATGCAAGTCAGGGTGCGAGCGCAGCAGAGCCGCGAGAGGCTCCAGAGCCAGCGCAAACAGTAGCGGAGACAAGGGGCAGCCCTGTCTGGTGCCGCTTTGGAGCGCAAAGGGAGCAGACATGCGGCCGTTAACCGTGACAGCAGCCAGCGGGCTAGCATAAAGAAGTTGCACCCAGCCCAGGAAACCTGGTCCAAACCCGAGTCTTGTCAGCACCGCCCATAGATAGTTCCATTCCAAGGAATCAAAGGCCATCGTGGCATCGAGGGAGGCCAGTACTGCCGGTTCCGTAAGGGTGTGAGCTCTGGCCATGACCCCGTGCAGGCGTCTCAGGTTGAGGGCAGTATTACGGCGAGGAATAAAACCAGACTGGTCCGGGTGCACCAAGTCGCTTATAACCCCGACCAATTGATTGGCCAGCAGTTTAGCCAGAATCTTGGGCTCAACGTTGAGAAGAGAAATGGGGCGATAGGACCTGCAGACGTCC
Organism: Lissotriton vulgaris; assembly: GCF_964263255.1. Lineage (NCBI taxonomy): Eukaryota > Metazoa > Chordata > Amphibia > Caudata > Salamandridae > Lissotriton > Lissotriton vulgaris. The sequence goes on along the minus strand of NC_141687.1, from coordinate 956,291,026 downwards.
CGTGGTTTGCCTTCTTTATGGATAACTACTATGGTGGCCAGTCGCTGGTCCAAGGGAAGGACACCCTCTTCACGGGCACGGAGGAACATATCTCTCAAATAAGGGGAGACCACATCCGGCCGAATCTTGTATAGTTCAACCGGTATGCCATTGGGTCCGGTTGCCTTGCCCGCACGCAGAGCGCGGATCGCCAAAGCAATCTCGTCCGCAGTGATGTCCCGGTCCATATCTGCACTGTCTTCCTCCGAGAGGCAAGGAAGGTCTATCGCCGAAAGGAATTCAGACGAGTCGGCCTCGGAGCGGTCCGAGCCGGAAGTATAAACACCCCGAAAATAGTCCGCAAAAGACTCAGCGATGGCACTCGGATCAGTGACTACCACTCCGTCCTCGCCCAGGATCTCCGGGACCACCCGGCTTGCCATCTCCCGCCTGTCTAACCAGGCCAGCAGTTTACCAGCCTTATCTCCAACATCATAGATGTGGCCCTGTTGCTCCTTCGCCAAGGCCAGGGCTGCGTTCGTGGCGAGATCGTGATACTCCGATTGTTTCAGAGAGAGTTCGTGCAGGAGAGAAGGGTCGGGCTCAGGCCCCAAACGGGACTCGAGATCCAAGACCTCCTCCTCCACATGCAGAAGATCAGCATCACGAGCTCGTTTAGCCGCTGCGATGAGAGATAAGGCTTCACCCCGCAACACCGTCTTAAATGCTTCCCACAGGGTGACCGCAGAGCCCACGGATCCCGTATTTTCAGTAAAGTAGAGGCCGATGGCCTTGGACAGGAGTGCTCGCGTGTTATGGTTGCGGAAATACCAGGGATTCACCGCAGCGGGGCGGCTGGACAGAAGGACACCGAAATCGAAGGAGATCCACAACGGCGAGTGGTCGGATACGCCCCTCGCCAAAAAACGTGCCTCAGAGATGGCAGGCGACTGCGCCGCAAGGGTGAGGACATAATCTAGGCGGGACAGGCTCCCATGAGCCCCGGAGAGGAACGAAAACTGGCGGAGCGTAGGATGTAATAACCTCCAACAATCCACCAGACCCATAGAGTCAAGGAAGGCCGGCAGCCACGTTTGGGAACCCAGGAGGTCTCTCGGTGGCTGGCGATCAAGAGTGCCAGAGCAGACTGAGTTGAAATCGCCCCCCAGGATCAGTAAGCCCGAAGGCAGGGACAAGATGGCGCTACCAAGGTCCTGGAAGGTGCTAGATTGGAGGCCAGGGGGAACAAAAACCGAAAGCAGGGCCAAGGAACGCCCCTCCCATCTTCCCGCCACAGCTGCGTAGCGTCCTCTATCATCAAGTAGTGTGACGTCTATTTCAAGAGGAAGGGACGCACGCACAAGGATGCCCGCCCCCCGGGAGCCCGAGGAGAACCCAGAGTGGGCAACCATTTTGTATCCCTTATGATTCAGGGCCCTACAGGAGTTCCCCACTAAGTGCGTTTCTTGCAGCAGTACAACGTCAGGCATGTGTCTCTTTATCAGCTGGATCACCACCCCTCTCTTTACCCGGTCACCTAATCCATTGACATTCCAGCTAAGCACTTTCAATTTCCTACCCCCCATCCCCGAACAAACCGCCCCACCCGACTCCATCCAACTCAAACGTCAATTGCACATTAAAACACACAGTCCATTGCCTCAAGAAAGAAAAAGAGATAGAACAAACAAACAATAAAACTTGCATAGTTGCACCCCCCACCCTGCACCCCTGCATGTGACTAAAAAGCCCCCCCAACCAGCAGTGTGCCTGTCGCCCCATAACTACTCTACAAAAAGACACCCAGAGGAGTGAGGAATCCCCGCGAACACCTCCCGCCACCCTCCATGTACTAACAGGAAAGATAGTACGGCATATCAAAGCTACATACGATAGACCACTGAGGCAAGCAAGATAATCAAGGAATCACCCACTACAGAACCAAGTCTCATAGGTCCGAACCGCCAGCCGCGCCACCCTCATGTTCTTCCTGTGCTTCTCGGCGCGGCGGTAGAGTGTCCAGCCAGTCACTAACGTTCTCAGCGAAGTCGAAGAAAAGGGCACGACCTTCGTGCTCGATCCGGAGCTTAGCAGGGAACAACATAGAGTACTTGAGACCCAGGTCTCGCAGTCTTCGCTTAACCCCTGCATAGCTTTGGCGCTGTCGCTGAACTGTCCTGGTGAAATCTGGATAGAAATGGACATCGGCGTTTTGGAATTTAAGCGGCCCATGTCGTCTGGAGGCCTGTAGGACAGCATCCCTGTCACGGAAATTGAGCAGCCGGGCCACGATGGGTCTAGGTGCCACGCCCGACTTCGGCGGGCCACCCGGTACTCGGTGGGCACGCTCCACCGAGAAAAAGTTGCTGAGGCCAGGCGGGGCCAGATGAGTCCTGATCAGGTCTTCAACTAGGAGGTCCGTCGCCGCCTCCTCCGAACCCTCCGGTACACCAACAATGCGGACGTTCTGCCGCCTGGCCCGGCTTTCAAAATCATCCAGCCGCCTCGCGAATTGCTCCGCTGTCCTCTGTAGGTTACGAACTTCAGTCTGCAAGTCCGAGACATCTCCCGTGAGACTGGTCGTCTTGATGTCCAAATTCTTGACCCTATCATTAGTTTTGCCTAAGTCGGCTCTAATGAGGGACAGATCAACGGCCATGCCGTCCACCTTGTGCGTGAGGACTTCATGCTGTTGCTGCATGTCCGCCCGGAAGTTTGTGATGGCTCCCATGATGTCGCTCAAAGTGGGTTCAGAGTCGTCCGGCGAGCCCGAGTGCGGGTTGCCCTTGGCAGAGGGTCCAGTAACAGGCGGCGTCTTCGGTTGGGTATAGCGCTCAATCCTATTCTGCTGTTGTTGCGATTTACCGCGCACTCCTCTGTTAGACGGATTGTCGAGGTCCCTCTTGCCCGCCATGTTAGATCCAAAGAGAACAAAGGGCTATGCCAGGCAAGTCCAAGCCCAGAGAGTCGGAGATTCGTCCGGGGGGACACTAGAACACCGTCCCAGGTTCACTCCGCCGTCCGAATATCACCGCTGTCCAGTACACTTCGCCGCTGGTGAGGGCAGGCAGGCACTCCGCAGATCGGCGCGTAGCAGCGGAATTCGCAGAGACAATGGCACTGAGCTGGCACGGAGTCCCACTCGACGTAGCTCAGCGTAGGAGACACCGATTCGAGATCTGAAAACGGTTCTCGCCTCAGTGGGCTCTCAGCAACGAGTATCCACCCTCGTGGATCAGGATTTCGGGCAGGATAGTTGCGGAGGATCGGAGGGTCCGCGGAGCTCCGAGCTTACGCGGCCATCTTGGTTGCCCGCGAAGCTCCTCCCTCCTTGGTACGATTTTTAAAGAATATTTGCAGTTTGCAAAAATCGACACTCAGAAGAAATTTCACAGAAAAACAGTCAATGGTTTCCTATGGAAGAAAATTCAGGTTACTGGTAAATAAGTATCAAATTATTTTTCGGCGTTATTGCTGGGCTAAAAGGTGCAGCACCGAGGTCTCTCCTGATAACAGGTGAATAAATCTGAATTTGTTGTTCGGCTGATTTTACGTGAATATTTTACAGTTCCAAAACTCCACACTTAAAAGAAGTTCCAAGTGAAACCAGTCAATCTTAGCCTGTGGAAGAAAAGTGAGTTATAGGCTTTTAGGTAAGTACTCGACTGCAGAGTTAAGGTTCTGGGTATAGACTCAGGGGTCCCCCCGGGTCAGGTAGGTTCAGTTGCTACACCCTCAGCGGCACAGGGGCAGCCAGGTGCAGTGGTAGTTAGGCCCAATGTTATCCAATGAGAGGCAGGGGGCCTTCGGTTGGTGGCTGCTTGCTAGCTGGCCAAGCCACTGTGGGAGCTGGGCTCCTGGTCACTTGCTCAAGGCAAATGGGGAAGTTACATAGGACAAAGGTTACATTGCCACGGGCACTCGGCGGGTGGGTGCAGGGTGCTTTTGAGCCTTCAGGTGCTCAATGGAGATCTTGAAAAGGGAACAAAGGCTGCAGTCTCGGGGACGGAGGATCTTCTGAAGCGACCAGCACTTTGAGGGGTAAGTTGGGATCTCTGAGGGTAGGTAGGCACCCAGGAGCTGGGCACAGGAGGCCGGGGGGCGCCGGGTGCAAGGGTGTCTTTGAATGCTGGGAAATCCTACCCTCTGTTGGTAGCGGTTGGATGGGTCCCTGGTTCTGAGTCTGCAGGCGTCGTCCGGGTCGTCGAGGAGGGTCCTTGGGCACTGGATTCCAGGTCAGAATCGCCGGGAGGGACGTCCTCAGGGTCTTTGTCCACTCGGGCACAGGCCGGGCTCGGTGGGTGCAGAGTGGACTGGATACGCGGTTCCTGGCTGGTACCAGGGGTATTGCTGTTTGAGCAGAGCCACTGCTCATGGGAGTCCCAGTCTCTGAGAGGGTCAAGGCAGGCAGGTCCTCCGGGGTTCTTGAGGTTGCTGTCCGCAGGAGACGCTGGGATTTAGCAGGAGCAGGTTTGACAATCAACAGGCCTGTAGGGCTGGGACCAAGCCAGTGTGCGTTGTCTTCTTGTTAGGAGCTGCACGACAGGTCGTCTTATTCTTGGTCTTCTTTCTTGTTTAGAAATCGGGATCTGAGGAAGGTAGGTTCTGGGTGCCCCTAAATACTACATTTAGGGGCGTTACAGGTAGGAGAAGGGCAGGCACCAATAGGTCCCTGTCCTGGGGTGAGTCCACCTCCGATTCTGCTCCTCTCCTGTGGGAGGGGGGCAGGAGCCCATCTTTAATTGGGCAGGGCTCCCTATCCTCAAGATGGCCGGAGCCCAGAGTTGTGCTTCACCTCGCCTCTCCCACCTGAGGGGTGGAGTTGGAACAGGCTGGCACACCCCCTTTTCTCGCTTAGGTTTTACCACCAGTCTTTCCACCAGAGTGGGGGTCAGTTGCTGAGTACAGCAAGTGGTCTGGAGAAGTTCACAAAGGCGGTATGCCTTCGAAGCTTCCCCCTGCCCATCATGGGGGAGGAGGCCTAGCACCTCGCCCAGGATGTGCATTGTTGCAGGGCCAGGAGAGCGGGGGCTCTCCACCCAGGGGTCCAGCAAAATGTCTGCGGTGGGGCAGCCTCTCAGCCAGATGTGGATTATAGGTTAGGTTTCAGTGGGCATCTCTAAGATGCCCTCTGTAGTGAATTTTACATTAAATCCCACACTGGCACCAGTGTGGGTTTAATGTGTTGGGAAGTTTGATATCCAACTTGTCAGTCTTCAGTGTAGCCATTATGGTGCTGTGGAGTTCATACTGACTACCTCCCAACACCATATACTCTTAATGGCATCACTGAACTTACAGTGCCCAGGAATTGCTCTGGGTACTGTAGGGGCACAGGGAATGATGCACCTGTGCCCACACCACTGGCATAGGGCACCCAGCTAGAGGGGTGACTGATGTATGCCAGGGCAGTGGGTGTGTAGGCATGACACACAGGGAGGGGTGCCATGTCGACTCTATGTTTAGTTCTGCACCAGGACACCCAGCCTGCAAAGGCGGTGTCGGGGTGCAGGGCCTCTAAGGTCACAATGCCCAGAGTACCTAGGGTACCATTTACTAGGGGCTGACATGTGGCCTGAGATGCCAATTGGGTTTCAGCTTCAATACAGTTTTAGGGAAGGAACACAGGCCCTGGGCACCTGATTGGCAGGAGCCCAGGGCACACTCAGTCAAAGCACATCAGCAATTCAGCAAAAAGTGGGGGCATACCGAAGCAAGAAAGATGGCACTTGCTCACACAGGCTGTTTGTTTTGGTGCAGAACAGTGAAAAGTCGACATGGCACACATCCCAGTGTGCCATGCGTACAACAAACTGCCCTGGCATTGATCAGCCTCCTCTCTCGCTGGGTGCACTATGCTAATTGTGAGGGTACAAGTGTATGAGCCCTGTACCCTTACAGTGTCTAAGCCAATTCTTGTACATTGTGTACAGTGCAGTAATGTCATTAAAAGTATATGGTGCTGAGTTTGTCATTATGAACTCCACAGTACCATAATGGCGTTACTGAAAACAGGGAAGTTTTATAACAAACTCCTCAGCACATTAAACCCACACTGATGGCAGTGTGGGATTTAATTATAAAATGGACACAGAGGGCATCTTAGAGATGCCCCCTGAGAAATGACTCCACTAGTGCCCAGGCTGAGTGGCTTCTCACCAGCTGCCACCACCAGACATGTTTATGGACCCCTGGGTCGAGATCCTGCTGCTCTCGGGGATCTGAAACAATGCACATCCCCTGATGAGGTGCCACGCCATCTCCCCCAGGATGGGCAAGGTCCACGAAGGGGAAGCTACAAAGGCTTGTCGCCTTTGCGAACTTCCCCCAGGCCACCAGTTCTGACCCCCACTTTGGGCTGCAAAACCGCAACCAAGTGAGGTGTGCCCACCTTTGCCAACACCACCCCTCAGGTGGGGGAGGCGAGGTGAAGCACAACTCCCAGTCCCCGCCATCTTGCAGATGGTGGGACCCAGCCAACTAGAGTGAGGTATATGCCTCCTACCACTGGAGAGTGGTATAATAGGGAGTGTACCCACCCCAAGGGAGGGATCCATTGGTCCAAACCTTTACTTACCTGTTGCGCCCCTAAATCTAGTATTTAGCGGCACCCCTGAACCTTGCTTCCTCTGACAAGAAACCTCCAAGAAGAAAAGAAGGACCGAAAAGCTGTGCTGAAGCTAAGAGGAGGAGGAGGATGCCCACTGACTTGGCCCCAGCCCTACCACCCTGCCCCCACTTCAAACCTGCCGAAGCGAAACTCTATTGTGTCCTGCAGCCAGCAACCTCAAGAACCCCGAGGACCTGCCCTGCCTTCCAATGAAAAGATTTTGTCTCCCATGAACACTGGATTTGTTCACCCACAGACTCTGTCTCTGGCTAATACAAACGTCTGCACCACTCTTCACCCTTTGCCCATGGCCCGAGTTCGAGTGGCCCAACAGCACGATGTCTCCCTGGCGATTCTGACCCGAGATCTGGTGATATCTGACCTTCCTCGAATCTTCCGGCAAAGCCTGCAGCCTTTTTCTGGAGGATACCCCCGACCGCGGCCAAAGCTGGTAAGGGAAACCCACCGATTTTACTTCCCTTTTCTCTAGGAAATGTCCCAATGTGATATCTAAGCATATCACACCGAGTAGAAAAAGTAACTTCAAAAGACATCTAAAAATTAACTAAAAAGTAATCTGTACAGTAACTTCAATACCTTGACTTGCCTGTTTTTAAACAAATGCATTTGAACTTGCGTTCACTTGTAAACACTGCATACCATTTTGCAAAGCATTTATTTCACTTATCTGTGCCAGGCTTGGCTTGGTTTTAGAAATAAAATAACTTAATATTTTTATACAAATTGGTCTGAGTACAGTCTTCGAGTGTGTGACATCATTTGATGATTGAGTGTGTACAACAAATGCTTAACACCACCCTCTGATAAAGCCTTACTGCTTGCCCACGCTACAACAAATTGAGAGTATGTTGCAATCAACTTTTATCTCGGACTACCATATGGGTTCCACTGGACTCTGTGCACACTATACCTCATTTTTGTATAGTATATACAGAGCTAGCTTCCTACACATAGGGCAACCTTTCTCTACCATTAATTCAAGTGCACAGATGATTCTGATCATCATGAATCTTATTTTACCCTGTCTACCATTGACTGACAGGCTTAAGGAAGAAACTACCATCTTGTATAGCCGTTGTCAAGGTGTTTTAGTACACACCATATATGTTAAGAATAATAAAGTAGATTCATGAATTTACTTCAGTTGAGTATAGACGAGAGTCTTCATTTATGGTGAGATATGTAGATCTTTTCTAAGGAAGAAGCAAGTAGGTATTTGCTCAGGCAAAAAAGACATATGTCCTATAGCACTTTACCTGTTAGGAATGAGTAGAAGGACAGCAATTAAAAGAAAAGTTATTAAAAATATACTGTTGCAGAGATTTCAGTAACTTTAGCACTTTCTCTACTTGCACAGCATGCGACAGTGCCCATCACCAGGCATGCAGACAAAGAAACATGTAGAACCTGGGGTCTCAGTTGGTGATGGACAGGGGATTCGAATTCCAGTTTGGCACCCATTTCCTTTAAGGTGCCAGTATTCTTTTAGAAAACCTTTTGGTTCATTTCCGCTGAAAACAAATTCACTTATGCCTGTGCAGTACAGAAAGCAAGAACGAAGTGTATCCGTTCCACCATAAACCAATTCTACCTCTTTTTTTATTTTTAGTTCTAACTTTTTATTGTTGTTATTGTTAGCCATTTCATTATACAAACATTCATAGCTCTGTCAACAAATGCCCTATAGACTTGTGGGAATAGGAAGAATTTCTGTACATACAGCTCTAACATGACCCGCTTTATCCATCCACTGATCTAGTGACCTGTGAGTCCATGCATGCATTTCAATGAACGTCATATTAACTCGTGGAGGTTGAAACTGACCTCCATAACACTAACACAATTAACCCCCCTCCCTTCCCCCCCCCCAACACCCTCCCCCACTGGTATGCAGACTTCCTATGTCTCCTATGATACTGTGGCGGAGCGGGTGAGCGCTAAACTTGTACTGTGTCGTAGAAGCGTGTTCTGTGGCTGTAAGGCGCAGGAGGTGTAAGTACCTTTGACATGTGATCTCATTGACTCGGTGGTCAGCAGAGGCTTCTAAAAGTAAACCCTGGTTCTGTGAGTGTGGCCTGTATGCGTTCCATCCCTAAGGTGTACCATAATTTATAGAGCCACACCGTGCGAGTGGGTACGGTTTGTGTGCCGCATTATTTTTTATTTTTAACTCCGAATTATAGGTCTAAGATTGGGATAGTTTGTAGTGTTGTGGGCTCTGACTGGATTCCCACAACCTGGTTTTTTAGGTTTCGCCTATTATCATTCGCTTGCGAATGTAATAGGCGAAAATTCAAGTGCTCCACCGACTTGTCAAACCACTGCGGTTTTTCCACAGTGCATGTGAGTCACGTGACCACAAAAGCGGGTCACGTGACCACAAAAGCGGGTCACGTGACCACAAAAGCGGGTCACGTGACAACACAAGCACGCGCATCTCCCTAATCGGCCTGCCACACTTCTCCCCTCGCTCGCATTCCCCCCCCCACCAGGCTCTCCCGCCCCCATCCGGCTTCCCTCCGGCCATTTGCCAGCATATCAACACTGTTTTCGCTTTGCGAAGGACATAAACGCGATCTGAGGCAGGCCGTAAAACAGCCTCTTGGAAGCCCTGCAGCGCCTTCTCTTTAAAAAATTACTCCGCTTCTCCCTCCCTCGTCGTCTCTTTCTCTCTATGCCTCGCTTTTTCGGTCCTGTGTCTCTTCCATTTGCTCTCCCGCTTTTTTTCACTCTTTTTCTCTCTCTACTCTCAGCGCGACTGTCTAGCTCGATCTGTTTCTCGATCTTATTCTTCCCTTTCGTGTTCTCTTCCTCCCTCTCTTCCTCTTTATCGCTCCCTCTCTTTCTCTGTCTGGGGTGGGCATGGCGCAGGCTGCAATCGCTTTTATTGTCACCGACGATTAATCTAAAAAAATCGAATAATCATTGCCCCTTGCCATTTACATATCGCCCGCTACCATCTGTTCTCCTCAGCAGCAGTAAATGATGGGTAATTAACTGGGCGCCTTTGTCTTCCCCTAGCTGCATGCCTGACACATATAGATTTTCCACTCAGCCTCTGCGTGTGAGGGTGGGGGAGGTGCGCTGTGAAATGTGCTGCAAGGCAGCGCTTTGGAGTAACAATGTATGCCGGGATGCGTGCAGAAGGCACACCGCCTGCGGGAGGCCACACTCGCCCTGTGACGTCCCAGAAACCTGATCAGATGTTGACCACGGGGACAAGCCAGCCCCACGTCTTCTGTGGTTACTCGGGTCCAGGTCCATAGATGCTTCGTTAAAAAAAAAAAAAAACCTATCCTGAGATAGACGGGAACGACGCCACAGTGGGAGAGCACAAATACAGATAGAAAGAAACACATCATGGCTGCTGAAGAATGCCAGTACAGCAGCCACGGGCTCATATCATGAGAGGGTATACGGTGTCGAATTCTAAATGTGAGGCTTGCTGCAAAGCCTGCAGAAGCTATTTAAAGAAGGCAAACGTTATCAAGTCCTGATATGAGATATCAAACATCCTGTTTAAATATTCAGGAATATAAAATTACGGGTTTCAAGATGCAAGCGGCGTGTGGATGTACGGGGCCATACCTTTCCAGTAAATGTGCGTGCAAAGTGCAGGGGAGCGCCATCATTCAGGACAGACACATCCAGGAGGCACATAGAAACATGTTCCTTTCTTTTGTTTTACTGTCAACCCCCGATGACAAAAGAGATTTAGAAACGAAGTTACCAAACTAGCAAATAGACACACATTTATGCAAATGAAATATTCCACTATAGCTATGTATCAGACCAAGACGCTTACATATAGTCACTGAAAAATAACAGTAGGCCAATAAGACTGGTGATTTCATGCATGATGGCAAGTATGCTTTGCTTTGTGCAAGAATCGGTTGTTTATGTTTAAACGCATGCGCATACTGTCTGAAATATTCTGTAATGTAAAAAATGAAACTATAGCAAGCTTACGTTTTTCCTGCTTACCACTTACAGACGGTATGAGGCAGAGCTAATATAGGTAAGACTCGGGTGTTCGCCCTCTAGCTGTAATCATGTTCATGATGCACTTCGTAGGTATTCATAGTCAATTTTGTAATTTGTGAGTAGAATATTTGATTGGGTGAAAATCAGTCTTTTTATTGTATGACGAATGTCTGCGGTGCCCAATGAAAGAAAACCCTTAGACTGATGAAATGTATTAACATTAAGAATAATTACCATTTATCAATAACACACTGCCGTGTTTAATAATCCAGTAATGTAGTAACCATTGCATTTAGTAACAAAATGGCCATAACGCACACTTACGTTTCCGTTTCTATATTAGTCAGCAAAGCCATATCAATGAGTAGGAATGTTATGGTTTTTATTTTTGTTTCACACTGGCTTTGATAAATATAAAGGCAACATAATAAATGTGCCAGTGTATTTTTATAGAGAATCACAAGCTATGGTTCTCAATTTCAGGAGACATTCAACATCCATTGAGCCATTTTGACAGCCAAAACATTTTTTTTTGTAATGGATCAAAATCTACCAAGAAGAGATAAAACAATATGGCTCCCTCCCCCGTCCTCTATATCTTTAGAAACGGGAGTTCGAAAGTGATGTTTTTTTTTTGGTTGCTAAACTCCAAGAGGTCATGGTGGGCTGAATCCCTTTTGGTTCGGGCCTTGGTATAGTATTAGTTGTTTGACCAGTCTATTTGAATATAAAAAATTACACAAAAATTATGAATAAACAATGCACAAACATATACATAGTTTGGTTTTGTGTCTGCCCTCTTCATCTATCAATCCTTGTGTTGAGCTGGTATACACATTTTGCTTACACTCCCCACTGCTTAAAGCATGGGACTCTGGGTCAGTTTGGGTATCTTTAAACCAGGGAAACCTGGGGCCTTATTTATGAAGGCATTGCGCCACCGGTGCGTCACTTTTTCCCATTTTAAAAGTGACGCACCGGCGGCACAAGGCCTTCATAAATAAGGCCCCTGATGTTCCTTTGGTGATGCTACCAAAAGAACATACTTTGTGCAGTGGCAGCTCCTCCGCTATGGCAGTGGAGTGTTGCCCCCCCCAAAACAGATGGAAAGAAAAAACAAGCACTGGCTTTGCCAATAGGTTTCGCATTCGGAAAGTTGGAGCTATTGGTTTTGTAAATGACATTTTATATTTATATATCGTTATTGGCATTGTCAATAACAATATATAAATATAAAATGTCATTTACAAAACCAATTGCTCCAACTTTCCAAATGCGAAACCTATTGGCAACTCCAGTGCTTGTTAACTTTATTCATTGTTAATTCGTTATTGCTTTGTTTGAATAAGGTGGCTAAGGTAAGTGTATTTTATTCCTGTAATATGGTTGTTCTGTAACTTGCAAATGTTTGCACCTCAAATTCTACCTGATCATCTTTTTTAAGAAGTGTCCTTTGTTTTCATCCTGCAGATGGCGAAATGTGACGGTTGTAAGCGACAAGGGAAACTCAGCGAGTCTCTCAAATGGCGAGGGGAGATTAAGCATTTCTGCAATCTGCTGTGTATATTGATATTCTGTAATCATCAGAGTTCATCTGATATGACCCCTTCAAACAATGCAGGTAAAACTTGTGGGCCCTTGAATAAACACAGACTACAATGGGGTGGCTCTAACCAGGTTTCAGCCATCATGATAATTTGTAATCTTTATGGTCCACTGATAGCAAGTCTCCAGTCAGTCAGTTATTGCAAGTATATATTGGTTTAGAGGATCACTTTTCTGATGTTTCTTATAAATTCTGCTTACTGCAGATTCCTCACATTAAAGTACACTCACAGGATCTGCAAACTTGCAAGCAGAACCCCTGTTGCCCTGTAGGTGGTGTCATACCACTCCTCACCATCATCGTTCTGCTCTGCAAGTGACATGCAGAGCCATATATAAGCACCATCCAAGCGGACTGTATTCCTTTCTGTCGGCGCCACCAGACATAGTTTCAGATCTAACTCTGGTCTCTCACTAGGCAAAATTTTACAAACTACTATGGAATTTGCCTGAAAATTCCAATGTGCAAGGGGCAGTGGGGTCCCCTAAAACTACAATGTACCAAAATTGAAGGGACTGTTACAAGCAAATGTTTGTGATAGAACCCCACCAGATTTGTCTTTTGTGCTTGGGGTCGGACCACGACTCCTTGCCTTTAGTGTTTGCACCTTGATGATAACCAAGGGCATTTGTGATTGTGGATTTAAGCTGAATGCCCCCAAACACTGGCAAAATCCATCGTGGCCAGCCAATGTAAAGGTCCCATTCCGAAAATCTTTCCCGCAGCAAATCATTTTCACTGTTGAAGTCCTCGGGAAAGCCCAAAAAGAAGTGCAAGAAGCCCAAGTAGGTCTCTGCCACCTTGTGAGAAAGTGAGTTTCTGTTGCAGTACCCCCCCCCACACTTTTTTGCCTGATACCTGATGCACTTTTCCTTGGTGTGCCCTGCTTCGATGCCAATCAGGTACCCAGGGCCTGTGTTCCTTCCCTAAAAACTGGACAAAGCTTAAACCCAATTGGCATCTCTGGCCACATGTAACCCCCTAGTAAATGGTACCCTAGGTACCCAAGGCATTGTGACCAGAGAAGACCCCTGAGGGCTGCAGCACTTATTGTGCTACCCTTAGGGGCCCTGTACCCTGACACACACACACACTGCCCTTGCAGGCTGAGTGTCCTGGTGCAGAAGTAAACAGAGTCGACATGGCACACATCCCTGTGTGCCATGCCCACAATCCCACCGCCCTGGCATACATCAGCAGCCCCTTTAGCTGGGTGGCCTATGCCAGTGATGTGGGCACCGGTGCATGAGCCCTGTGGCCTACAGTACCCAGGGCCATTCCTGGGCACTGTAAGTGCAGTGGTGCCATTAAGAGTATATGGTGCTGGGAGGTTGTCATTACGAACTCCACAGCACCATAATGGCTACACTGAAGGCCGACAAGTTTGATATCAAACTTCTCAGCACATTAAACCCACACTGATGCCAGTGTGGGATTTAATGTAAAATACACTACAGAGGGTATCTTAGAGATGCCCCCTCAAACCTAACCTACAATTCACGTCTTGTCTGAGAGGCTGCCTAGGCTGCCACACAGCAGACATGTTGCTGGACCCCTGGGTGGATAGCTCCCGCTCTCCTGGGCCTGCAACAATGCACATCCTGGGACGAGGTACCAAGCCTCCTCCCCCAGGATGGGCAGGGGAAGCTTCAAAGGCATTCTGCCTTTGTGAGCTTCTCCAGACCACTTGCTGTACTCAGCAACTGGCCCCCACCAGTTCTGACCCCCACTCTGGCAGGAAGGCTGACGGGAAACCCTCCGTCAGAAAGGGGGGTGTGCCAGCCTGTGCCAACTCCACTCCTCAGGTGGGAGAGGCGAGGTGATGCACGACCCCGGACTCCGGCCATCTTGAAGATGGGGTGCACTGCCCAATCACAGCTAGGCTCCTGCGCCCCTCCCACAGGAGAGGAGCAGGCAGGGGGTGTACCCACCCCAGGACAAGGACCCATTGGTTCCTGCCCTTGCCCGACCTGTAACCGCCCCTAAATTTAGTATTCAGGGGCACCCTGAACCTTCTTCCACAGCTCCAGATTCCAAAACAAGAAAGAAGAACAAGAACAAAGGCCTGCCATGCAGCTGCTGAAAAGAGGAAGACACCAACTGATTTGGCCCCAGCTCTATCGGCCTGTTGACCCTCAAACCTGCTCCTGCTAAACCCCGGCGTCTCCAGTGATCAGCAACCTCAAAAACCCCGGAGGACCTGACTGCCTTGTGACTGACACCCTGGGTCTCCCACGAGCAGTGGTACTGCTCAAAGCAAGTAACAAGCCCTGGCATCAGCCCGGACCGCGATCCCTGCACACTCTGCACCCGTCAAGTCTGGCCTGTGCCGGAGTGAATCAAGACCCTGAGGACGTACCCCTGGCGATTCTGACTTATAATCCAGTGCCCAAGGCCCCTCCTCGAAGACCCCGACGACGCCTGCATCCTCGGAACAAGGGACCCCTCCGACCGCGACCAGCAGGGGTAAGATTTATCGACCTCAAGACACCCCTGCACCTGGCGCCCCATGGCCCCCTGTGCCCAATTCCTGGGTGCCTCCCTATCCTCAAGATCCCAACTTACACCTCTAAGTGTTGGTCGCTCCAGAAGATCCTCCGTCCCCGAGCCTGCTGCCTTTGTTCCCTTTTCAAGATCCTCATTGAATAACAATGAGTGCCCGACATCGCAAAAGCACCTTCCACCCAGCCGCCCGAGTTGCCCTGGCAGTGCAACCTGTACCCTATCCTACTTACCCATTTGCCCTGAGCAAGTGACCAGGAGCCCAGCTCCCACAGCCGCGTGGCCTGCTGGCCAGCAGCCACTAACCGAAGGCCCCCTGCTTCTCATTGGATAACATTGGGCCCAACTACCTCTGCACCCGGCCACCCCTGTGTACCAACTGTACCTAACTGACCCTGGGGGACCCCTGGGTCTATGCCCAGAACCTTAACTTCACCAGTCGAGTACTCACCTGAAAACCGATGACTCCCTTTCCTGCCTTATGATCAGCGCGGGGACACGCCGGTGTGCGTTACCAAGCGCTTTACAAAATTCCAAAATGAAATAACATTGACTTGTTTGACCCAAAAAATCTTCTAAGTGTGAAGTTTTGAAAGTTTAAAATATTCATATAAAATCAGCCGAATAACGAATTCCGAAGTACTCACCTGCGATCAGGAGAGAAGCCAGTACTGTACCTTGTAGCCCAGTACTGAACCGCAACAGTAATCCTTACCGGGTTTACTAGTAACCTGAATTTTCTCCATAGGAATCAATTATCTGCTTTTCTATGAAATTTCTTCAAAGTGTCTACTTTTGAAAACTTTAAATATTTCTTGAAAATCGTACCAACTACTGAAACATAATATCTTACCTGTTTTGCGTAGAGACCCAAGTGCTGGACCTAGGAGCCCAGTCCTGGATTACAAAAGTAATGAGAACGTATATTACCTGTAACCTGAATTTTCTCCTATTGGATAACATTGCCAGATTTTCATTGAAAAGTTTCCAAGTGTGAACTTTTAAAATAGCTTTATATTTCTTAAAAATCAGTGCACTAGCCACATCGTTTTTGCTAAACTTTTTTCAGCTTAGACCCCAAGACTGAATCTAGGATCCAGTCCTGGGATTACAAAAGTAATCGATAAAGTAACCAGCTGCATTCATGTAGAAGAACCCATTGAGCTCAATGCTAAATTGTGTTTAGAATTGTGTTGCCTACTGCAACCCCTGTACCTATTGTGTTTACCAAGTTTATTGCCTTTCTGCAAGGTACTCATCTGAGACCTCTCATATTGAGAAAAGTATATTTTGATACCTGTTGGTTCTAAAAATAAAACTATATCTTTTGATATAAAAACAATTGGCCTGGAGTACAGTCCTTGAGTGTGTGAAACCTTTTGCTGACTGAGTGTGTACAACAAATGCCTTACACTGTCCTCTGGTACTGCCTTACTGCTCGACCAAGCTAACACTTTAGAGAGTAAGGTCCGACCTGACTTTAACCTCTGTAATACCTCTGAGGTTTATGGCCTCTGTTGCCTCTATACACACTGTACCTTACTTTGGTCCAGTATATATATAGCCACTTCCTCACACCCCTTCATGTCACACTTGGATTCCTGGAAAGGGTGACATATTAAATGTACTTCTAGGTCTTGTTGCTGAAATCTCTCTCCTTTGGACATGATTCTGTTGATTGCCCCAGGCCAACCTGACTTTTTGGGGCGTTTGGCGACACTGCCTCAACTTTCAGCAATACCATGATGTCATGTTGCGCCTATATGACCTGCAGCCGTCTCTCTCTGACGTGCCTTTGGACTCCAAGGAACCACAAGGACATCCGACCGGACTCTACTGCCAAATCTGCCCTCTGTGCCAGTTGTAACGTCTGGGACCATTTTAGGTCCCAGGCTGTCCTGGTGCCACAAACGCCGACGGCCTTCAGAGCATTGAGCATTCCAATGTCTACTCCTCTTGATGGCAATTGACAGCCTATACTGTTCTCTTACCCTGCGCTGACTCCACTTCAACACTGATCAACGCTATTCCTGCTTTCTCTGGCTGCAGTTTTCCAGCAACCCATCATCTTGCCCTTCAAAAAGGGCCCAGATTATTACAAATGTGTTCCTGTTTATCAAAGATTGCTATTATGAATGAGATTAGTTGCTCAACCATACACTGAGGACAACTGGTATGAAGGGCTACAAGATGCTGGTGGACTGGATGCTTGTTCAGGTACTGGACTGGTCTGTCCTCCTGGTACTGCTACTGAAGAAAGTGCCTTCTTCACACTGGTGACGCAAAGGTAGTTGAGTTCTTTGACCTCCAAATGCCTATTATGGAGGTGAACACTGATGTACTCACAGAAGTCCTCTAGCCCAGACAGACCGCTATAGAGCCCTATTTCCTTTAAATGCGGCCATGTCGGGCAGCCTTCTAGGGACACGGGCAACACCATGTTCCAGAACACCGGTAAATTGGCTAATAGTGTGGTGCCATCGTTCTTTGTCCAGTTTTGTGCCAGGGCGGAAGCCAACAGCTCCCTGAACTGGTTTCAACTGGAGTGTGCAAGTAGGGCTTCAAATGTGCCCTTCAAAGCAGTCTAGTGATGCTGGCAAGCGCCCCTACCCTGCCCCAATACACTTAAGTCCTGTCTGGGTGGTAGTCACACCTTACTGTGTGACAGGAAACCTATTGTCCTGCCTTCTCCTGCTCGAGCTTGGCTCTGCAGCAAGAGGGCGGAATCGTGTGTCTGGTCGGCAGCAGCCATAGTTTCTTCCAGGCCTAGAAGATTGGTACCTGGAGCGCTGAGGGCCTCCCGGAGCAGCTTTACAGTGTATGGAATCATACCGTTCAGGAGTATGATTCCAACATGTTTGATACCAAACACAACAGGGTTCATTACAGCCAGTTTAGAGAGAGCCATTGCGTAATGGTGCATTTCCATACACGGCCATGCTGATGCACTTACAGCTGGGAGAATATACTCTGAGGGTTGTAGGGGTGTCCTGCTCATGCAGGGGCAACCCCACAGTTCGAACCAGCACCCTGCCTTAGGGGTGTCTTACAGGTGTTACGCAGTTTACGCGGTGACCTCAGATATAGGGGAACCTATATCTTTCGTAAGTGATGCTAGCACCAGCTTACAAAGGCTGCAATAGCAGGTCTGTAGTCATAATTTGAGTGGTCTCTCCTGGGTGGCATAATGCATCCTTCAGCCATGGGAGACCCCTGGTGTACCTGTTCACTGGGTACCTTAGTACCATATACTAGGTACTTACAAGGGTACACCACTAGCCAATCAGGAGTGTCCCTAAGTACTCACCATGTTTAATTTAAGGAAGAAGCACAGAAACTGGAGTCCTAATTAACAGGATCCCAGTCAGACTGGTCAGTAAAATAAGATGACACCAGCAAAAAGTGTGGAGGTGACCATGAAAACAAATCCTACTTTCCTACACAATGGAATAGAGAATAAAAGCACCTCTAAACATTAGGGGAAAGCATGTTCTCCAGTATTGGGGTGGCTTTCATGGATTCACATGCTTGAATCATTCCCCGTCATCAAAGTGGAGAAGTGTGGCTCACTGGTTAGAGGAGGCAGACCTGGAAGCAGAGGTCACCCCGGGACCAGGGTTCAATTCCCGGCTCGGCGGGGTCTTGAGTCCTAAAATGTCCATGGACTCGACAATTCTCGCTCCGGTGCCTACTCGATTCACGGGTTCACACTCTGCGACCCTGGGCAATAGCTTGCTTAATCTCCACAACGGCCCCTCGCGGCGGGATGCCTGGCTTTCACCTTGCGGATACCCTGCCGGGGTTATCTCACAGGGGAATATCAGGACGGGTTCCCTAAGCAAGCGCTTAGAAACCGCTCAGTGATTTGCGCTATATAAATTCCTGTACATTTACATTTACAAAGTGGGAATCCCACGGTACCTACAATAGCAATATATATATATATATATATATATATATATATATATATATAGCTCACACTTGCATCGAAGTTTGAGAATCACTCGAATACCAGCAGAGAGTTGCAAGCATAACTCTTTATTACAGGTACAGGGGCCGTCGGCCTGCGTTCCTTTCACAGCTCCTACTCCACTGCTGACGCGTTTCGAAATAAATCTTCTTCATGGGCTGTGGTGGGCGAAGAGCACAATCTGGTCACAGCTGCTCCTAATTTCTCACGATAGCGCGCCCTTGGATGGGCTGTTTCTCTGCGCAATGAGTTCTGGGAGTTGCTGTGCCAGATTAGTCCATTAAGGTAGTGCAATGTTCTGCTGGAGTCAAGGGGCCCGCAGATGAGCCCCTGCAGGCAGGCGCCCCCCTCAATCCTTGGCTGATATTCCACAAGGCAGAGATGGCTGATGTCATCCCCAGTGGCCCCCAGGTTACCGGGCTGGTGCATTCTCGACGGTACGGCAGCCGCCCATGCAAGCCATCTCTGCCTTGTGGGTTCGGATGTGTATTGTATTGTAATTGTATTGTAAGGGGAACTTGTAAAGCGCACTGACACCGTGGGCTTCCTGGCGCTGGTTGGATGCAGAAGGACCAGAGGGACTTAGCTGGATTGAGGGAAAAGCCATGTTTTTAGGGATTTACGGAAAAGAAAGAGAGAGTTAGAGGTTTTGAGAGAGAGGGGAAAGGAGTTCCAAAGTTTAGGGGCCAGGAATGCAAATCTCCGGCCTCCAGATCTGCAGAGTTTGATAGGGGGGATGGACAGGAAGTGAAGGTGGGAAGATCTCAGGTTCCGTGAAGGGCAGTAGGGCCTGATGAAGAATTTCAGAAAGACGGGACAGGAGCCAGATTAAGATCGGCTGCCTTACCTTTAAATCTTTAAGGCTGCCCTCGAGATGACAGGGAGCCAATGCAGTTTAGAGAGAAGGGGTTTGGCGGATTGCCATTTCGGAATCCCAAGGGCCAGTCTCGCTGCTTGATTTTGAACAGATTGTAGTCTGGAGAGAGATGTTTTAGGCAGACCGTGGTAAATAGAGTTCAAAAAATCTAAGCGGGAGACGACGAGGGCCATGATAACTTGCAGAAGGGCTTCAGGAGTGAGGAGATAGGCCACCTTCCTGATCCTGCGCAGCTGGAACATGCAGGAGGAGACCACCGTCCCCACTTGGGGCCCGAGAGAAAGGCCAGAGTCAATAGTGACCCCGAGACTCTTTACCGAGGCCACGGGGGTGGGGGTGAGGCCAAGTTCTGCCGGCCAAAAGTGCGGACCCCAGTGGGTAAAGCTCCTGCCAGGAAGAAGGAGCTCCGTCTTTCCGGGGTTCAGTTTGAGCTGGTTTTGACACATCCACTGGAGGATGTGGGACATAGCTGCCTGGAAATTAGGAATAGCAGAGGGGGAATTGAGAGGAAAGATGAGTTGCAGCTCGTCCGCGTAGTTAAAAACGGTGACGTCCCACTGCCTCAGAGAAAAAAGGAGGGGTCGAAGATAGAGGTTAAAGAGAAGAGGGGATAAGGAGGAGCCCTTGACTCTCGTTCGGAACCTATTGGAAAAACTTGTTTTCTTCAGGCCAGAAGTCAAGTCAAGTCAAGTCAAAAGATTTATATAGCGCGCTACATACCCATAGGGTCTCAAGGCGCTGGAGCCTCTTTAAGCGTCGGTATTGTACTTCGTTCGTTTCTGAGTTAACTTATCCGGTTTCCCGGATACTTGAGCACGTGTGCTCCCAGCTTTTTAGGCCTGATCGAAGATTGACATCGACGATGGAATTCGAGGCCCCGTTTAAACGTTGCCCAGTCTGTAACGAGAAGTACCCTCTCTCAGACGTGCACCCTGTGTGCAACAGATGTCTGTCTCCAGACCACGACGAGGAGAGTTGATTGGCCTGTTCAAAATTCAGGTCGGAAGAGGCGCTCGCTCTTCGACGTGAGGCGAGACTACCGGCACGGAGAGCGTCGGATGTGGATGATATCTTCGAGGCTGGGGACGACGAGGGCGTCCAAGAGGAGGAACCGGAGCACTTCTCCGACCCAGCCTCCTGTCAAGAATCTTACTACGGAGATGAGGTAGACGATGAGAACATCGAAGTCGATGAAGCTGTCGAGGTAAGAGACGACGGTATTGCCATTGGAGCCGCAGAGGGCGGCTCCAGCAATGAGCAAGACCCAACTGAAGCTTCGGGGGTCGAAAGTGACACTGTCTTGTCAAAGGCTCAGGTCGAAGCATCGGCGGAAGGCCTTAGCCAAGATCTTTATACTCATTCTACAGCCCCGCAACCTGGCCCGGCTAAGAATATTTCAGAGCCTTCGGTGGGTACGCCTTCGAAAACGAAAATGACTAAAGACAAATCAAAACCGAAACTGGTCAAACCAGTATTCATTTCGCAAAGCCTCGTTCCATCGGATCCTAAGAAGGTTCGGAGTGTCATTGCCCCTTCGGGGTCACAAACGGGTGCCAACCCGAAGATCGATTTTGGGAATCCCAGAGCAATGACTGGCTCGACGTTGGCGATGGCCGTGAAAAAAGTCAAACAGCCATCGGGCCTCCACCTATAGTTTTTGGACGGCCTCCGACAGCAAGACCTAAAACGTCTAAGCCGGCACAGGGCACCGACCCTGGGAAAATGATGTTAACACTTGAGGGGCCGACCGCCACTCCTGAAGGCGTCTGTTCCAGTCAACCTTCTTCTGAAAGCTCAAAGAAGTTGTACATGGACTCTGCAACCAGAAGACTCACCCTTTTCAAACGGAAGATCTTGCCTAAGGAGCCAATGGAATCCTATCAAATTCCACTTAAAAGGAAAAGAGACTCTGCTTCCTCGCCAGTTCTTTTCGAGTCCGTAAGGCCTTATGGACAAGCTTTTACACATTCCCCCACACGCACTGAAGATGGTGGGGGGGATGACCAAAATGACGAGCAGTTCAACTATCCTGATGACTCTAATCAGGATGACTCGCAGGATGTGCTCGACGATCAAGGCACGGCGGACACCCAGTGTTACCAAGTAAAAACAGCCCCCGCAGAGGATACTGTGGCGTTCAACGCTCTAATTGAAAGGGCAGCGTTGAACCATGATGTGGTCATGCATGCAGACCCAGTTGAGGAGGACTTTCTGTTTGATACCTTCTCTACGTCTGACAGATCAGTGAAGACGCTGCTGATGCTGAAGGGTGTCCTTAAGCACGCCAATGACATCTTCAAGGACACAACCAGAGCAAGGGTGGTGAACCCACGTATTGAAAAGAAATACAGACCTGCTCCTGTGGACCCTACGTATATAAGGGGTCAATTGCCATTGGACTCTTTGGTGGTCTCCAATGCCCGGAAGAGGGCGAACTCACAAACAAGTGGTGATACTCCTCCCCAGACAAAGAATCTAAAGTATTAGACGCCTCTGGGAAAAGGGTTGCTGCGCAGGCAGCGAATATTTGGAGAATAGCCAATACACAAGCTCTACTGGCTAGATACGATAGGGCTCACTATGATACACTAGAGCAATTGTTGCAACACTTGCCTGATGCATATAGAGATGGGGCGGAAATGTTGATTCAGGAAGGGAAACTGATATCCAATGCTTCTATCAAGTGTGCCCCAGATTCAGCAGACACTGCAGCCAGGGCCATTAACACTAGTGTGATGCTCAGAAGGCAGGCATGGTTACGAATTTCAGGAATTAAGCCAGAAATAAAAACAAGTTTGCTCAACCACCCCGTTAACCCAGATTTCCTGTTTTGGCCTGACGTTGACACGATTCTTGAAAAGATCAAGAAGGACACCGAGACGGCTAAGTCTATGGGGGCCTTGCAGTCTCAACAGTTCAGAGGGGGTTATTTTCGTCGCTCAGGTGGTAGAGGGCCGTCAAGGGGGCAAACATCTCGGCAAATACAATAAAGGTGGTGCACAGACCACCTTTAACAAAAACAATAGAGGTGGATACCATGGTAACAGCACCAAAGGCAGAGGACGTGGATATAACACCAGGTCCTCGGCAAATACCAAACAGTGACGTCTTGTCACTGCCCCCGGACCATATAACACCGGTCGGGGGGGGGACTTCAGCAGTTCCTGCCAGTCTGGGAAGGCATTAACACAGACAGGTGGGTGAGGCAACTTATCCAGTACGGGTATTGTTTAGAACTGACATCCACTCCACCCGACATACCACCAAGACACCATCCTATGTCCGCAGAGCACTTAACCTTATTACAGCAAGAAGTGGCCAGCATGCTGCAAAAAGGGGGGGCCATAGAACTGGTGCCTCTAGAGGAGCACGGAACAGGGGTGTACTCTCTCTATTTCTTGGTCCCAAAGAAGGACGGGTCTCTCAGAAGCATTCTGGATCTGAGACCCTTAAACCCATACATTCTTTCAGAACATTTCCACATGCTGACTCTGCAGCAGGTGCTGCCATTGCTCAGCCAGGGGGATTTCCTGGCAACTCTGGATCGGAAGGATGCGTATTTCCATATACCTATACATCAGGCACACAGGAAATACCTCCGGTTCACTATACAGAACAAGCATTACCAGTTCAAGGTGCTACCCAGTGGCAAAGTGAGCAAGGGACTCACGTCTGAGCACCGGTGGCATACCCTGCCACACTTATGGCGGCCAAAAGCGGTGCAAATCAGTCTGACCCTGTGCCTCATGGGAACAGTCCAGCCCAAACTGCTGAATCTTTTGACTGGGTGTGAGTGTTTGATTGATTCAGATGCTCCGTCCATCACCACCCCCTTTTGTACTGCTTTTGAGCGCCATAAGTGTGGCAGGGTATGCTCAGACGTGAGTCCCTTGCTCACTTTGCCACTGGATTCAAGCAAGCCGGGCTGAAGACGGCTGGAATGCCAGAAACCGGTCCTTGGAAGCTTGTTTCCGGTCCAGGGAAAACATGGCTTGGCAGTTCGGGCTGGACTGTTCCCATGAGGCACAGGGTCAGACTGATTTGCATATAGCCATGTCTGAACTGGGGTGGCAGAGTGGGCTAAAGAACGGTGATGGGTTAAACCCAGATCTTTTGACTGGGTGTGAGTGTTTGATTGTTTCAGATGCTCCGTCCATAACCACCCCCTTTTGTACTGCGCCTTGATAAGGCAGTCATCTAGGTAGGGAACAATGTGGACGCTCACTTGACGAAGATGTGCTGCCACCGGTGCCAAAACCTTGGTGAACACTCGGGCGCAGAGTGGAGGCCTAAGGGGAGAACTTTGAATTGGAAGTCTCTGCCAGCCACTCTGAAGCGCAGCAATTTTCTGTGTCTGGGTAGGATGGGGACATGAAGATAGGCATCTTGAAGATCCAGTGTTGTCATGTAACCTCCTTGAGACGGAAACTGAAGCACTTCTTGGAGAGACAACATTCAAAATGATTGCTTTTTGAGAAATTTGTTGAGGGAACAAAGGTCCAGGATGGGCACCAATCCCCTGATTTTTTTTCTTGGTGAGGAAGAATCTAGAATAGAAACCTGCACCCTTTTGTAATTTTGGAACCACTTTGATCACTCCTTTTTAGGTTTCGCTGGGGGGCGGAGCCGTTAGGCTCCTCCTCCAGAGAAATCTATTGAGTACAGTAAGCACTCTGGAACACGCCCCCCCGTCCCATTGGCTAGCTCCATAAATGGAGCCTAGCCATTGGACGAGGGGCCTGTCCATCAATGCCGGACCAGACACGGGGGCGTTCCCGAGATTCTTTGGCTTTTGCCGACGTCACGCGACGCCGGGAACGCCCCCGAATCCATCGACACGTGTTTGGTGCAGACTGAAGGTTTGTGAGCCTTCCCCGAGCAGAGCGCACTAAAATAACCTGTGTGCAGCTTCACCACCGCAACCCGGGATCAGTAAACCCCGACGAAGGGCCCCGTACCTTGCCGGTACCAACGCGACCGAAAACGAGCCCGCTGCTCTCCGATTGGACGGGAGAGCCGAGCCCCCTCACCAAACGCCGCGACGGGATTGGCCCGTGCGGCGCAGCGTCACCACTGTTGCCGTGTGGTGATTGGATTCCGGGGTTTGCAGTAATTTGGTACCCCCGAGTGCTTCGTTGCACTTTATTCTTAATTGACGGGTGCCACCCCGATTATGGCGCCCTTTGCGAGTGCCCACCTCGCTTCACTGTTTACTTTTGGTCTCGAGGGTGTCCACCCCTCTTAAATGCCCGAGAATCACCGCCGCGGCCCGAGCGCCGCAAAACAGGAAGCCAGGCACTACGGTGCCTGACGCGGGGCGGGACTTCCGCATTTGGAGGGAAGTCCCGCCTGCCGCCGCGCACCGATTGGCTGCTCGCTGCCGCCGGGAAAAAGAAACAAACAGCGCGAGCCATTGACGGCCCGGTCCCGAGATGGGGGACCGGGGGAACAGGTAGCGGGCCGGGAGCATTGTGAAGGCGGGGCTCTCATGTGCTGAGAGAGCCCCGCAAAGCGCTACCGCCACACAGGAGAAAGGACCGGAGTCCCCCACGAACCGCCCGGTAAGTGAAGGAGGGCTAGTGGGGGCTCCGTGACTGTGCAAGGCTCTGGGGGCAGTTCCTATTTGTTCGCCGAGCGGCCCCAGTTGGCAGAGGGCCGCTCCGACGCGTCGGGTGGCATCTTCTTTTCGAGCCAGGAGGCTCAAGGGGCATTGGCGGCATCTCGAGTCCCCCGAGAGGGACTCCAGCGAAAGGGGGCATTTCTGTGCATTTCGAGTCCCCAGGAGGGGGACTCCAACCCGAGCCAGAGAGGCTCTTCCTGCCATTGGTCTTCCTGAGTCCCCAGGAGGGGGGACTCCACCGTGCCCACATTTGTTTATTGAGTCCTGAGAGGCTCACAGTATGACATCACTATCCCACGGGTAGAAGATAGCTAGTGGCCTGTCCAACGCGACCGAAAACGAGCCCAGTTTTATGTCTTTAGTAACAGAGAATGATCTTTATTTTGTATGTGCAGTAGCTGAGTGGTGTGCAGTTGAACAGCTGTTTAAAATCTCATGCCTACACTTCAGTTCAGTGGGGAGTGAATGATGTCACCTAAGATGGGAGAAAGTGGCGGCTTGTGATCGTGGCTATCACTCCGTCATGTGATGGATCATTGGGTAGATATTAGGTACGCGTGAGAAGGAAAATAACATTGCAAAGTGTTGAAACACACGTTAGTCACGTGACTAGAGAAAGAAGAGCATCCCGGGCCCACTGGTGTTTGGGAGCCGTTCCCTCCACGCGGCTTCTTGAGCTCTCTCTTCTCCCCATCAGGCATCAATTATAGAGGTGGTCCCTCTCTCCCAGGGTTTGGTGTGGAGACAACTGGTAACCTAGTTCTTCATTGTTATGCGACTTTCAGGGTCTGGCTGACGAGCAGCGTTTCACTGTTGAATGGCTTCTCTCAGTTGGCCAGTGCGCTGGTCAGGGTAGATAACTGCAGCTCAGCCAAGTAGATATAACTCCGAGGGCAGATAGATTCTAAGTTAACCAGACAAAACTACCTTTTATATGCCAAATTTAAGTAATGTCATAAAAATGTCAAAATCGTGAACATACCTATGGCTAGAAACCAGATAATTGCTATGCAAAATACCTTAGCTGTGCAAACAGTACATGTGCATATTGTTTTAATCGCAAGCATAGGTAATGTAAGTAATATATAGCAGTTTTGGACAGATTTTAAATCAATGTCATGAGAATTTGGGAATCATGAATAATACCTGTGGCTTAATATCAGCTAATTACTGTGCAAATTAATTTACGTGTGCACAACAGTGCATACGGACTGGGAATTATATAGCAGATAGTTCTCAAATCATGGGCTCAGAGAGCGGCTAATGAAAACATTTTAAAGATCTATCCAAGTGGATTAAACCTGCCATATAAAACGTTAAAATTCACTGTTTTGGTGATTTTAATTGGAGCAGTGATCAGTATTATTAATGTCCTTAAATTATACTTGTAGCAGGCTTAAGTATTTGCCAAATTTCACCAAGTCACACGGCTCCACTGTGTTAAAAACCAGGATTGTTGCCTCTTTGCAGGTTCATATTCCCTGTTGGAGTGGCTAGGGAGTGCAGAGTGACTAGGGAGTGCAGAGTGACTAGGGAGTGCAGAGTGACTAGGGAGTGCAGAGTGACTAGGGAGTGCTAGGGAGTGCAGAGTGCTAGGGAGTGCAGAGTGCTAGGGAGTGCAGAGTGCTAGGGAGTGCAGAGTGCTAGGGAGTGCAGAGTGCTAGGGAGTGCAGAGTGCTAGGGAGTGCAGAGTGCTAGGGAGTGCAGAGTGCTAGGGAGTGTAGAGTGACTAGGGAGGGCTAGGGAGTGCAGAGTGACTAGGGAGTGCGAGGGAGTGCGAGGGACTGCAGAGTGACTGCAGAGATTAAGCTAATGGCAATGTAAATGACAATGCCATTTATTTATCTGTTTTCAAAACCAACACATAAATACAAATTTTGTCATTTACAATGCCAATAGCTCTAACTTTTCCAAAGGCGAAACCATTGCATTGTAAATGCTTGTTGTAACATGACTTTGATTTGGCATAAGAGTTCCTTCAGATGTGCAGGAGGACCTCCTCTGAGAGGAGGATTTGGGGGAAATTTTTCCAAATTCCAGGGTGTGTCCTCTGGACACTATGTCCAAAACCCATTGATATGTAGTGATGGCAGACCAGTTTGGGAAGAAATAGAAGATTCGTCCTCCAACTTTGGCTGGGAAGTTGGGCAGAGTGGTAGGCAGGCGGCGGCTGTCACTGCTTTTTTGAAGAATCTCTGCCTCTGTAGGAAGATTTTCCTCTGTATTGCTTATAGGAGGCAGCCGGAGGTTGACGATATTTTTGCTGTTGCTTTGAAGAATAGTAACTTTGTTGTCCCTGCTACTGTCTGTTCTGATTGTAACCTCCTCGAAAAGGAATAGGAGGAACCATGACCCCTCGCTCCATGAAAATGCTGCTTTTTCAATTGTAAAGTGCCCAGAGCACGAACGGTGTTAGTATCTTTTTTAATTGTTTGGAGGGCATCATCTATGTGCTGTCCAAAAAGTGATTCTCCGTTTAGAAAGGCATATCAATCATTTTTGTTTCTACCTCTTGCCGAAAAGCGGTAGCTCTTAACCAACACTTCCTTCGGAGAACTGCTGCACCTGCTAATTGACGAAAACCTGTGGAAGAGACATCCACTGTGCAATCAATGATCTCGTTAGATCTTCTCCCCCTCCTGGAAAATCTTTAAAGCTTCGGTCTTTGAGTCTTCAGGCAACAGATCGATAGAAGAAATGTCCGACCACATTTGTCTGATCATAGCGGCCTAGAATGGCAAGGGAATTAGCCGCACGGACCGTAGTTGCTCCATGGTTAACATTTTTTTGACGATTGCATCAAGACGTCTACCCTCCCGATCAGGAGGAGCCGAGAATGTAGAAGAGGGATACCAGGCACAACACTGAGCCGCCTTCAAAATAACTGATCCTGCTTCGGTTGACCAATTAAACAGGCTGCCGAATTGTCTGGTGCCTTGTATTTTTTATCCAAGCGCTGCACGACCGCAGAAATGGAGGCAGGGGTTTTCATGACCTTCAGACCCTCCTGCCAGATGAATTCTATTATAGGAATCGCCGGCACCTGTTTTTGTGGTTGACTCTTGATACCATATGAAAAACAATCCTCATCCTTTGAAACCATAGGGAGATGAAGTCTCTTGGCAGCTCTGTACATGAGGACATGAAATCCACCTATATCCAGAGGCGGAGATTCCACAGGAGTAGGAGAGGCAGGCGGCGGTGTCTGAATTTGGTAATTGCCCCATTCAGTAAGTAGGGATCTATTGTCTAACTTCCCTGCTCTGTCCTCATCAGTTGAAGGAGTGTTGTAAGAAAGTGGCTCTGTATATACTGTTCCAAAGTAAGGTACAGTGTGCACAGTCTCCAGAGTTTTGGCAGAGGCTAAAGTTACTTATAACCTTACTCTTTAAAGTGGTAGCTTTGTCGAGCAGTAAGGCGGTATCAAATGACAGTGTAAAGCATTTGTTGTACACACTCAGTCAGCAAATGGTCTCACACTCTCAAGAACTGAACTCTAGACCAGTTTTGTATATAAAAATATATGGTTGTTTTATTTTAGAACCAAAAGTAGGTATAAAAACACTTTCTCAGAATGAGATGTTGCAATTGAATACTTTCAAATAGCAGTTGACTTTTAAATGCAATAGATACAGTTGTTGCAATATACAGCACAAGTTAAACTCAATTATAACATTGAGCTCAATGGGAAGTTTTAAGTAAATGCAATAAAACCACTTTACAAATGTTTTTCTAACTCAGGGCTTTATCCTGGATTCAGCCCTGCTGCATTTCCTGTAAACAGTTAAAAGAAATCGTTTTTGTTACTCGGGCTATTTTTAAGGAATATTTGTATGTTTTGAAAATCGACACTTCAAAGAATTTCTGGCAAAAACCAGGCAATGTTATCCTATGGGAGGAAATCAGGTTATCGGAAAATCACAGTTGTAATGACTTTTTAGGGTCAGTGCTGGGCACAAAGATTCAGCACTAGGATATCTCCTGGTAACAGGTGAGTAATTTTGTTTGTGTTGATTATACGATTTTTATGGAATATTTCAAAGTTGCAAAACTTTCATCTCATTACGCTCTGAAACTTTGATCACATGACCTACATCACATGACCATTTTTTCGTTTATCTTGATATAACATTAAAACAACAAATCACTTTTTCTACCTCGGTCCCCCATCGTCACTTATGAGATGGATTTAACTATAGATTTGTCGGATTATATATTATTCACCTACTCGTAAAAGACTTTACTTCCTGGTTATCACGTGATCACGTACTCTCTAAGTCAACACCCACACGCCAAACGGCTTTCATTACGAACCAAGCTATTCGACATAAGAACAACGTGGTCCGAGACGAAAATTCTTCCTTTCTCTTATACTAGTAAGTGGCCTGAGATATTTCACCTAGACGTCTGTGACTCATTTATAATCTGGCATCACGTTATTTAACCTGCCATCTCTTTAGACCTACATATTCTAACTCATGTAACCGAACGTTACATTAAACGAGAGCTAACTCAACAGCTACATATGTTGCATGAATATGGAGTACGCTACGCACTGATTTCATTTCTTGTTTATCGGTTGAATCTTGTTTTAGCACGTTATGTTTGGATTACGATATAGCACTAACTGTGATTTTTTTATTCATATAACATCGCATTATCCACTGTTTATCATGTTTTTTTACGCTCAGTATGACTACAAACGAGTCTTATTTTTATGTTAATCAATATAAATGCTAAGGTCCTGTTTTTTGCTATTCACAGGCCCCTGATGAAGGGTCATACCCTGTTGACCCGAAATGCATTGGGCAATATGAAATAAGTGAAGTTTATTTAACGTACTATTATTTTCACGAAGAAAAAGTACAAGGAACATGTGAAAAAATATAAATAAATACTGTGATTCACAACTGCACATCAGCCTAATGGATTTAATGATTTGATTGAATGCTGCTTACACAAGAAGAAAAACCATAGTGGTTTCATTCTAAAGAAGTGCGCAGGCCTCCTGTGAAGAGGTTGCTCCTCTTCCCACATAGCACTGTCATTATTTAGGCACGGCGGGCACCGTGCAACAGACCTAGCGCCTGACCCGAAACAAAAGTCTTTGAATTAATGTAGAACAATTCTTTGAGTGCAACTGTACAACATATTCTAGAAAGTTGCAAAACTCGACAGAAGAATTTCCAAGTGAAAACCAACCAATGTTACCCTATGGAGAAAAACAAGTTACCGGTCTTTGGGTAAGTACTCGACTGGCAGAGTTAAGGTTCTGGGGTAAGACTCAGGGGTCTCCCAGGGTCAGATCAGATGCTACACTTCCAGTGGCACTCTGGTGGCTGGGTGCAGGGTGCTTTTGGGCTGTTGGGCAATTAATGTATTTCACTGGGAAAGCTGAAAGTTGAACAAAGGCTGCAGGCTTGGGACGGAGATTCTTCAGGTGCGACCACCACTTCGAGAGGTAAGTTGGGGAACTGTAGGTTCGGTAGCCACCCAGGAGTTGGGCACCAGGGCTGTGAGGCGCCGGGTGCAGCGGTGTCTTTTGGTGTTGGGAAATCTTACCTCAGCTGGTCGCGGTTGGAGGGGTCCTTGATTGTGAGGCTGCAGGCATAGTCCGGAGCGTCGAGGAGGGTCCTTGGGTGCTGGATTCGTGGTTA
This sequence comes from Lissotriton vulgaris, assembly GCF_964263255.1. Taxonomy (NCBI): domain Eukaryota; kingdom Metazoa; phylum Chordata; class Amphibia; order Caudata; family Salamandridae; genus Lissotriton; species Lissotriton vulgaris. The sequence goes on along the minus strand of NC_141687.1, from coordinate 956,260,200 downwards.
GTCGATGGGGGGACGTCCTCATGGTCTTAGTTCACTCAGGCCGGGCTTGACGAGTGCAGAGTGTGCTGGATTCACAGTTCCTGGCTGGCACCAGGTGTTGCTGTTTGAGCAGAACCACTGCTCGTGGGAGTCCCAGTCTTTAAATGAGCTAGGCAGTCAGGTCCTCCAGGGTTTTCGAGGTTGCTGACCACAGGAGACGCTGGGATTTAGCAGGAGCAGGTTCGAGGGTTGACAGGCCTGTACGGCTGGGGCCAAGTCAGTTGGTGTTGTCCTCTTGTTAGCAGCTGACAGAAGGTCTTCTTTCTTCTTCTTGTTCTTCTTGTTTCGGGATCTGAGGAAGGAAGGTTCAGGGTGCCCCTAAATACTAACTTTTGAGGCGTTACAGGTATCGGAAGTTCAGGGACCAATGGGTCCCTTCCCTGGAGTGAGTACACCCCCTATCCGGCCACTCTCCTATAGGAGGGGGGCAGGAGCCTGTCTCTAATTGGGTAGGACTCCCCATCCTCAAGATGGCGAGAGCCCGGGGTTGTGCTTCATCTCACCTCCCCCGTTTGAGGGGTGGGTTTGGCAGAGGCTGGCACACCTCCTTTCCTCACTTAAGTTTTCCCGCCTGTGTTCCCGCCAGAGTGGGGGTCAGAACCGGTGTGGGCCAGTTGCGGAGTACAGCAAGTGGCCTGGCGAAGCTCACAAAAGCGTCATGCTTTTGAAACTCCCCCTGCCAATCCTGGAGGCGGAGGCCTAGCACCTCGCCCCAGGATGTGCATTGTTGCAGGCCCTTGAGAGCGGATGGCTCTCTACCCAGGGGGCCAGCAACATGCCAGCTGGGTGGCAGCCTCAGTAAGAACGCAGGTCGTGGCTTAGTTTCATGGGGCAACTCTAAGTTGCCCTCTGTCGTGCATTGTACACTAAATCCCACACTGGCATCAGTGTGAGTTTAATGTGCTGAGAAGTTTAATACCAAACTTCTCAGTCTTCAGTGAAGCCATCATGGTGCTGTGGAGTTCGTGATGATGACCTCCCAGCCCCATATACTCCTAATGGCACAACTGCACTTACAGTGCCTAGGAATGGACCTGGGTACTCTAGGTATACAGGGCCCATGCACCTGTACCCACAACACTGGCATACGGCACCCAGCTAGAGGAGTGACTGAGGTATGCCAGGGCAGTGTGTTGTGGGCATGGCACCCAGGGATGTGTGTCATGTCGAGACTGTTTTGTTCTGCACCAAGATCCTGTCTGCAAAGGCAGTGTGTGTGTGCCAGGGTACAGGGCCCCTAAGGGTGGCACAATAAGTGCTGCAGTCCTTAGAGGTCGTCCCTGGTCACAGTTTTAGGGAAGGAACACAGTCCCTGGGCACCTGATCGGCAGGAGCCCAGGGCACACAAGGTACATCAGCAATTCAGCAAAAAGTGGGGGCATACCATACAAGAAAGATGGCACTTTCTCAAAAGTGTCCTCTATAATATGAGCAGTACATGCCACCGGAGAAGTAGGAGGGGGTGGCGCAATGAGTGAAGAAGGTGGAGGAACAGTTGTTTAAGGAACCAAAGAAACTGGCTCTGAAGGAGGGAATCGGAGGTAATAGTCATCCAGCATGTGCTGCAAATTTGAAATGAGTGATAAAGACATCTGTGCAGTCAGATTTTCAGACTGCGAATGGAAATGTGGCTCTGAATAATAGTCAGTCTTGTTATTAATGTATGTCCTGGCACTTAATGAGGAGCTTGATGGACTACGAGCTGCTCGAAACGCATCATCCTCTTCTGAATCCTACTGGTCTGCCCCATAATCCAACAGCTGCACTGGAAAATTTGGAGAGGCTTGTATAGGCAATAAAAGGTCAATTGAAGATTGTGTACGTTGAAGCAACAAGCTTTACCTGGATTCAGATAAAGGCAAAAGAGCTGCTGAAGGTTTTAAAAAAAACAATTTGATGGACAGAATGTAGATCAATGTCTTACATTCACCCCAGTACAATGATCTGGGCCTAAATCCATCGTTTTTTTGCACTCCACACCACCCTGGGTTAGATAATGGCTTTATGCAAATCAGCTCTGACCCTGTGCCCCATGGGAACAGTCCAGTCCGAACTACACAGCCATATCTTTCCCAGACCGGAATCAAGCATCCGAGGACCGGACCGGTTTCGAGGTAACACCTCTCATCAGCCCGGCTAGCTTGACTCCAGTGGTGTGGAGGCTCTGGGACCCACGTCTGAGCTACCCCAGTACACTCAGGGAGAAAATTACAAAAAACAATTTGATGGACAGTGTTAGACCTGTCTGGTTTTTTTTGCGTAGTCCCTCCAAACTATTATTTATTTTGTCCCCTTTTTGCCCCTCATACCCTTAATAATTTTTGTCCATTGACTTTTTCTAGGTGTTGGCCAAGGGGATAGGTGTTCTTTTTCCCCTCATAGTTTTTCACCTCAGGCCTAGAGGCCTGTTCTGTCAGGAAATTGCTGTATTCACAAAATGGAGGGCCCTAACTGTTTCCAACTGCCACATTCTAGACTGCCCCATAGGATAACCTTAGGCCTTCCAGAACTTTCTGGACCCTACTGGACCCTGTGTGGGTTGTCTATATAAGGGCAGGGGTCGGGAAGCCATTTTGTGTTGACCAGAGAGTGGAGGAGTGAGGCAGTGGTGAGAGGAGGAGGACGCACTGGGAGCAGTTAGTTTGTCCTTGTGACAGACAGCCACTACAGGGAGAAGTTCCCCCTTCAACCCCTGACCAATCCCTCCCAACCACCTTCTTCTGCTGAAAGGATCGGTCTGATTGTGGTGGAAGCCCCCTCTAAACCTTAGCCCCATTGACCCCTGTCAGGACGCTCTTGCTGGGAGACTTCCCTATTTTCCCTGTGGCAGAGCTTCACCTACCAGCGTTGTGGAGGAAGCGGACCCGGGCAAGGTGTAGTTTCCGGTATTCCCTCGAAGCTGTGAGGGGGAGACGAGTGTCTGCCGAGCCTTCGTGGCCTGGGAGGTGAGCGTTCCGCTCTGGACAGTGCCTTCTGTGGAGCCAGGTGAGAGGAGAGACTGCGGGCATAGGAGCGGTGACAGGGCGGCGCCAAGCGGGAACACTAGTCCCTCGCGCCCGCGCTGCCTCGCTCCGTGTCTGAGGAAGCGGATCCAGTGACGCGCAGGCCTGCGGGAGGCGAGGCCTGCGGGAGGCGGGGCCGAGAAAGAAGTGTGTCTCAGAGGCGAGTCGCCTCGGTGTACAGGCGGCCTGAGTCACGAAGCGGAAAGCGTCTAGGAGACGCGCAGGCCCAGTGGGAGGCCGGCGGACCCCTTGGTAAAGACCCGACGGGAGGCGGAGAAGCTTCTCTTTAACGGAGTAGACGAGAAGCGCCCTCGTCCCTTACTGCTACAGGAGCCCTTCGCCCAGCGCTGTGTTGAGGGAGCGTGGCTGGACGGAGGGGATCGGCAGGGAAAGCGAGCCGCCCAACAGAAGCTCTTCCTTTGCTCCTTTTGCCCCCCCCCGCCCCTTCCTCCAGCATTCCTGTTCAGCGTGACAAGGGGACCCTCATCGAAGTAAGGAGAGTGGGGGTGTGGGAAATCAGAGGGCAGGGAGCCTGTTCTGCCAGCATAGAGTCTCTGATACAGGAGGGGATTTCCAGAACCCTCACAGTTTGTCATCAAGGATTTTAGGTCGACAGGAATCTAAAGAGCCTGGTAAAAAGGTGTCAGAGGAGTGATCCTAGCCATCCTACAGGGTGCCATCTTTGGGATTGACTGCCTGGAAGAAACCTACCTCGTTTTGATCTTGCCAGGGTGTCCCTAGCGTAACTGAGGTTATAGATCGTCCCCACTCTAGTCAATTGCTCAGTAGTTGTACCCTCTTTACTGTAAAGTGTGTGGAACAGAGGGGTATACGTGGAGGAAGTTAAAGAGGAATTCTTCAGTGTGCAACTGTTCTGCTTCCCCCTCTTTATTGAACTGTAATGTCATTAAATTGTAGAACATAGGTCTATTGTGATACCTACTGAAGTTGAAAATGTATTGAAGTGAACTGTTGATGCAAGTAATGAATTGATTTGGTAATCTGAAAAGTAATATCATTTATTCTCAAAACAAGCTGTAGAATACTAAACTGTATTTCTAACACAAAAGAGCAAAGTGATATATTTTTATAAATCAGTTCGTATTTTTCCATATTTTGGTGTAGTGTTATTTTTGTGTGCTATTGCGTGGATTTACTATTGGGTGGTTTGCAACCTTCACACTGTGCCTCTAGAATTGCATGTCTTACCCTTAGGCCAGGCTACCCTAGGTGACCTGACATCCCAGGTTCCAACAGATTGGTGCCTAGCGGTGGGATCCCGACTTGGTTGCAGCTACTCATTAGTAATTCAACGTAATACACTAAACCTACACCAGGAGTTTTCTCCTTGCGGCCCTCCTAATTTGTCTTTTTATTTTTCTAAATTTGTTCCTGGTGGTGGGTGGAGGTAGCTTTAGGTTGCCCTTGCAACTCTAAAATTTCTGGTGTGTGTAATCTAGGTTTGCCTATCTCAAAATGGAGTTTGCCTTGGAAAACCTAGAGGTCTATTCTGTGGCTCAGCTGAAAGAGTTCTGCCAGCAAATGGGGGTATTTTTCAAGCATCGTGCCAGGAAGGGGGAGCTCCAGACCAGTCTCAGGGCTTGGGTGGAGGCACACCAAGAAAGGAAGGAGGATGATGAAGGGGTAGACCAGGACACAGTGGTGGAGATAGATGGGTTATTCCACTCTGAGGGGGAAAACTTACTCCCAGGACAGTGTCCTACTCCAGAAGGGGCAGTAGCGCCTCTGGGGGAAGCTTAACTGAAGCCGAGCTCACTGATAGGAGGGAGAAAAGACAGTTGAGATGGGAGTTGGCTAAGTTGGAGCAGGAGAAGGAGGAGAGGAGGATGGCCCATGAGTTCAGGATGAAGGAATTATAACTCAGAAGCCTGCAACGGGGGTCCTCTCCTGAAATGAATGGTGGCAGCGAGACAAGAGAGACAGCCAGGGAGTCCAGACACTATTTGCCGAAAGACCTTACAGCTAGCTTCAGTCAGGGGGATGACATAGCTAAGTGGCTGGCTGCTTATGAGGTCTCCCTAAGAGCCCATGGGGTGCAGGAAAAGCACTGGGGGGGTGGTTTGTATAAATACATGCCTCCTGCTGGTCGGGACACCTTGCTGGCCCTGGAACCAGAGGAACAAACCAACTACCCCACCTTGAAGCTGGCGTTGTTAAGGAAGTTTGGGCTTACCCCAGAAAGGTACCATCAGAAGTTCAGGGGGAGCCACAAATTAAGCACCCAGAACTGGGTGGACTTCCTTGACTACGCCAGAAAGTCCTTAGAGGGTTGGGTCAAGGGCAGTGAGGTGAAGGATTATGAGGGGCTGTATAATCTATTTTTGAAAGAGCACCTGCTCGAGAAATGTTTTCCCGAGCTGTGCCAACACCTGGTGGACAGCAAGCTGACCAATCCCCGGAAGCTTGCAGAGGAGGCGGACATCTGGGCAAGTACCCGGGTGTCCTCAAAGGGGACTGGATGGGATTCTCAAAAAGCCGGACAGGGCGGCCCCCAGAAGAAGGAGGGGGGAGATAAAAAGGAGTTCTCCAAAGGTCCCCAAAATAATTTCCGAGGAAAGGGAGCAGGTTTCACCCCTAAGGCAAACCCGCCCAGAAACCCTAATCCTGGCCAAAGCCAGCAGCCAAGGGTTCTCCACTGTTTTGAATGTGGTGGTGTTGGACATTATAAGGGAGATGTCAGATGCCCAAAGAGACCACCCCCTCCCACCGGAGGGAAGTCACCGGGAGTAGCTAGTGTAGCGCTCAGGGAGGAGTTGCCCTTAGATATGAGTGGGCGGGTGTCACCTTAGTGTCCCTGGGAGAGCGGGAGAAGGTTCCAAAGATCCAGGTGCCCCCAAATACTACAAAGTATGGGCAATGGGTCACCATCAATGGCCAGAGAGGGGAGGCTCTGAGAGATATAGGAGCCAGTATGACTATGGTGAGAAGTCAACTGGTGTCTCCAGAGCAGGTGGTTCCTAATGTACTCCACCCCGCCGCGATGGCTGACGGCAGAATGGGTCACTATCCAGTGGCTGAGGTTCCCTTTTTGAGTGGGAGGGGGTTGCAGGTTCACTTCGAGTTGCCGTAAGCCCTGCCGTGCCAGTCGATTGTCTGTTGGGAAATGACATGGAGCACAACACTTGGAGAGAGGTGGAATACCGGACGCATTCTGCGATGCTGGGTACACCTGACTGGGCCTGTGCAAGCACACGGTCTGCGACTGCCCGGAGAGGGAGTTCGCCTGGGTTGGAGCCTGGAACAATGTCCCAACCCGCTGCTAAAAAGGGACAGACCCGGAGACAGGGAGAGCCTGCTCCGGCTTCCACACCCCATGTGACAGATCGGCCACCTGCGGTGGTGGATCAGGAGTCCGAGGAGGGGGAAGTAGACTCTCTGGAGGATTTACCCATCCCTGCTGAGTGGCATGTGGAGGGAGGTCCTACCAGAGAGGAATTCTGTAAGGGGCAGAGGGAGTGCCCCACCCTTGAGGGACTGAGGCGACAGGCTGACGCCCAAGCAGCAGGTGATGTTACGGGACACTACCATATTTGCTGGGAGGATGGACTCCTCTACAGTGAACCCAAGGTACCCTTGCCTGGTTCATCAAGGGCCTTGGTAGTCCCGCAACAATACCGAGCCTTTCTTCTGGAATTGGCTCATGCTATACCCCTGGCAGGACACTTAGGCCAGGACAAGACCTTTGCACGGCTTGGCCTCCACTTTTACTGGCCTCAGATGAAAGTTGCGTCCAACACTTACTGTCGGACATGTGTAACCTGCCAGGCCAGTGGGAAAACAGGGCTGAAGCTAAAGGCTCCCCTGGAACCACTTCCCGTCGTTAGCACACCCTTTGAGAGGGTGGGCATCGACATTGTAGGGCCTTTAGATCCACCAACAACAGCTGGTCACAGGTTTATCTTGGTTCTGGTGGATCATGCCACACGGTACCCAGAGGCAATTCCTCTGAGGACAGTCACTGCACCTGTAGTGGCTAGAGCCCTAATGGGGATCTTTACCCGAGTGGGATTCCCCAAGGAAGTTGTGTCCGACAGGGGGACCAACTTCATGTCAGCTTACATGCGGGCAATGTGGAAGGAGTGTGGAGTGACCTACCGGTTCACCACTCCTTATCACCCCCAGTCAAATGGACTGGTTGAGAGGTTTAATAAGACCTTGATGGGCATGATCAGAAGTCTGCCCGAAAGCCTGCGGAGGAAATGGGACGTCCTCCTACCCTGTTTGCTCTTTTCTTACAGGGAAGTGCCCCAGAAGGGAGTGGGCTTCAGCCCCTTTGAGCTTCTGTATGGGCACCCTGTTCGCGGTCCTCTCAGCCTGGTGAAGGAAGGTTGGGAGAAGTCTCCCAGGAAACCCCCCAGGATGTGGTGAGCTACATGCTGGCCTTCAGGAGCCAAATGGCGAAGTTGTGGAAGCAGGCTTCTGACAACTTGGAGGCCAGCCAGGCAGTCATGAAAGAGTGGTATGACCACAATGCTCACCAGGTGGAATTGGAGCCTGGCCAGAAAGTGTGGGTGATGGAGCCTGGAGAGCTTAGTGCCCTCCAGGATCGCTGGACAGGCCCCATTGAAGTGTTGGAGAAGAAGGGTAAGGCCACATACCTGGTGGACCTTAAGACCCCTCGACAGCCCCTACGGGTGCTGCATGCCAACCGTCTCAAACCCCACAATGAGAGGCCCGAAGTCATGTTGATGATGGTGACTGACGGGGAAGAGGAAGCGGAAAGCGAACCTCTCCCAGATCTATTCTCGTCTCAAGAGAAGGATGGGTCAGTGGAGGGAGTGATTCTCTCTCCCACTCTAACTCCTGAGCAACGGGAGGACTGCCGCCAGATCCTGGAGCAGTACTCTACGTTGTTCTCCCTTGTCCCGGGAAGGACTCACCTGTGTACCCATGATGTGGACACAGGGGACAGCCCACCAGTGAAGTCGAAGACCTACCGGCTGTCCGACAAGGTGAAGGCTAGCATCCATGGAGAGGTTGCCAAGATGCTAGAGCTGGGAGTTATTGAACCTTCCAACAGCCCTTGGTCCAGTCCGGTGGTGCTCGTGCCAAAAGCCGCGCCACCAGGCACCACACCTGAACTGAGGTTCTGTGTGGATTACCGAGGACTGAACTCCGTGACAAAGACTGATGCTCATCCGATCCCTAGGGCGGATGAATTAATTGACCGGCTAGGAGCTGCCCAATATCTGAGTACCTTTGACCTCACTTCAGGGTACTGGCAAATCTCCTTGACAGATGGAGCAAGGGAAAGGTCAGCCTTCTCCACGCCTGAGGGACACCAGTTCTGTGTGATGCCTTTTGGGCTCAAGAACGCCCCTGCCACATTTCAGCGGCTGGTGAACCAGGTCCTCTCTGGAATGGAGAGTTTCTCTGCTGCTTACTTGGATGACATTGCTGTCTTCAGTAGCAGTTGGGAGGACCATTTGCAGCATTTGCAAGCAGTTCTACAGGCCCTGAAACAAGCTGGATTGACAATCAAGGCCAGCAAATGCCAGATTGGGCAGGGGTCGGTTGTACCTTGGACACTTGGTGGGTAGGGGGACTGTGCAGCCCCTGCAGGCGAAGATTGAGGCAATCATGGCCTGGGAACCCCCCAAGACACAGACTGAGGTCTGAGGTTTCCTGGGCCTCACAGGCTACTACCGTCGCTTTGTGAAGGGGTATGGCACTATTGTAGCGCCCCTCACAGAGCTCACCTCAAAGAAACAACCTCGACGGGTAGTTTGGACGGGAGCTTGTCAGCAGGCTTTTGAGAAATTGAAGCAGGCGATGTGTGCGGCACCGGTCCTGAAGGCCCCAGACTTCTCCAAGGAGTTCATTGTCCAAACAGATGCATCGGAACATGGCATTGGGGCAGTGTTATCGCAACTAAATGAAGAGGGCCTGGATCAGCCTGTAGTCTTCTTATCCAGGAGACTGCTTCCCCGGGAACAGAAGTGGAGTGCAATTGAGAGGGAAGCTTTTGCGGTGGTGTGGGCTCTGAAGAAGCTGCGGCCATACCTCTTTGGCTCGCACTTCCTGGTTCAGACTGACCACCGACCCCTTCGTTGACTGATGCAAATGAAGGGGGAAAATCCCAAGCTGTTAAGGTGGTCCATCTCCCTACAGGGAATGGACTTCCGGATGGAACATCGGCCTGGAGTGGACCACGCCAATGCAGACGGTCTCTCCAGGTATTTCCGCCTTAGTGATGAGGACTCCCAAGGGGTTGGGTAGTTCTCCCCACTTTCAGCTGGGGGGTGACGCGTGTTAGACCTGTCTGTTTTTTTTTGCGTAGCCCCTCCAAACTATTATTTAGTTTGTCCCCTTTTTGCCCCTCATACCCTTAATAATTTTTGTCCACTGACTTTTTCTAGGTGTTGGCCAAGGGGATAGGTGTTCTTTTTCCCCTCATAGTTTTTCACCTCAGGCCTTGAGGCCTGTTCTGTCAGGAAATTGCTGTATTCACAAAATGGAGGGCCCTAACTGTTTCCAACTGCCACATTCTAGACTGCCCCATAGGATAACCTTAGGCCTTCCAGAACTTTCTGGACCCTACTGGACCCTGTGTGGGTTGTCTATATAAGGGCAGGGGTCGGGAAGCCATTTTGTGTTGACCAGAGAGTGGAGGAGTGAGGCAGTGGTGAGAGGAGGAGGACGCACTGGGAGCAGTTAATTTGTCCTTGTGACAGACAGCCACTACAGGGAGACGTTCCCCCTTCAACCCCTGACCAATCCCTCCCAACCACCTTCTTCTGCTGAAAGGATCGGTCTGATTGTGGTGGAAGCCCCCTCTAAACCTTAGCCCCATTGACCCCTGTCGGGACGCTCTTGCTGGGAGACTTCCCTATTTTCCCTGTGGCAGAGCTTCACCTACCAGCGTGGTGGAGGAAGCGGACCCGGGCAAGGTGTAGTTTCCGGCATTCCCTCGAAGCTGAGAGGGGGAGACGAGTGTCTGCCGAGCCTTCGTGGCCTGGGGAGGTGAGCGTTCCGCTCTGGACAGTGCCTTCTGTGGAGCCAGGTGAGAGGAGAGACTGCGGGCATAGGAGCGGTGACAGGTCGGCGCCAAGCGGGAACACTAGTCCCTCGCGCCCGCGCTGCCTCGCTCAGTGTCTGAGGAAGCGGATCCAGTGACGCGCAGGCCTGCGGGAGGCGAGGCCTTCGGGAGGCGGGGCCGAGAAAGAAGTGTGTCTCAGAGGCAAGTCGCCTCGGTGTACAGGCGGCCTGGGTCACGAAGCGGAAAGCGTCTAGGAGACGCGCAGGCCCAGTGGGAGGCCGGCGGACCCCTTGGTAAAGACCCGGCGGGAGGCGGAGAAGCTTCTCTTTAACGGAGTAGGCGAGAAGCGCCCTCGTCCCTTACTGCTACAGGAGCCCTTCGCCCAGCGCTGTGTTGAGGGAGCGTGGCTGGACGGAGGGGATCGGCGGGGAAAGCGAGCCGCCCAACAGAAGCTCTTCCTTTGCTTCTTTTGCCCGCTTCCCTTCCTCCAGCATTCCTGTTCAGCGTGACAAGGGGACCCTCATCGAAGTAAGGAGAGTGGGGGTGTGGGAAATCAGAGGGCAGGGAGCCTGTTCTGCCAGCATAGAGTCTCTGATACAGGAGGGGATTTCCAGAACCCTCACAGTTTGTCATCAAGGATTTTAGGTCGACAGGAATCTAAAGAGCCTGGTAAAAAGGTGTCAGAGGAGTGATCCTAGCCATCCTACAGGGTGCCATCTTTGGGATTGACTGCCTGGAAGAAACCTACCTCGTTTTGATCTTGCCAGGGTGTCCCTAGCGTAACTGAGGTTATAGATCTTCCCCACTCTAGTCAATTGCTCAGTAGTTGTACCCTCTTTACTGTAAAGTGTGTGGAACAGAGGGGTATACGTGAAGGAAGTTAAAGAGGAATTCTTCAGTGTGCAACTGTTCTGCTTCCCCCTCTTTATTGAACTGTAATGTCATGAAATTGTAGAACATAGAAGGTCTATTGTGATACCTACTGAAGTTGAAAATGTATTGAAGTGAACTGTTGATGCAAGTAATGAATTGATTTGGTAATCTGAAAAGTAATATCATTTATTCTCAAAACAAGCTGTAGAATACTAAACTGTATTTCTAACACAAAAGAGCAAAGTGATATATTTTTATAAAGTAGTTCGTATTTTTCCATATTTTGGTGTAGTGTTATTTTTGTGTGCTATTGCGTGGATTTACTATTGGGTGGTTTGCAACCTTCACACTGTGCCTCTAGAATTGCATGTCTTACCCTTAGGCCAGGCTACCCTAGGTGACCTGACATCCCAGGTTCCAACAGATTGGTGCCTAGCGGTGAGATCCCGACTTGGTTGCAGCTACTCATTAGTAATTCAACGTAATACACTAAACCTACACCAGGAGTTTTCTCCTTGCGGCCCTCCTAATGTGTCTTTTTATTTTTCCAAATTTGTTCCTGGTGGTGGGTGGAGGTAGCTTTAGGTTGCCCTTGCAACTCTAAAATTTCTGGTGTGTGTAATCTAGGTTTGCCTATCTCAAAATGGAGTTTGCCTTGGAAAACCTAGAGGTCTATTCTGGGGCTCAGCTGAAAGAGTTCTGCCAGCAAATGGGGGTATTTTTCAAGCATGGTGCCAGGAAGGGGGAGCTCCAGACCAGTCTCAGGGCTTGGGTGGAGGCACACCAAGAAAGGAAGGAGGATGATGAAGGGGTAGACCAGGACACAGTGGTGGAGATAGATGGGTTATTCCACTCTGAGGGGGAAAACTTACTCCCAGGACCAGTGTCCTACTCCAGAAGGGGCAGTAGCGCCTCTGGGGGAAGCTTAACTGAAGCCGAGCTCACTGATAGGAGGGAGAAAAGACAGTTGAGATGGGAGTTGGCTAAGTTGGAGCAGGAGAAGGAGGAGAGGAGGATGGCCCATGAGTTCAGGATGAAGGAATTAGAACTCAGAAGCCTGCAACGGGGGTCCTCTCCTGAAATGAATGGTGGCAGCGAGACAAAAGAGACAGCCAGGGAGTCCAGACACTATTTGCCGAAAGACCTTACAGCTAGCTTCAGTCAGGGGGATGACATAGCTAAGTGGCTGGCTGCTTATGAGGTCTCCCTAAGAGCCCATGGGGTGCAGGAAAAGCACTGGGGGGGTGGTTTGTATAAATACATGCCTCCTGCTGGTCGGGACACCTTGCTGGCCCTGGAACCAGAGGAACCAACCAACTACCCCACCATGAAGCTGGCGTTGTTAAGGAAGTTTGGGCTTACCCCAGAAAGGTACCATCAGAAGTTCAGGGGGAGCCACTAATTAAGCACCCAGAACTGGGTGGACTTCCTTGACTACGCCAGAAAGTCCTTAGAGGGTTGGGTCAAGGGCAGTGAGGTGAAGGATTATGAGGGGCTGTATAATCTATTTTTGAAAGAGCACCTGCTCGAGAAATGTTTTCCCGAGCTGTGCCAACACCTGGTGGACAGCAAGCTGACCAATCCCCGGAAGCTTGCAGAGGAGGCGGACATCTGGGCAAGTACCCGGGTGTCCTCAAAGGGGACTGGATGGGATTATCAAAAAGCCGGACAGGGCGGCCCCCAGAAGAAGGAGGGGAGAGATAAAAAGGAGTTCTCCAAAGGTCCCCAAAATAATTTCCGAGGAAAGGGAGCAGGTTTCACCCCTAAGGCAAACCCGCCCAGAAACCCTAATCCTGGCCAAAGCCAGCAGCCAAGGGTTCTCCACTGTTTTGAATGTGGTGGTGTTGGACATTATAAGGGAGATGTCAGATGCCCAAAGAGACCACCCCCTCCCACCGGAGGGAAGTCACCGGGAGTAGCTAGTGTAGCGCTCGGGGAGGAGTTGCCCTTAGATATGAGTGGGCGGGTGTCACCTTAGTGTCCCTGGGAGAGCGGGAGAAGGTTCCAAAGATCCAGGTGCCCCCAAATACTACAAAGTATGGGCAATGGGTCACCATCAATGGCCAGAGAGGGGAGGCTCTGAGAGATATAGGAGCCAGTATGACTATGGTGAGAAGTCAACTGGTGTCTCCAGAGCAGGTGGTTCCTAATGTACTCCACCCCGCCGCGATGGCTGACGGCAGAATGGGTCACTATCCAGTGGCTGAGGTTCCCTTTGAGTGGGAGGGGGTTGCAGGTTCACTTCGAGTTGCCGTAAGCCCTGCCGTGCCAGTCGATTGTCTGTTGGGAAATGACATGGAGCACAACACTTGGAGAGAGGTGGAATACCGGACGCATTCTGCGATGCTGGGTACACCTGACTGGGCCTGTGCAAGCACACGGTCTGCGACTGCCCGGAGAGGGAGTTCGCCTGGGTTGGAGCCTGGAACAATGGCCCAACCCGCTGCTAAAAAGGGACAGACCCGGAGACAGGGAGAGCCTGCTCCGGCTTCCACACCCCATGTGACAGATCGGCCACCTGCGGTGGTGGATCAGGAGTCCGAGGAGGGGGAAGTAGACTCTCTGGAGGATTTACCCATCCCTGCTGAGTGGCATGTGGAGGGAGGTCCTACCAGAGAGGAATTCTGTAAGGGGCAGAGGGAGTGCCCCACCCTTGAGGGACTGAGGCGACAGGCTGACGCCCAAGCAGCAGGTGATGTTACGGGACACTACCATATTTACTGGGAGGATGGACTCCTCTACAGTGAACCCAAGGTACCCTTGCCTGGTTCATCAAGGGCCTTGGTAGTCCCGCAACAATACCGAGCCTTTCTTCTGGAATTGGCTCATGCTATACCCCTGGCAGGACACTTAGGCCAGGACAAGACCTTTGCACGGCTTGGCCTCCACTTTTACTGGCCTCAGATGAAAGTGGCGTCCAACACTTACTGTCGGACATGTGTAACCTGCCAGGCCAGTGGGAAAACAGGGCTGAAGCTAAAGGCTCCCCTGGAACCACTTCCCGTCGTTAGCACACCCTTTGAGAGGGTGGGCATCGACATTGTAGGGCCTTTAGATCCACCAACAACAGCTGGTCACAGGTTTATCCTGGTTCTGGTGGATCATGCCACACGGTACCCAGAGGCAATTCCTCTGAGGACAGTCACTGCACCTGTAGTGGCTAGAGCCCTAATGGGGATCTTTACCCGAGTGGGATTCCCCAAGGAAGTTGTGTCCGACAGGGGGACCAACTTCATGTCAGCTTACATGCGGGCAATGTGGAAGGAGTGTGGAGTGACCTACCGGTTCACCACTCCTTATCACCCCCAGTCAAATGGACTGGTTGAGAGGTTTAATAAGACCTTGATGGGCATGATCAGAAGTCTGCCCGAAAGCCTGCGGAGGAAATGGGACGTCCTCCTACCCTGTTTGCTCTTTTCTTACAGGGAAGTGCCCCAGAAGGGAGTGGGCTTCAGCCGCTTTGAGCTTCTGTATGGGCACCCTGTTCGCGGTCCTCTCAGCCTGGTGAAGGAAGGTTGGGAGAAGTCTCCCAGGAAACCCCCCAGGATGTGGTGAGCTACATGCTGGCCTTCAGGAGCCAAATGGCGAAGTTGTGGAAGCAGGCTTCTGACAACTTGGAGGCCAGCCAGGCAGTCATGAAAGAGTGGTATGACCACAATGCTCACCAGGTGGAATTGGAGCCTGGCCAGAAAGTGTGGGTGATGGAGCCTGGAGAGCTTAGTGCCCTCCAGGATCGCTGGACAGGCCCCATTGAAGTGTTGGAGAAGAAGGGTAAGGCCACATACCTGGTGGACCTTAAGACCCCTCGACAGCCCCTACGGGTGCTGCATGCCAACCGTCTCAAACCCCACCATGAGAGGCCCGAAGTCATGTTGATGATGGTGACTGACGGGGAAGAGGAAGCGGAAAGCGAACCTCTCCCAGATCTATTCTCGTCTCAAGAGAAGGATGGGTCAGTGGAGGGAGTGATTCTCTCTCCCACTCTAACTCCTGAGCAACGGGAGGACTGCCGCCAGATCCTGGAGCAGTACTCTACGTTGTTCTCCCTTGTCCCGGGAAGGACTCACCTGTGTACCCATGATGTGGACACAGGGGACAGCCCACCAGTGAAGTCGAAGACCTACCGGCTGTCCGACAAGGTGAAGGCTAGCATCCATGGAGAGGTTGCCAAGATGCTAGAGCTGGGAGTTATTGAACCTTCCAACAGCCCTTGGTCCAGTCCGGTGGTGCTCGTGCCAAAAGCCGCGCCACCAGGCACCACACCTGAACTGAGGTTCTGTGTGGATTACCGAGGACTGAACTCCGTGACAAAGACTGATGCTCATCCTATCCCTAGGGCGGATGAATTAATTGACCGGCTAGGAGCTGCCCAATATCTGAGTACCTTTGACCTCACTTCAGGGTACTGGCAAATCTCCTTGACAGATGGAGCAAGGGAAAGGTCAGCCTTCTCCACGCCTGAGGGACACTTCCAGTTCTGTGTGATGCCTTTTGGGCTCAAGAACGCCCCTGCCACATTTCAGCGGCTGGTGAACCAGGTCCTCTCTGGAATGGAGAGTTTCTCTGCTGCTTACTTGGATGACATTGCTGTCTTCAGTAGCAGTTGGGAGGACCATTTGCAGCATTTGCAAGCAGTTCTACAGGCCCTGAAACAAGCTGGATTGACAATCAAGGCCAGCAAATGCCAGATTGGGCAGGGGTCGGTTGTACCTTGGACACTTGGTGGGTAGGGGGACTGTGCAGCCCCTGCAGGCGAAGATTGAGGCAATCATGGCCTGGGAACCCCCCAAGACACAGACTGAGGTCTGAGGTTTCCTGGGCCTCACAGGCTACTACCGTCGCTTTGTGAAGGGGTATGGCACTATTGTAGCGCCCCTCACAGAGCTCACCTCAAAGAAACAACCTCGACGGGTAGTTTGGACGGGAGCTTGTCAGCAGGCTTTTGAGAAATTGAAGCAGGCGATGTGTGCGGCACCGGTCCTGAAGGCCCCAGACTTCTCCAAGGAGTTCATTGTCCAAACAGATGCATCGGAACATGGCATTGGGGCAGTGTTATCGCAACTAAATGAAGAGGGCCTGGATCAGCCTGTAGTCTTCTTATCCAGGAGACTGCTTCCCCGGGAACAGAAGTGGAGTGCAATTGAGAGGGAAGCTTTTGCGGTGGTGTGGGCTCTGAAGAAGCTGCGGCCATACCTCTTTGGCTCGCACTTCCTGGTTCAGACTGACCACCGACCCCTTCGTTGACTGATGCAAATGAAGGGGGAAAATCCCAAGCTGTTAAGGTGGTCCATCTCCCTACAGGGAATGGACTTCCGGATGGAACATCGGCCTGGAGTGGACCACGCCAATGCAGACGGTCTCTCCAGGTATTTCCGCCTTAGTGATGAGGACTCCCAAGGGGTTGGGTAGTTCTCCCCACTTTCAGCTGGGGGGTGACGCGTGTTAGACCTGTCTGGTTTTTTTTGCGTAGCCCCTCCAAACTATTATTTATTTTGTCCCCTTTTTGCCCCTCATACCCTTAATAATTTTTGTCCACTGACTTTTTCTAGGTGTTGGCCAAGGGGATAGGTGTTCTTTTTCCCCTCATAGTTTTTCACCTCAGGCCTTGAGGCCTGTTCTGTCAGGAAATTGCTGTATTCACAAAATGGAGGGCCCTAACTGTTTCCAACTGCCACATTCTAGACTGCCCCATAGGATAACCTTAGGCCTTCCAGAACTTTCTGGACCCTACTGGACCCTGTGTGGGTTGTCTATATAAGGGCAGGGGTCGGGAAGCCATTTTGTGTTGACCAGAGAGTGGAGGAGTGAGGCAGTGGTGAGAGGAGGAGGACGCACTGGGAGCAGTTAATTTGTCCTTGTGACAGACAGCCACTACAGGGAGACGTTCCCCCTTCAACCCCTGACCAATCCCTCCCAACCACCTTCTTCTGCTGAAAGGATCGGTCTGATTGTGGTGGAAGCCCCCTCTAAACCTTAGCCCCATTGACCCCTGTCGGGACGCTCTTGCTGGGAGACTTCCCTATTTTCCCTGTGGCAGAGCTTCACCTACCAGCGTGGTGGAGGAAGCGGACCCGGGCAAGGTGTAGTTTCCGGCATTCCCTCGAAGCTGAGAGGGGGAGACGAGTGTCTGCCGAGCCTTCGTGGCCTGGGGAGGTGAGCGTTCCGCTCTGGACAGTGCCTTCTGTGGAGCCAGGTGAGAGGAGAGACTGCGGGCATAGGAGCGGTGACAGGGCGGCGCCAAGCGGGAACACTAGTCCCTCGCGCCCGCGCTGCCTCGCTCAGTGTCTGAGGAAGCGGATCCAGTGACGCGCAGGCCTGCGGGAGGCGAGGCCTACGGGAGGCGGGGCCGAGAAAGAAGTGTGTCTCAGAGGCAAGTCGCCTCGGTGTACAGGCGGCCTGGGTCACGAAGCGGAAAGCGTCTAGGAGACGCGCAGGCCCAGTGGGAGGCCGGCGGACCCCTTGGTAAAGACCCGGCGGGAGGCGGAGAAGCTTCTCTTTAACGGAGTAGGCGAGAAGCGCCCTCGTCCCTTACTGCTACAGGAGCCCTTCGCCCAGCGCTGTGTTGAGGGAGCGTGGCTGGACGGAGGGGATCGGCGGGGAAAGCGAGCCGCCCAACAGAAGCTCTTCCTTTGCTCCTTTTGCCCGCTTCCCTTCCTCCAGCATTCCTGTTCAGCGTGACAAGGGGACCCTCATCGAAGTAAGGAGAGTGGGGGTGTGGGAAATCAGAGGGCAGGGAGCCTGTTCTGCCAGCATAGAGTCTCTGATACAGGAGGGGATTTCCAGAACCCTCACAGTTTGTCATCAAGGATTTTAGGTCGACAGGAATCTAAAGAGCCTGGTAAAAAGGTGTCAGAGGAGTGATCCTAGCCATCCTACAGGGTGCCATCTTTGGGATTGACTGCCTGGAAGAAACCTACCTCGTTTTGATCTTGCCAGGGTGTCCCTAGCGTAACTGAGGTTATAGATCTTCCCCACTCTAGTCAATTGCTCAGTAGTTGTACCCTCTTTACTGTAAAGTGTGTGGAACAGAGGGGTATACGTGAAGGAAGTTAAAGAGGAATTCTTCAGTGTGCAACTGTTCTGCTTCCCCCTCTTTATTGAACTGTAATGTCATGAAATTGTAGAACATAGAAGGTCTATTGTGATACCTACTGAAGTTGAAAATGTATTGAAGTGAACTGTTGATGCAAGTAATGAATTGATTTGGTAATCTGAAAAGTAATATCATTTATTCTCAAAACAAGCTGTAGAATACTAAACTGTATTTCTAACACAAAAGAGCAAAGTGATATATTTTTATAAAGCAGTTCGTATTTTTCCATATTTTGGTGTAGTGTTATTTTTGTGTGCTATTGCGTGGATTTACTATTGGGTGGTTTGCAACCTTCACACTGTGCCTCTAGAATTGCATGTCTTACCCCTAGGCAGGCTACCCTAGGTGACCTGACATCCCAGGTTCCAACAGACAGAATGTAGATCAATGTCTTACATTCACCCCAGTATAATGATCTGGGCCTAAATCAATCGTTTTTTGCACTCCTCACCACCCTGGGTTAGATAATGGCTTTATGCAAATCAGCTCTGAGACCCTGTGCCCCATGGGGACAGTCCAGTCCGAACTACACAGCCATATCTTTCCCAGACCGGAATCAAGCATCCGAGGACCGGACTGGTTTCGAGGTAACACCTCTCATTAGCCCGGCTAGCTTGACTCCAGTGGTGTGGAGGCTCTGGGACCCACGTCTGAGCTACCCCAGTACACTCAGGGAGACAATTACAAAAAACAATTTGATGGACAGAATGTAGATCAATGTCTTACATTCACCCCAGTACAATGATCTGGGCCTAAATCCATCGTTTTGTGCACTCCACACCACCCTGGGTTAGATAATGGCTTTATGCAAACCAGCTCTGACCCTGTGCCCCATGGGAACAGTCCAGTCCGAACTACACAGCCACATCTTTCCCAGACCGGAATCAAGCATCCGAGGACCGGACCGGTTTCAAGGTAACACCTCTCATCAGCCCGGCTAGCTTGACTCCAGTGGTTTGGAGGCTCTGGGACCCACGTCTGAGCTACCCCAGTACACTCAGGAAGAAAATTACAAAAAACAATTTGATGGACAGAATGTAGATCAATGTCTTACATTCACCCCAGTACAATGATCTGGGCCTAAATCCATCGTTTTTTGCACTCCACACCACCCTGGGTTAGATAATGGCTTTATGCAAATCAGCTCTGAACCTGTGCCCCATGGGAACAGTCCAGTCCGAACTACACAGCCATATCTTTCCCAGACCGGAATCAAGCATCCGAGGACCGGACCGGTTTCGAGGTAACAATGAGTGAAGAAGGTGGAGGAACAGTTGTTTAAGGAACCAAAGAAGCTGGCTCTGAAGGAGGGAATCGGAGGTAATAGTCATCCAGCATGTGCTGCAAATTTGAAATGAGTGATAAAGACATTTGTGCAGTCAGATTTTCAGACTGCAAATGGAAATGTGGCTCTGAATAATAGTCAGTCTTGTTATTAATGTATGTCCTGGCACTTAATGAGGAGTTTGATGGACTACGAGCTGCTCGAAACCCATCATCCTTTTCTGAATCCTACTGGTCTGCCCCATAATCCAACAGCTGCACTGGAAAATTTGGAGAGGCTTGTATAGGCAATAAATGGTCAATTGAAGATTGTGTACGTTGAAGCAACAAGCTTTACCTGGATTCAGATAAAGGCAAAAGAGCTGCTAAAGGTTTTAAAGGCACAAGAGGCATCAAACCTGGAGGCTAAACCAGGGATTAAGACGACAAAGTGGACGCCCTGGACGAAACACATACTTGACTCTCCATCTGTAAAGTCTTCACTGTTGACGACAAAGCGACTGTTGACGAAGCGACTGTTGACGAAGCGACTGTTGACGAAGCGACTGTTGACGAAGCGAGCGTTGGCGGAGGGAGCGTTGGCGGAGGGAGCGTTGGCGGAGGGAGCCTTGGCGGAGGGAGCCTTGGCGGAGGGAGCCTTGGCGGAGGGAGCCTTGGCGGAGCGACCGTTGGCGGAGCGACCGTTGGCGGAGCGACCGTTGGCGGAGCGACCGTTGGCGGAGCGACCGTTGGCGGAGCAGGCGTCGATGGAGAAACCATTGGCGGAGCAGGCGTCGACGAGAGAACAGTCGATGGGGCGGGTGTCGACAAGGTAAACGTCGACAACCAATAGATCCTTTGAAGTTCCTGTCGACTAAGAATCGCCCTTCGATAAGAGTCTTCTTTATCTTTGTCGATGAAGAGAAAGCAGCTGACTTAGGCTTCACCGTCACCGAAACCAGCGTTGACGATGAAGATATAGATTACATCAACATAGCAGGCTTAGGCGAAGAGAAAGTAGTCATTATCGTAGTGACGAAGGAGGACTTCGTTGATGCCAGAATCGACTACGAGCCAGTCGATGATAGACCAATTGTTTGAGGTAAAGATGACTCTGACAGAGATTTTGACGCCTGAGACTTAGATCTCGGAGGCGTAGACGATGTAGAGTGACCCTTGGAGGGAGCAGAAGTCCCTTTTGACGATGAAGGCTGGTCCTCACGTTTGAAAAAATGATGTTTTTTCAGTACTTTGGCCTTAGGAAAAGTCAACTCCGCCTCACTACCCCTTTTCTTAGAGGCAACAGTCTTAAGGGAGGAATCACTCTCCACATCAGAAACTGAGTCATCCTTCATTTTAAGCTTCTGTAGCTACAGAAGTAGTTGACCTTCTCTGTCTCTAAAGGTCTTTTGAGGAAAAGTCCTGCATATTTTACAGTCTCTCACCTGATGGCGTGGATGTAGGCAGTAAATACATTTTTTGTGAGGATCCTCGGAGTGAAGACGCAATTTTCCACAAAACTCAGTGTCTGAAGAGTGATCTCTTAGTATTAGAGATTGCTGAGAAGCTGTCAGTAAAATTCTTGAAAAGAAGAGTTCAAGTACTGAGCAGAGCTCAGGGAGACTCTGTGAGAAAGTGGCTCTATATATACTGGACTAGAATGATGTACAGTGTGTATAGAGTCCACCAACCCCAGAGGTATAACAGAGGTTAAAGTCAGAACTGACCTTACTCTCCTAAGTGGTAGCTTGGTCGAGCAGTAAGGCAGTACCAGAGGGCAGTGTAAAGCATTTGTTGTACACACTCAGTCAGCAAAAGGTTTCACACACTCAAGGACTAAACTCCAGGCCAATTGTTTTTATATCCACAGATATAGGTGTTTTATTTTTAGAACCAACTGTTATAAAAATATACTTTTCCTGTTATGAGTTCTCTCATGTAATTACTCTGCAAAGGAGCAATAAAGTCTGTGCACACAATTAATACAGTATTGACAGTAAGCAACACAATCCTAAAACACACTATAGCATTGAGCTCATTGGGTTTTCCACATGTAAGTACAGTTGATTACTATGTAGATTACTTTAGTAGTCCCAGGACTAGATCTTAGATTCAGTCCTGGGGTCTAAGCTGAAACCAGATTAGCAAAAACTTTGTTACTGTAGTGAATTTTCAAGAATATAAAGCTTTTTTAAAAGTTCACACTAAGAAACTTTTCAATGGAAATCTAACAATGTTATTCAATCGGAGAAAATTCAGGTTGCAGGTAAAGTACGATCGCGTTACTTTTGTAACATAGCACTGGTCTCCTAGGGCCAGAACTGGGGTCTTAACTTAAAACAGGTAGGTAATTGTGTTTCAGTATTTCGAGTGATTTTTAAAGAATATTTCAAGTTTTCAAAAGTAGACACTTAGAAGAAATTTCATAGAAAAGCAGACCATGGGTTCCTATGGAGAAAATACAGACTACTAGTAACCCCGCTAGGGATTACTTTTGCAGTTCAGAACTGGGCTGAAAGGTACAGTACTGGCTTCTTCCCTGATCACAGGTGAGTACTTCGGAATTCGTACTTTGGCTGATTTTATGTGAATATTTTCAGATTTCAAAGCTTCACACTTAGAAAATTTTTGAATCAAAATGAGTCAATGTTCTCCAATGGCAGGTAAGTAAATTACCAGTTTCCAGGTTAGTACTCGGTTGGTGAAGTTAAGGTTCTGGGTATAGACTCAGGGGTCCCCCATAGTCAGGTAAGTACAGTTAGTTCACTCCCAGCGGCACAGGGGCGGCCGGGTGCAGAGGTAGGTAGGCCCAATGATATCCAATGAGGGAAGGGGGGCCTTCGGTTGGTGGCTGCTGGCTAGCAGGCCACGCGGCCGTGGGAGCTGGGCTCCTGGTCACTTGCTCAGGGCAAGGGGGGGGGGGGGGGGGGGGGAATAAGGTTAGGACACAGGGGTCACAGCCAGCGGCACTCGGGCGGCTGGGTGCAGGGTGCTTTTGAGCCGTCGGGCGATCAATGTTATCCAATGGGAAAGGTCAAAAAGGACCAAAGGCTGCTGGCTTGGGGACGGAGGCTCTCCAGGGGCAACCAACACTTCGAGAGGTAAGTTGGGATCTTGGAGCACAGGTAGGTACCCCAAAGGGGCTGTAGGGCACCGGGTGCAGGTGTGTCTTTGGGTGTCGGAAAAGCTCACCCTCGACTGGTGGCGGTTGGGGTGGCCCCTGGTTCTGAGTCTGCAGGCCTCGGCTGGTTTCTTCGAGGAGGGTCTTTGGGCACTGGACTTCGGGTCCCAATTGCTGGGGGATGTCCTCGTGGTCTTGGTTCGGTTGGGCCCGGCCCGGGCTCGGCGGGTGCAGAGTGGGCTGGTCCGGAGCTTCTTGGATGGCACCAGGTGGGTTGTTTCAGCAGAGCCTCTGCTGATGGGAGTCCCAGTCTTCAAGAGAGTCAAGGCAGGCAGGTCCTCCGTTTGTCCCAAAGTTGCTGTCC
Source organism: Lissotriton vulgaris (assembly GCF_964263255.1). Taxonomy (NCBI): domain Eukaryota; kingdom Metazoa; phylum Chordata; class Amphibia; order Caudata; family Salamandridae; genus Lissotriton; species Lissotriton vulgaris. Next base: position 956,237,445 of record NC_141687.1, on the reverse strand, counting down.
ACTGGAGTCGCCGGGATTAAGCAGGAGCAGGTTCCAGGATCGACAGGCTGGTAGGGCTGGGGCCAAGTCAGTTGATTTCGTCCTGTTAGCAGCTGCACGGCAGGTCTTCTTCTTCTTCTGCTTCTTGATCTTCTTTTCGTATCGGGATCTGAGGAAGGAAGGTTCAGGGAGCCCCTAAATACTGAATTGAGGGGCGTTACAGGTAGGGCAAGGACAGGGACCAATGGGTCCCTACCCTGGGGTGAGTACACACCCTTGCCTGCTCCTCTCGTGTGGGAGGGGGGGGGGGGTGGGAGCGTAGCTGTGATTGGGCAGGGCTCCCCATCTTCAAGATGGCCAGAGCCCGAGGTCATGCTTCACCTAGTCTCCCCCACCTGAGGAGTGGGGTTGGCACAGGCTGGCACACCCCCCTTCCTGACATAGTTTTTCCCGCCAGTCTTCCCGCCAGAGTAGGGGGCAGGACTGGTGGGGGCTGGTTGCTGGGTACAGCAAATGGTCTAGAGAAGCTCACAGAGGCGGCATGCCTTTGAAGCTTGCCCCTGCCCATCTTGGGGGAGGAGACCTAGATCCTCGCCCAGGATGTGCATTGTTGCATGCCCAGTAGAGCGGGGCTCTCCTACCCAGGGGTCCAGCAGCATGTCTGCTGTGTGGCAGCCTCTGCAGCCACTCAGCCAGACGTGGATTGTAGCTTAGGTTTTCAGGGGGCATCTATAAGATGCCCTCTGGTGCATTTTACATTAAATCTCACACTGGCATCAGTGCGGGTTTAATGTGCTGAGAAGTTTGGTACCAAACTTGTCAGTCTTCAGTGTAGCCATTATGGTACTGTGGAGTTCGTAATGACAACCTCCCAGCACCATATACTCTTAATGGCATCACTGCACTTACAGTGCCCAGGAATGGTCTGGGTACTGTAGGGGCACAGGGCTCATGCACCTGGGCCCACACCACTGGCATAGGGCACCCAGCTTAGAGGGGTGAGTGATGTATGCCGGGGCAGTGGGTTTGTGGGCATGGCATACAGGGATGTGTGACATGTCGACTGTTTGTTTAGTTATATACCTAGGCACTCACCCTGCCAAAGGCAGTGTGTGGGTACCCAGGTACAGGGCCCCTAAGGATGGCACAATAAGTGCTGCAGCCCTTAGGGGTCTTGTCTGGTCACCATGCCGTGGTTACTTAGGGTACCATTTACTAGGGGGTTGATAGGTGGCCAGAGATGCCAATTGAGTTTTGTGTCAACACAGTTTTTAGGGAAGGAACACAGGCCCTGGGTACCTGGTTGGTAGGAGCCCAGGGCACACTCAGTCAAAGCACATCAGCAGTCAGAAAAAAGTGGGGGCATAAAAAATGCAAGAAAGATGGCACTTTTTCACAGACTCCCTTGACACGACATGCAGTAGAAAATCTGAGGGCCTGAGCCTCTGGGGAGATGGTTCTAGAGGGTGCTGAAGCCTGATAGGCTGGAGTTTAGACTATATCTAATGACTTGGAAGAGCTAATAAAGTGACACGTTTTTTCCTATTGATTGCTATGCTACTGTACTTCCTATGGAATTTTTTAGCTGTGCTATTATATAAATCTAACAGGATCCCAGTCAGACTGGTCAGTAAAACATAATGACACCAGCAAAAAGTGGGGGTGACCATGAAAGCAAATACTACTTTCCTGCACAATGGCATAGAGAATAAAAGCACCTCTAAATAGTAGGGAAACACATGTTCTCTTCCACCAGTCTGGCACTGAAATTGATCTGTGCTAGCTGCCTATTAGGCAGATACACTTGTTCCCTTATGAACTCTGTAGCTTAGGTACAGCTATTATGGAGGTATTGTGCACCGCTCTTACTCAAGCCATTCAGGATGACTGCGATGTGGCAAAATTCTAATTTTTGTGAGAATTAGATACTTTTGATTGCCTTGGTCAGGCGATAGGTACCAGTGTGGCACTTAAGACATACCTGGATTAGATCTACAGGCCTCCAGAGATGTCCCATCTTCTTTAATGTGCATTGCCTTGCATGTCTCCTTCCTATTCATTAATAAAGCAGAGAATGCCATTGAACACTTTAAAGACAGCAGGGTCACAGTGCACTACTCCGGTCTTTCTGCCCCAATGTGTCAGTTCTTCCGGCACACTTCCAACCTCCTGCCCCACCCTAGTCTGTGGCTCTGGAAACAGGAAACGCAAAGGCTATTGAGAAAGTGGGGAACATCGACAATAGATCTATTTGCAACACGCCAGAATGCAAAATGTCGAAACTTCGCATCCAGGCAACTAGGGGAAGGGTCCCTGGGGAATGCCCTTTGGATAAGCTGGTCAAAAACATTTGCTTACTCTTTCCCCCCCGAGACTTCTGATACACAGAGTACTCAACAAGTGCAGAACCAGCAACATGACTCTTTTCTTGGTGGCACCCCAGTGGGCCAGGCAGACCCGATACTCAAAGAAAATGGAAATGGCACAGGCGGCACCCCACAAGTTCGGGAAAAGGAAAGACTTACTCTCCATGCAAAACGGAGAAGTACTACACCCAGAGCCAGAGAGCCTCAACCTAGCAGCATGGCTCCTGAAGACATAGTTTGCACACCTGAAGTTACCTGAAAGCACCCTGTGGGTACTACGAGAGGCAAGGAGACATCGCACACAAAGGTGCTATGTGGCAAAATGGAAGAGGTTTACACAATGGTGCAGCAAGAAAAAGCTACACAAGAAGATGACCAGGGAATCAACGGTGCTAAGATATCTCACACACCTGCTGAAAGAAAAACTAAGTTCATCCTCGATAAGATTACACCTAGCTGCGATAGTAGCCTACACAAGAGGAAAAAAAGGGAAGAGCTTCTTTACTTCACAGATAGTAAAAAGATTCCTGGAAAGGGCAAAGAGGAGCGCTCCACCAAAGAGGATGCCACCACCGGCATGGAACCTCAATTTAGTCCTAACAGAGCTCATGAAAGCGCCCTTTGAACCCATTCATAAGGCCTCCCTACAAATGCTACCAATGAAAACAGCCTTCTTGGTGGCAATCACCTCGCTGCGCAGGGTGAACGAACTACAGGCGCTAACGCTACAAGAACCCTACATCCAAATACACAATGATAGGGTGGTAATGAGAACTGACCCACACTTTATGCCAAAAGTGGTGTCAAGGTTCCACATCAACCTGACAGTGCAAATGCCAGGCTTCTTTCAGAAACCGACCACAAGCGCAAAGAGGGCACTGCACACTCTAAATGCTAGAAGGGCAGTAATGCACTACATGGAAAGGACCAAGGAACACAGGAAGACAAAACAGTTCTTTGTGTCCATCGCAAGCAGTTTCATGGGTAGACCAGTAACAAAGGGAATCATTGCACGATGGATCGCACAAACTATACAATTCTGCCACAGACAGGCACGGGCCCACTCTACCAGTAAAAAAGGGGCAATGATAGCCTTCCTGGCTAACACACCCATTCAAGACATATGCCTGGCGGCAACATGGGCTTCAGTGCACACGTTCACTAAGCACTACTGTGTGGATATACAAATGAACAAGGAAGCACAAGTAGGACAGAAAGTGCTTCAACATATATTCAACAACGAACGCTCATCTTCCACCCAGCCGCCACAAACATAATAAACCGCTACAAAGTCTATGCACAGCATATTGAATCCAGATAGATTCACGCTGCAAAACTAATAGTTTCTTACCTGTTGGTGTAGTTTTGCAGCTTGAAGATCTTTCTGGATTCACTAGCGAGCCCACCCACCTCCGCCAGAAAGATGATGCTGGAGAAGCAGGTGGTAATACAAGGACAATACAGAAACAGACACCTTGAAGCACAAAGCGGATAAATCTGTTACTTGAAAAGAAGTACTGAACATTGCCAAAGGATTCGCAAACAAGTACAGAAAACTAGAAAAAAGAATCCGAAGATGGCGCCCAAAGGTAGGAGCTTCTGCAGGAAGCGTGCCGACATCACAGGAAGTACACCAAAAGGTGGGACGTCGACGCCCACCTGGGCGACGAAAAAAAAAAGAAAGAAAAGACTATGATTCGGGACCCAACCACTAAACTGCGGAATAGTGCACAGCATAGTGAATCCAGAAAGATATTCAAGCTGCAAAACTACACCGACAGGTAAGAAACTATTGGTTACATGCTCCAAATGCTGCGCCATCACTGGTGCACAGAACCCGTAGAGATGCTCCATGTACCAGCATTGCACCAGTGGTGAACCCTTGTGTGCCAGCAATGCCTTAGCAAAACGCTGTCTTGTGCCAGCAGTGTGTTAGTGAACAGCGCATACGTGCCAGTAGGTAACCAGTGTACAGCTCCCAGCCTCTCGTGATTCACCAGTGACCACAGTTACTTTTCCATAACGCAAGAGTGGACATCCCCCCTGTGGCCACCGGTACAGCAGTGGACTTGGCGCTTTTGGTTGCACTGCGCAGATAGACGTCTGACACTTTTCTCTTCTGCCTGTGCTGGATGAGGGAACATATATGTGGCCAGAACTACACTTCTGGATAGCTCGCATGTGCTAACACAGCACAAGAGGATGAATCTCTTCTGCCAACTGTCCAGCGGTGGACAGCTCCCTTGTGTCCGCACTGCACCTAGTGGACATCTCCCTTGTGTCAGCACTGCACTAACTTTGTTGCTGCTGCACCTCCAGCGAGTAGGAGCTCTTAGCATAGCGCCTTATCTCACTTCAAGCTCCTTATAAGAGCAGCGCGAGCTAGGCGCTGGGCTGCATGTGATGATCAATGCTTTTTTAAACTGCACTGTGGTTGACTAAGAATCTGCAGCTGCAAGGTGTGCTTTTCAAATACTTATGCTTCGTTTTTGTGTGCATTTTGTATTATAATTTTGGGGGTATATTGGCAGGCAGAATTGTGAGCCTTATTGCCCCTCTGTACTTACCCGGTCCGTCCCCGTTCCGCCACGGCTTTCTGTGCCGCTTGAACGAAGGGACGTGACTCCTCCCACTTGCTGCCTACAAAGGTGCCGGAGATCAGCCGCGCTCAGTGAGAGCAGCGCGAGCTAGGCGCTGGGCTGCGTGTGATGATCAATGCTTTTTTAAACTGCACTGTGGTTGACTAAGAATCTGCAGCTGCACGGTGTGCTTTTAAATACTTATGCTTCGTTTTTTGTGCATTTTGTATTATAATTTTGGGGGTATATTGGCAGGCAGAATTGTGAGCATTTTTGCCCCTCTGTACTTACCCGGTCCGTCCCTGTTCTGCCACGGCTTTCTGTGCTGCTTGAGCGGAGGGACGTAACTCCTCCCACAATCTGCATCACTTCATGGGCACTCCCCTATTAGTACAATGTGTATCCGGCTGCGCTGCGGGCGGGCGCGCCGAAGGCGCGCCTAAGGCAAGCCCGTCTGCGCCCGGTTAGCAGCCAAGGCCAGTCATGCTGCCGGTGCTGGTATAGCGGGCGCCTGGATCGCCTGGTCAAGGGAGGACCTGCTATCTTTCGATCTGGCAGGGCCGTGTAAATTCTATTCACCGGACGCAGGGCCAATGCCCAGCCCGATCTAGTGTCCAGACTGTGGGAATTTGTGGTGCTACGCGGGCGCCTCCCAAGAGGTCAAACCAAAGGCATAAAAAAGCCAGCCTTGTAACCGCTTTAGAGCAGGATTGCTGAACTGTAGATCTATGATAAGGCATGCAAATGACATCTGGCTGCTATTAGAGAGTCAGGAATGGGATGCTTTGTTTCTAACCAAAACCTGGCTGAATGAGCATTATATGACCGCCATTGCCCTAGCAGTACCTGACAGCTTTAAAATGTGTTTCTCTAACCGGGAGGATGGCAGGAGAGGTGGGGGGGATGGCCCTCATTTTCAAAGAGTGTCACACCCTTACATCGGCCCTGCTAGTCACGATTCCGTGGGTAAAGGGCTTACATTTCTGCCTTCTAATTAACCCCCAAGTGGCTCTAGCTGGGTTAGTTATCTATCGCCCCCCCCTTAGATTGCACAGAATGTAGTACAAAGGCACTAATGGACATTATTGTCCAAAGCTCTCTCTTGCATCATCATTTTATGGTAGTAGGAGACTTTAATATGCATATTGATAGACTGGATAACTTACAGGCGGAGCAGCTAGTTGCCTCATTGAGCGCGGCGAATTTGATCCTATCCACTAGGGGATCGACGCATAGAGCTGGCCATACGCTCGACCTGATCTTTTCGAATATAAATTGCCTGTCAGTGGAAGATGCACAGCCTCTGATGTGGTCAGATCATGCATTAATCCCTTTTGTGGTAATGTTAAAAGGGATTGGGCTGGCTAAGGGGAAACGTTCCTTCTTTCAGAGGCAGTGGAAAAAGCTCACCCCGGAGATCATGGTCCCAGTTCTGGCTCGTAACCCCCCACAGTTAACCACAAATGCTAGCAAGGATGCTCAGGCGCTGAATCAATGGATAGGGGACATGGTGTCGCAGATTGCTCCTGCCAAGCGGGCAATGTCACAGAGGGAATCTCCCTGGGCCCCGTGGTTCTCTGCCGAACTCAGGTCGGAAAAATCAGACTGTAAGAGGCTGGAGCGCATCTGGAGGTCAGATTACTGCCCTTTAGCCAAGGCCCAATACAAAGAAGCCATGAGTAAATTTCACAAGTCAATGAAAAGGACCAAGAAAATGTTTTTTGCATCTTCATTTGAACAAGCAGAACACTCAAGTAAAGAGGTTTTTAAAACCCCGCTGCATAGAGGGAGATTTTCCTGTCCATAACACTCTGTGACGACATATCAACTTTCTTTGACAATAAAATACAGAAAGTTTGATTCCTTTGTTCCTTCGAGACCCACTGTAAAGGCTGATTCAACAGCCAACGGCTTATGTTTAGTGCCCCTTGGCCAATTTCAGTTAATATCACTGGATATGGCTAGGCAGGAACTAAAGCGATGTAAATCAGGTTCGCCAGACGACCCCTGTCCACCAAAGCTTTGGGGGTTGATGGTGAATTCAATCGCTCCTACCCTGCAGCAAATCTGGAACACCTCCATCAGTACGGGAGAGTTCCTGGAGGGCTGGAAGCATGCTACGCTCCTTTCCTTGAAAAAAAAGCCGAATGGGGACCCGGAGGACTTAAACAACCTCCGCCCAATTTCTCTACTGGCGGCACCGAGTAAAATGATAGAGAAACTGATCCAGCGACAGTTAAATAGTTATATTGAGGCCAACAATATACTACATGAGACCCAATCGGGGTTTAGACCCGGTTTTAGTACCGAGACAGCTCTGATCGAGGTGGCAGAGTCAGTGAGGTGGTCGATGGATTCAGGGGACTCATCTATGCTGATGCTCCTGGATCTGTCGGCCGCTTTTGATACGGTCGACCATGGTAGACTGTTACAACGGCTCGCAGCGATTGGGCTTCAGGATCAGGCTCTCGGGTGGCTACTTTCTTACTTATCCAATAGATCGCAGAAGGTGGCGCTGGGGGCGTGTTCCTCAAAGTCTAGGGGCCTGAGCTGTGGCGTTCCGCAGATGTCGGCACTAAGCCCTTTATTATTTAACATTTATTTGGCCCCGCTCTTCACATTAATTGCTAACTGGGGGGTCACTGCAATATCTTATGCAGATGACACCCAGTTGGTTTTTCCCTACTCAGAAGTGTCAACGGCAGCCTTTGCTAGCTTTAAGGGCTGTCTCGGTGACGTGGCAACCTGGATGAACACGAATAAATTAAAGTTAAATCCGAATAAAACAGAGGTGATCTTTTTCGGGAATGGTACTCCTCCCACGGCAGAGCTTTGGTGGCCCGCGGAGATGGGGCCTGCACCTCTCCCTAGTCATTTAGCAAAAAATGTAGGGGTTAAATGGGACAACAGTCCATCCTTTTCTTCCCATTTTCAGCAGGTGACGGGGTTCTGCCTTAGTAAACTGAGGAACCTGCGAAAAATTCTCAAGCTGCTGCCAGAGAATTGTCGGAAAACGGTGATCCATGCTACAATTACATCTACAAATTTACATAAGTATCCCCTAAGGAATTATTTCTCAATTATTTCTTATTTATAAATAGTCACAGCACGTGAGCATATATTGAACAATACATGGGATTCTTCTCAAATATCATTATTTATTCTGATCAAAATTCAGTATGGCAACAACAATACTACTAACATTTTCAAATCTCATTGTAAGTAGTATAAAACATCTTTTGCTTCAGACGAAGAATATCGGTCGGACTGTGGCGGCAGCGTCTACCTCTTCTAGTGTACAACTTAGGATACACAGACGTGGATAATTGAAAGTTCCGAACTGAGTTTGGTCGACGATTGGGAACACCAGCTCTGTGAATGATATTTTTAGATGCTTGGACATTGAGATCCACTTGGCGTATTGAAACTTCCGGCTGGGAGTATTAGGGTTGTGCAACGTTTACGTCCTGAAGATGGTCCTTGGGAATTCTTAAACCAATATTGGACCGAAACGTCGACGTTTAAACATCGATTTGCTCACAAATGCACTTTTGTGTTTTTTGAAACGTTTAAATGTCCTTTTGAAAAATCTGTTATGTATGGTATTTTATTTGTCCATGCAAATGAAGCAAAAGATGTTTTATACTACTTACAAAGAGATTTGAAAATGTTAGTAGTATTGTTGTTGCCATACTGAATTTTGATCAGAATAAATAATATTTGAGAAGAATCCCATGTATTGTTCAATATATGCTCACGTACTGTGACTATTTATAAATAAGAAATAATTGAGAAATAATTCCTTAGGGGACACTTATGTAAATTTGTCAATATTGTACCCAGTCCTCGCGGGATAATTGGGTGGCTCTGTGTTTTTTACAATTACATCTAGGCTGGATTATGAGAATGGCCTATATATGGGTCTCCCGAAATACCTGATCCAGCACTTGCAAACCGCGCAGAATGCTGCGGCTAGGCTGCTAAAGCATATACCGTTTAAAGACCACGTTGCTTCACACCTTCGCTCATTGCACTGGTTGCCGGTGACCAGCAGAATAAAATGTAAGGCTCTCACGTTGGCTTTTAGAGCTTTACATGGAAACTGTCCACATTATTTAAGATCTCGGCTGCCTAAATACTCCCAGGCTCGCTCTCTCCGTTCGAACTGCTGGGTCGTGCTGCTCGAGCCGCGAGTTAGAAGGGCTCGACTGGGTGGCCGGATGTTTTCGGCAAATACGGCTCGGCTCTGGAACACCTTGCCACCGGGCCTCCAGAGCGCATCCTCGGAATCCAGTTTCAGAAAGCAGCTAAAATCTTGGCTCTTCAAAACAGGAAAGTTAGATACCCTTTTCCCGGGGTTCTTAGCTCTGTTCTGCTCCTACAGCGCCGGGACACCTCCTAGTTGAGGTAGCTGTTCGCGCTATACAAAAGTCTGTATTATTATATCTGAAGGAGACATGTTAGTGATAGATTCCTTACCTTAGAATATCCCCAGGCGTCAGACTGGATCTGGAAATTTTTGCGTAGCAATACCTCTGCGCGTCGGTAGGCGTCGTCTGCGGCTCCGCGTCCGTCGTCTGCGTCGTTAGCGCCGGAATGACGTCGTGGGAGTACTTTGACGCCGCCCATGTGCGCTGACGTCAGTTCTTCTTTTTTCCGCGCCAGCTAGCGCAGATCCGGAGAAGCTCTACCCCTAGTCATTTTGTGACTAAACTTTGATCTTTTTGATCACTCTTTTTCTTCGAGTCTTCGACTCTATCGGTGCCGGTAGGGATGCCCGGGTTCAAGCCCTGCTCGAAGTGCGACTGACTGATGTCGGTCAAGGACCCCCATCGCCGGTGCCTGAAGTGCCTAGGCCTCGGCCATGACGATCGAACCTGCTCCGACTGCCGGGCCCTGATGTCGAAGGCAAGGCGGGAGCCGTCCCGCAAGCGGCTCGAGCTGCGGCAGTCGGCCCCGCGCCACTCCAGGTCCTGTTCCCGGTCCCACGGGAGGTCGAGGGACAGGTCGCGAGGTCGGAGTCATCGAAGCTCCGAGAGTGGACACCGGTCGTCAGGCTCTAAGTCCTCAGGTAAGAGGCATGAGAGGTCGGAGCGACGTCATCATTCCTCCGACCCACCCCGACGCTCGCACGATGCGGCCGGGGGCTCGGGCGGCACCGCCCACGCGGCTCCGCGGGAGTCGCAAGCATCGCCGCCTGCCCCACACCTTCGGGTCCCTGGGCACGGCGCGACGCCAGAGGAGATCGAGCGGTACCTCATGGCCATGAGGTCCTTCCCTCCTCAGTCGGGTTCCATGGCGCCTTCGAGCCCAACGGTCCCGACCAGAGGCCCTAGCGGGTCGGGTGCTTCGGCTTCGACGCTGCCGGGTGCTTCGGCCCCGGTGCCGGCGGCGACTTCGGTCCCGGTGCCGCAGGACCTCACTGGATCCGCTTCCGGATCCGGGTCGTCGCCGGTCGACCTTATGACCTCACCGGCGCCGGCCCCACGGGTTTCGCGCCTGCTGTGGACGCCGTCCCCAATGTCCCCTACAGTCCGCCTCTGGCGACGGAACGGCGCCGCTGGGCGCCGCTTCCGACGGTCTTTGGAGATTTTTATTTCCACAAGGAGGCCCGTCTACTAATCCTGTTTTGCAGGTTACGGGTGACGAGGAGGATTGGGAGGGGTCTGAGGACCCTCTGGCACTGGAGTGCCAGTCTCAACAGGACTGGACATATGAGCTTGGGGAGGCCAGTGGTCTTGACACATCGCCAGACACTGTATTTACCTCCCCTCCGACTGTGGCTTCGGAGGAGGGGTCTACATATAGTGTAGTGTTGACGAAGGCAGCCAAGGCCTTACACCTTGAGCTCCCCGTCGCGGCCGTGAGGACTAACCTCCTCACAGAGGTCCTCAAACCTCAGTCAAGCTCCAGCGAGCCTCTGCTGCTGTTCAATGAGGCCTTATGTGACGTTCTTGTGGACACTTGGTCCAAGCCCGCCACAGGTCCGCCTGTGGATATAAACGTGGCCAGACTCTACCGCCCAGCTCCGGGCGACCCATGCTTTTTGTTCACTCATCCTACCCCCGAGAGCCTGGTCATCCAGGCCTCCAACTCCCAGACCGCATTCCCGTCGGCTCCGCCCGACCGGGAATCCAAGAGATAGGAACAGTTCGGGAAGAAGGTGTTCTCAACTGTTAGCTTAGGGCTGCGGTCTGTGAATAACGCCTGTCTCTTGGGCCGCTACACCCACACTCTGTGGGACACGGTTGCAGAGGTGCTGCCACAATGCCCGGTGGAGGTCCGGGCTAAACTCGCCCAAACCCTTGCGGAGGGCCGAGATGCAGCACGTTATTCTATCCGGTGTGGGCTGGATACAACGGACTCACTGGGCAGGGCAATGGCAACAACGGTGGTGGTTCGACGCCACGCCTGGTTGAGGTCCGCCAACTTCTCTGCTGATGTCCAGGCCACACTCCTGGACATGCAGTTTGATGGCCCTCGCCTCTTCGGCGACAAGGCAGACCATGCGCTGGAACGTTTTAGGGACTCCAGGGCTACCGCCAAGTCCTTGGGCCTCACGACGCCACGCCAGGAATCGGGTGCCTTTCGCTCCTTTCGTGGCCACGGAAGGGGCGCCCCCACACGTGCTGCCAGCCACGCGCCGCAAAATGTTCAACAGCGTGGTGGCGGCCGTGGCAACCGCTGTGGCGGCGGTCGGGGACAATGGCGAGGCCAGTCCACACCTCCCTCCACAGCACCCGCCTCAAAACCTTCCGAGTTTTCAGGCCCATGTGACGCCTGTGGGAGGCAGGGTTTGCCATCACCTCTCCCACTGGCGCACTATCACATCGGACAGGTGGGTTCTGAAGTTCGTCCGAAGGGGCTACTCCCTCCCCTTCGAGGCGACCCCTCCATCCATGCCACCGCGTATAGGGGGATCACTTGCAACTTCTGCAAGAGGAAGTCACGGCCCTCTTGGCCAAGGAGGCCATCGAGCGCGTTCCTGGGCCAGAAGTAGGGTGTGGATGTTATTCCCACTACTTTCTGGTACCCAAGAAGGGCAAAGGGGGTCTACGCCCTATCTTGGACCTGTGGAACGTCAATGGCTCAGGTCCCAGCTGCCCTGGACCCGGAAGACTGGCTGGTAGCGTTGGACTTGCAGAACGCGTATTTCCACATCTCCGTCCTGCCGGCCCACCGACGTTACCTGCGGTTCACGGTAGGCCAAGAGCACTTTCAGTTTACCGTGCTCCCCTTCGGCCTTACCAGCGCCCCACGGGTGTTCACGAAGGTGATGGCGGTTGTCGCAGCTCATCTGCGCAGGTTAGGGGTGTCAGTCTTCCCCTACCTAGACGACTGGTTGTTGCAGGCGGGCCACCTCCAGACTACGGCCGACCACCTGCATTTGCTGGGGTTCTCCATCAATGTGCCGAAGTCACACCTGTGTCCCTCTCAGAAGCTCCTCTTTATCGGAGCGGTTCTCGACTCGGCGGAGTTTCGGGTTTACCCTCCCGAACAGCGGGTTCGGCATATACAGGCTCTGATTCCCATCTTTCAGCCGTTATCCCGAGTCTCGGTCAGGTTGACACTGCGGCTTCTGGGGCTGATGGCTTCCTGCATCCTTCTGGTGCATCATGCCAGGTGGCGGATGCGGGCTCTGCAGTGGGACCTGAAGTTTTAGTGGGTCCAGCATCAGGGCAACCTTTCCAATCATGTCTTGATCTCGGAGGACACTGTGAGACAACTGCAGTGGTGGCTCACGGACCGCGACTGGGTCAGTGGCAGATCCCTCTCCCTACCCCACCCAGAGCACGTAGTTGTGACGGACACGTCCCGCCAGGGCTGGGGAGGCCACATGGGAGAGGCGGAGATCAGAGGCCTCTAGTCTCCGGCGGAGTCCCGGCTCCATATCAACCTTTTGGAGCTGTGGGCGATTCGTCTAGCACTGAAGGCATTCCTCCCCACTGTCCGGGGGAGTGTAGTGCAGGTGTTCACAGACAACACCACCGCCATGTGGTACTGCAACAAACAGAGCAAGGGACTCACATCTGAGTATACCCTTCCACGCTTGGGGTGGACAAAATATTTAACAACAAGGGGTGGTGATGGACAGAGTTTCTGAATTAAGCAGAATACTCTCACCCAGTCAAGAGATCAGGGCTAGATCCAACACCGGTTTTTAGCTCACTGCACCATCCCAGTTCAGAACCTGGCTATATGCAAATTAGTCTGTTCCTGTCCCAGTGCATGATGGGAACAGGGCAAACCAAACTACCAAGCCAATTCTTACACTAGGAAGGAAACAAGCTTCCGGGGACCGGTTTCTGGTTTTTCAGCCGTCGTCGGCCCGGCTTGCTTGAATCCTGATGGTGCAATGAGCAAGGGACTCGCATCTGAGTATACCCTTCCACGCTTTGGTGGACAAAATATTTAACAACAAGGGGTGGTGATGGACAGAGTTTCTGAATTAAGCAGAATACTCTCACCCAGTCAAGAGATCAGGGCTAGATCCAACACCGTTTTTTTTAGCTCACTGCACCATCCCAGTTCCGAACCTGGCTATATGCAAATTGGTCTGTTCCTGTCCCAGTGCATGATGGGAACAGGGCAAACCAAACTACCAAGCCAATTCTTACACTGGGAAGGAAACAAGCTTCCGGGGACCGGTTTCTGGCATTTCAGCCGTCGTTGGCCCGGCTTGCTTGAATCCTGATGGTGCAATGAGCAAGGGACTCACATCTGAGTATACCCTTCCACGCTTATGGTGGACAAAATATTTGACAACAAGGGGTGGTGATGGACAGAGTTTCCGAATTAAGCAGAATACTCTCACCCAGTCAAGAGATCAGGGCTAGATCCAACACCGTTTTTTAGCTCACTGCACCATCCCAGTTCAGAACCTGGCTATATGCAAATTAGTCTGTTCCTGTCCCAGTACATGATGGGACCAGGGCAAACCCAGGGCATACTCAGACATGAGTCCCTTGCTCACTGCACCATCAGGATTCAAGCAAGCCGGGCCGACGACGGCTGAAATGCCAGAAACCGGTCCCCGGAAGCTTGTCTCCTTTCTGGTGAAGAATTGGCTTGGTAGTTTAGTCTGCCCTGTTCCCATGATGCACTGGGCCAGGGACAGACTGATTTGCATATAGCCAGGTTCTGAGCTGGGATGGTGCAGTGAGCTAAATAAAGGTGATGGATCAAGCCCTGATCTTTGGACTGGGTAAAAGTGGTCTGCTTAATTCAGACACACTGTTCATCACCACCCCCTTTTCTGAATCCGCTCTGTTTTTCAGGCACCTAAACGCTATCCGTAAGCATTGCCTGGACTTAGTGCACAGTGCCTCATCATAGGTAGACACTATATAGTGAGACAGTCTCCTACAATTTATTTGTAGCATGTGGTACTGTAGATTCCCATGAACCTCCTCCATCCGGCACGTGAAACCAGCAGTGACCTCATATTTATAATACCTTCTTACTACAACAGTACTTACTAATATGTCTTCAACAGTACACTGAACTTACACCATTCACCCACTGAGCAGAAAACAATCTGAAGTGGAGACTTTCTTCTAATGCCTTGAGGGTGAAGGGCTGAGTTACAGTTTTGCTCAAATGCAATTTGATGAAAAACTGCAAATGTCGAGCCACTCATTTGAAGGCAGGAGTAGGCAGAGCATGTAAATCTATAGCTCCACACTTTACAAACCGATGATTACAGGGTATGTAACATTTTCCTTTCTGTTGTCTGAGATGAACTTCAAGTTCATTAGTATTTAGCTGAGAGTATCAAGGGAAAAATATTCAATATTATATTTACTGTGCTTTTGTGGATTCTATTTGACGTTGTTCTTACCTCTGTAGTTTAACCTTCTGCTTTCTCATGAAATTTTTTTTCTTTAGTGAATCCTGCGCCTGTGCAACCTTCTCCAGCAGCTCCAGCTCCTGCTCCAGCTCCAGCTCCTGCTCCCATGCGGAAGGATTCCACTCCTGTGATAGCCAATGTGGTGTCCCTGGCTAGTGCACCTGCAACCCAGCCTACAGTGAACTCAAGCAATGCTTTACAAGGTATCTTTAAAAATGTGCCCTCACTGTATTTTGTTTGTTTACTCCTACCAGATTGATATTCCTGTGTTCTGAGTTTGGGCACCTACAATGACGTGCAATTTACCACTGCAGGTTTGTGAATCACTCTTTTCCAGCATTGAATACTTAATGGATTTACCTGAATCTAAGATGACCACTTGCCTTCAGTTTACCTTTTTGTTACCCATTGGAAAACAAGTCAAAAAGACTTAGAGGACTACTAAACATATTCTCTAATAAATGGCGAGGACGTCTGGACACACATTGAAATATTAAAATGTCCTTTTAGTGAAAGATGTTGGTGCATCAGTTCAGTTTGACTTCTGCATCTTGCTTGTGACATACTGTCCTCCAAGCATTCCCCATTGAACGTGACTTTGTACATTAGCATTTCATTACTACAAGTGACATTCCAAACAAAAGGAAAAGCATTCTCAGACCACTAGTGTCTCATCCCCTTATTTTATCACTGAAGGTCGCTGTCAACTTCTGACACAGAAGGTAGGCAGTATCTGTGTCTTTTGGCTTTTGAAAGCAAAGTTGTTAATTTTCCATTAAGCACCAAGCTGAAAAATCTTATCCAAGAACTTGTTTGGAGCTGTGTGAGGTATGTGGGATAAAGGAAGATTTTCACCACAAAATATATTTAACTCCACAAAGCTTGGCACATACCCTGCAATTGTGACATCTATAGGACTGTCTTCAATAAAACCCAGAATAGAAGAGGTTAGCTGCTGCAATTTGTAAATACTGAATCTCCTTGACCGTTATTGGAGAAAAGTTCAACAAAAGCCAAAACATGCCAATTGAAACTTTCCAGCAGAGAAGTTCCTGTAACAGGTGCCTCCTCTAAGCCACGTGCAACTCCCACCAAAAGATCCTTTCCACTTGCCTGGAAGGTGCATACTTCTGGTCAGGGTGACGTTTCATGGAAAAATTCAGTGTCACATAACCTTTGAAGAGATCTCGCCACCTACCATGTCTCCATCTTTAAGTAAGTAAATCTAAGCGGGGTGTGGAATTTAATAAAATATCTGCTTGTCCTTGTGACAGGTTGTTTCATAAAACTACTTGTCCTGTAAAAAAATCCACTGCCCCTTTGGTGCATGTAGTGCGGCAACAATTAATGGCAGAAATCTCATTGCATAAGCACTCTGTTAGTAGCCTTTATGCCAGGTCTCATACCCTAGTAGGGTTTGAATGCTAGCAATTCCCCTATTTTGCACCTTTCCTCAGATGTACATGCTGCGGTTGGGGGCAACGGTACGCAGTATTTCCAGTGTTAAAATGCCTTTTTGAGTCTGTGCAAACCTATCAACTTGCATGTTTAAGAGGTTTTATGTTTAGGAGGTTTTCACCAGCTCTTCTCTAATCTTTTCCCTTACTGAGAAAAGGTTGGACATGTATACCTTTCATGGATGAACTAAAACGTCTTCCTGGGTTGGGGAAAAAAGTGGTTGGAGTGAAAGTGAACTTTTGAACTCTCAACAGATGTTCAAATGAGCAAATCTACTCATGCATATTTGCTTGTGCTTAAATGCAGTTCATAAATAATTTCTATGGGCACGATTTCCTGGCCTACTTCTGTAAATTCTTGCAAATTCACGAAAGCTGTAAAACTGCACTAATGCAAGGACATATAAGATGGATACACTTTTGTGACTTTCTTTAAGAATACGGTCCCTAATTATGCCTCGTTTTAACTAAAACCTTTTGTTTTAATAAAATGATCTCTTTCTCTATCGGCTTGCATCACTGTGAGTGACACCATTCTGCTCTTTCACAAGGAGCATAATGGCACACAGAGTACTTTTGTTCAGTGCCAAGAACTACTTTTGCAAGGAGTGCTTTTTTGAGATAAAAAAGATATTTGCCTTTTGCCAATTTTTGTTCTAATAGTGGGGGCACGGCAGCTCCCACAATAATAGTTTTACAAAAACCATATCAAAACATGACTGGCATTGACAAATCCAAATGCTGACTTTCCATTATGAATATTTTTTAGAAATATTTTCATGCATCAACGTATTTTATTAAATGATGCTTCAAAGAAATGGTACCGACAATTTCACAGTATTTTGCAAAATGGTATGTTCGAGGCATATGGGCTGCAGACAACACACAAGTGCATAGATCGCCATCTGGTGGTTGGCCCGGATGGTGACACTTTGTTCTTGTCCTGGAAGAGTCTTTGTATGGTAGATGACTCCTCTGGAGTATAGTGCGCATGGGCATCGACTCCATCTTCAGATTGTTTTTTCCGCCATCGGGCAGGGTTGTGTATGTTGTTCCTGATCTGTTTCGTTACTAATCTCATTTTGACGCGCATTCCTTGATCCCTACCGTTGGTATTGTTCTGATATATACATCTGCCAGTGGATTCCTCATCTTGTGAATATCCCCTTACGTCAGCAACATTCGGAAATTCTTTTTGTAGCTTCGCGCTGACGTGGACGACGTCATAGAGGCACGGCATCGGACGCGACTCCGCTGACGTAACCGACACTACAATAGGCCCACGTCCGCGTGATGACATCAGTTCCCTTTTTTCCGCGCTGTTGACGCTACTGGTTTTCGGGCAATCTCTGTAGCCTTTTAGTAACTTTATTGCTATTTTCATCACTTTCCTGTTTCTTTGTGTCCTTCACGATGTCGACAAAGAAGACCGGTTTCAAGCCTTGCAGAGAATGTGGGAAAATGATGTCTATCACGGAACCACAAGAAGATTGCATCTGGTGTCGGTTCCGACCATGATGTCGATGGATGTTCTTCATGTCGGAAGATGAACCCGAAGCCTCTGCGCGAGAGAGAGGACAAACTACTGGCGGCAAAGCTGAAAAGTGATAAGGAAAGAAAGTCTTCGAGGTCTCGTTTGAGAAGGGCGAGGTCGAGGTCAAGGTCTCGGGTGGAGTCGACTTCGAAGTCATCATCAGATCAGGCTTCGAAGTCAAAGAAGAAACATAAGAAAAGAAGAC
The DNA here is from genome assembly GCF_964263255.1 of Lissotriton vulgaris. Lineage (NCBI taxonomy): Eukaryota > Metazoa > Chordata > Amphibia > Caudata > Salamandridae > Lissotriton > Lissotriton vulgaris. Next base: position 956,219,475 of record NC_141687.1, on the reverse strand, counting down.
ATGAGCCCCGACGTCACTCCGGTAGGGATTCGGACTCGCGGTCGAAGTCACCCAAGAATGTACGTTCGAAGGTGATTCCTCCGGAGGAAGTCTTGGATCCTGAAGGTGAGGCTTCGCCTTCGGAGTTGCAGCTTCAGTCGCCGGCTCCGTCTCCGTCTCCGGTTCCATCTCCGGCACCGTCCCCGGCCCGAGAGGATGAGGAAGAAGTTCCTATGGGTGAGGATTCTGCGCCTGAGGAAGAGCCGAATTCGGAACCACCCCAAGGTCAGCCTGAGGGTCTTCAGCCAGCTTTTCCGGCCCCAGGCCAAGACCCATCAGCGTTTTTTAACTCTATGTATGGCGTCTTTTCAAGGGCTTGGACCCCTCTGGCGCACCTTCGGGTCCCAGGGGTCCTCTAGGCTTTAATTTAGGAGTTCCTCAATCCTATGCTCCGGCTCCATTTATGCCGTACATGCCGGCTCCGACACCGCAGTGGCAATACCCGGCTCCGCCGAGGTCGTCGACGCCGATACCGACGTAGACTGCTCCGTGTCGACCTCGAGACCATCCCACTGTACCATCGGATTCGATACCAACATCTGTTCCGGCTACGCCGGAGTCGGTGGTGGATCCGATGGCGTGGCGTGTGAAAGAAAGGTCCAGGAGGGAGGCTCAGCGCCTCATGGAGGAGCTGAGACATACATAGGCTCAAGCTGAAATGGAAGAAGGTGAGCTTGAGGAGGACTGTTTCGAGGATCTGGCGGAGGCTAGTGGCCTGGAGTTTTCTCCCGAGTGGGAGTTACCTTCTGTGTCTGCCCCTTCAAAAGACGTTCATCCATTACCGGCATTCACCAAGTTCTGTGGTGGAACCGTTGCTCCCATTTAATGAAGCTTTAACGGAGCTTATTATGGAAGTTTGGAAAAAGCCTCTAACAGCACCAGCAGTTTCCAAGGGTGTGGCAAGAAGGTACAGGGTCGCTCCTGAAGACCCTGCTTTTCTAACTTCTCATTCTTCACCTGAAAGTTTAATAATCCAGGCAGCCTGTTCCAAAAAGACTGTGGGTCTGACCAGGATGTCGATGGATGTTCTTCATGTCGGAAGATGAACCCGAAGGCTCTGCGCGAGAGAGAGGACAAACTACTGGCGGCAAAGCTGAAAGGTGACAAGGAAAGGAAGTCTTCGAGGTCTCGTTCGAGAAGGGCGAGGTCGAGGTCAAGGTCTCGGGTGGAGTCGACTTCGAAGTCATCATCAGATCATGCTTCGAAGTCAACGAAGAAACATAAGAAAAGAAGACATGAGCCCCGACGGCACTCTGGTAGGGATTCGGACTCTCAGTCGAAGTCACCCAAGAATGTACGTTCGAAGGTGATTCCTCCGGAGGAGGACTTGGATCCTGAAGTTGAGGCTTCGCCTTCGGAGTCGCAGCTTCAGTCGCCGGCTCCGTCTCCGGTTCCATCTCCGGCGCCATCCCCGGCCCGAGAGGATGAGGAAGAAGTTCCTATGGGTGAGGATTCTGCGCCTGAGGAAGAGCCGAATTCGGAACCACCCCAAGGTCAGCCTGAGGGTCTTCAGCCAACTTTCCGGCCCCAGGCCAAGACCCATCAGCGTTTTTTAACGCTATGTATGGCGTCTTTTCAAGGGCTTGGTACCCCTCTGGCGCACCTTCGGGTTCCATGGGTCCTCTAGTCTTTAATTTAGGAGTTCCTCACTCCTATGCTCCGGCTCCATTCATGCCGTACATGCCGGCTCCGACACCGCAGTGGCAATACCCGGCTCCGCCGAGGTCGTCGACGCCGATACCGACGTCGACAGCTCCGTGTCGACCTCGAGACCATCCCATTGTACCATCGGATTCGATACCGACATCGGTTCCGGCTACGTCGGAGTAGTTGGTGGAGCCGATGGCGTGGCGTGTGAAAGAAAGGTCCAGGAGGGAGTCTCAGCGCCTCATGGAGGAGCTGAGACATACAGAGGCTCAAGCTGAAATGGAAGAAGGTGAGCTTGAGGAGGACTGTTTCGAGGATCTGGCGGAGGTTAGTGGCCTGGAGTTTTCTCCAGAGTGGGAGTTACCTTCTGTGTCTGATGCCCCTTCAAAAGACGTTCATCCATTACCGGCATTCCCCAAGTTCTGTGGTGGAACCATTGCTCCCATTTAATGAAGCTTTAATGGAGCCTATTATGGAAGTTTGGAAAAAGCCTTTAACAGCACCAGCATTTTCCAAGGGTGTGGCAAGAAGGTACAGGGTCGCTCCTGAAGACCCTGCTTTTCTAACTTCTCATTCTTCACCTGAAAGTTTAATAATCCAGGCAGCCTGTTCCAAAAAGACTGTGGGTGCATTTCTCAAGTGCCTGTGGATAAGGATGCCAAGAAGCAAGATCAGGTTGCAAAAAAGACCTTTTCTTCCGCGAGAATGGCATTAAAGTCAACCAATGCCACTTGCCTTATGGGGAAATATGTGCATGCTCTCATGGATACACTGTGTCTTCTGGCACCTAAGATCCCTGTTGACAGCAGGAAGGATTTTGAGGAGGTGTTGACGGATGCTCAGGCAGCGGCTCGCCAGGTGATACAAAGTGGGCTAGACACTGCGGATTCGGTGGCACGCATCATGGGTACTGCGGTTGCCACAAGAAGATCGGCTTGGCTGAAATCTTCAGATTTTTCAGCAGATGTTCAGGCTGCTTTGTTAGATCTGCCGTTTGATGGTGTTGGACTCTTTGGGGAAAAAAGCTGATACATCATTAGAAAGATGTAAGGACAGTAAGGCTACTGCCAAATCTTTAGGACTTCAGACCAGGGGTTCTTCTACCAGACGGTTCAGAGGATTCGGACGCTCTTCCTTTTGCTCATATCGGCAAGGTCAGCAGCAACAGCAGCAGCAGAATCCCTAATACAAGTCGTATAGGGGTAAGCAAAGAGCTCTTCCTCGGGACGTCAAGCCTCTTCCTCCTCTACCTCCTCCAACCCCCCAGCCTCAGAAAAGCAGCCCTAAATCCACCATTCAGGATCATGCGGGTCCGGGAGGGGGTCGGCTTACCCACCTTCTACGGGATTGGGAATCGGTTACATCAGATCTTTGGGTTCTCAATCTCGTAAAAAATGGGTATGCTCTTCCCTTTCGGGAATTCCCTCCCAATTACCCTCCTTGTCAAGGTTTTTGCACGGAGGAACACCTTTTACTTCTGTAGGAGGAAGTGCAGACACTATTAAGAAAGGGTGCGAAAAAGGTGGTGCCAGAGCAGGAACGGGGTCAGGGATGCTACTCCCGGTATTTCCTGATTCCCAAGAAGGATGGCAGACTTCGTCCAATCCTGGATCTCAGGATCTTGAATCTTTATCTGAAACGAGAGAAGTTCAAGATGCTCACCCTTGCGCAGGTTCTTCAGGCGCCGCTGGAAGAAGACTGGATGGTGTTGCTGGACATGCAGGATGCGTATTTTCACATTCCAATTCTTAAGTCGCAACATAATCAGTTTGTGGTCCTTCCTTTGGAATTACTACTGCGCCTCGAGTCTTCACCAAGGTGATGGCGGTGGTGGCTGCACATCTTAGAAGGTCGGGGATTCCAGTATTCCCCTATTTGGACGACTGGCTGATCAAGGCAGAGTCGTCAGAGAAAGTGCTCCAGCATCTGCAGGAGACAACTCAGTTGTTGTACCGGTTGGGTTTTTCAATAAATATACCCAAGTCTCACCTGGTGCCCTCCCAGCGCAACCTGTTCATAGGTGCTGTACTGGACACAACTGTATGTCGTGCATTCCCTCCTCCCCAACGGATTCGCGACATACAGGAAATGATTCCTTTATTTTACCATGGAGCGGTCGTTCCAGTCCTGAAGGTCCTTCGCCTGCTCGGTCTGATGGCTTCTTGCATTCTGTTGGTCAACCATGCACGCTGGCACATGAGGGCGCTCCAGTGGTACCTCCGCAGGCAGTGGTATCAACACAACGGAGATCTCAGGGAGTCTATGAGGATCTCCAGAGAAACTGCGGCGGATCTATCTTGGTGGAGCGTTGAAGACAATATGTCTCAGGGAAAGCCTTTTCATCTGCCTCCGCTGGTGGCCACAGTGATTACAGATGCATCCACTCTAGGGTGTGGTGCTCATCTGGGGGATCTGGAGGTCTAAGGTCTTTGGTCTTCAGAGGAAAGGTTGCTTCACATCAACCTTCTGGAGTTACGATCGATTCGTTTGGCACTCAAGGCCTTCCTCCCTTCCCTTCGCGGTCGGTCAGTTCAAGTCCTGACTGACAATACGACCGCGATGTGGTATGTCAACAAGCAGGGAGGAGTGGAGTCTCAGTGTCTCTGCAGAGAGGCTCTGCACCTCTGGTCCTGGGTTCAGGACCATCAGATTTGTCTGATGGCAAATCATCTGGAAAGTTCTGAACGTGCGTGCAGACAGTCTGTCGGCAGTTGTCGGACGACCACGAGTGGAGGCTTCACCCAGAGGTGGTTCGTCACGTCTTTCGGATGTGGGGAACTCCTCAGGTGGACCTGTTTGCCACTCGCGAGAATGCTCACTGCCCTTCATTCTGCAGTCTCCAGTATCCGATGCAAGGAGCCTTGGGGGACGCGTTTCAGTTGAGTTGGGGGAAGTCAACTCCTTTACGCGTTTCCTCCCATACCTTTGATTCCTCGGGTTCTGAGGAAGATTCAGCAAGACCGCATTGGCCAAGAAGGGTGTGGTACAAGGATCTTCTCCACCTCTCCTCTCACCCGTTGCTCCGTGTTCCGTTCAGGGCAGATCTCCTCTCTCAGATGGAGGGGCAGGTTCTACACCCCCACCTCCAGACATTACACCTTCATGCATGGAGATTGAACGGGGCAACCTGAATTCCTTCTCTCCCACACAATGTGGTGTATGTCATTCTTTCGGCTAGACGTGACTCCACTAAATCCATTTATTCATACAGATGGTCTGAATTTGTCTCTTCGTGTGGGGAGAAGTTTGTTGACCCTTTGAAGGTTCGTTTGTCTGATATTTTACAATTTGCTCTTTCTTTGGCACAGCAGGGTTTTGCTATTGCCACAGTCAAGGGTTATCTTTCGGCATTTCTCTGTTTGCCGGAGCAGCCGTCTCTTTTCAAGTCTCCTGTGGTTTTAAGGTTTTTGAAGGGCCTCACAAATAAGTTCCCTCCTACTCCCTTTATTGTGCCTCAATGGGATTTAAATCTTGTTTTAACCTACTTGATGGGTTCTCCCTTCGAACCCTTACACAAGTGTCCCATGAGGCTTTTGTCTTTTAAGACGGTCTTCCTGATTGCGATCACCTCGGCAAGGACGGTAAGTGAGCTTCAAGCTCTTAGTTACAAGTCCCCATTCTTGATCATTCATGCTGAACGAATGGTTCTTAGGCCAGGGCTGCTTTTCTCCCTAAGGTGGTAACTCCCTTCCATCTAGGACAATCTTATTAACCTTCCTACCTTTTATCCTCCCCCTCACCCTTCCAAGGAGGAGGAGAGACTACACCATCTGGACCCTAAGAGGGCGGTGAGCTTTTATCTTGATAGGACTAGAGACTATCGAGTGGATGACCAGCTATTCATTGGATTTGCTGGCTGCAAGAAAGGAAGATCGGTGCACAAGCACACTCTTTCAAGATGGATCATAGTCTGTATAAAGATCTGCTACTCTTTGGCCGGTAAGGAACCTCCAGAGGGTATAAGAGCTCACTCTACTAGAGCAAAGTCGTCAACTTCTGCTTTGTCTAGGGGGTGTACCTGTAGAGGATATTTGTAGGGCCGCGACTTGGACCTCCCTCCACACTTTCGCAAAGCATTACTGCTTGGATGCCGAGGTGAGGAGGGAAGGTCACTTTGCGCGCTCTGTCCTCCACGATTTCTTGGTATAGCAGAGTGGACACCCTCCTCCGGGAGTGGGGACTGCTGTGGGACTCTATTCACAAGGTGAGGAATCCACTGGCAGATGTATCTATCAGAAGAACAAGTTACTTACCTTCGGTAACGCTCTTTCTGGTAGATACAGTATCTGCCTGTGGATTCCTCACTGACACACCCGCCTCCCCGTTGTCCACTCTTCTATACCAGAGTTACTGCGATGTATTTACTTTATTGTCAAGGAATTGATTATTTCAAATGTTTTATTGCATTGGTTTCACACTGTGTGTGTTACCTTGATATTTGTGTACTGTGTATACTATGTATATTTCTACTGTCATTGGTCAGTCCGTGTGCCTCGAAGGCATGGAAAAAAGGGCGGAACTGATGTCATCACGCCGGCGTGGGCCTATTGTAGTGTCTGTGACGTCAACGGAGTTGCATGCGGTACCTCTAGGACGTCTTCCACGTCGGCGCGAAGCTACAAAAAGAATTTCCGAATGTTGCTGGCGCAAGGGGATATTCACAAGGTGAGGAATCCACAGGCAGATACTGTATCTACCAGAAAAAGTGTTACCAAGGTCAGTAACTTGTTCTTCTTGTCTGCGTAAAGGCAAAACAGCATGAGGTCATTGGCTCACAAACTATCCTGTGAGAAAGTGCCATCTTTCTTGCCTTGGTATGCCCCCACTTTTTTCTGAACTGCTGATGTGCTTTGAATGAGTGTGCCCTGGGTTCCCAGCCAGGTACCCAGGGCCTGTGTTCCTTCCCTAAAACTGTGCTGAAACTAAAATCCCAATTGGCATCTCTTGTCACCTGTCAGCCCCTAGTAAATGATTCCCTAGGTACCCAGAACATGGTGACCAGAGAAGCCCCCTAAGGGCTGCAGCACTTATTGTGCCACCCTCAGGGGCCCTGTACCCTGGCACCCACACACTGCCTTTGCAGGCTAAGTGCCTAAGTACAGAACTAAACCAAGAGTCGATGTGGCACACATACCTGTGTGCCATGCCCACAGAACCCACTGCCCTGGCATACTTCAGTCACCCCTCTAGCTGGGTGCCCTATGCCAGTGGTGTGGGCACAGGTGCATGAGCCCTGGGCCCCTACAGTACCCAGGGCCATTCCTGGGCACTGTAAGTGCAGTGATGCCATTAAGAGTATATGGTGCTGGGAGGTTGTCATTACAAACTCCACAGCACCATAATGGCTACACTGAAGACTGACAAGTTTGGTACCAATCTTTTCAGCACATTAAACCCGCACTGATGCCAGTGTGAGATTTAATGTAAAATGCATCAGAGGGCATCGTAGAGATGCGCTCTGAAACCCTAACCTACAATCCACGTCTGGGCTGAGTGGCTGCAGAGGCTGCCACTCAGTAGACAAGTTGCTGGACCCCTGGGTGGAGAGCCCCCTGCTCTCCTGGGCCTGCAACAATGCACATCCTGGGCGAGGTGCTAGGTCTCCTCCCTCAGGATGAGCAGGGGGAAGCTTCAAAGGCATGCCGCCTCTGTTAGCTTCTCCAGACCATTTGCTGTACCCAGCAACTGGCCCCCACTAGTTCTAACCCCCACTCTGGCGGGAAGACTGGCAGGAAAAACTACGTCAGGAAGGGGGGGTGCCAGCCTGTACCAACCCCACCCCTCAGGTGGGGGAGACGAGGTGAAGCATGGCCCCGGGCTCTGGCCATCTTGTAGCTGGGGAGCCCTGCCCAATCCCAGCTAGGCTCCTTCCCCCCTCCCACAGGAGAGGAGCATGGTAGGGGTGTACTCAGCCCAGGACAGGGACCCATCGGTCCCTGTCCTTGCCATACCTGTAACTACCCTAAATTTAGTATTTAGGGGCTCCCTGAACCTTCCTTCCTCAGATCCCGAAAGAAAAAAGGTTAAGAGGAAGAAGACCTGCCGTGCAGCTGCTTACAAGATGACAACAACTGACTTGGCCCCAGCCCTACCGGCCTGTCGATCATGGAACCTGCTCCTGCCTAACTTCCCGGCGATTCCTGCGGACAGCAACCTTGGGATACCCAGAGGACCTGCCTGCCTTGACCCTCCTAAAGACTGGGGCTCCCATCAGCAGAGGCTCTGCTGAAACAACCCACCTGGTGCCAACCAGGAAGCTCCGGACCAGCCCACTCTGCGTGGAGAGGTGTGGCTCACTGGTTAGAGGCGGCAGACCCGGAAGCAGAGGACGGCCTGGGACCAGGGTTCAATTCCTGACGCGGCAGGGTCGTGGACCAGGGTCAGCGGACTCTATAATTCTCGCCTCGGTGCCTACTCTAACCAGGAATCACACTCGGCAACTCTGGGCATTAGCTTGCACAACGGCTCCCTACATACGCCGGGGATGCCTGGTTTCACCCTGGAGATACCCAGTAGGGTCCATCTCACAGGGAAAGCCAGGACAGGTTCCCCAGCGGTCTACAGTGCGGAGATACCCCATGTGGGGTGATTCTTGCGTTTTACAAGACATCATTACATTACCCGCGAGGCCAGGCCCAACTGGGCCAAGACAACGAGGACTTACCCCGCGGCGACTGGGACCCGAAGTCCAGTGCCCAAAAACCCTCCTCGACGAACCAGACGACGCCTGCAGACTCAGAACCAGGGGCCACCCCAACCGCGCCCAGCCGAGGGTAAGCTTTTCCGACACCCAAAGACACCCCTGCACCCGGCGCCCTACACCCCCCTGTGCCTCCTTTTGGGGTACCTACCTGTGCTCCAAGATACCAACTTACCTCTTGTCACCCCTGGAGAGTCTCGGGCCCCGAGCCTGCAGCCTGTGTTCCTTTTTCACCTTTCCCATTGGATAGCATTGAGCGAATGATGGCTCAAGAGCACCCTGCACCCAGCCGCCCGAGTGCCGCTGGCTGTGCCACCTTTGTCCTATCCTACTTCCCCTCCCTTGCCCTGACTAAGCGACCAGGAGCCCAGCTCCCACAGCCGCGTTACCTGCTAAGCCAGTTGCCCCCTTTCCCTCATTGGATATCATTGAGCCAACCTACCTCTGCACCCGGCCTGCCCTGCGCTGCTGGGGCTGAACCGACTGTACTTACCTGACCCTGGGGGACCCCTGAGTTTATGCCCGGAACTTCATCTTCACCAGCCAAGTACTCACCTGGAAACCGGTAATTCACTTACCTGCTATTGGATAACATTTACCCATTTTGACTCGAAAATGTTTTAAGCGTGAAGTTTTGAAAACTGCAAATATTCATATAAAATTAGCCTAATTCTAAAGTACTCACCTGTGAGCAGGGGAGAAGCCAGTACTGTACCTTGTAGCCCAGTACTGAGCCGCAAAAGTAATCATTACCTTGTTTACTAGTAATCTGTATTTTCTCCATAGTAACCCATTGTCTGCTTTTCTATGAAATTTCTACTAATTGCCTACTTTTGAAAACTTGAAATATTCCTTAAAAATCATACGAAATACTGAAACGCAATTACCTACCTGTTTTAAGTTCAGACCCCAATGCTGGCTCTAGAAGCCCAGTACTGGATTACAAAAGTAACGCGATCGTACTTTACCTGCAACCTGAATTTTCTCCCATTGAATATCATTGCCAGAATTCCCTTGAAAAGTTTCTAAGTGTGAACTTCTAAAACAGCTTTATATTCATGAAAATTCACTACAGTAACTGAAACGTGTTTGCTAATCTGGTTCCAGCTGAGACCCCGGGACTGAATCTAGGATCTAGTCCTGGAACTACTAAAGTAATCTGTACTGTAATCAAGTGTACTTTTATGGTAACAATCCATTGAGCTTAATGCTAAAGTGTGTCAAGACTTGAGTTGCCTTCAGCAACTCCTGTACCTATTGTGTTCACAAACTTTATTGTTCCCTTGCAAAGTAATTACATGGGTTTAGTCATATCTAGCAAAGTATATTTTTATGCCTGTTGGTTCTAAAAATAAAACTACTATATATTTGGATATAAAAACCATTGGCCTGGAGTTGTCTTTGAGTGTGTGAAATCCTTTGCTGACTGAGTGTGTACAACAAATGCTTTACACTGCCCTCTGGTACTGCCTTACTGCTCGACCAAGCTACCACTTTTGAGAGTAAGGTCAGTCCTGACTTTAACCTCTGTTATACCTTTGGGGTTTGTGGACTCTATACACACTGTACTTCATTACTGTCCAGTATACATAGAGCCACTTTCTCACATATCCAAAAAAGAGTTTGCGCCTGTTCATCTCCTCAAATCCTTTGTCACACACATCTCAGGAGACCTTTCCAAGAACAGTTGGACATGCAATGGCTTCAAGTGACTGGATCTTTCAACCTATTCGGATCACTCAAGCCATGAAAAAAGCACTTGTTTGGTGGCAGTCTGCCAGCAATCTCTCTGTGGGCTGAGATTCCTCTCTCCACTTCCAAACTTTATTCTCAATACAGATTCCTCACTGGAAGGTTGAGGAGCTCACCGTTAGGACCTCCAAGTGAGTAGCAAATAGAGTGTGTCACTCTTCAAGATGCACATCATTTCCTAGAACTGAGGGCAATTTTCATAGCTCTTTAGTTTCTTCCAAGGATACAAGCGTTCTCTCTCCTCATACGAACAGACAACAACACTTGCATGAATTACCTCAACAAGCGGGGGTTAAGAGGTCTTTGATTTTATTCTTAGAAGCTCTGAGATCTCGAACTGGGTCTTACTGCATCACATCTCTATCAAGGCGGAACATCTTCCCATGTCGAGAACAATCAAGCAAACAACTTGAGCACCCCTGGCAGACCTTAGATCTTCACCAACATCAAAGAAGGACGGCCCTGCTGCACCCAGATACCAGCAAAGAGGCTGTAGTTGCAGTTGCTGCACCTATTGGTTAGTGAAGGAAGGGACTGTGCCTTCCATAGTTTGCACTCCAGAGCCCAGTCAAGCCAAGAGACGCCTAGGGTCAATTGATGGGCCTCCTGTTCGCAGCCCTCGGACACAACAGCTGAAGAAGCCTGCTGGGGCAAGTTTGTAACCAAAGGTCTTCAAGCTGTTATGACTGCCACCATGCAGTACTGAGGACTATGACCTGCTGCACATAGTAGCACCAAAGTTGCTGTGCCCGGAAGTGCTGTCAGGGAGTTGCTCGGACCCTCGGAATGCTAGTTATCGACCCAGGAAGGATTCGCCTGTGACCATGACAGCAGGTGACTGGTAGTCCATTGGTGACTGGACTGTTGCCAAATGGCAAAAGACTTCATGGGACGTCGACCCCGGAGCCATGACACCCCCCCCCTCCATCTTTGTGGAATGAGGTATCTCTGCAGAAAGACCATTGTCTACTGCATTGCATCCACACCATCCTTGGAGTTTCTTCAGCATCCTTCCGCCCTTGCATCAGGACAACTCCATAGGAATCCTTTACAACGCTGATAAAGTGGCTGGAACTGCCTGAAGACTGCTTCTCCTGTGAATCTAACTGTCCATGAGGACCTGGCTGGTTCCCCCTGACTGGCTACCTACCAGAATTGGTCGCCCAAGTACTTCTAACCTACTGTATTGATGCTTACTTAAGTTTTCCTTGAAAAAGTTTCTAAGTGTCCAATTCGATGACCTTGCCAAGGATTATTCTCGGGTGAGTAAAATTGCTTTGATTTATCATTGCTTGTAAAACTAATCCTAACCTCTCCGATGGATCTTTTTGATTCTAGTGTCTAAATTCAGACAGTCTATTTTTATAAATTTGTGTTGATATCTTCCGTTTTGTAGTGCTGTTTAAATACTTTAATACTTGTTCTGGATTTCTTTTGATAGTCATAAGCACTGAATAGTCCCAATCATGTTCACCTTTTTACAGTAAGGTCTGGAGAAACAGTTAAGGCGTTAATGTTTTGCAGCCTAGAAGGAAGGCTGTATTGGCCAATTGCATCAGATTTAGTTTTTTTTTAAAGGTATATGTGGGTGTGTGTATATGTATGTGTGTGTGTATGTATGTATATATATATATATATATATATATATATATATATATATATATATATATATATATATATATAACCTACTGGCGGTCGCCAGTAGGTAGTTATAGTTAGGATCTACTTTCCATAGGAAATCCGCAACATTCTATTGGGAATAACTTTGGCGCCGGTGGACGAATCTTCGCGAATTTCTCAAAGTAGGTGGCCCGCTCCGCTCCTTCCCTGAAAATGTGGGGGGGATTCGTCAAGCGGGGGCTGAGATAAAAGGGGGGTCCCAAAACGTGTTTTCTCCATGTTAATTTCCATAAGGCGGTCGAACTCACTTTTAGCCGAACGGCTGAATGGATTTCCACCAAACTTGGCAAAATTGTAGGGACTGGTAGCCCGATGTGCCTTTGCTATGTCTCAAGATATGTGCTCCAGTGGATTTTGAGTAATTTAGGTTCAAAAAAATATATATATCTATGGCAGCGCCACGGTACGCCCACCGGGCAGCGCTCTGTGCGCACCACGCGAGGTGCGCACGGAAAGCTAATTGGCTCTCGGGTGTCTGTAAACATTCGAAACAGTCTGGAGCGGCCGCCATCTTGTGTCTCGGTAGGATAGAGACACAAGAGGGGCCTAAAACAAAGGGGGATATAACCAAAAGGGGGCAGGGTAGACCCCCTCTGACCCCTTAGGTTTGATGTGGGGGACATAAAAGGGCCCCGGCGCTGAAAACAAAAAACAAAAAAAATTCGATTTTCGCGGGGGGGAGCGACTGGTACGTGCCCCGGTACGCGTACCGTTGAGAAAAAAGCATGACGGAGTTTCCCAAAAAAGTTGCTTTTTTTTATACATTAGAGGTAGTTCTAAAAAGAACTGCTGTTTTTATTTTTGTTTTATATTTTTTTATTGTTTTTTTTAACCATTTTTACTTTTTTTGACTTTTCTGAACATTTTTTTTTTTTTGTATTTTTTAAGGGGAGAAACAAAAAACAGGGAATTCTAAAGGGCTCAACAGGAGCAAAAAAAAAAGCGGAAAAAATGTATGTTTCCTTGGGCACTTGTGGTTATCCCAAGCACGGTTAATAAGTTTGATGCATTTCTCTCCATAGCATATTGTTTGTCCACAAAAAATACAAACCATTTTAACATTGGAAAACGTTGTTTGTATGGTCGAGCACATCTCCCTAACTTCCGGTCCTGATGGGGTGGAAACATTAGTTTGGGAGGTGCTGGCAGAAGATTGGACAGGGTTTCTGGCCAGTTCCCTGACCTCTGCCCTAGCATAGTTATTTGGATGCTTCCGTTGCATGTGTCTGATCATGGTGTGGTTGCCAAAGGAGTATTTTTTGTTGGGATTCCCCCTTGTCAGCTCCTGATGACATATTAAGCAGGTTGCCTTAGGTGCATTTACTTTTTTTGTTGTTGTTGGGGATTGAAAAAAATTGCCACATGATGTGCTCTTTAGGTTTGTAGGTAATCCTGTCCTCTGGGACAAATCTCCTCTCCTCTTTCTCCTCATCCTCCTCCTCTTCTTGATCTCCACCACTGTAAAGTTGTGGTGGTCCTTGTGGTGGTGGTGGTGGTCCAGAAGATCAAGCAGCTGCAGCTAATGTAGCCATTTTCTACTGAATTAACTGCAGGTCTACCTCTCTCAAAGCACAAAGGTAGAATGAGGAAAAAAGGTGGGGTCTCATCATTTGGAAAAGAAAACTGTTCTGAACCAATGAAAAGTGTTATTTTTAGGTTACATGACCTGGCCTTACATCATTAGGAAACCAAAAGTGAAATGAACCAATACAAAGTTTTATTTTCAGGTCACATGACCCGACGCGCTTACGCTACTCGCCCCGGGCCGCGCCCCGGAGCGCGCTCGTGGGCGCGTAGCGTAAGCGCGTCAGGACGTTGCGCGATCGTATGCGCTCGCGTGCTCCCAGGTGCGCTTACGCAGTTCGTCATATGATGCATCACGCGGTTACGCGAAACGTCACGATGTTGTTTTCGTACGCGAGAATAGCGCTAACAGGACGCTCACCGGTGCGCGCCCGGGGCGTGCCAAAGGACTGCGCTTACCCGTGCGTTCACCGGTATGCGCCCCGGGAGCGCTCCGGGGCAAAAAATAAAAAATAAAATTACATAATTATACAATATAAAATTCGTTATAAATTTTTTTACTTTTTATACCTATAGAGAAATGCTTTTAAAAAACCATTGAAATTCACTGAAAAAACCATAGGTTTCACTCCAGTTATAGTTAGGAATTAGCATTTAAAAAACCTGTTAAATTCACTGAAAAAACCATAGGTTTGACACCAGTTACAGTTAGCTGGAAATTTTACTGACATAAAACCATTGAAATTCCCACGTTATAGTTAGTTGGACTCACTATAACTTGCGCGTGTAATGCACTGCTGATGACATCACATATTACATCACTCATGACATGGTCAGTGACATCACTCATGACATCACTGATGACACCATCCTTGTGACAGAGTGACAGACCTCCTTTCACTGTAAAGTAACCCTTGAAACACATATTCAAAAATAGAAACTAACATTTTCAAAAAAGTGGAGATACAAATACCAGTTACAACAACCAATTCAGTAATTCCACCATTTATTTACACATCCACTCATTCATCAACAGTTCTATATAGTCACTCATACATCTACTCACTCATCATATGTAGTATCTGAAAGAAACACGTTAGTGTTAGATTCCTTACCTTAGAATATCCCCAGGCGTCAGTCTGGATCCGGAAACTTTTGCGTAGCAGTACCCCTGCGCGTCGGTAGGCGTCGTCGGCGTCGTGCGCCGTGATGACGTCGCTGGAGTATATAGACGCCGCCTCCGCGCGCTGACGTCAGTTCTTCTTTTTTCCGCGCCAGTGGACGCAGATCTGAAGAGCAGTACTCCGGTCTTTTGACCAAGTTTTTCGATAGTTATTTCTCTCCTTGTGCCTGATAGGATGCCTGGGTTCAAGCACTGTGATGACTGTGAGCGCACGATGTCGGTCACAGACCATCACCGCCTCTGTCTCCGGTGTCTGGGCCCCGACCACGACGTGGACTCCTGCGTCGACTGCCGGGCCCTCACCAACAAGGCTAGGCGGGAGCGGTCCCGCAAGCTACTGGAGCTCCGGGTGTCGGCCCCACGTCGGGAGCGTTCCCGGTCCGGCCGGAGGTCGAGAGAGCGTTCGAGGGAGCGGTCGCGGAGCCGCGCCGAGCGTTCCGGAAGTCGACACTACTCGTCAGGCTCATCAGGTAAGAAGCACAAGAAGTCGGGGCGTCGTCATCGTACCCCCGACGCTCGCGCGATGCGGCCGGGGGCTCGGGTGACCCCAACCCCGCGGCTCCGCGAGAGTCGCCGGCGCGGCCTGCCTCATACCCTCCGGTCCCTGGGCACGGCGCGACGCCTGAGGAGATCGAGGCGTTCCTCATGGCCATGAGGGCGCTCGCTTCTCCGACGGGGCCTACGGCGCCTTCGGGCCCAGTGCTACCGTCTGGGGGCCCTGGCGGTTCGGGTGTCCCTGCCTCGGCGCCGTCGGGTGCTCCGGCCCCGGCGCCGCCGACGGCTCCAACCCCGGCGCCGCAAGGGCCTTCGGGATCGGCGCCGGCTGGTCTTCCGGCCTCTCCGGCGCCGTTACCATCGGGGTTACCCCCGACGCCGCCCCCGCGCGGCGCCGGTTCTCCGGTGCCGGCTCCGGCCGGCAGCGGGGCTCCGACGCCGGCTCCGGGCGGCGCCGTTCCCCTACCTTCCCCGACGCCGGACGCGGGGCCGGACCGGCGTCGCTCGACGCCGGTCCCGGCGCCGATGGGGCCCATGAACCCCGAGGAGCCTGTCTACATCGTTGACTCCGAGTACGGAGAGGATGAAGAGTTCGGTGAAGGTTGGGAGGGGTCCGAGGACCCTCTGTCACGCGAGTGCCAGTATGACCCGGACTGGACAGGTGACTTGGGGGATGCCAGTGGTCTGGACGACTCTCCTAACCCTGGTTTGATCTCTCCTCCAACCGTGGCATCGGTGGAGGGAGCTGCATATTCAGTGGTGCTGATGAGGGCTGCCAAGGCCTTACACCTTGAGCTCCCCGTCGCGGCCGTGAGGCCTAACATCCTCACCGAGGTCTTCAAACCGCAGTCATGCCCACAGGAGCCGCTGCTGCCGTTTAATGAAGCCTTGTCAGACGTTCTGTTGGGCACGTGGTCCAGGCCCGCTTCAGGTGCACCTATTGATCGGAACGTGGCCAGGCGCCACCGTCCTTGTCCGGACGACCCCAAGTTCCTGTCTACCCACCCCACTCCTGAGAGTCTGGTGATCCAGGCCTCGACCTCCCAGTCCGCATTCCCGTCGGCCCCGCCCGACCGGGAATCCAAGAGGTATGACCAGTTTGGCAAGAAGGTCTTCTCGTCCATTAGTTTGGGCCTGCGGTCTTGCAACACCGCTTGCCTCTTGGGCCGCTACACCCACTCTGTGTGGGACACCGTCGCGGAACTGCTGCCAGAATGCCCCATGGAGGTGCGGGCAAAACTCGGTCAGGCTGTGGCTGAGGGCCGAGATGCAGCGAAATATTCGATACGGTGTGGTCTTGATACGACCGACTCGCTGGGCAGGGCTATGTCAACGACGGTGGCGATTCGTCGCCACGCCTGGCTGAGATCCGCCAACTTTTCGGCTGATGTCCAGAATACATTGATGGACATGCCGTTCGATGGCTGTCACCTGTTTGGTGACAAGGCGGACCACGCGCTGGAACGCTTCAAGGACTCCAGGGTCACGGCCAAGTCCTTGGGTCTCTCGACCCAGCGTCAGCAAACGGGTTCGTTTCGTCCCTTTCGTGGCCAAGGAAGGGGCGCCCCCACACGTGCTGCCAGCCACGCGCTGCAACAATCCTTTCAACGCGGTGGCGGCCGTGGAAACCGCCGTGGCGGCGGTCGGGGACAACGGCGGGGTCAGACCACACCTCCCCCCGCAGCATCTGCCTCAAAATCCTCCTAGTCCGTGCTTTCGGCCGCATGTGACGCCAGTGGGTGGCAGGGTTCGCCATCACCACGCTCACTGGCGCACGATCACTTCGGACAGGTGGGTGCTGCAAATCGTCCGAAGGGGCTACTCCCTCCCCTTCGAGACCACTCCTCCAGCCATGCCACCGCAGAACCACCGTGTGTCGGGGGACCACTTGACACTTCTGCAGGAGGAAGTTACGGCCCTCTTGGCCAAGGGGGCCATCGAGCGCGTTCCTGGGCCAGAAGTAGGGCGTGGTTGTTATTCCCACTACTTTCTGGTGCCCAAGAAGGACAAGGGGGGCCTACGTCCTATCTTGGATCTAAGGAACGTCAACGGCTTCCTCCGGAAGGAGAAGTTCAAGATGTTGACGTTAGCTCAGGTCTTGGCTGCTCTAGACTCACAAGACTGGATGGTAGCGTTGGACTTGCAGAATGCCTATTTTCACATCCCCGTCCTGCCGGCCCACCGGCGTTACCTGCGGTTCACGGTAGGCCAGGAGCACTTTCAGTTTATCGTGCTTCCCTTCGGCCTTACCAGCGCCCCACGGGTGTTCACAAAGGTGATGGCGGTGGTCGCAGCCCATCTGCGCAGGTTGGGGGTTTCAGTCTTCCCCTACCTAGACGACTGGTTGTTGAAGGCGGGCTCGCCCCAAACAGTCGTCCACCACCTTCAGATGACGGCAGACCTCTTGCACGACCTGGGGTTCTCCATCAATGTGCCGAAATCACACCTGTGTCCCTCTCAAAAGCTCCTTTTCATCGGAGCGGTTCTGGACTCGGCGCAGTTTTGGGTTTATCCTCCGGAACGGCGGGTCCGGGATATTCAGGCTTTGATTCCCATCTTTCAGCCGCTATCCCGGGTTTCGGTCAGGTGGACGCTGCGGCTGCTGGGACTGATGGCTTCCTGCATCCTTCTGGTGCATCACGCCCGGTGGCGGATGCGGGCTCTGCAGTGGGACCTGAAGTTTCAGTGGGCCCAGCATCAGGGCAACTTGTCCGACCACGTCTTGATCTCGGAGGGCACTGCGAGACAACTGCAGTGGTGGCTTACGGACCGCGATTGGGTCAGAGGCAGATCCCTCTCCCTTCCCCAACCGGAGCACGTTGTCGTGACGGACGCGTCCCTCCAGGGCTGGGGGGGCCACTTGGGAGAGGCAGAGATCAGAGGCATCTGGTCTCCGGCGGAGTCCCGGCTCCATATCAACCTGTTGGAGCCGCGGGCGATTCGTCTGGCACTGAAGGCATTCCTCCCCTTTGTCAACGGGAGTGTAGTGCAGGTGTTCACCGACAACACCACCGCCATGTGGTACTGCAACAAACAGGGCGGAGTGGGGTCGTGACCCTTTGCCAGGAGGCTCTGCGCCTCTGGCAATGGCTGGAACGTCAGGGCGTGACTCTGACGGTTCAACACCTGGCAGGTTCCCTGAACGCCAGGGCGGACGAACTCAGCCGTCGGTGCTCGATGGATCACGAATGGCGTCTGAACTCGGATGTGGCGCGAGGCATCTTTCTGCAATGGGGAGAGCCTTGGTTAGATCTAGTCGCCACAGAAGAGAACGCGCAATGTCATCAGTTCTGCGCGTTGGAGTTTCCAAGACGGCACTCGCACGGCGACGCCTTTCGGCGCGAGTGGAGTTGCGGTCTGTTATACGCCTTTCCGCCTATACCACTTCTGCCCAGAGTGCTGAAGAAGATCAGGCACGACCGGGCCCAAGTTATCCTTGTGGCTCTGGACTGGGCTCGAAGGTACTGGTATCCCGAGCTACTCAGCATGTCAGTCGGTCCCCCGATCCGCCTGCCTCTTCAGGAGGACCTTCTGTCGCAGCAGCAGGGGACGGTCCTCCACCCGAACCTGTCCAGTCTCCACCTCCATGCTTGGAGATTGAGCGGCGGCAGTTGAGGCCATTTGACTTGCCTCCTGAAGTCTGTGATGTTATTCTGGCAGCCAGGCGTCCCTCCACTAAGTCGGTATACGCCTGTCGGTGGAACAGATTTGTGGCATGGTGCACAGCAAAGGCTGTGGATCCACTCTCTGCCCCTCTTTCCGAGGTTCTTCTGTTTCTTCTCTCTCTTGCCCAGCAGGGCTCTGCTCTGGGCACTATCAAGGGCTACCTTTCTGCCCTTTCAGCCTTTTTAAGGCTTCCTGATCAGCCTTCTTTGTTCAAATCCCCGATTGTAACTCGATTCTTGAAGGGCATCACTCACATGTTTCCACCTGTTCCGTTTGTGATGCCTCAGTGGGATTTGAACCTGGTTCTGAGCTTTCTGATGTGTGCTCCCTTTGAGCCCCTTCATTCTTGCCCTCTCCGTCTCCTGACTTTAAAGACGGCTTTCCTGGTTGCCATCACCTCTGCCAGGAGGGTGAGTGAGCTCCAGGCTCTTTCTGTCAAACCTCCTTTCTTGTCCATTCACCCTGACAAGGTGGTTCTGAGGACTAGACCCTCTTTCCTGCCCAAGGTTGTTTCGGCCTTTCACATCGGGCAGTCCATCACCCATCCTTCAAAGGATGAAGAGCGGCTCCACCGTCTGGACCCAAAACGTGCGCTTTCATTTTATAGGGATCGCACACGCCAGTTCCGGGTGGATGACCAACTGTTTGTTGGCTACGTGGGTGCGAAGAAGGGACGGGCGGTCCATAAACGGACCATCTCTCGATGGGTCGTTCTCTGCATCAAAGCGTGCTACTCTTTGGCTCGGAAGGAGCCTCCTGTTGGGCTGAGGGCCCATTCCACTCGGGCCACGGCGGCTACTACTGCCTTGGGCCGGGGAGTCCCTTTGCAGGACATTTGCCAGGCGGCTACGTGGGCCTCGCTGCACACTTTCGCGAGGCACTACTGCCTGGACAGTCAAGTCCGGAGGGATGGCTTCTTTGGCCGTTCTGTCCTCCAGGACTTTCTGGTGTAGGAATGTATTGGTTCGCAGACCCACCACCGGGGTTGGTATTGCTGGGGTATCTATTCTAAGGTAAGGAATCTAACACTAACGTGTTTCTTTCAGATGAACAAGTTACTTACCTTCGGTAACGATATATCTGTAAGAAACATTAGTTAGTGTTAGATTCCTTACCGAACCCACCCATCCTCCCCGTTCTGCGAACTGATACCTAGGGTTAAGGTCATCCCTTTCAGGGCCCTAGTTTTACATGGCACCAGTGTTGGTTCTCTCATGGCTCTGCGTCTCCTGGCGCGGAAAAGCTGTGTACAAAGAACTGACGTCAGCGCGCGGAGGCGGCGTCTATATACTCCAGCGACGTCATCACGGCGCACGACGCCGACGACGGACGCGGAGCTGCAGGGGACGCCTGCAGACGACGCTTACCGACGCGCAGGGGTACTGCTACGCAAAAGTTTCCGGATCCAGACTGACGCCTGGGGATATTCTAAGGTAAGGAATCTAACACTAACTAATGTTTCTTACAGATATATCGTTACCGAAGGTAAGTAACTTGTTCGATACACCTATACATCCTGTAACACACCGACAGTCTTCCAAAAGTTGCTCACACACATACTCACACATGCAAATAAACCAATGAACATCCATTTATTTGCATATACAGCTATACACACACTGCCACCTTACTTCTAAGGAAACTTACACATACTTACTCTCTTAAACAATCACTTATAGAAACACATACTTATTTAAACAAGAACTCTTTCAATCTCTCACTCACATATACTCACTTATATACATCAATACTCACATATACTAGATTGAAACATATGTAGTTACTGATAAAGACACTAGTGAGACAGTCATTCACTTACTAACACACACATATACACACTAATCCATCCATACAGTCCTGCACATATGCCGTCTTCCAAACACATAAACAGTGAGTCAGTCATTGATGCATCTATGTACTAAGTAATACCCCCACCAAACCATACAGACACTCATACTGATACTAAAAAAAAATCTAATAACCCATATACACACACACATGTAGCTACTCACCAACCCATGCAGCCACTTATACACAAAGTGAAACACTGATACAAACATTTAAATATTTAAACAATACTAGCTAATATATGTATTCACTAAAATACACTTAAAAGCCAGCTAACCAATCAATTAAAAAAAAAATCCATTAAGACACTTATTTAAACATTTATTCTTCCATCGACCTTTACATATACATATATAAAACATATTTATTTTTCAGAAAGACACACATTCACTGGATGGTGTCATCAGTGATGTCATGAGTGATGTCACTGACCATGTCATGAGTCATGTAATTTGTGATGTCATCAGCAGTGCATTACACGCGCAACTTATAGTGAGTCCAACTAACTATAACGTGGGAATTTCAATGGTTTTATGTCAGTAAAATTTCCAGCTAACTATAACTGGTGTCAAACCTATGTTTTTTTCAGTGAATATATATATATATATTTTCCAACCTCAACACGAAATTTGGAGAGGAGACGACATCAAATGTGGTGAAAACTTCTTTATTTTCTTTTTCTGCCGCTTTTCAACGCGTTTCGCCTGACCCAGCAGGCTTGGTCAGGGTTTACGCTACTACAGCAACATTCAGGTTCCTATTTGGTCGCCCGATTCCGAACCTGGGCCGCTGGGAACTATGAGCAGGACATTGCTTTCTGCCCCGCATACTGATTTCCATGTTTTCAACATATATATATATATGTATATATATATCTATATCTATACTACTATTATAAAGAGAGAACTTGCACCTTTAGGCAAGGTAAACTCGGGAACCACAACGCCAGTGTACACACCCGATACACCGTTTAAATCGGCAGGGTGTGTAGATGGTCATAGGCTTTAAAAAATTTAAAAATAAACGTTATATAAAAAGTTAAATTTTTACAAAAAGTAGTTCCCCCAAAGTAGCTCCGGCCGCGACTGTGCGTCGTCACGTCAGGAGCAGGGGAGGAGCAGCGTCCCAGGAGCGGCGAACATGGCACGCAAGGGAGGAGCGGTGAAGTGAGGCCAGCGGCGGAGCGGAGAGGTGGATATGGCGCGGGGAGGAGCGGCGGCGGACAGGTGGTGAGTGGCAGAGCGGCGGAGCAGATAAATATGGACCGGCGGTGTGAGCAGCAGAGGCAAGGTAAGAATCCGGGGCAGCCAGGGTCGGGGCGGGTGGGCGGGGCACGGGCTGCTGGGGAATGTCAGGGCAGGCGGGGGTAGGGGAAGCCAGCATTTCAGGTTTGCGTGCTCTCCCGCCCCGGCCCCCGCCCGCCACAACATTGTCCGGGACACAGACAATGTTGTGGCGGGCGGGGGCCTGGGCAGGAGAGCACGCAAACCTGAAATGCAGCCCCCAGCCCCCTTCTACCCCAGGCAACGCTGGGACGGGCTGCTAGTATATATATATATATATATATATATATATATATATATATATATATATAAATCAATTGGAGTTTACTTGAATTATTATGGCATTTGCGAGTTCACGTGGAATTTCTGTGATGGAAACAATGTAGCAAGTATATATATAACTATATATTTAAAACTTTAAAAAAAATGTAATCTGATGCAATTGGGAAATATAACCTTCCCTATAGGCTGCAAAAACAGTTATGTCTTCAGTTTTTCTCCACGGCTTACTGAAGAAAGGCTAACATTTGCATTTAAGATGATATATTGTAAAGTGTTCCGGGATCCCTGCACATTGGCAGAACTATTCAGTGCTTGTGACTACATTGGAGATTCCCCTGAGATAGAACGAAGATTTCAGGTAAGAAACAATTCCTTCCTCTGTATAAGCCTTGCTGCTCAGTGCCACAGCTACGCAGAATTGAGCTGAGTGTTTTGCAGGCAAAACCTACTGGACCTAAGGGAGTTAGTAAGTGTTTTGCACAGTGAGGTTTCACAACCATTCCATAGGATGCACTCCATTTCGTCACATACAGTATAAGCGTAAGCCCTAGCACAGAAGACTGATTAGCAGGCCCCAGTGCGGTTAAGTGGAACAACCAGTAGCATCTGTCCAAACCTTTGGGGGCGACCACTCAAAAAGATGCATTTCTTCGAGATCCTGGAGTTGTTTTTGCTAACGTTCTCATACCACTCAATTTTCATTAGGACTGTTGGGCCTGATGGAGGCACAGGGTTATGTTTTTAACAGTTTTGGGAACGTCTGTTTCTGACATGGAATGGCTTACGGATACTAATTCTGCAAAGGACCAAAAGGTGCCTGTCCATAGCATGGCCATCACTGAGAAGATTGTTCTTTTGGAACTCCTCTGTAAATCTGTTGGTCTTGGCCATCTATTTGTTTGCATCAGCCTATTTTCCTTGTTTCTGATGTCCTGTTTAGCAAGAGAACTATCCTCTCATTTTGACCAGTGTCCCATAACCTTCCAGCAGGCAGCCTTTTTGTGTCAGTCTTCTGCTATTTTTAATTTGTCTTTAGCTTGTGTTGCACCAGGTTTTGCTTTCTTCTGGTTTGTCCTGACACGGTTCTTTACCCCAGTGTACTACCTTCAGAGCTTTACACAGTACATGCCATTTGCGTTGCGGGGCTATATTACTATCAAAGTAGTCCTTGACTGCCCTGGAGTTTTCTGCCCTGTCTGAAGCATCTTCAAGCAGATAATAATGCATCCTCTGTCATGGTGCCATTTAGCACAGGGTGTAATACCAACCTGTGCATGGTCAGATGCAGATATCAAACTTAGTCCCTAACAATGACACGGTGTAGATCGTGATTTATATGTGAGTAGGCCAGGTAGACATGAGACATGACGGGAGATATCCTTTTCTTGGTTAGCATAGAAAATACCACGTTGGTCATGCCCAGGTGGAAAAGCTCTTCTCTGACATCCAAAAACACAACAAGAGAAGCTACACTGCTCAAGCTTGCTACGTGACATCATCACATTATTAAAGTCTTCGCCAGAATTAGAGGACACCCCACTTTACGTAGGTTTAATGAAATAGCAGTTCTGAAATGTATTTAAAGCATATAGAGATTCTAACCTTCCTTATCTAAGATGGTCTTATGCGGGGTAAAATCTAGTGAACTAATAAATCAGGATTGCTTCTCCACATTCTTAATAGCTGCTGAACAGTGTGACTAAATGAGGATGGCAGAGCAGATTACAGCCAACTTTCACAGTTACCCCTCAAGTTGGCTTCAAACAGCTTAATCCACTTAACGTTTCAAAAATATTGAAAGATAGTTAACATACCATCCTTGATGTAGGAGTTGGGCAAGGTGATCATGCTTTGTCACTGAGGGCAGGTGAGCATCTCCAACTTCATGTTTTACTAAAGCAACATTCAAATGTAAATCTATCTTCTCTGTGGCTTTTGGGGGGCTGCCCTCCCTTGGCACCAAGAGCATTCTCATTACCTCTAGTGGCAAGGGGGCTGATCCACCCTTCATGTCCACATGTGGGCTTGAGCGTCCTCTATAACTGCATGCTTTAGAGGATTGAGGTCTGTCAGATGCTCGTTGTATTAGGTGATGTAATCTCTCTTTATGCAGCTAGAATTGGAGGCCACATAAAAAAATCTAATCTAATATCCTGCTCCTACGCAACATTGCCTCAGTGACCTGGTTGTGCATTCTTGTCAGCAATTTGGGTGGCACCTGTTCTTTGTGAATCATTGAGTAATTTCTATGAAAATTTCAGAGGATCAGCACCCTTACCTCCTACTGAAGTTTCCTTCTGAGATGAAGAAAGTATTCAGTATTGTCATGTGAGCAAGAGGGAGTCCTCTTCTGTCTTCCTTGTGCCACTGTGTGCGCACTGTCTCTGCTCACGGTATCACATGTGTTTAGGTTAATGATGTGGCCAAAAAAAGATTGAGGCATTCAGAAACTGGAGAAAGCCCAGTCTGTAGAAGCATTCTGTATTTTGAGGTTGGTGCATCTAGCCCTTTCTTAGTCTTCACACTTAAGCTATAGGTAATCCCTGCAAATATCTGCACACCTAATCTCTTTTCGTCAGTTTGCATCCCATGAGTTATCCGCAACACTTTTTCCTCAAGTTGCAGAACCCTGCCGTTCAGGTGGTCTACATCCTGCTTTAAAGTGCCTGTGCAGTGTAGTTCTAGGCACGTATTTCTGGGTTCATTCATCATTCATTTCTCTTTCAGGTTACCATTCCTTTTCAAAAACAATGTAAAAACGAGCATACATCTTCATTCATGTGGGTCATGCTGTCTTTTAGATGCCATTTCTGGTGAGGATAGACTTTTTAAGGGGGAATCTTCATCCACTTCAATATTGCTGGCCTAACCGCTGTGAAAGGCTCTGGTTTGGCGAGAGGATACTCCATCGCAAAGGCAACAAATAGCCTCCCTGCCAAATTGAAGGTCCACCTGCCTGATTAACAGAGGATACTGCATTATCCGTACATGTTTGTCCTTTACATTTTACAGTTGCTGTCCCACTTTGAATGGTCTTCCAAATAGTTTAGTTTGGCCTGCAGGTATTTTACTGCTCCAGACGTTTCCTCCTTAACATCATCAGAAAGGTCTTTAATAATCTTCCCGCCCACTTACTACGGCGAGTCACATTTTATCAGTGTAGGAGAGTAGGGTCTGCAATCCTATGATCACCCCAGATTTTTGCTTTTTGCTTCACTGGTTTACGACTTTCCCTGGCTGTGGGCCTGCTAATCAGACCCACAGCCTAGCTGTTCTCTCTCTAAATTGACACGTGTACCTTAGGTGCATTTACCAATTGGTACTGGGCCACCTTATCAGTCCCTGTACCCAGGGCATAGGTGTACCCAGGGCCTACCAGGGGCTGCAGCATGTATTATGCCACCCCTGGCTGGCCATCTAAATCTGACACAACTGGCTGCACGACAGCTGGGGCAAGGTGTTGTAATCACCCTTTGCTTTAGATATAGTATACCTATATCTAACCCTAAAATGGACACATGTATTCCTATCAGTCACTCCTATGGCAGGCCTTAACAATCCTGAAGGCAGAGTGCTTGGAATTATGTGAGATGGTGCTCTGGCATGAGCTGAGCCCATTTGCAGCTTGCGGAACCACGTCCTAATAGTTGTTCCATGATAACGCGTACCATATACTCTTAAGTGCATTATAATCCTCGCGGTTATTTGCTATCTTTGATAGCTATTTATCAAAGCATGTCGAGTAAGGTGTCATACGAATTGGGATACTAACCCCTTGCCAATTCTGGCGACGGGGTTAGCATTCCACCCTTCTAGAGGGACACGACATGTATGTAACTGTGAACCCTGGTTAAAGTTAACTCGAGCCTCAGCATCACAAAATGGTTGCTGCCACCACAGACACAAGTCTGACCCCCTGCTGCTGGGAGTCCTTCCAGCGAGGAGAGCTTGGACAAAGGGTTTCCTGTCGGGGGCGGTGCTAGCACCATCCCAGACAGGGTTTTGTGTATCCTAGGTAGGCAGGGCTGAATAGGAAGGTGACTGCAAGTGGCACCCTGGTGCTCACTATGCATCTGCCGGCTTGAACCAGTTCCAGGGGCACACCAGCCCCTGAGCTGGGGAAAGTCTGGACAGGGGAGAGGGGTGTAACCACCCCCTTCCTGGTCCCACCCATGGGCAGGACCTAGTCGCGTACCAGCCCCTTTCTTTAGAATAAAGGTAGGAGCGGGGACCCTTCCAAATTAGATCATCTTTGAATCCTGAAACTACTTTACACGAAAGGAACTCAAGACTTCTTCTCAAGATTTCTCCCTTGTGACTGAGTAGTCACCCTGCATCAGCAGGCACCAACTAAGTATCTTGCGGTTTGCTGCACGTCCTTCCTCCGGAACCAAACCGACCAGCACG
The DNA here is from genome assembly GCF_964263255.1 of Lissotriton vulgaris. NCBI lineage: Eukaryota > Metazoa > Chordata > Amphibia > Caudata > Salamandridae > Lissotriton > Lissotriton vulgaris. The sequence goes on along the minus strand of NC_141687.1, from coordinate 956,192,969 downwards.
ACGAGACCCGGACTCCCCGCCATCTCTGACCTCTACCTGCCTCTACAGCACAGCTGAGAACCGTGGGTGCGACGAGACCAGAGGACCCGGCTATCATCAGAACCAGCACGACACTGAACCAGCACGACCGCCGAGGGACGCTCGAGAAGCCCCAACCCCAAGCAGCACGAGCACCGAAGTCCAGCCCCCCCAGCATCCACCAGATCTGCGTGGGGCCCTTTTGCTTCTGTGTCGCTTGCCACGTTGTCCGGTCACTTGCCCGTTGGCTAGTGACCCTCCAGACGCCGTCCTACGTTTGTTTCACCGCTGGTCTAGCTCCTCTAGACTGGCCCTTGTCTCCTCTTGAAGGGGACCTTCCTCGGACCCTCCTGGTCCACTCCAGACGCCATTTTGTGTCGCCACGTGGGCTTGCCTTAGCCAAGGCTTGTTGCTTCCTTCAACGGATCCAGCATCGCCAGCAGCAGACATCCGACGTGGGACAGCTCGCAGACCTCCAGCCTGGTCGATATCTGCGCCCTGGTCCGTGCAGCAGCAGAATCCAGTATCACCTCTTCACCTGGCTGAGTGACCTCGTCCGGTGCCATCCTGGTGCCCACCTAATCACTGGCTAGTGATTCAGAACTTGGTCCCCTCTGCTTACAGGTATTCTTCTTCACTGATCCATCCTTGGATCAGCCCGGAACATCTTCACTGGTCGCCTGCCAGCAACTTTTACTTCAGGCTCCTGGTTCGTCAACGAGGATTCCCGACGACACTTGAACCCTATGCAGCCCCTGGTCTAGGTAAACCGAGTACCTCGGTGCTCCAGCGTAGATCCACTCTCTAAGTGTCTAGATCCACTTTCGTTTTTGACCTACCTAGTCGGGTTCGCCTGAGAACACTAACATTGCATTTACTAGCCTCCATAGACTTTGTCCCGCATTACAAGTGAGAGTTTCCACTCTGCACACGACGCTCCTAGGCCTCCTGCTTCTAATCTAAGGGTTCAGCATTGTAGGCCTAGCGATTCTAAAGTCTCGGAGAATAGTTACTTACCTGCTAGTAATTCGCATTCCACTTTTGTAGTATATGGTTTTTTGTGCCCCTCGGGCATTTGCGTAAATTGTGCGACTTTCAGTATTTCTTTAAGAGTTTTGTATTGTGCTTAGCACCCTGTCCTCATAAAGAGTTCGGGGTTGTTGTGTTATAAATAAATATCCTTTTATTTTCATAACAACTTGTGTGGTGTCCTTTCACTTGGTGTTCAAGGGGTATATGTGATGGTATAACAGCTGGCTTAACACGCCCTCTAGAGTTTAGCCTAAAGACTGCTCTTGTCCATGCTACTAGGATAGCTGGTCTATAAGGTTGACTTACAACCAATCATCAATAAGGGTTTTGGACTGATACATAGTGATCACTAGAATAGTGAGCACTGCATATCAGGCCAACTTCTCACAATCAGGATGAGCTATTTGTTGTAACCGTACGTTCGAGGCATGTGGGCTGCTGAATTCATATCTGTGCATAGATCGCCGCCTAGTGTTGGGTCCGGATGATCGCACATTGTTGTCCTGGAAAAGTCTTCGAAGTATCACGAGATAGGTGGCTCCTCCCCTGGACTACAGTGCGCATGGGCATCGACTCCATCCCCATATTGTTTTTTTCCGCCATTGGGTTCTGATGCATATTTGTTAACTCCAGTTCGGAATCGATAAAAAACTTTTTTGGGCCAAAAGGCCTTTAGCATATCGTAGGTATTGTCTTGCGATCTGTGCCCAGTTCTGTTCCAGCTCAGTCCCCGAGCCGGACATCCGGAGGAGCCGCGTGGCTTTTCGGCACTGAAGGCCCGGTCGACACCAGAGGCTTTATCGACGAACCATCATGGAACGGAGCCCAATCAAGAGATGTCTCGTGTGCAACTCGAAATATCCTCACATCGACGTCCACCCGGTGTGCAACAAGTGCCTGCCGCCGGATCACGATGAGGCCATCTGTATGGCTTGTTCTCGTTTCCGCTCCAAGAAAACAATTCGACTAAGACGGCCCAGCAGACGGCACCTGACCCGGTGAACATTTTCGATACCGAGGCGGATGAGGGAGCCGAGCAGGAGGTTCGAGAAAACCTGTCTGATCCCGCATCAGAGATCGACTCCAGCTACGACGCTGATATTGAAATGGTCGATACTGAAGACGTCGTCGACTAGGTAGGAGACTACGATGGGGCCTTTGGGGCCGTGGAAGATAGCTCGAGCGAGGAGCTAGGCCCAAACGTTGGTACGGGGGGCCGAGACACTCAATAAGGCTAAGGTCGAGGGATCGCCACATGGCCTTACCCAAGATCTTACACTAGGTTCTACAGCCTCGCCTCCGGGCCTGGCTTCGGGCACTTCTAAGGAGCCACGGGTTGCCAAATCGAAACCGAAAGAGAAAGCATCGGTGTCTATGCAACCGAAAGCACTGGAGGCGAAATCGAAACCAAAAGTGGGTATTGCTTTGGTCGGCTCGAAGTCCTCTGAACTATCGGCACCGACGAAGCATAAAGGTGTTATCGACCCGGTGAGGTCGCTAAAGGGTGTCGAGTCGAAGACTGGGACACCGAAAAAACTGGTCAAGGACGTCGACCCGAAAAAATCGGCGCCGAAGACCGTTGACACAGACAAAGGGCTCGCAGCTCAGAAGGTTCTCAATCCTACGCGTCGACCAGACAAGGCTAATAGCGGTACAAACCTAGAGTCCACGCCTGGTGGTGGCTCGAAGGAACCCGTCGAATCGACGCAGCCGTCCGCCTCCTTCTCGAAGCAGGTGTCTGAATCGCTGAAACGAATTACGAGAAGGCTTCGACTGTCGGACCGAAGGATACTCCACCACCGAAGCCTGCCAGTAAACCTCAAAAATCGCCGGCGCCCATCCAGTTCACGCTGCCGCCGAAAGTGATACCTAAGGCCTTCGCCCCTAAGACGGCCGTCGAAGCGTCCAAGAAAGTGTCCACGGGGCCGAAGCCCACAACTGCTGTAGTGGTCATGAAGCATCGACAACCCCCGCTTGAAGAGCAGTCGGAACAATTCATCGACGCGGACACGGGAAGACTTTCGATTTACAAACGAAAGATCGCCCCTTAACAGCCTATGGAGTCATGTAGAATTCCATTGAAAAAGAAGGATTCCACTACATCACTCGTTCTTGTCGAACCTAGATCTCCACGTGGCCAAGACCCTGCTCCTATCTCGCCCACTTACTCGGATGTGGAGACAGGGGAAGGTGACAATGAGGAGTACAACTATCCTATAGACACTGATCCTGAAGATCACAATGAACCCTGGGCGGACGCTGCTGACCCAGGAGATCCACACACTGCCATGTGTATGCTGTAAAAACCTCGCCTACTGAAGACTCGGCAGCGTTTAATACACTTATTGAAAGGGCAGCCAAAAATCATGATGTCCAGCTCCATGCTGACCCTATTGAAGTGGATTTTTTGTTTGACACCTTTTCCACCTCAGAGAGAACTGTCAAGACTCTGCCAATGCTAAAGGGTGTCTTAAAACATGCTGGAGACATTTTTAAAGTGCCCATGATGGCCAGGGTGATAAACCCCAGAATTGAGAAAAAGTACAAACCGGCGCCTGGGAACCCTACCTACATCAAGGGACAGTTGCAGTTGGACTCTCTGGTTGTTTCCAATGCCCGGAAGAGGGCAAACTCGCAAACAACGGGTGATGCTCCTCCCCCTGACAAAGAATCTAAAGTGCTAGAAGCATCAGGGAAAAGGGTGGCAGCTCAAGCGGCCAATATCTGGCGCATTTCAAACACTCAGGTACTCTTAGCCAGATATGACCGGTCCCATTACGATACACTTGAGACCCTGTTACAACACTTGCCAGATGAATATAAGGAGGCAGCAGGAGATGCTCATACAGCAAGGAAAGCTCATATCAAATGCTACTATCAAGTGTGCACTGGACGCAGCAGACACCGCGGCCAGAGCCATTAACACAAGTGTGATGTTACGGCGCCATGCCTGGCTGAGAATCTCTGGGTTCAAGCCAGAGATACAAACCACCATACTAAATCAGCCTCTAAACCCTGATCACTTATTTGGACCAGAGGTGGACACCACCTTGGAAAAAATCAAAAAGGACACAAACTGCAAAGTCTATGGGGGCTCTCCAGTCGCAGCAGTTGGGTGGTTCTTTTCGTCGCTCAAACAATAGAGGAGTTTCCAGAGGCCAGCTGTCCCAGCAAACGCAGTACAATAAAGGTGGCGCGCAAACCACATACACCAAACAAGGTAGAGGTGGCTATCGTGGAAACAGCGCCAAGGGCAGAGGTCGTGGAAACAACAGCTCCCGATCATCTGCCACTAACAAACAGTGACGCCTTGTCACTGCCCCCCGACCATACAACACCGGTCGGGGGGAGACAACAACAGTTCCTGTGGGTCTGGAAATCCATCACCACATACAGGTGGGTCAGGAAGCTTGTCCAGTACGGTTATTGTCTAGAGTTAACATCCACTCCACCCAACATACCCCCAAGACACTGTCCTATGTCCACAGAGCATTTGCACTAATTGCAGCAGGAGGTACTCGTCATGCTGCAAAAAGGAGCGATCGAGCTCATGCCTGTGGAAGAAAGAGGTACAGGAGTGTACTCACTGTACTTCTTGATCCCAAAAAAGGACGGGTCCCTCAGACCCATACTGGACCTCAGACCCCTAAACTAGTACATTCTATCAGAACACTTGCTAACATTGCAGAAGGTTCTACCGTTGCTCAGTCAGGGAGATTTCCTCGCAACATTAGATCTGAAGGATGCATACTTTCATATTCGGCTACACCCGTCACACAGGAAATACCTCAGATTCACCATTTAGAATTAGCATTACCAATTCAAGGTCCTCCCTTTCGGAGTGACGACGGCACTCAGGGTGTTTACTAAGTGCCTGGCAACAGTGGCGGCACACCTTCGGAGACAGAACGTTCACGTCTACCCTTATCTGGACGACTGGCTTATCCAAGCAAAGTCGGCCAAGCAGTGTGCCGCCCACATGTCCCACACCATTCACCTTCTTCACGATCTGGGATTCGCACTGAATTATCCAAAGTCCAACCTTCAGCCCGCCCACGTAAGGCAGTATCTAGGCGCGACAATAGATACTCTGGCAGCCAAAGCACAGCCAAATTCAGTGAGGATCAACAGCATTCAATTGCTGATACAAAAATTCAGACCGCAACACTCGCTTCCGGCACGAGTGTTCATGCAGTTGATAGGCATGATGGCCTCCTGCATCTTCATAGTCCCGCACACGAGACTACATATGTGTCCGCTTCAGGAGTGCTTAGCACGTCAGTGGAATCAGGCTCACGGACAGTTGAAAGACCTAGTGTTGGTAACCAGTCGTGCATACAACTCTCTGCATTGGTGGAATCCACAAAACCTATGCAGGGGACGACCGTTCCAGGAGCCGGTGCCACAGATCATTCTGACAACGGACGCATCTCTCCAGGGATGGGGAGCTCATGTACTCCACTACACAGTGCAGGGACCATGAACAACGCAGCAAAAGAAGATGCACATCAACCTTCTAGAACTGATGGCTATCTTCATGGCGATGAAAGCATTCAAAGTACATCTGTGCAACAAGGTCGTGTTGAGCCGGACGTACAACATGACGACCATGTACTACATTCAGAAGCAGGGAGGTACACACTCTCCACAGTTGTCTCATCTGGCTCAGAGCATGTGGAAGTGGGCCATTCAGAGGAACATCTTCCTCATGGCGGAACACCTCCCAGGCAAGGACAATCAGATGGCGGACCTGCTCAGCAGGTACAGCCACAAAATGCACGAGTGGGAGATACATCCATCAGTACTCCACCCGTACTTCCAGCAGTGGGGTCATCCAGAGATAGACCTGTTCGCCACAAAGGAAAACGCCAAATGCCAAAGCTTTGCCGCCAGGTTCCCACAGTCGCAGGGCAATGCGATATGGATGAACTGGTCAGACATATTTGCGTACGCTTTTCCCCCAGCACCTCTAATACCGCCGGTGGCACGCAAGCTGAAGCAGCACTCGATGACACTCATCCTGGTTGCTCCGACGTGGGTACGCCAACCATGGTACACCTCGTTTCTAGAACTATCCGTGCTACCGCATCAAAGGCTGCACCTCACACCCAGGCTTTTGACGCAGGGCCATGGCGACATTAAGCACCCAGATCCGCAACAGCTCAACCTGGCGATCTGGCTCCTGAGGTCTTAGAATTTGGCTACCTCAACTTGCCTCCCGACTGTATGGATATCATAAGAGAGGCAAGGAAGCCCACCACCAGAGCATGCTATGCGGCAAAATGGAAGCGGTTTGTCATTTATTGTGCAGACCACAACATCAACCCGCTAGAAGCGTCTACTCACTACATCATTGGTTATCTGTTACATCTATACAAATGCAATCAGGCCTATGCTTCCATTCGTATACATTTGTCTGCAATAGCAGCTTATCTACAAAACAGGCAGCATCTCTCACTTTTCAGAGTGCCTGCCATTAAAGCTTTTCTGGAAGGACTCAAACGAGTCATTCCTCCCCGGACCCCACCAGCTCCTGAATGGAACCTAAATGTGGTCCTCACCAGACTGATGGGTCCACCTTTTGAGCCTCTACATTCATGCGAGATTCAGTTCTTGACGTGGAAAGTGGCTTTCCTGATAACGAATACATCGCTGCGACGCGTTAGTGAACTCCAGGCACCAACTATCCAAGAGCCATTCATACAAATTCACTCCAACAGGGTGGTGCTTCGCACTAACCCTAGGTTTCTTCCTAAGGTGGTTTCACAGTTCCATATCAATCAGACTATAGAACTGCCTGTGTTCTTCCAAAATCCTGAGTCAGTGGCGGAGAGAATGCTCCACACACTAGACGTCAAGAGAGCCTTGATGTACTACATTGATAGGACCAAAGATTTTCGTAAAACAAAACAACTATTTGTTGCCTTTTGTATTGTATTGTATTGTATTGTATTTATTATTTGTAACGCGCAACTGTCACCCTACGGGTATCCTGGCGCCCAAACAGGAAGTAGTCAGATGGTACAACAATACACTAAGTGTCATGACATATAAAACAGCCGCCGGAATTATTAGATAGAATCACGGGATTAGACTTTGGCGAACAGCCATGTTTTCAGGCTCTTTCTGAATCCCAGTAGGGTGTCAATTTGCCTAATGTTTTGGGGAAGCTCGTTCCACAGCCTAGATGCAGAAGTGCAGAAGGCTCTGCCTCCCATCCTCGATCTCCTGATCCTGGTAGTTGCTGCCAAACCCAGGCTAGAGGAGCGCAGGGACCTGGTGGGCTTATACCAGGTGAGGCTTTCCTGTAAAGAATAGGTCTTGTGTTGTGCAGGGCTCTATACACAATACATAGGGACTTAAAAGCGACTCTACTCCCGATTGGCAGCCAGTGTAGGTCTCTGAGCGCCAACGTAGTGGAGGAACTGCGAGGTCTTTTAAGTGCCAGCTTGACCGCTATAGACTGGACCCTCTGGAGCCCCTGTAAGATGTATAAGAGGGCCCCTAGATATAGAGAATTACAGTAGTCCAGTCTGGGCAGGATCACACTCCTAACCACTAGCGGTCTAGACTCATCAGGCAGAAGGGGCAAAATCTGTCTGAGCGCTTTCAGCAGTCCAAAGCAGACACTGATGGTTGTATTGGTCTGAGAGGTCATTTGGAGATCCCCATCAAACAGTACCCCTAGATTGCGCACGGTCTTGACTGGGATGCAAGGATCAGCTCCCGGCGCAAGCCTGATCTCATAGGAAGGTTGCTGACTCATTTTGGCTGACGAGCAGTAGACTATATCCGTCTTCCCCTCGTTAAATTGAAGGGAGTTTATTTTCAGCCACCTGTAGACCCTGCTCATGCAGTTCTGAAAGGTCTCCATGGTCACCGCCTGTCTTCCTTCTAAGGAGAACACCAGTTGGGTGTCGTCGGCGTAATTTATCAAATCTATTCCATAGGATTTAATCATGGTGATCAGAGGCTGCAGATCAAGATTAAAAAGAATAGGGCTGATCGAGGAGCCCTGAGGTACTCCATGACTGACCAGGGACTTTGGAGATGAAAAGGGTGCTAGGGTCACCACCTGTTGTCTACCTGTCGGGTAGGATTGTATCCACCTCAGGGCCTTGCCCTTCACGCCCAGTTTTTCCAGCCTACTTAGCAGAACTGCATGGCTAACCGTGTCGAATGCGGCCGACATGTCCAACAGCACCAAGACTGAGGAGTTGCCATTGTCGGCTCGCATTCGAAGGGTGTCCAACATGGTTGCCAATGCAGTTTCTGTTCCGTGGCCTAGGCGGAAGCCAAATTGGTCCTTTTCCAATAGGCAGTTGTCTTCCAGATATCCTGACAGGGACCTGCTGACCACCTTTTTCACGATTTTTATCGGGTAGGGCAGGAGAGATATGGGCCTGAAGTGTGCCGGAATAGTAGGGTCCAGCGAAGGCTTTTTAAGCAGGGGGGTAACCACTGCCTGCTTCCATGCTTCCGGCACTATGCCTTCCTCAAGAGATTGGCGACAGATCTGCTGCATCCAGGGGAACATCTCTGGCCCATATTACTCCCAGATCCTATGCGGAAGGGGGTCTAAAGGTGACCCTGATGACACATTATGGGCCAGACTAAAAAAGAGCTCCTCTGTAAGAGGGGTGAAGTTTTCCAATGATGACGGTATTGGTGGCGGTTCCTCTTCTTCTATCTGTGCCACTGCATCTTTGCAGCTAGCCCTTTCCTCCTTCAGCCCCCCCCACAATTTTAGCAATCTTTTCCTCTAAATAGATCGCAATCTCATCACATAGTTCTTGAGTAGCAACCACCTTATTACTCATACAGGTGGGGTGTGAGAGATCCCTTATGATATTAAAAAGGGTTTTAGTACTGTTAGGGGACTGAAGAATGGTAGTGGCATAGAAGAGTGCCTTAGCTTTGGCAATAGCTCCTTTATATTTTGCCTGTTCCACTTTCAGCAGTTTTTTATCCGGCTCTGAATAGCATCTACGCCATTTCTTTTCTGCCTGTCGGCGTACATTGCGTAGGGATTTCAGCTCCTCATTAAACCAGGGAGCAGATGGTTTCCTCTTATTCTTTATATTTTTCAAAGGGGCAAATCTATCCAGGGTATTTATGATGTGATTACAATACTTTTGATAGTTCAGGTCTACCGATTCCTCTGGATCATAGGAAACGTTGCTTATAAAGATAGGCTTGGTTTTATTCTTTGGTAATTTAGACCAATTCCGTCCCTTCCTATAAGTCACCGGGCACTCACTTCCGTTCCCCTCAGTGAGTGTGGAGATCTGGAAATGGATTAAGGAGTGGTCGGTCCAGCACTGAGGTAGGATATCAATCATCTTAGTCTCAGTCTGGTTGGCGAAGACCATATCTAGGATATGTCCCCCTGAGTGGGTTGGTTTCTGTACCAGCTGATCAAGACCCCAGTTTCCACAGATGTCCTTCAGATACCTCAGATGACTCCCCAGGGACCCATTGTCCCATAGATTAAAATCTCCCAGGATCAGCATTCTGGAGTGGGACAGGGCAAGGGCAGCAATGGTGTCAAACAGCGCCTGGTATTGTGTATCCGCACCAGGTGGTCTATAACATATCAATGCAGTCAGGACCCTACCTTTTGGTTCTTGCAAGGAGAACCCCAGTAGCTCCACCCCCGCCACCCCATCGATCTGTAGAGGGGAAAATTCCCACTTGTCTTTATAAATCACTCCAAGCCCCCCTCCTCTTCCCAGTGGCCTAGGTTTATGGAATAGCTTATACCCTTCCGGACACGACAAATCCAACTCAACAGAGGTGTCCACACTAGTCCACGTCTCCGTGATGAATAGGGCATCTAGGTCCATGTCCTTTAGCAAATCTGACACTTCCTAGTGATGTTTTACCAGGAATCTACTATTGATCAGCCCACAATCCAGCATTACAGTGGACTGTGGTATAGTATTTTGAGATGTTCCCTCTACACTTTTACCTATGGCCAATAGCTCGTCCTTGGAATACCTACAATCAGCAGCGGTCTTGGCCCTAAGCCCGTCCGGAGCACAGACGGGCACAGACGGGCTTTCCTCTGGCGCTCCTCCGGCGCGACGCTGCGCGCGTGCGCTGCGCGCTTGCATACTGATCTTTAAATGAGGTGTGGCAAAAGGTACTCACAAACACTAGAGCACTAGCCCCTGGAGCGTTTCTAAGCCCACACCCAAAATGGCGGTCGGGAGTGAGGCGGCGCTAAATTCACCCGATTGGTGAGTCCTGTAGGGTCTTTATTAAGTTGTGGGCAATGCGAACATAAGGGGAGCGTGGAATACAATTATGAGTTACCTCAGAGTCAGTATTATTAATATATCACCACAACACAAACAATTTAAAAAATTTTTAAAAACGAGCAAGTACTCCTAAAAATATTTTTACGCAGCAGAAGTTCTAAAAGAGCAGCAACAGCGTGACAGTCGCCACAACACAAAGGCAACCCCATTTCCAAAGCAGGTATAGCCAGGTGGATCGTTAAGTGCATTCAAATTTGCTATCAAAAAGCCAAGCGCACTTTAACGGTCCCCCCACGGGCCCACTCCACTCGAAAGTTGGGGGCCTCCATGGCTTTCCTTGGAAATATTCCTTTAGAAGACATATGTAGAGCAGCCACATGGTCTACCACACACACATTTACGAAACACTACTGTGTAGATGTGCACTCCAAACAGCAGGCAGCTGTAGGGCAGGCGGTTCTTAAAAACACTTTTTCAAACTGCTGCAGCTGGCACAGGTGGCCGCCGCTAATGGAGGGACTGCTATGTATTCTAGGCACAGATATGAATTCAGCAGCCCACATGCCTCGAACCGAATATGCTACTTACCAGTATGCATCTGTTCTTGGCATGTAGGGCTGCTGACATTCATATCGCCCGCCCTCCTCCCCGGCGCCTGTAGTGTCTGCAGCACTCAGAATTACTCTTAGCATGGTCATCACTCACGGTGTTACACTCCATCTTTGCCACAATGTCTAAAAACAATCTGAGGATGGAGTCGATGCCCATGCGCACTGTAGTCCAGGGGAGGAGCCACCTATCTCGTGATACTTCGAAGAATCTTCCAGGACAACAATGTGCGAATATCCGGACCCAACACAAGGCGGCGATCTATGCACAGATATGAATGTCAGCAGGCCTACATGCCAAGAACAGATGCATACTGGTAAGTAGCATATTCACTGTATATTGATGCACCCTTTTACCTCTCCATCCCTTTGGTTCCTTCCTCCCTTGTACTTTAGAGTTGACATTAGAATGTTGACACTATCTCAGTGTGGAGAGTGGATGACCAGAGAATAAAGAGTTCTACTACCTTACCCCGTCTTGCTTCTTCAGTCAGGACTTTTCAACACTATTTTTAGGGCCTACCGGGCTGTTTAAGCGAAAAATTTTATCTTGCTAAGAACAGGTGTTCTGTTCATTCAGAAAGTGAATGAGCCATAAAAATACTTTTACATTTTGTTTTATCTTGTCAATTTGTTGTGCATTCAAAGACCAAATGTCAGCTTATGTCTTATTCAAATTGCTGTTTGTTATCCTGGAGATTTGTTTACTTTTCTTTCTCTGGCCACAAAGGTAAGGATCATGTAAAGTGAACTGTGTGACAATAGTGCTGGTGTCTAGGGAGTTTGAAATGAAAGGCTGTAGGATGTCAGTTTTTTTAACACACATTTTAAAAGCTTGTACATGAACTGTGCAACTATTTCACAATGTCAGCAATTAGAAAAACAATTTTTGGTGTAATTCTGAAATGTTAAGGAAATGCAGATTTTAATAGGATCAAAACAATTTGGAACACTTAAGTTGGTGATGTGCAAATAAATATTTGCTTTAATCATATATTCCACATTCTTTGCACGCTATATAGTTTTATCAGTAAAACTGCATGTCGGTGGGAATTAATTTTGCCATTTCAGTGGAAAATGTGCTAGCTGTAAATTAATGGACTACCATAATCATGCTTTAATGGTATATTCATTACAAGTGAGTTTTTAAACATAAACTGATCAATATTTCTGCTCCGTTTGAAGAACGTGCTATCCGTGAACTAAGAGGGAAGTTAGTGTTCATGTGTACTTTGTATGTGGGCTATATTCTTATTATACACTGAGCATAATTTAGATCCACCATGAGGTTTTTTGTACAGCAGACATGCTGAACTCGTGTATTTTTAAGGTGTTGTCATATATGATTATAAAGAAAATGGCGAGTTGCTCTTTGGTTCTTTTAGCTATGATGGTTGCATTCACCATTAGTGGGTTTGGAACCTCAAGGGTCACTCTTGTAAAGTGTGCCAGAGTGTTATCCTTATATGTTATCTAGTTAAGACATTGCCTGCGCCAGGTCTTCGTGGGCATAGAAAGCTTGCTCAGGTACACATTGGAAACAGGAAAGGCCTGTGGCCAGCAATATAGGATTTTCTAAACACTTCAAAAGCACTATTGACTCCAGATGGGACTTGTATTAGCTCTTACCTACTGCCTTGCAGCAAACTCATGAAGCATTTCCTCAGTAGATCACAATCAACCTTGATAGTGGTACACTTTTGTCCCAAGAGGGCTGATGTCTTCCAGGATTTCACCACAGCATGATTAGAGAGACAGAACAGCCACAGTTCCAATGGATCGAATGTAGCATTGGCATCCCAAAGGGGATGATGGACGGAGTGTTGAACAATGCAAGCACTCACCCCCAGTTAACTGATCTGGGTTTAAGCCATCATCATTCTTTAGCTCACTCCGCCACCCCAGTTCGGACATGGCCATATGCAAATCAGTCTTACCCTGTGCCTTATGAGAACAGTCCAAACCCGAACTGCCAAGCCATGTCTTCGTTGGAATGGAAACAAGCATCCTGGGACCGGTTTCTGGCTAATCAGCTGTTATCAGCCATACTAGCTTGAATCCAGTGGCAAAGTGAGCAAGGGACCCTGCCAACTTAGGGCGAACAAAGCAAACCCAGATCAGTTAACAGGGGTGAGTGCTTGTCTTCACCGTCCATCATCCCCTTTGGTTTTGCTTTGTTCGCCCTAAGTTTGTAGGGTATGCCCAGACGAGACGGTTTCTCCGTAATTTTCCTAACTACATCGGTAGCTGCATCAGTTACTTTCTGATTGTGGTTGCAGGACTCTTCTCAGCCCTACATGATTTCCATTTCATGACGTAGTTTATCAGCTCAACAGTGGTCTGTTTGCTTTTGCATAGTCTTCAGTACAACCTGGAGATTGAGAATAGACTGCCTCTCTCCGTCCCTAAGGTAGGAGGGGGGTATGGCTCATCTTCACAGCATGATTCACTTAGTATTATTCCACTCATCCTATACTGTTGTGATGTTGACTATATCCAGCATACTCCAGTCCTGTCCAGGCCAGTCTGCCATCATCCTGTGTGCTGTCAAGGCAGAGAGCTGGGGAATCTGAGCTTAGATCCCTCAGGCCCTCTTCGATTTAGCATCAGCCATGATCCAGCACTCAACGTTTGAGCTGGATTCTCCCATGGAGAGACTCCAGGTATAATTTTTGTTTCGTTGTTTCTTTTTATGCCTTGAATTTCTCTGCCTGGTCTCTCACACTCACTGAATCATTACTACCTTTTTTCCTGCTATCCATTGATGTCTCCTTTAATCATTCAAGGCCATGAAATTTAATCTACCATGATTCTTCTGTCTCCTCCCCTTTATTTGCCAGTGTTATTTGTTTTAAATGGCTAAACTTTAAATAAAGAATGTTGCTTATAGGCGAGGGAGGGTGCAGTTTTGACAAACCTACAAGAACTCTTGACCCTGATACAAGTTTAATTTGAAACAGTTTACGCTTATCCACACATTGATAACCTTGACACAGGAAGTAAAACTGTCAAAGATGTTAGATGAGGAACATGATGAGTTGCAGTGTTATTAGGCTCATTGTAAAGAAAGTAAAAGCAAAAGGCCTAAAAATCTGCTAAAGGAAAAAGGTAAATATTGAAAAATAAATTAGACCATTTAGTGTTGAATGGTACATTAGAGAGGACAAGGCTTGATCCTTAATTAGACATTTAAAGGTGCTTATTTGCTCAATGTCAGAGCCTCCGATTTGATAGCTTATGAGAAAAATGGTCGAAAAGCATGGCAGATTGACCATGTAAAGACCCCTGACTATAAAACATTTTTTGTGTAGCAAACTATTTTTATCTGCCTTGCATAACATCTGTACAACAAATAGTTATTATGCAGTCTTAAACTACAGTGTTGGTATGTCTTTGTGAAGTAGGAGTTTGAACAAGAATTTTCATGAATTATGGATATTTTTAACTGATGCCATCTTTACCTTGTTTTCAAAGGTGCTGTTCCCCCTGTTACGGCGAAGATCATCGGAGATGTAAGTATTTTTTAAGTTGTAACATACATATATATATAATGCTTTCTTTTGCTTTCATTATTTTTAAACCTCTTTTAAACCTCTGATGCAATAGTACTACTTTCAACAGTTTGAGTAACAGCATAACAAGCCAACTTCTGTCCTTGTTGACGTAAAAAGGTTTTTTAGTTTTTGAGTTAAACTGCTAACTTATTTATTTTTTCTGGGTGCACATGCAGTGCAGTGTGAGAAAGTGGCTCTATATATACTGGACCAAAGTAAGGTACAGTGTGTGTATAGAGTCCACAGTCACCAGAGGTATAACAGAGGTTAAAGCCAGGTGTGACCTTACTCTCTACAGTGGGAGCTTGGTCGAGCAGTAAGGCAGTACCAGAGGACAGTGCAAAGCATTTGTTGTACACACAGTCAGCAAAAGTTTTCACACACTCAAGGACTAAACTCCAGGCCAATTGTTTTTATATCAAAATAAATCGTTTTATTTTTAGAACCAACAGTTATCAAAATATACTTTTCTCAGTATGAGTGATCTCAGATGAGTACTTTGCAGTAAGGCAATAAACTTTGTAAACACAATAGGTACAGTGGTTGCAGTAGGCAACACAATTCTAAACACAATTTAACATTGAGCTCAATGGGTTTTTCTACATAAACTCAGTTAATTACTTGATATATTACTTTGGTAATTCCAGGACTGGATCCTAGATTCAGTCTTGGGGTCTAAGCTGAAAACAGTTTAGTAAAAACGTTTTGGTTATTGCTATGATTTTTAAGGAATAAAAAGCGATTTTAAAGGTTGACACTTGAAAGAATTTTCAAAGAAAAACAGTCAATGGGTTCCTATGGGAGAAAATTCAGTTATGGTAAGTATGGTAAAAAATTACTTTTGCAGGTCAGTACTGGGCTGAAAGGTACAGTATTAACTCCTCTCCTGATTCCAGGTGAGTATTTCAAAATGTGTTACTCTGCTGATTTTATAGGGACATTTTAGAGTTTCAAAATGTCACACTTAAAAGATTAATCGAGTCAAACCAGTCAATGTTATCCTGTGGAAGGAAAGTGAGTTATCGGTTTTCAGGTGAGTATTCGACTGGTGCAGTTAAGCTTCTGGGCATAGACTCAGTGGTCCCCCAGGGTCAGGTAGGTACAGTTGGTACACCCTCAGCAGCACAGGAGCAGCCGGGTGCAGAGGTAGTTAGGCCCAATGTTAGCCATTGAGAGGGAGGGGACCTTCGGTTAGTGGCTGCTGGCTAGCAGGCCACGCGGCTGTGGGAGCTGGGCTCCTGGTCACTTGCTAAGGGCAAAGGGGTAGGATAGGGCACAGGGTGCACTGCCAGGGGCACTCAGGCAACTGGGTGCAGAGTGCTTTTGAGCCGTCGGGCGCTCAATGTTATTCAATGGGAAAGGTAAAAAGGGAACAAAATCTGCAGGCTCGGGACGTTGATTCTTCAGGTGCAACCACCACTTCAAGAGGTAAGTTGGGATCTTGGGTAAGAGGTAGGTACCCCAAAGAGAGGCACAGGGAGCCACAGGGTGCCGGGTGCAGGGGTGTCTTTGGGCGTCGGGAAATCTTACCCTCGGCTGGTCGCGGTTGGAGGGGTCCCTGGTTCTAAGGCTGCAGGCGGTGTCTGGTTTGTCGAGGAGGGTCTTTAGGCACTGGACTTCGGATCCGTGCAGAGTGGGTTGGTCTTGTGCTTCCTGGCTGGCACCAGGAGTATGGTTGTTGAAGCAGAGCCTCTGCCTATGGGAGTCCCAGACTTTAAGAGGGTCAAGGCTGGCAGGTCCTCCGGGTGTCCCAAGGTTGCTGTCCGCAGGAGTCGCCAGGAGCAGGTTCCACGATCGACTGGCCGGTAGGGCTGGGGCCAAGTCAGTTGGTGTCATCCTGTTGTTAGGAGCTGCAGGGCGGGTCTTCTTCTTGATCTTCTTTCTTCTTTTCTTATCGGGATCTGAGGAAGGAAGGTTCAGGGTGCCCCTAAATACTAAATTTAGGGGTGTTACATGTAGGGCACACCCCCTAGCACCCCTCTAGGGGTGTACCCACCCACTGTCCTGGGCTGGGTACACCCCCTAGCCTGCTCCGCTCCTGTGGGAGGGGAGCTGGAGCCTAGCTGTGATTGGGCAGGGCTCCCCATCTTCAAGATGGCCGGAGCCCGGGGGTCGTGCTTCACCTCGCCTCTCCCAGCTGAGGGGTGGGGCTGGCACAGGCTGATGTAGGGTTTCCCGCTAGTCTTCCCGCCAGAGTGGGGTTTAGAACTGGTGGGGGCCAGTTGCTGAGTACAGCAAAAGGTCTGAAGAAGGTCACAGAGGCAGCATGCCTTTGATGCTTCCCCCTGCCCATCCTGGGGGAAGAGACCTAGCACCTCACCCAGGATGTGCATTGTTGCAGGCCCAGGAGAGCTGGGGGCTCTCTACCCAGGGGTACAGCAACATGTCTGCTGTGTGGCAGCCACGAAGACCAGACGTGGATTGTAGGTTAGGTTTTCAGGGGGCATCTCCAAGATGCCCTCTGGTGCATTTTACATTAAATCCCACACTGGCATCAGTGTGGGTTTAATGTGTAGCCATTATGTTTCTGTGGATTTCGCAAAAGACAACCTCCCAGCACCATATACTCGTAATGGCATCACTGCTCTTACAGTGCTCAGGAATGGCCCTGGGTACTGTAGGGGCACAAGGCTCATGCACCTGTGCCCACACCACTGGCATAGGACACCCAGCTAGAGGGGTGACTGAGGTATGCCAGGGCAGTGGGGCCTGTGGGCATGGCACACAGGGATGTGTGCCATGTCGACTCTTTGTTTAGTTCTGTACTTAGACACTCAGCCTGAAAACGCAGTGTGTGGGTGTCAGGGTACAGGGCCCCTTAGGGTGGCACAAGAAGTGCTGCAGCCCTTAGGTGTCTTCGCTTGTCACCATGCCCTGGGTACCTAGGGTACCATTTACTAGGGGTTGACAGGTGGCCAGAGATGCCAATTGGGTTTTAGGTTCAGTACAGTTTTAGGGAAGGAACACAGGCCCCCTGGGTACCTGGTTGGCAGGAACCCAGGGCACACACAGTCAAAGCACATCAGCAGTTCATCAAAAAGTGGGGGCATACCTATGCAAGAAAGATGGCACTTTCTCGCATGCAGTACTTCATCTTCTAGTGTTTGGTTCTTTACTGTTTCTTTTCTTTTATCTACCTTTTTTCGGCCATTGAACAGAGTTGGGGCAGTGCCGGCCCACAATGCCCTTACAAGTGGATGTCTCTTTTTAGACTGTTTTTCCACCATTTGGTTTGGAAGCAGTAGTTTAAGAGCCCCAGGACAACAGAGGTGAAGAAAAAGATTTTGAGAAAAATCGTTGACATTTCTACTACTAGATCGAGATGAGATACCAATAATGAATTAAACAGAGTGCTGAAAATAACATTTAAAAAACAACCATAACTGCTCTGAGGAACTTAAATCACGTGGGTTTGGAAACTGCCTGTTTGATGGTGTTGGCTTTCACCCAAACTTTTCTGAATGAAAAAGTAATCGAAAATGCTCCTTTGATGTATTGTCTGAATTTCCGTAACATATTGGCACAGATGGACGCGCATAAAAATTAAGATGGGTACAACAAGCAAAATGGACTTGTTATAGAAGGCACATAGAGACCTTGGATCGGAAGCTTAAAATTCACTTCCATAGATTTGGAAACTAGGGACTTACTGGAAAAGTCACTAAAAGAGCATGTGCAGATGCCAAAAGCAATGTGACTAAGTCAAAACTTCATTCTTCACAGCCGAAGTAGGCCATAACAATTACCAACACAATTGAAAACACAACTGTCACGTTTAAAAATCAGAGCTTTAAAATTAAAAATGATAAAAATACAAGTAATTGTTCAAATACTATGATTTGATTGCATATATTAATGAAGGCAAAAATGACCTCTCTACAAGGGGAAACATTGACAATCTGAAGGCAAAAGTATTAAATCCAGACCGTTACAATGACCCATGATACAAATAACACATGAAAAAATGGTAAGGGACCCCTAAATAATAATTTGTTTTGTGAGCAAAACGTGCATGTTGGTTAGTAGTCCCTTCAGTGTTAACCCCTCAAACAATCTGCGTATTACTGTACTAAATTAACAACAAAGAAGAGAAACTTCCTCCATTGGGATACTTCACTGCAGCTACATAATGTTATTTAGCAGCGTTTCTATGAGAAAGTTAATTGAGTTTAGAAAAGTTGCTTGCTCTGGTCTCAGGTTTCTTCAAGGTAAATGGAGGCCTTTTATACATCTATGCTTTTAAATTCAAGTATTGCTTGAGAGATATGAACAGTATTTTTCAAACTCATGCTTTAAAGATGTTCATTTGAAGAAAGCCAATTGCATGGGATATGAAGCATAGCTGTTTCCCTCAGTTCATTACTCAAAAATCTATACTACTAATCAATGCAATGTAATGAATGTAACAGCTAATAATTGTTCCATTTCCATGATTATGCCCTGAGTGGGCAACCATCCTTCAACACGCATATTTATTCATTATTGTCATTAAAGTTCCTATCAACCTGAGTAAAATTATTTCTGGGAAACATGTTTGTGCAAACTTAATTCCTTAACCAATCATCTTACTTTCCTAGATAGTGCCCTGAATGGGCCTACTGTCGCACGCATATTCGAAGCACATTCATCATATTTTTTTATGTTTTGCCTTCTACTGTTACTATTATATTTCTGTTCAAAATCGCGGGCCACCGGGTATGTGTCGTCTCTATTAGTGATTTCCCGCATGTGTTCAAATAATTCTACTTTTTTTGGTGGGATGTATTCTGCTGCCTATATATTGTCTCCCACACGGGCATACTAGACATTATTCTGAGAAATCAGAGTTACAGGTGAGGTGCTTGTTGATCTCCATCTTCGATTTCTTACCCTGGACTATATATTCCTGTACCTTTTGACTGTTGTTGCATGCTTAGCAGCATAGACACAGAAAAAAAAACTTTCATTGGATCCTTTTTTCTGGCTTTATCTATGTAATGGCTCCGTACTTGATGCTTTTTTAAGGATGATCATCTCCTGTAAGTGATGATAGACAATATGCTCCTGCTGCGCACCAATCAACTCCTCGTCTCCATAACCGTAGGGGAGCAGAGGACATCCAACAGGCAGCAGTGGCCCATTTTAAAGCCTGAGGACCGTTTCCAGAAATGACCACTCGGCCCTAGTGCCCCCTGAACCCTTAAGCACACCAAGCAATATCAACAAGGGAGAAAGAGACCTCCTGCCCAAGGATATCTGACAAATCCCGGGTCACTCTTGACCAATAATTTGTCACCACAGGATAAGACCATTGTAAGAAGCTGGCTCTGAATTTACCATACTAAAATGAAGTATAGTGTGCACAGAGTTCAGGGGAACCCCAAAGGTTGGCATAGGTAAAACTAGATAGCACCTTCCCCTCTATTTGTAGTAGTGAGGGCGAGAAGTAAGGCTTCATCAGAGGATAGTGTTAAGCATTTGTTGTACACTCTTAATCAGCAAATGATGTCACACACTCGAACTGAACTCAGACCAATTTTGTTTGTATAAAAATATTAAGTTTATTTCTAGAACCAAGCCAAGCCTGGCACAGGTAAGTGAAATAAATGCTTAGCAAGATCTTCTACAGTGTTTTACAATTGAATGCAGGTTCAAATGCAGTTGATTAAAATACAGGTAAGTCAAAATGTTGAAATTACTTTTCAGAATAGTTTTGACTTTTCAGATTACTTTTTAAATTACGTTTTCTACTCAGTGTGATATGCCCAGATATCACACTGGGACATTTCCTAGAGAAAGGGTAAGTACATCAGTTTTGCACAATTGTTATTTTTCAGGTTTCCATACAAATTAGCTCCACACTTAAAACATTTTTCAAGGAAAAACAGTTAATGTATTCCTATAGAGAGAAATTAAGTTAACAGGTAAGTACTTCGTTGTGGTAGTTGGTATTCTGGGGTTAGAACCAGGGTTCCCCCACGAGTCAAGGATGCACTCTGCAGCACTAGGGTGGACGGGTGCAGAGTGCTAAGACCCAATGCTATACAATGGTGGATAAGGGGCCACCGGTTTGTGGCCGTTCACGAGCATGCCTCGCGGTTGTGGGTAGCAAATCTCCTGGTATTAAGCTCAGGGCAAAGGGGGGTCCAGTTTAGCACACCAAGTGCACCCGCAGCGGCGCATGGGCAGCTGAGTGCAAGGTGCTGTTTTCGCGTCGAGTGCCCTGTTTTCAATGGGGATTTTCGGTTTTAGTTTTTAGCTGCTAGCTCGGTCCAGGAAGACTTCCGGGAGAAACCAACAGCTGGGCAGGTAAGTTGGAGGGATCTGGGGCACAGGTGCACCTCAGGTTATTTTCTCCAAGGCTCAGGGCAGCTGAATGCAGGGGTGTCTTTTGAGGTTGAATTTCACCTTACTGGGCCACTTGCATTTGGGGGGAGGGGGGGCCTCTGTGCAGAGGCTGCCTGCGGCATCGGGACTCCTAGTGGGGTAAACCCACGGTGGACTCACTCTGGAGTGCTGGCGGACCCCACTGGGACCGGTGGGCCACTCGAACTCTGGCTGTGGCTGGGTGCTGTGGCGGTTCCTGGAATCGGGTTTCTTTGTCCTCAGTATGCTCAGAGTTTGTCTTGGGAGTTTCTTTTGAACAGAGCTGTTGTGAGATCCGGTCTTTGTTGAAGGCAGTAAGTCCACCCAGGGTTCTGGAGGCGACTTTTGGCTCAGGATCTCTGGATACTGCAGACGGAC
This sequence comes from Lissotriton vulgaris, assembly GCF_964263255.1. NCBI lineage: Eukaryota > Metazoa > Chordata > Amphibia > Caudata > Salamandridae > Lissotriton > Lissotriton vulgaris. The sequence goes on along the minus strand of NC_141687.1, from coordinate 956,171,771 downwards.
TGGTAGGGCTGGGGCTAAGTCATTTGTTCTCTGCAATCTCCTCTGCTCGTTTTTTCTTTCGTCATTCTTCGTAGGTTATACGAATCTGCCTTCTTGGGTCAGGGCTCCCCCCTAAATACTGTATTTAAGGGGTGTTTTAGGGGTCTCTAGGTCAGTAGCCAATTTGCTACTGACCTTAGGGTGTGCTCTCCCCATGTGGGGGAGTGGGCAAAATCCCTAATCCCGATTGGGGAGTTGCTGCCATCTGCAAGATGGCGGTCACTGAAGAGTGGGCTTCACCTCACCTTCCCCACCTTTTTTTTTGTTGAATTGGTTTATTGAACAGCTTGCATATAAACACAAGAGAGACGGGGTTGCATTACAAAGGCAGCAAGGTCTTTGAAGCTCCCCTGCCACAGATGGCTCTTGCTGGCCTGGGGAAGGTGTAAACACCTGCCGTGAGAACGTGCCTTCTTTTTGCATGGTTGCCCACACTTTTTGCTTAATTACTGATGTGCTTTGACTCATGGGCTCCTACTAATCGGGTAACCAGGGCCTATGTTCTTTCCATAAAACTGCATTAAAGCTTAAACCCAATTGGCATCTCTGGCCACAGGTCAGCCCCTGGTAAATGGTACCACAGGTACCCGGGCACTGTGACCAGAGAAGGCCTCTCAGGGCTGCAGCACTTATTGTGCCACCCTTAGATGTTTTGTACCCTTTCACACACACACTGCCTTTCCAGGCTCCGTGGCTTGGTGCAGATCAAAGTGAAGAGTCGACATGGCACACATCTATATGCTATGCCTTCAACCCACTACCCTGGCATTGATCAGTCACCCCTCTAGCTGGGTGCAGTATACCAGTGGTGAGGGTACAGGTGCAGGAGCCTGGACACTTAGTGTCTAGGGTCATTCTTAGACTTTGTAAGTGCAGAGTTGCCATTAAGAGTGTATGGTGCTGGGAGTTTGTCATTACGAACCCCACAGTGAGAGGAGAGGAGAGGAGTTGGCCTAACGGCTGTGCGATCCACCGCGAATCTGGGGAACTGGGTTCAAGTCTCAACATTGACTCTGAACATCCTGTGATTCTGGCAAATCACTTAATCTCCTTGTGCCTAACAAAAATTAATGTGTTTCCTCATGTAACGCAACTGGTGCTATGTAAAGTGCTCTGATATCCGATTCCGGGTCAAGTTTGCGTTATATAAAACTCCGTAAAAGAAAAAAGCACCATCATGGCTGCACTGAAAACTGAGAATTCTGATAGATACATCTGCCAGTGGATTCCTCACCTTGTGAATATGCCCCCTGAAAACTAACCTACTACTAGAGTCCAGGCTGAGTGGCTGCTTCAGCTGCCACAACCAAATATGTTTCTGGACCCCTGGATCGAGAGCCTGCTGCTCTCTGGGGCCTGAAACAATGCACATCCTGGGACGAGGCGCCAAGCCTCCTCCCCCAGGTTGGGCAGGGTTTACGAAGGGAAAGATTCTAAAAGGCCTACCACCTTTGTGAGCCTCTCCAGACAACTTGCTGTACTCAGCAACTGGTCCCCACTGTTTCTGCCCCCCACTTTGGGCGGGAGACCCGGCGGGAAAAAAACAAAGTGAGGAAGAGAGGTTTTCCACCTCTTCCAACTCCACCCCTATGGTGGGGGAGGCGAGGTGAAGCACAACCTCGAGTCCCCCCGATCTTGGGGATGGGGGACACAGCCAACCAGGGACGTCAGGGTCCTGCCCCCCTCCCACTGGAAAGTGGCAGAATAAAGGGCGTACCCACCCCAAGGAAGGGACCCATTGGTCCCTGACCTTTATCCACCTGTAATGCCCCTAAATTTAGTATTTAGGGGCACCCTGAACCTTCCTTCCTCAGATCCAGCAATGACAAGAAAAGGAGGATGAGAAGCCGTGCAGAGCTAACAAGAGGACGACGCCCACTGACTTGGCCCCAGCACTATAGGCCTTTCTCCCCTTGAACATGCGAAATACCGGCGTGTCCAGCGGCCAGCAACCTCACAAACCCCAAGGACTTACCTACATTCACTTCACAAGCTGTTTCTCCCATGAACAACGGACGTGTTTGAACTGCAGCTTTTGGTGCCAACCAGAAACCGCGATTACTGACTCGTCATCCGGCGACACCTGACCTGCCTGAAACCTCTAGATGACGCCTGCTGCCTCAATCCAGATGCCTCCCTCCCCCGCGACCAGAGCGGGTAAGAAAATCCGACGTCCAAAGCCACCCCTGCACCCGACGCCCCACTGCCTTGTGTGCCCAACCCAGCGGTGCCTAACCATCACTGACCGTGGGAGACCCCCGAGTCTAACCCCTGAACCCTTACTCAATAGACCAATTACCTTGAAACCGATAACTCATTTTTTTCTCGTAGGATAACCTTGACACTTTTTCTCCCAAAAAGTTTCTAAATGTCGACTTCTGAAAACTGCAAATATTCCTTAAAAATCGGCCGAATAACCAAAACACATTTTCTCAACTGTTTTCAGGAAATGTCCCAGTGCTGAATCCAGGATCCAGCACGGAGTAAGAAAAAGTAACTATAACCTAACTTACCTGCTAAGTGAATTTCCTCCCATAGGATAACATTGGTGATTCTATGTGAAAAAGTTTCTAAGTGTCAACTTTTGAAAAACAATATTCCTTAAAAATCGTACCTTTAACCAAAACGCATTTCCTCACCTGTTTTCAGGAAATGTCCCAGGACTGAATCCAGGATCCAGTCCTGTGTTAGCAGAGGTAATCTGAAAAGTAATCAACTGCATTTTACTTAAAAAGCACATTCGATTGAATGTACTATACCTGCAATGTGTTGCAAACTGCTTTCTTAAAACTGTAATCAAAACCAGTACAAGTTACACTGCTATTTTGAACTGTGTTCATACAAGTAATTTACTACTGAAAAGTATTTTTATGCTTACCTGCACCAGGCTTGCTTGGCTCTAGAAATAAAACCGTATATTTTTCTATACAAAACAATTGGCCTAGAGTTGAGTTCTTGAGTGTGTGAGACCATTTTCTGACTGAGTGTGTAGACCAAATGCTTTACACTGTCCTATGATACTGCCTCACTGCTCGACCAAGCTGCCACTTTAGAAAGTAAGGTTCTATATAACTTTAGCCTCTGACAAACCTCTGGAGACCCTTCGACTCTACACACACTGTACCTCACTTTGATGCAGTATATATAGCCAGTTTCTTACATTGGTGGATCAGCGGTGGGATACAAACTTGCTTTTGTTGGACTACTTGGTTGCCATCTGATTACACAACAGAACTCTTAAATTGCCTTTAGAATTCTGATTTTTTTAAATTGCCACTTTTTTTCCAAACTGCTAATAGTCTTGTCAGCGCCTTAAATAAGTCCCTTAAGAGTTTTAGAAACCTAAGTCACTGTAGTAAAGGGTAGAGGAGTTAGAACGTTTTGTTAGAATGTCTCAAAAGAACCCAGCTGCTAGTGAAAATAACTAACGTGCAGGACCTGGTTTAGGAGTTCGCCCTCAACCTTTATTTACACTTGTCTTTCAAGGAGTAAAGGTCCTTATGTAAACTTAAAAATATACCAATGAGCCTACATCCAACCAAACAAGGGCTCCAGGAGCTCCTGTCTGAGTATACCAAGGACCACCCCTCTGAACATGGTGAAGACCAGTCGGAGGAAGAAAGGGAGGTCGGTCAGGGGGATAGTAACCCCCCTCCAAAAATCCCTAGGGGGGAAAGGGCCCCTATTCCCTTGGCTCTAATCATCATCACCTGGAGACCTAGAGGCCACACAGGTGGCTTAGGCTTCAGTGAGGAAATTGGGGACAACGCCAATTAGCATGACAGCTTCTAGCAAGGCTGGCCAAAAGATTAGATCTAGAGTCCAAACTCCTGGCTCTAGGAAAGGAAAGAGATGGATTTAGCACCCATCAATGGTGGGAGCAATACAAATAATAAGGATAAAGAGCAATCTTATGATCCTAAAATCCCCAAAGGGATTGTCTCTCAATTTAAGGAGGGTGATGACATCACCAAATAGTTCACAACCTGTGAGAGGGCTTGTAATATGAGAAAGGTGAAGAAACACCTCTGGGGGGCACTCCTTTGGGAACTGTTCTCTGGTAGCTGCAGAGACAGGCTTCTAACCCTCTCTGGGCCAGATGCAGGGTCCTATGACCTCACGAAGAAGACTGATTGAGGGATTTGGACTCACCGCCAAGGAGTATAGAATTAGATTCAGAGGGGCTCCCAAACCCATAAGCAGTCCTGGATTATTTTTGTCGACTATTCCGTAAAGATACTGGATGGTTGGTTACTGGACACAATGTGCATGACTTTTCTGGACTTTACAAGCTTTACAATTTGTTTATGAAGGAACATATACTAAGTAATTGCACAAATGAAAAGTTACATCAGCTTTTGGTAGACCGAGGTCTAATTTCTCCCCAAGAATTGGGAAAGAAGGCAGACCACTGGGTCAAGACTAGGGTGACGAGGACAACCACTGGGGGTGACCAGAAGAAGGTGGTTACAAATCCTCCCCAGAGGAAAGGTGGCGAGAATCCCCAAGATAAAACGCCTGTACGGGTGGTGGGTCCCAAACTACTCCCTATGTGCCTCAGCCCTATAGGGGGAAGAACTTTGATCCTTCAAAGACCAATTGTAACAACTGTAAGAAGTTGGGACATGTAACTGTAGATAAGTCTTGCCTTCACAACAAGGCCCCTATTTCAACAAGTACAGCTACTTCTGAGGTAGCAAGTCTACAGATGGGATCAACAGTGTGCCTAGCGCAAATCAGGATGCACACTGAAGCAGTTCTAGTTTCAGAGGGGGAAGTTGAGTTTGCCACTGTAGCTGTGTGGCCACCCAACTTAAAGAAATACTTACAGTACCCTTGGATGAATGAAACTTGGATAGAAGCTCTGAGGCATACAGGTGCCAGGGTCAGTATGGTGAGAAATGCACTAGTTTCCCCTGAGCAGTATTTTATTGGGCGTACTTACCCAGTCACCAGTGCTGACAGTATTACCACTAATCATGCAATGGCTATGGTGCCCCCCCCCCTGCAATTAGGCTAGGGGGAGCTGGGTTTACTGCCTAAGGTTGAATTAAAAAACCATGCAGCAATGCTGTGTATCCCTGAATTGAAGTGTGTGTACAAACGAGAGCACAGAGCAAAAGGCAGGGTGAAAAAGTAGGATTGGACCTTGATAGTATGGCCAAACCCAGCAAGAGAAACTGGGGGACCAGCTTCTGTACAGCAAACTAATCAGGACCCCTCTCTGCAGGGAGAGGACTTGGACACCCCAGAGGGAACTGAGCCTCTGGAGCTTGACCCTTACCAGGTTGAACTCTTGGGCCCAGAGGGACCCACTACGGAAAAGCTGTGCCAGGGTCAAGACTGTCCCACTCTTGAAAACCTGAGGCAGCAAGCTGTTTCAGAAGCAAAGGTAGATGTCAGTGGTACCCACAGTGCTTATTGGGAAGATGGATTACTGTACACTGAGGCAAGAAACTCCAATCCTGGAGCCACCAGGAGAGTGGTAGTGCCACAGAAGTACAGGGAGTTCCTCCTGATTTTAGCTCATGACATCCCCCTAGCTGGACATCTGGGCCAAACCAAAACTTGGGAAAGGCTAGTTAGCCACTTTTACTGGCCCCAGATGCACCAAAAGGTGAAGGAGTTTGTATGCTCCTGTGTTACCTGTCAGGCCAGTGGCAAGACAGGGGCCACCTAATGGCCCCCTGATACCACTGCCTCTGGCGGGGGTTCCCTTTGAAAAGGTAGGTTTGGACATAGTGGGTCTACTTGAACCTCCCACATCCTCAGGGAACAAGTTCATTCTAGTGGTAGTGGACCATGCTACTTGGTGCCCTGAAGCAATTCCACATAGGACTACTAGAGCTCCTGTAAACGCCAAGGCCCTCATTGGTGTCTTCACCAGGGTAGGGTTTCCTAAGGAGGTTGGTTAAGAACTTCTGTTTGGTGATCCTGTGAGCCCTACCCAATCGGAAACAGGCTCCTGCACCCTCCCACTGGGGGGGTGACAGGATAGGGGTGTACCCACCCCAGGGAAGGGACCCTTTGGTCCCTGACCTTTCCAGACCTGTAACACCCCTAACCTACACCCCTAACTTTAGTATTTAGGGGCACCCTGAACCTTCCTTCCTCCGATCCTGATTCCGAAACTACCAAGAAGAACAAGTAGAAAGAAGACCTGCTGTGCAGCTGCTAACAAGAGGACAACACCAACTGACTTGGCCCCAGCCCTACCAGCCTGTCGACCCTCGAAACTGCTCCTGCTAAACCCTGGCATCTCCTGTGGTCAGCAATCTCGAAAACCCCGGAGGAGCGGAAAGGCTTGCTCATCCAAAGACTGGGACTCCCATGAGCAGTGGTTCTGCTCAAAGATTTACAACACCTGGTGGCAGCCATGGACCGCGAATCCAGCACACTCTGCACCTGCCGAGCCCGGCCCATGCCTGAGTGGCCAAAGACCACGAGGATGTCCCCCGACTGTGACCAAGAATCCAGCACCCAAGGACCCTCCTCGAAGCTCCTGACGCCTGCAGCCTCACAACCAGGGACCCCTCCAACCACGACCAGCAGAGGGTAAGATTTCCCGACGCCAGAAGACCACCCGGCGCCCCACGGCCCCCATGTCCAACTCCTGGATGTCTACCTAACCTACAGCTTCCCTACTTACCTCTCGAAGTGTTGGTCGCACCTGAAGAATCTCTGTCCCCGAGCCTGCAGCCTTTGTTCATCTTGCAGCTTTCCCATTGAAATACATTGCCCTCCGACGGCCCAAAAGCACCCTGCACCCAGCAGCCCGAGTGCCACTGGAAGTGCAGCATCTGTTCTATCCTACTTCCCCCACTTGCCCTGTATAAGTGATCAGGAGCTCTGCTCCCACAGTTGCGCGGCCTACCTGCTAACAGCCGCCAACCAAAGGCCCCCTTCCACGCCATAGGCTAACATTGGGCCTACTCTATCTTCACCTGGCTACCCCTGTGCAGCTGAGGGTGTAACAGCTGTACCTACCTGACCCTGGGAGATCCCGAGTCTTACCTCAGAACCTTAACTCTGCCAGTCAAGTACTTACCTGAAAGCCAATAACTTATATTTTCTCCATAGGGTAAAGTGTCGAGTTTTTACACTTTGACATATTCACTAAAAATCATCCAATCAACAAAACAAAATTTCTTACTTGTTACCAGGAGAGATCCCAGTGCTGGATTTTTGTGCCTAGCACTGGCCCTAAAAAGTAATTACAACTGTGATTTTCCGATAACCTGATTTTCTCCCATAGGATAACATTGCCTGTTTTTTGCCAGAAATTTTAAGTGTCGATTTTTGAAACATACAAATATTCCTTAAAAATCGCCTGTGTAACAAAAACGATTTCTTTCAACTGTTTACAGGAGCTGCACAAGGGCTGAATCCATGATCTAGCCCTGAGTAAGAAAAACCTACGCAAAGTAATTGATATTGCATTTACTTAAAATTCCCATTGAGCTCAATGTTATTATTGTGTTAAGATTGTGTTGCATAGTGCAACAACTGTATCTATTGCATTGAAAAGTCTATTGATAATTGAAAGTATTCAACTGTAGCACCTCATTCTGAGAAAGTATTTTTATACCTACTTGTGGTTCTAAAATAAAACAACAATATATTTTTATATGCAAAACAATTGGCCTAGAGCTCAGTTCTTGAGTGTGTGAGACTATTTGCTGACTGTGTACAACAAATACTTTACACTGTCCTCTGATGCTATCTTACTGCTCGACCAAGCTACCACTTTAGAGAGTAAGGTTATATCTAACTTTAACCTCTGCCAAATCTCTGGGGACTGTGGACTCTGTGCACACGGTACCTTACTTTGGTGCTGTATACACAGAGCCAATTTCTTAGACTATCGCAGCATCATTCTTCCCCACTCTTAAAGATGGGGGGTGAGGGGTTTCTAGACATACCCCTTCCATGCTTCTGCACCAACAATACTCACAGGGTTGGTCCTTAAACACCACTACTTAATTTACATGCAGCAGCCTTGTTGGGTAATGGGAAACCCAAAGCGCATTCCACTAGAGGGAAAGCCGCTACAGTAGCTTTCTTGCATGACATTCCAATGTCAGAAATATGCAAGGCTGCAACCTGGAAATCGGTTCATACCTTTACGAGGCATTACTGTCTCGAATCTGATTCCAGGGCCGATAGTCAAGTAGGGCAGGCCTCCTTGAAGAATCTGTTTGGGTAGTCTATAGCCTACTCAGACTTGTTGATGAGATTACTGTCTTATCATTCCTTTGCCCGCATGGAAGAGGAGAGGCTCGCTATTCTATTCTAATGCTTATGACTGTTGATGAGGATCCCCTGGAAGAGAAGGATTAGTTACTTACCTGTAATCCTAGTTCTCTTCCAAGGGTATCCTCATCAAAGTCATAAGCAACTCTCCCGCCTCCCCGGGCAAAGGATACTCTTTAATAAGGAGATATTGTTAACCTATTTGTTACTGGGTTTGTTTTCAGTCTCCGAAAAGAACAACTGACCTAACTGTCACCCCTGGGGCATGATGGGATACAGGGGGTCAGGGGTGCCTTAAAGGCACGGTGTCAGTTTATTTCTATGCAGCTACAGGTTAGCTTTTCAGTCTTTTTAGACTGTGTGTTTGCAATGCAGCCTGGGAGCTTCCTATGCTTCCAGTGAGTTATGAGAATTTCTACTTCTTTCTGAGCATTAAAAGAGTTTCTAAACAATCTTTGGTGTTTTTTTTCTCATGTTTCTAATGCTTATTATTCATGTATGGTGGAAATTCTTCACAGCATATTTCAGCTCTGATGTTATTTGGCTGCTATTGCATGATTTTATATATATATATATATGTTTATTTATATATATGTATCTATATGTGGGGCACATTTAATATAGTGTTTCCGGGGTCCCGCGCATGGGCGGGAATATTCTAATGCTTATGACTTTGATGAGGATACCCCTGGAAGAGAACTAGGATTACAGGTAAGTAACTAATCCTTCTCAGCTAAGTGGTGTCCTCACTGAAACGAAAGATGTTTGCTCTCAAACATTTTCTATTAATACAACCACACGGATTCCAGTGATGGATTTAATATATTCACCTAAAGGTGCCCCCTGAAAGCCTACCGACTACTAGTGTGCTGGCTTTCTAGTCCTGACCAACCTGCCACCACAGACCAGTTTCTGACCTCCTCCAGGGATGAGGGCTCACGCCCTCAGGATGTCACGAACAGAGCCTGCTCCGGCAGAGGGTGTTTTACACCCCCTCCAACAGGATGACCCGTAAATTACCAATCCAAGGCAAGTAGCTTCACATAGCACACCGGCTTTGGTGTGGGAATTTGCCTACCCTCATAGACTAAGGGATTTCAACTCCTGTAAGGTAAGGAACTGCTCTCTTGCATTCTGCAGGTACCTCCGAAGACCTGTGAGGACTGTGGACTGCCAAAACCCACCTGATGCCGCCTCTTTGTGCAGGTTCCCTCTACCTCAAGTGACTCCCGTTGTGAAAAACCAGCACCTGAGACCACCTGTGCACCCGGCTGCCATGGCCTGAGAAGTGGACCAAAATGTCCTTAAGGTCCAGAGCATCATGAGACCTTAGCCCCCTTGTTGGTTCAGTCCGACTGGTTCCCGAGTCCCAGCTAGTAGCCTCTTTGTTACCAGACCGATCCCCGTAGACTTGAACAGGACCACTCGGCGCTGCTTTGCACCTCTGCACCCGGCGTCCCCAGTTCCGCCCGAGGGGACCTGTTGGTGCTGCCTTTGAACCTACCCCATACTCACCTTAACTTTAGAAGACTGGTCCTGTAAGTCGCTGTAAAGTACCTATATATGCAGTATGTGTTTCCTCCATAGGATAAAACTACCACTTCAGAAATGACTTAATTTGTTGACTTTTTTATAACGTTTAAAACCTGTAAAAATACATAACTCGAAATGTACTGTTCAAGGCGTGTGTGGCTGTAGATACACATGCTTTTCATACTCCTGCCATCTAGTGCTGGGTCCAGATGTGTGCAAGTTGTTTCTCTACGGATACTGGCGAGTGAGTCCACAGATGTACATAACCCTACCTGGCCCTAAAATGTAAGACTTTCTCACCTTTAGTCCTGATGAAGGCCATAGCCTTGTAAGGCCTGTTCCCGGTCGAAACATGTCAACCTGATCTCTAGGCGTCGTGACTCAGTGACACATCCACTTAACACCAATTTTGTTTTTATTAGTATCATCCCTATCCTATTGTTGTACCCTCAATAAATATTTACCTACATCCAGACATTCTCCCTCCTGGTAGAGGTTAAGACCTCACTTGCTGAACGGGACACTCAAATGATAGATCCTATGATGACACTATCCACCGAACCATCCTAGCAGAGATGATATACCCTACAGAGAGTGAAAGTGTGGTTGAGTCTCCAAGACACTATCCCCAAGATTCTGGTATTGAGACCATGGGCGTTTATTCTCCCCCTTGTTTTGATTCAGACGTAGGTCTCCATAGGATAACATTGCAGTTTCAGAAATTGTCTGTTGACTTTTTAAAATTGTAAATATTCCTAACTCGAAACGTTTTTACCTGATTGTGATGCTCTTGGTGCCCAAATTTATATAAAAATGCGTGTTATTTTTATAAATTGGTCTGGATCTCCTTATTGAGTCGTGTGTATCTTTTATTGACTGTGTATGCAGCAGGTGTCTAACACTTCTCTCTGATAAGCCTAACACTGTAAGACCACACCTCCACTTAAAAGAGCGCCTTGGGATAGCTAGAGCAAGCCCCTGTTCACGTACAAGGGACACCTGGACTCTTTGCCCAATATACCTCTTTGTGGCATACTATATAATGAGCAAGCTTCCTGCAGTGAGTTTAGCAATAGAGGAAACACACCGATATGTTCCTCATTATCTGAAAGAAACAGGTTGGTATTACATTCCTTACCTTATAATATCCCCAGGCGTCAGACTGGATCCGGAAATTTTTGCGTAGCAGTACTCTTGCGCGTCGGTAGGCGTCGCCTGCGGCTCCACGTCCGTCGTCGTTGGCGCCGTGATAACGTCGTCTGAGTACTTAGAGGCCGCCCTCGCGTGCTGACGTCAGTTCTTTTTTCCGCGCCAGCAAGCGCAGATCCGGAAAAAGTTGTACTCTAGTCACTTTTTGACTTACTTTTTCGATCCCTTTTAATCATTTTTCGCAGTCTATCGACTCCGACGGTGCCGGTAGGGATGCCCGGTTTCAAACCCTGCATCGACGGCAACGACTGATGTTGGTTACCGACCCCCAACGCCGGTGCCTTCACTGTGTGGGCCCCGACCACGACGACAAGTCCTGCTCCGACTGCCGGGCCCTGACGTCTAAAGCTAGACGTGAGCGGTCCCGCAAGCGACTCGAGCTCCGGCAGTCGGCCCCGCGCCGCTCGAGGTCCAGGTCCACGAGGAGGTCGAGAGACCGGTCGCAGGGTCGGAGTCATCATAGCTACGGGAGTTGTCACCAGTCTAAGGGCTCGAAGTCCTCAGGTAAGAGGCACAAGAAGTCGAAGAGGCGTCATCGCTCTTCTGACTCCCCCTGAGGCTCTCATGACGCAGCCGGGGGTTCGGGCTACACCGCCCCCACGGCTCCACCGGAGCCGCAGGCGTCGCGGCCTGCTCCATACCCATCGGTCCCAGGGCAGAACGCGACGCTGGAGGAGATTGAGGCATTCCTCACGGCCTTAAGGTCACTCACTCCTCCGTCGGGTTCCGCGGCGCCTTCGGGCCAAGCGGCCCCGACTGGGTCCCCACGCCGGCCAGGTTCTTCGGCCCCGGCGCCGTCGGGTGCTTCGGATCCGGCGCCGTCGGGTGCTTAGGATCCGGATCCGGGTCGACCGCGCCGGCCCCCAGAGTGTCGCCTCCGGCGCCGTCCCAGGACAATGTCGTCCCTGGTCCTACCCTTGATTTGGGTCTGCCATCATATTCGACGCCGCTTGGAGATTTCTAGGGGGTGTCCTACTTGTAGGACACCCCCGCGCCGCACGGCCACCAGCTGCTGCGTGTGCCCCCTTGCCTCGACTGTCTCGCTCGCTGCCTGCCTCGCTGCCGCTGACCACGCCCCCTCCATCGAGCGGCGTGGTCCTGCCATCATATTCGCCGCCGCTTGGAGATTTCTAGGGGGTGTCCTACTTGTAGGACACCCCCGCGCCGCACGGCCACCAGCTGCTGCATGTGCCCCCTTGCCTCGACTGTCTCGCTCGCTGCCTGCCTCGCTGCCGCTGACCACGCCCCCTCCATCGAGCGGCGTGGTCCGTGAGCGCCTGCCGGTTTCTCCTGACTGTTTTGTATTATTTTGTTTTTCCTTCCTTAGTGCCTGTACTTTTTTGTGAATTTGTGCCCGTTTTTGTGGTTCCTTCCTGTTTGCCCGCTGTCTCGCCGCCCTCCGCTCTCCCTCCCCGCTTCCCGCCACCGCCGCTAACCCCGCCCCTTTTTCCCTTTTGTACCCTCCCCGCTCCCGCCCCCCAGCTGCTCCGCCCACCCGCGCACTTGGCCTTATATGGCGACCGTGCGACGCAGGTGAGTGAGACCTACTTGTAGGACACCCCCGCGCCGCACGGCCACCAGCTGCTGCGTGTGCCCCCTTGCCTCGACTGTCTCGCTCGCTGCCTGCCTCGCTGCCGCTGACCACGCCCCCTCCATCGAGCGGCGTGGTCCGTGAGCGCCTGCCGGTTTCGTATTATTTTGTTTTTCCTTCCTTAGTGCCTGTACTTTTTTGTGAATTTGTGCCCGTTTTTGTGGTTCCTTACTGTTTGCCCGCTGTCTCGCCGCCCTCCGCTCTCCCTCCCCGCTTGCCGCCACCGCCGCTAACCCCGCCCCTTTTTTCCCTTCTGTACCCTCCCCGCCCCCCAGCTGCTCCGCCCACCCGCGCACTTGGCCTTATATGGCGACCGCGCGACGCAGGTGAGTGTGACCTACTTGTAGGACACCCCCGCGCCACACGGCCACCAGCTGCTGCGTGTACCCCCTTGCCTCGACTGTCTCGCTCGCTGCCTGCCTCGCTGCCGCTGACCACGCCCCCTCCATCGAGCGGCGTGGTCCGTGAGCGCCTGCCGGTTTCTCCTGACTGTTTTGTATTATTTTGTTTTTCCTTCCTTAGTGCCTGTACTTTTTTGTGAATTTGTGCCCGTTTTTGTGGTTCCTTCCTGTTTGCCCGCTGTCTCGCCGCCCTCCGCTCTCCCTCCCCGCCACCGCCGCTAACCCCGCCCCTTTTTTCCCTTCTGTACCCTCCCCGCTCCCGCCCCCCAGCTGCTCCGCCCACCCGCGCACTTGGCCTTATATGGCGACCGTGCGACGCAGGTGAGTGTGACCTACTTGTAGGACACCCCCGCGCCGCACGGCCACCAGCTGCTGCGTGTGCCCCCTTGCCTCGACTGTCTCGCTCGCTGCCTGCCTCGCTGCCGCTGACCACGCCCCCTCCATCGAGCGGTGTGGTCCGTGAGCGCCTGCCGGTTTCTCCTGACTGTTTTGTATTATTTTGTTTTTCCTTCCTTAGTGCCTGTACTTTTTTGTGAATTTGTGCCTGTTTTTGTGGTTCCTTCCTGTTTGCCCGCTGTCTCGCCACCCTCCGCTCTCCCTCCGCGCTTCCCGCCACCGCCGCTAACCCCGCCCCTTTTTTCCCTTCTGTACCCTCCCCGCTCCCGCCCCCCAGCTGCTCCGCCCACCCGCGCACTTCGTCTTATATGGCGACCGTGCGAACGCGCAGCGGGTGCGCCGATTGTGCGCCAAAGGTAAGCCCGTCTACGCCCGTCCGCGCCTGGACCGCGCCCAGTGCCAGGACCCCTGTCCCTCGAGGACCCCGATCCACCCGCCTGACCTACACAGCCGCCACCCTCACCGCACTCAACACCGGACGACTCCCGGGATGCTACCAAGCCACCCCACGACGCGTCCACGGACCCTTCAGCTGCAACACCTGCAAGTTCACCTGCATTCGGACCTGCCCGACACCAGCACCCGCCAAGCCGAACACCAGCAGCAACCACCTCAAGTGCATCCTGCTCAACACCCGCTCCATCCACAGACACGCAATCGAACTCTGGAACCTCCTAGACACCACAGCCCCTGACGTGGCCTTCATCACGGAGACCTGGATGAACGCCTCCTCAGCGCCCGACATCGCCATAGCCATCCCAGAAGGCTACAAGATCACCCGGAGGGACCGCAACGCCAACCAGGTGGGAGGAGGCATCGCCATCATCCACAAGAACACCATCCGCATCACGACCAGCACCGACAACACCTCACCCTCAGCCGAACACCTGCATTTCCAGATCCACACCGACCCGAAGAACACCCTCAGAGGCACCCTGATCTACCGACCTCCGGGACCACGCACTCAATTCAGCGAGGACATCGCCGACTTCATCAGCCCGCACGCCCTCCCCTCCGCGGACTACATCCTCCTGGGGGACTTCAACTTCCACCTGGAGAACAACAACGACTGCAACACCAGCACCCTACTCGACAACCTCGCCAACCTTGGACTCAAGCAGCTGGTGTCCACCCCCACCCACCTCGCCGGACACAAACTCGACGCCATCTTCTCATCCAGCAAAGACATCACCTTCAGCCACGCCACAGAACTCCACTGGACGGACCACAGATGCATCCACTTCACCTTCAGAAGAACGACGATCCACCACCACCAGCAACAGGTTGCCCGAAGAAGCTGGAACAAGATCACAGCAGACCAGCTTGCCGCTTCGCTGAGCCAGCACCCTCCGGCCAGCTCAGCGAACCCCAGCCAGGCCGCCGACAACCTCTCGAAGTGGATCAGCAAATGCGCAGACGAACTCGCCCCTCTGAGGATCCCGCCCAGCAGACCCGGCAATAAGAGAGCCCCATGGTTCACCGACGAACTCAAGAGCTCCAAGAAGAACTGCCGAGCCCTCGAGAAAGTCTGGAGAAAGGAACCCACGCCAGACAACAGGACCACCCTCAAGCTCGCCACCCGGAAACACCACCAACTGATCCGCACCACCAAGAAAACGGCTTTCAAAAACCGACTGGACGACAACGCACACAACAGCAAGGAACTCTTCAACATCGTGAAAGAGCTCTCCAACCCCAACGCCGGAAACGACATCACCCCATCGCAAGACCTCTGCAACTCCCTCGCCTCCTACTTCCACAACAAGATCGCGGACATACACAACAGCTTCAGCACCCAACCAACGCACGCCACGACCGCACCAACGCCACCCACCACCACCCTCCGCGCCTGGACCCCGGTCAACACCGAAGACACCGTCCACATGATGAACTCCATCCACTCCGGATCTCCGACCGACCCCTGCCCTCACAACGTCTTCAACAAAGCCGACGCTGTCATCGCACCCCACCTGCGGGACATCATCAACACCTCATTCGACACCGCCACCTTCCCCGAGAGCTGGAAGCACGCCGAACTCAGCGCTCTACTCAAGAAACCTACAGCAGACCCCACCGAACTCAAGAATTACCGCCCCATCTCTCTTCTCCTGTTTCCAGCCAAAGTCATCGAAAAGACCGTCAACAAACAGCTGGCCGCCTTCCTCGAGACGAATGGATCCCTCGTCCCATCGCAGTCCGGATTCTGTGCCAACCACAGCACCGAGACCGCCCTCATCGCCGCCACTGACGACATCCGAGCCCTGATGGACAACGGAGAAACAGCGGCCCTCATCCTCCTAGACCTCTCCGTGGCTTTCGACACGGTCTGCCACCGCACCCTAGTGCAGCGCCTCAGCAACGTCGGAATCCAGGGGAAAGCACTGGAATGGATCGTCTCCTTCTCCTACGCCGACGACACCCAGCTGATCCTCTCCCTTACCAACGACCCCGCCGCCGCCAGAGCCAACCTGCACAAAGGGATGGAAGAGGTAGCCGAGTGGATGACGACGAGCCGCCTGAAACTGAACTCAGATAAGACGGAGGTCCTCATCCTGGGCTCCTCGCCCTCCGCCTGGGACGACTCCTGGTGGCCCCCCGCCCTGGGCACCGCACCCAAACCAACGGACCACGCACGCAACCTGGGCTTCATCCTGGACTCCTCCCTCTCCATGACCAGGCAAGTCAACGCCGTCTCCTCGTCGTGCTTCAACATCCTGCGCATGCTGCGGAAGATCTTCTGGTGGATCCCCACAGAGACCAGGAAGACCGTCACCCAGGCCCTCGTCACCAGCCGACTGGACTACGGCAACGCACTCTACGCCGGAACCACCGCCAAGACCCAGAAGAGACTCCAGCGCATCCAGAACGCCTCAGCTAGACTCATCCTCGACATCCCACGGCACAGCCACATCTCCGGACACCTAAGAGACCTACACTGGCTCCCGGTCAACAAGAGAATCACCTTCCGCCTCCTTACCCACGCACACAAAGCTCTCCACGATCAGGGCCCGAGCTACCTCAACAACCGCATCAACTTCTACGCTCCCAAACGCCACCTCCGATCTGCCAGCCACGCCCTCGCCGCCGTCCCACGCATCCGCAGAGCCACCACAGGAGGAAGGTCCTTCTCCTACCTGGCCGCCAAGACCTGGAACTCCCTCCCGGCCGACCTGCGCCTGACCCAAGACCACCTCTCCTTCAGGAAGAAGCTCAAGACCTGGCTGTTCGAGCAGTAGCGCCCCCCCCCCCCCCCCCCCCCCCCAAGCGCCTCGAGACCCTACGGGTAGGTAGTGCGCTCTATAAATGTCTTAGATTGATTGATTGATTGATTGATTGATTGACCCGGCCCTATCCTTTGGCCCTGAGTATCAGGAGTTGAATGGCGAGGAGGATTGGGAGGGGTCCGAGTGCCAGTCTTTTCAGGACTGGAAAGGTGAGCTTGGAGATGCCAATGGTCTAGACACCTCGCCCGACACTGGTTTTATCTCCCCTCTTACCTTGGCTACGGAGGAGGGGGCTGCCTATAGTGTGGTGCTGACGCGGGCTGCCAAGGCCTTGGGCCTTGAGCTCCCCGTCACGGCCGTGAGGACTAACCTCCTCACTGAGGACTTTAAACCGCAGGCAAGCTCGGCTGAGCCTCTGCTGCTGTTTAATGAGTCCTTGTCAGACGTTCTTCTGGGCACTTGGTCCAAGCCCGCTACAGGTCCGCCTGTAGATAGGAACGTGGCCAGGCGCCACCGCCCGGCTTCGGGCGGCCCTTGCTTCCTGTCCACCCACCCTACCCGAGAGCCTGGCCATCCAGGCCTCTAACTCCCAGACCGCATTCTCGACGGCTCCCCCCGATCGGTAATCCAAGATGTATGAGCAATACCGGAAAAAGTATTCTCCTCCCTGAGTTTGGGGTTGCAGTCAGTCAACACCGCGTGCCTCTTGGGCCGTTACACCCACTCTCTGTGAGACACAGTCGCAGACGTGCTGCCACAATGTCCGGAGGGGGTCCGGACTAAACTCGGCCAAGCCCTTGCGGAGGGTCGAGATGCGGCACGGTATTCTATCCTGTGTGGGCTGGATACCACGGACTCACTAGGCAGAGTGATGGCAACGACGGTGGCGATTCGTCGCCACGCCTGGTTGAGGTCCGCCAACTTTTCGGCTGATGTCCAAAACACCCTTATGGACATGCCGTTTGATGGCCGTCGCCTCTTTGGCGACAAGGCAGACCATGCGCTTGAGCGCGGTAAGGACTCTAGGGCTGCAGCCAAGTCCTTGGGCCTCTTGGCCCGCGCCAGCAAACTGTAGCCTTTCACTCCTTTCGTGGCCAAGGAAGGGGTGCCCCCACACTTTCTGCCAGCCACGGGCCGCAGACTACAATCCAGCGCGGTGGCGTACGTTGAAACCGCCGTGGCGGCGGTCGGGGACAATGGCGAGGCCAGTCCACACCTGCCCCTGCAGCATCCGCCTCGAAACCCTCCTAGTCCGATCTTTCAGGCCCATGTGACGCCAGTGGGGGGCAGGGTTCACCATCACAACCACCACTGGAGCACTGTCACATCGGATAGGTGGGTGCTGCAAATCGTCTGAAGGGGCTACTCCCTCCCCTTCGAGGCGACCGCTCCAGCCATGCCACCGCAGTAACACCGCGTGTCTGGGGATCACTTGAAACTTATAAGACGAAGTTATGGCCCTCTTGGCCAACGGGGCCATTGAGTAGGGTGTGGTTGTTACTCCCACTACTTTCAGGTACCCAAGAAGGGCAAAGGGGGCCTACGCCCTATCTTGGAGCTGCGGAACGTCAACGGCTTCCTCCTGAAGGAGAAGTTCAAAATGCTGACTCTGGTTCAGGTCTTAGCTGCCCTGGACCCGAGAGACTGGATGGTAGCATTGGACTCGCAGGACTGCGGTTCACGGTAGGCCACAAGCACTTTCAGTTTACCGTGCTTCCCTTCGGCCTTACCAGCGCCCCACGGGTTTTCACGAAAGTGATGGCGGTGGTCGCAGCTCATCTGCGCAGGTTATGGATTTCAGTCTTCCCCTACCTTGACGACTGTTTGTTGAAGGCGGGCTCGCCCCTGACAGTCGTCGGCCACCTCCAGATTACGGCCGACCTCCTGCACCTGCTAGGGTTCTCCATCAATGTGCCGAAGTCACACCTGTGTCCTTCTCAGAAGCTCCTCTACATCGGAGCGGTTCTAGACTCGGCGCAGTTTCGGGTTTTTCCTCCCGAACAGCGGGTTCGGGATATTCAGGCTCTGATTCCGATCTTTCAGCCGTTATCCCTGTAGGAAGGTGGATACCTGACTATGGTTGCCCCCAACTTTTTGCCTGGTGTTTTGCTAGTTTTCCGACTTAGTTGGCCTGGGACCCTGCCAATCAGGACCCCAGGCCTACTGCTCTCTCTGTAAAATGGATTCCATGTACCTTAGGTACATATCCAATTGGTACTGGGCCACCTTATCAGACCCTGTAACTCAGGGCATAGGTGTACCCACGGCCTACCAGGGGCTGCAGCATGTATTATGCCACCCCTGGCTGGCCATCTAAATCTGACACCACTGGCTGCACGACAGCTGGGGCAAGGTGGTGTAATCACCCTTTGCTTTAGATATAGTATACCTATCTCTAACCCTAAAATGGACACACAGATTCCTATCAGTCACTCCTATGGCAGGCCTTGACAATCCTGAAGGCAGAGTGCTTGGAATCGTGTGAGATGGCATGAGCTGAGCCCGTTTGCAGCTTGCGGAACCAAGTCCTAATAGCTGTTCCATGATAACGCGTACCATATACTGTTAAGTGCATAATAATCCTCGCGGTTATATGCGAACTCTGGTATCGCTTTATCAAAACATGTCGCGTAAGGTGTCATACGAATTGGAATACTAACCCCTCGCCAATTCTAGCGACAGGGTTAGCATTCCACCCTTCTAGAGGGACACTACATGTATGTAACTGTGAACCCCGGTTAAAGTTAACTCGAGCCTCAGCATCACAAAATGGATGCTGCCACCACAGACACAAGTCTGACCCCCTTCAGCTGGGAGTCCTTCCAGCGAGGGGAGCTTGGACAAAGGGTTTCCTGTCAGGGGCGGTGCTAGCACCATCCCAGACAGGGTTTTGTGTATCCTGGGTAGGCAGGGCTTTAGAGGAAGGTGACTGCAAGTGGCACCCCGGTGCTCACTATGCATCTGCCGGCTAGAACCAGTTCCAGGGGCACACCAGCCCCTGAGCTGGGGAAAGTCTGGCATGGGAGAGGGGTGTAACCACCCCCCCTTCCTGGTCCCACCCCTAGGGCAGGACCTAGTCGCGTACCCACCCCTTTCTTTAGGATAAAGGCAGGAGCGGGGACCCTTCCAAATTAGATCATCTTTGAATCAAGAAACTACTTTCTACGAAAGGAACTCTAGACTTCTTCTCAAGATTTCTCCCTTGTGACTAAGGAGTAGTCACCCTGCACCCGCAGGCACCATCTAAGAACACTGCGGTTTGCTGCACGTCCTTCCTCCGGAATCCGACTGACCAGCACGACGAGACCCGGCTTCCCTGGCACCTCTGACCTCTACCTACCTCTACAGCTAAGCTGAGAACTGTAGGTGCGACGAGACCTCGAGGGACCGGCCATCATCAGAAGTCAAGTCAAGTCATAACATTTATATAGCGCACTACATACCCAGAGGGTTTCAAGGCGCTAGGAAGGGGGGTAGGATTAATTGTCGAATATCCACGTTTTAAGCTGCTTTCTGAACGCTAGGTGATTCTGGGTGAGGCGAAGGTAAGCGGGGAGTGAGTTCCATGTTTTGGCAGCCAGGTAGGAGAAGGATCTGCCTCCCATGGTGGTCTTGTGGATGCGAGGTACAGTGGCGAAGGCTTGGCTGGAAGAGCGAAGTTGGCAGGAGGGGGTGTAAAAGGACAGTCGAGAGTTGAGGCACTCTGGTCCGATGTCGTAGAGTGATTTGTGTGCGTGGGTAAGCAGTCGGAAAGTAATCCTCTTATTGACGGGTAGCCAGTGGAGGTCTTTAAGGTGACCAGAGATGTGTTCGTTGCGTGGGATGTCTAATATGAGCCTGGCTGAGGCGTTTTGGATTCGTTGTAGTTTCTTCTGGAGTTTTGCGGTAGTACCTGCGTAAAGGGTGTTTCCGTAGTCCAGTCGGCTCGTGACCAGAGCGTGGGTGACTATTTTCCTTGTTTCGGAGGGGATCCAGCGAAATGTTTTTCTGAGCATGCGAAGAATGTTAAAGCAGGAAGAGGATACGGCGTTGACTTGTCTGTTCATTGATAGTGAAGAATCCAGGATGACGCCTAGGTTTCGTGCGTGGTCTGTCGGGATGGGTGCTTTTCCGAGGGCTTCCGGCCACCAAGAGTCGTCCCATGCGGAAGGGGATTTGCCTAGGATGAGGACTTCTGTTTTGTCTGAGTTTAGTTTCAGACGGCTTTGTTTCATCCATTCGGCGACTTCTTTCATTCCCTCGTGTAGGTTAGTTTTGGCGGTGCTGGGGTCCTTGGTGAGAGATAGGATCAGTTGAGTGTCATCCGCGTAAGAGATGATGTTGAGGTTGTGTTGGCGTGCGATGGCCGCGAGGGGGCTCATGTATCTGCACGACTTCTATCCAGCACGACCGCCGAGGGATCCTCGTGTGAGTGCTTTGGGGTCCGAGAAGCCCCAACCCTGAGCAGCTCCAGCACCGAAGTCCATCCCTCCAGCATCCACCAGATCTGCGTGGGGCCCTTCTGCTTTTTGCTGCTGACCGCATTGTCTGGCTACTAGCCCCCTGGCTTGTGGCCTTCCCGGCGACGACCGACGACATCACCACTGCTGGTCTGGTTGGTCCAGACTGGCCCTTGCTCCCTTCCAAAAGAGGAGCACCCCGGACCCTCCTGGTCCACTCCAGACGCCATTTTAGGTCCACCGCGTGGGCTTGAATTTGCCAAGACTTGTTGCCCCAATCCTGGGTCCAGCGACGTCGACAGCATCAACCATCGTGGGACAGCTCGCACCTCCATCCTGGTCGCCGACAACGCCTCCTGGTCCGTGAGACTGCAGAGCCCAGCGTCGCCCACTCACCTGGTCGAGGTGACTTCGCCCGGTGCCATCCTTTGTGCCCACACAATCACTGGCTAGTGATTAAGAACTTGGTCCCCTCTGCTTTCAGGTGTCGTCCATCTTCGATCCAGGCTTGGATCCACCGAACAATCTTCACTGGTCGCCTGCCAGCAACAACTTCTTTCAGGCTCCATAGACTGCAACGAGGATTCCCGACGTCTTTCCAGACCTATGCAGCCGCAGCCCCAGGGCTAGGTAACTTCGGCATTTCGGTGCCCCAGCATAGCCTCACTATCCAAGGGTCCAGATCCTTTTAGTTTTTCAGCCTAACTAGTCGGGTTCGCCCGAGAACACTAACTTTGCTTTTACTAGCCTCCATAGACTTTGTCCTGCATGCCGCGTGAGAGTGCACACTCTGCACCCGAGTCCCCTAGGCCTCCTACTAGTAATCTGAAAGTTCAGTAACGTAGTCCTAGCGATTCCAAAGCCTATTAGTCCAGTACTTTCCTGCTAGTAATTTCGCATTCCACTTTTGTAGTATATGGTTTTCCGTGCCCCTCGGGCATTTGTGTAAATTGTGCAACTTAAAGTATTTTCGTAAGAGTTTTGTTGTGTGCTTACTACCCTGTCCTCATAAAGAGTACAGGGCTGTTGTGATCTAAATAAATACACTGTTTATTTTCATAAAACTTGTGTGGTGTCCTTTCACTTGGTGTTCAAGGGGTATATGTGATGGTATAACAGCTGGCTTAACGCGCCCTCTAGAGTTTAGCCCGAAGACTGCTCGTATCCATGGTACTAGGATAGCTGGTCTATAAGGTTGACTTACAACCAATCATCAATAAGGGTTGTTTGGACTGATACAAAGTGCTCACTAGAATAGTGAACATTATATATCAGGCCAACTTCTCACAATCCCGAGTCTCGGTCAGGTTGACGCTGCGGCTTCTGGGGCTGATGGCCTCCTGCATCCTCCTGGTGCATGTTGGAATTTATAGAGGGCTGGTATTGTACCCTCTTGGTTGATACACAAAAGAAAAAGAAATAGGGGGTATGGAGAATTGACCGTTCCAGTCACTAAATGAAAACATGTTCGAGGCATGTGGGCTGCTGAATTCATATCTGTGCATAGATCAACGCCTAGTGTTGGGTCCGGATGATCGCACATTGTTGTCCTGGAAGAGTCTTCGAAGTATCACGAGATAGGTGGCTCCTCCCCTGGACTACAGTGCGCATGGGCATCGACTCCATCCTCAGATTGTTTTTTTCCGCCATTGGGTTCGGATGTATATTGGTTCACTCTAGTCGGAATCGATTAAAAACTTTCTTAAGGCCAAAAGGCCTTTAGTTTTTCGTCCGTATAGTCTTGCGTTCGGTGCCCGATTCTTCCAGCTCAGTTCCGAGCCGGATTCCAGAGAGCCGCGTGCTTTCGACGCTGAAGGCCCAGTCGACGCCAGAGACCTTATCGACAGACCATCATGGAACGGAGTCCGTTCAAGAGATGTCCCGTGTGCAAGTATCCCCACATCGACGTCCACCCGGTGTGCAACAAGAGTCTCTCGCCGGATCATGACGAAGCCAGCTGCATGGCTTGTTCCCGTTTTCGATCCAAGAAGACTCTTCTGCATCGTCGCGCTGCAAGCCAGGAGGCCCAGCAGACTGCACCGGCGCCTGTGGACATATTCGATGCCGGGGATGATGGAGCTGACCGGGAAGTTTGTGAGAACTTGTCGAATCCCGCGTCGGAGGTCGACTACAACTACGACGCGGATGTTGAAATGCTCGACACGGAAGAAGTCGTCGACGAGGTAGGAGACGACGACGGGGCCTTTGGGGCCATGGAAGATAGCTTGGGCGAGGAGCTAACCCAAACTGACATTGGGGCCGAAACGCTACAAAAGGCTCCGGTCGAGGGATCGCCATAAGGCCTTAGCTAAGATCTTCCAGTGAATTCTACGGCCCCGCCTACGGGCTTGGCTATGGACGTTGCTAAGGAGCCGCACCCTGCGAAATGGAAACCGAAAGTGAAGACACCGGTCTCGACGCAAGTGAAAGCACTGGTGCCCCCATCGAAACCAAAAGTACGTATTGCTTTAGTCGGCTCAAAGCCCTCGGACCTGTCAGCGCCGACGAAGCAAAAGGGCGCTATCGACCCGAAGAAACAGCTCAAGGGCATTGAGACGAAGTCTGGCACGCCGAAGACAAAGGTCAAGGCGGTCAAGCCGAACAAATCGGCGCCGAAGACGGTCGACACCGACAAAGGGCTCAGTGATCCGAAGGTTCTCGAGACTCCACGCCGACAAGACAAGGCCAAGAGCGGACAGACCCACGTCGCCTACAGAGGATTCAGCTGCGTTTAATGCCCTCATTGAAAGGGCAGCGAAGAATCAGGACGTCCAGCTCCATGCTGACCCCATTGAAGTGGACTTTCTTTTTGACACCTTTTCCGTCTCAGAGAGGAATGTCAAGACTCTGCCTATGTTGAAGGGTGTCTTGAAGCATGCTGGGGAGATCTTTAAGGAGCCTACGAGAGCCAGGGTGATAAACCCTAGAATTGAAAAAAAGTATAAACCGGCGCCTGGTGACCCTACTTACATCAAGGGACAGTTGCTGTTGGACTCTCTTGTTGTTTCTAATGCCCGGAAGAGGGCTAATTCACAAACAACGGGTGATGCTCCTCCCCCAGATAAGGAATCTAAGGTGTTTGAGGCATCAGGGAAAAGGGTGGCAGCTCAAGCGGCCAATATCTGGCGCATTTCAAATACACAAGCACTTCTAGCCAGGTATGATAGGGCACATTACAACACACTGGAGACCCTGTTACAGCACCTGCCAGACGAATACAAAGAGGCAGCTGAGATGCTCATCCAAGAGAGGAAGCTTATATCAAATGCTTCTATTAAATTTGCACTGGGCGCGGCAGACACTGCGGCCAGAGCTATTAACACTAGTGTCATGCTGAGACGACATGCCTGGCTCAGAATCTCAGGATTCAAGCCGGAAATACAGACCACCATTCTCAATCAGACAGTAAACCCTGATCATCTATTTGGCCCTGAGGTGGACACCACCTTGGAGAAAATCAAAAAGGACACTGAAACTGCTAAGTCCATGGGGGCTCTGCAGTCCCAGCAGTTCAGGGGTGGTTCTTTTCGTTGCTAAAGCACTAGAGGTGTTCCAGAGGCCAGCTCTCCCAAACCACACAGTACTATAAAGGCGGCGCGCAGACCACATACACCAAACAAAGTCGGGGTGGATATCGTGGAAACAGCGCCAAAGGCAGAGGTCGTGGAAACAACAACTCCAGATCCTCCGCCACTAGCAAATAGTGACGCTTTGTCACTGCCCCCCGACCACGCAACACCTGTCGGGGGGAGACTTCAACAGTTCCTGCCAGTTTGGAAGTCCATCACCACAGACAGGTGGGTCACACAGCTTATACAGTACGGTTATTGTCTGGAGTTAACATCCACTCCACCCAACATACCCCTAAGACACCGTCCTATGTCCGCCGAGCATTTGCACTTATTGCAGCAGGAGGTCCTGGTCATGCTGCAAAAAGTGGCAATCGATCTGGTGCCTGTGAAAGAAAGAGGCACAGGAGTTTACTCACTGTACTTCTTAATACCAAAAAAGGACGGGTACCTCAGACCCATACTGGACCTCAGACCCCTCAATCAGTACATCCTGTCGGAGCACTTTCACATGCTGACCCTTCAGCAAGTCCTACCGTTGCTCAGTCAGGGGGATTTTCTCGCAACTTTAGATCTGAAGGATGCGTATTTTCATATTCCGCTATACCCGTCACACAAAAAGTACCTCCGGTTCACCATCCACAACCAACATTACCAGTTCAGGGTTCTGCCTTTCGGGGTCACCACGGCACCCAGGGTGTTTACAAAGTGCCTGGCGACGGTGGCGGCACACCTAAGGAGAAAAAGCATTCACGTCTACCCTTATCTGGACGACTGGCTCCTCCAGGCAAAGTCGGCCCAGCAGTGTGCCGCCCACATGTCCCACACCATTCACCTTCTTCACGATCTGGGATTCTCACTGAATTACCCAAAGTCCCACCTGCAACCCGCCCACATACGGCAGTATCTGGGTGCGACAATAAACACTCTGGCAGCCACAGCACAGCCCAATTCAGTGAGGGTCAGCAGCATTCAATCGCTGATACAAAAATTCAGACCTCAACACTCCCTTCCAGCGCAAGTGTTCATGCAGTTGATGGCCTCCTGAATCTCCATAGTCCCGCACGCGAGACTACATATGCGTCCGCTTCAGGAGTGCTTAGCACGTCAGTGGACTCAGGCTCACGGACAGTTGAAGGACCTAGTGTTGGTGAGCGGTCGGGCATACAACTCTCTGCATTTGTGGAATCCACAAAACCTTTGCAAGGGACGACCGTTCCAAGAGCCTGTGCCACAGATCATTCTGACGACAGACGCTTCTCTCCAGGGATGGGGAGCTCATGTACTCCACTACACTGTGCAGGGACTATGGACACCACAGCAAAGGAAGATGCACATCAATGTTCTAGAACTGATGGCGATCTTCATGGCAAGGAAAGCCTTCAAAGTACATCTGTGCAACAAGGTCGTGTTGATCCGGACGGACAACATGACGGCCATGTACTACATTCAGAAACAGGGAGGAACGCACTCTCCACAGTTGTCTTATCTGGCTCAGAGCATGTGGAAGTGGGCCATTCAGAGAAACATCTTCCTCATGGCAGAACACCTCCCAGGCAAGGACAATCAGATGGCAGACCTGCTCAGCAGGTACTGCCACCAAATGCACGAATGGGAGATACATCCATCAGTACTCCACCCGTACTTCCAAAGGTGGGGTCATCCAGAGATAGACCTGTTCGCCACAAAGGAGAACAGCAAAATGCCAAAGCTTTGCCGCCAGGTTTCCACACTCACATTCGCAAGGCAATGCGATATAGGTGAACTGGTCAGGCAAATTTGCGTACGCTTTTCCCCCAGCACCTCTAATACCGCTGGTGGCACGCAAGCTGAAGCAGCACTCGATGACTCTCATCCTGGTTGCTCCGACGTGGGCTCACCAACCATGGTACACCACGTTTCTGGAACTGTCTGTGGTACCGCATCAAAGGCTGCGCCTCACACCCAGGCTTTTGACGCAGAGCCATGGCGACATTCAGCATCCAGATCCGCAACAGCTCAACCTGGCGATCTGGCTCCTGAGGTCTTCGAGTTTGGCTACCTCAACTTACCTCCAGACTGTATGGACATCATCCGGGAGGCAAGGAAGCCCACCACCAGAGCATGCTATGCGGCGAAGTGGAAGCGGTTTGTCATTTATTGTGCAAACCACAATACTAACCCGCTAGATGCATCAATTCAAAACATCATTTGTTATCTCTTACATCTGTACAAATGTAATCTGGCCTATGCTTCCATTCGTATACATTTGTCCGCAATAGCTGCTTATCTCCAGAACAGACAGCACCTCTCACTTTTCAGGGTGCCTGCCATTAAAGCCTTTGTGGAGGGACTCAAACAAGTCATTCCTCCGCGGACGCCACCAGCTCCCGAGTGGAACCTCAATGTGGTCCTCACCAGGCTGATGGGTCCCCCTTTTGAACCACTGCATTCTTGCGAGATTCAATTCTTGACATGGAAAGTGGCTTTCCTTATAGCGATTACGTCGCTACGACGAGTTAGTGAACTCCAGGCACTAACTATCCAAGAGCCATTTATTCAGATTCATTCCAACAGGGTAGTGCTTCGCGCTAACCCTAAATTCCTTCCTAAGGTAGTTTCTCAGTTCCATATCAACCAGACTATAGAACTACCTGTGTTCTTCCAAAATCCAGAGTCACTTGCTGAGAGAATGCTCCACACACTTGACGTCAAACGGACCCTAATGTACTACATTGATAGGACCAAAGATTTTCGGAAGACTAAACAACTATTTGTTGCCTTTGCGCCACAACACAAGGTAACCCCATTTCCAAGGCTGGTATAGCCAGGTGGATCGTTAAATGTATTCAGGTCTGCTATCAGAAAGCCAAGCGCACTCTCACCATTTCACCGCGGGCCCACTCCACCCGTAAGTTGGGGGCCTCCATGGCTTTCCTTGGAAATATTCCTTTGGAAGACATAGGTAGAGCAGCCATATGGTCTACCACACACACATTTACAAAGCATTACTGTGTTGATGTGCACTCCAAACAGGCAGCTGTAGGGCAGGCTGTTCTAAAAACACTTTTCCAGACTGCTGCAGCTGGCACGGGCGGCCGCCGTTAATGGAGGGACTGCTATGTATTCTATGCACAGATATGAATTCAGCAGCCCACATGCCTCGAACCGAATATGCTACTTACCAGTATGCATCTGTTCTTGGCATGTAGGGCTGCTAACATTCATATCGCCCGCCCTCCTCCCCGGCGCCTGTAGCGGCTGCAGCATTCACACATACTTCTGGCATGGTCATCATTCACGTAGTTTCACTCCATCTTGGCCACAATGGCTAAAAACAATCTGAGGATGGAGTCGATGCCCATGCGCACTGTAGTCCGGGGGAGGAGCCACCTATCTCGTGATACTTCGAAGACTCTTCCAGGACAACAATGTGCGAACATCCGGACCCAACACTAGGTGGCGATCTATGCACAGATATGAATGTCAGCAGCCCTACATGCCAAGAACAGATGCATACTGGTAAGTAGCATATTCGATACAGTATTTGAATCCAGTATAGCTGCAAGCTGCAGAACTCTTGGTACAGGTAGTAAACAATTTCCTTATAGAATACCTTGTTATTCTAAAGTGAGACCATTTAATTGATAAGTATTTCCTTTGGATATGTAATATGTTTTTCCTGAATAGGCTAGTACACAGACTGACGCTCTGAAGCTACCTGCACACCCTCCCAGGCTTCTCAAGAATAAAGCTCTGCTATGCAAGCCCATCACACAGACGAAAGCCACCTCCTGCAAACCTCACACCCAACACAAGGAGTGTCAGACCGGTAAAAGACTGTTAAAATAATGCCTAACGCTAATTTCAATGTTTTCTACTCTTTGAGACAGCCTTTACTAATGTGCAAATTATTTTTCCAGTTCAATATATATAGCTGTTGTAAACCTAAGAAAGTTCACTCTGAATTTGCATTGTGGTAACCAATGCAAGTTAAGTTTCTAGTTCTTTTTAAGGATTGAAAACGACCACCGACTAAACTAATTCAATAAAATCTGTTTTTTGGGCTTTTTATTGTGACCTGGTGCCTATCATAATGACATAGTTGTAGTTTGGGGGTTTGCTTTAATTGATGCAGTTGCTAGAAACCTTGATAATACTGCTCGGAAAAATGTGCAATTTCTTTGTGCAACTATTTTTGTGTCGGAAAATGGGAGGACGATTTTATGTACACCGCTTTGAAGCACACATCTCTGATAATTCCTGACCTAGGGTGTCTTTCATGGTGCAACCAGACGTTGAACTTCATTAAAAAAAAATCAATCCATGTCTCATCGCAGTGAGCATCCCAAAACCTTAGAGCCATCGTCATTGGGAACTAAAACTATTTATCTCATGTCTATCAGTGTTAAAAGTAGTTATCCTTGCTGGAAAGAAAAGTATTGCAGCACTCCCTTTCATTTATTAATGTCGCTTGAAAAGCCTTTATTTGCTTGTATGTGTAATTTGTTTCAAAAATGCTTTCTGCAGTATGTAGAAAATAGTTTGCTCTGCTTCCTCCAATTGCCTTTAGGTTGGCCAGATCTAGACCAAAAATCAATCAGAGTAACACCACTACATCCTTTACTAAGAAAATAACACACACTTTCTTCTACAGAGGAGGAGAAAAAGGTGGAGGCCCCCCCTCCCTCCCCGCCTGTGCCACAGATAGTGGCGGTGCCAGTTCCCGTGCCAGTCTTTGTGCCTGTGCCCATGCACCTGTTCAGCCAATACGCTCCTATTCCGTTTGGAGTGCCACTACCTGTAAGTTGCCTCTAAATAACCTGACAGAGAAATGTATTTTTTTTGGATTGAGCACCCTACTATTTATAAATAGAAAACATTTCCCAGAGATGTTACCCTATACATGAAAAATATATTTGCCAAATATTTACTCTGCAAGGTGCTTCATGTGTGCTGGCTACTTAATGTAAGTACATTTCATTTTCATGTGAACTAAACGTGCATTTTCAGATATCTTCTAGACCTTAGTACAGTGCTAAATTTTCTGACTTGTTAATTAACACTATATGCCTATGACTATTATCTTGAATGATGTGCAAGTTTAATTGGGGCTCCAAAACAAAATATCATTAATAGGTATTTATGGGAACCTGTCTTATCTAAAAAATGACAATGGCAAGAGAGTAATGACGTGACTAAAATTTTAAAGGCAAATGGAGATTTGTACTTTATTCTATCTGTTATATTGACAAATGCAGTGTGTTGGGAGGAATGAAGATGTGCCACCCTGCCTTGTACTTTTCTCACCTGCGCAATGTTTCTCCCACATGACCTGTACAATCTGAGTCCCTGGTTGGTACTCTTCCATTTAAAATGTTCTAATCAGAGCTTAGCCTTGTACCTCCAATCTCAGTGAAAATGGTCACCTTTGACTGCAATTTTAGTTCGGGCCTAGACCTATAAATGTTTTTTTTAAAACAGCTCCTCTAGTAGAAAGACCGCAGCTGAACCTCTTGGGAGACGGGGTGAGTATAGCATCTTTGGGAAGGCTATAAAAGTGGCTGGCAGTCACGCATTGCTGCATGAGTGCGCACAGCATTACACTGGATGGTGTATTTGTGAGAAAGTGCCATCTTTCTTGCATGGTATTGCCCCCACGTTTTTGCTGAATTGCTGATGCACTTTGACTGAGTGTGCCCTGGGATCCTGCCAATCAGGTGCCCAGGGTCTGTGTTCCTTCCCTAAAACTGTGTTGAAACTAAAACCCAATTGGCATCTCTGGCCACCTGTCAGCCCCTGGCAAATGATACCCTAGGTACCCAGGGCACTGTGACCAGAGAAGACCCCTAAGGGCTGCAGCACCTATTTTGCCACCCTTAGGGCCCCTGTACCCTGACACACACTCACTGCCTTGGCAGGCTTAATGTCCTGGTGCAGAACTAAACAGTCGACATGGCACACATCTCTGTGTGCTATGCCCACAAACACACTGCCCTTCCATGCATCAGTTACCCCTCTAGCTGGGTGCACTATGCCAGTGTTGTGGGAAAGGTGCATGTGCCCTGTGTGCCTACAGTACCCATGGCCATTCCTGGGCACTGTAAGTGCAATGATGCCATTAAGAGTATATGGCGTTATTACGAACTCCACAGCACCATGGTGGCTACACTGAAGACAGAAGTTTGATATCCAACTTCTCAACACATTAAACCCGCACTGATGCCAGTGTGGGATTTAATGCAAAATGCACGACAGAGGGCATCTTTGAGATGCCCCCTGGAACCTAACCAACTCCCAGTGTCCTGACTGCGTGGCTACCGAGGCTGCCACCACCAGACATGTTTCTGGACCCCTGGGTCGAGAGCCTGCCGCTCTCGGGGCCTGAAACAATGCACATCCTGGGACGAGGTGCCAAGACTCCTCCCCCAGGATGGGCAGGGGAAGCCTTAAAGGCATGCCGCCTTTTTGAGCTACTCCAGGCCACTTGCTGTACTCAGCAACTAGCCCCCACTGGTTCTGACCCCCACTCTGGCGGGAAACCCTAAGTGACAAAAGGGGGTGTGCCAGCCTCTGCCAACCCCGCCCTCAAGTTGGGAGAGGCGAGGTGAAGCATAACTCCGGGCCCCCGCCATTTTGAAGATGGAGAGCCCTGCCCAATCAGAGATAGGTCCCTGCCCCCCTCCCACAGGAGAGGAGCAGGATAGGGGGTGTACTTACCCCTGGACAGGGACCCATTGGTCCCTGCCCTTGCCCTACCTGTAACACCCCTACATTTAGTATTTAGGGGCACCCTGAACCTTCCTTCCTCAGATCCCGATTTGAAACAAGAAAGAAGAAAGAAACAAGAAGACCTGTCGTGCAGCTGCTAACAAGAGGACAACACCAACTGACTTGGCCCCAGCCCTACCGGCCTGTTGATCCTTGAACCTGCTCCTGCTAAAACCCCAGCGTCTCCTGAGGACAGCAACCTCGAAAACTCCAGAGGAACTGCCTGCCTTGCTCATCTAAAGACTGGGACTCTCTTGAGCAGTGGTCCTGCTCAAACAGCAACACCCCTGGTGCCAGCCAGGAACAGCGTATCCAGCACACTCTGCACCTGCCGAGCCCAGCCTGTGCCTGAGTGAACCAAGACCACGACGACGTACCCCCGGTGACTGTGACCCGGAATCCAGTGCCCAAAGACCGTCCTAGACGATCCTGAAGACGCCTGCAGCCTCACAACAAGGGACCCCTCCAACCGCGAACAGCTGAGGGTACGATTTCCCAACATCCAAAGACACCCCACGGCCCCCTGTGCCAAACTCCTGGGTGTCTGTCTATCTTCCAAGATCCCAACTTAACTCTCGAAGTGGTGGTCGCACTTGAAGAATCTCCCTCCCCGAGCCTGCAGCTTTTGATCAACTTCCAAGTCTCGCATTGAAGAACATTGGGCGCCCAAAGGCCCAAAAGCACCCTGCACCCAGCCGCCCGAGAATCGCTGGAAGTACAGCAACTACCCTACTCTACTTCCCCACTTGCCCTGTGTAAGTGACCAGGAGCTCAGCTCCCACAGCCTCGTGGTATGCCTGCTAACAGCTGCGTGATCTGCCTGCTAGCAGCCACCAACCGAAGGCCCCCTATCCTCCATAGGATAACATTGGGCCTACTCACTCTGCACACGGCTGCCCCTGTGCTGCTGAGGGTGTAACAACTGTACTTACCTGACCCTGGGAGACCCCGGAGTCCAATGGGCAAGCATCCAACCAAACAAGGGCTCCAGGAGCTCCTGGCTGAGTATGCTCAGGACCACCCCTCTAAAAATGGTGATGACCAGTCAGAGGAGGAAAGGGAGGTGGATCAGGGGGATAGATAGTGCCCCCCCCCCTCCTCCAATCATCCCTAGGGAGGAAAGGGACCCCATGCCCTTAACTCTAAGACTCAATCTCTGGGGACCTAGAGACCACACAGGTGGATCAGGTCCCAGAGAACAGACTGGGGAACTCCCAGTGAAGAGGACAGCTCTTTAGCAAAGCTGGCCAAGAGATTAGAACTAGAGTTCAGACTCCTGGCTATAAAGAAAGAAAGGAAAGAGATGGGTTTACAACCCATCAGTGGTGGCAGCAATATAAATAATAAGGATAAAGAGCAGTCTTTATGATCCTAAAATCCACAAAGGAATTGTCCCTAAATTTAAGGAACGTGATGACATCACCAAATGGTTCACAGCCTTTGAGAGGGCTTGTGACATGAAAAAATTAAAGAAACCTCTCGAGGTGGGGCACTCCTGTGGGAACTTTTCTCTGGTAACTGTCAGTGGTACCCACCGAGCCTATTAGGAAGCGGGATTACTGTATGCTGAGGCAAGAAACCCCACTCCTGGAATCACCAGAAGAGTGGTAGTGCCACAGAAGTACAGGGAGTTCCTCCTAACTTTGGCTCATGACTTCCTCCTAGCTGGACATCTGTGGCAAAGAAAAACTTGGGAAAGGCTTGTTAGTCCCTTTTATTGGCCCCAGATGCACCAAAAGGTGAAGGAGTTTTTTAGCTCCTGGCCACCCAAAGGCCCCCCTGATACCACTGCCTGTGGTGGAGGTTCCCTTTGAAAGGGTAGGCGTGGACATTGTGGGTCAACTTGAACATCCCACATCCTCAGGGAACAAGTTCATTCTAGTAGTAGTGGATCATGGTACTAGGTACCCTGAAGCAATTCCAAGTAGGACTACCGCAGCTCCTGCAGTAGCCAAGGCCCTCCTGGGTGTCTTCACCAGTGTAGGGTTTCTTAAGGAGGTGGTTTCAGACAGAGGTTCCAACTTCATGTCTGCTTACCTGAAGCACATGTGGAAGGAGTGTGAAGTGCAGTAAAAGTTTACTACCCCATATCACCCACAAACCAATGGCCTTGTTGAGAGGTTCAACAAGACATTGAAAGGCATGATCATGGGACTCCCTGAAAAACTCAAGAAGAGATGGATGTTCTGTTACCAGAACTGCTTTTCGCTTAGAGGGAAGTGCCACAGAAGGGGGTAGGGTTTTTCGCCTTTGAACTTCTGTTTGGTCATCCTGTGAGGGGACCACTCTGTCTTGTGAAAGAGGGTTGGGAAAGGCTTTGCCAAGAACCCAAGCAAGACATTGTGGACTATGTGCTTGGTCTAAGGTCCAGAATTGCTGAGCACATCAAAAAGGCATCCAAGACTCTTGAGGCCAGCCAGGAGCTTCAGAAGCACTGGTATTACCAAAAAGCTCCACTGGTTGAATTTCAGCCTGGGTAGCAGGGGTGGGTTTTGGAGCCAGTGGCACCAAGGGCACTCCAGGATAGATGGACTGGCCCTTACCCTATCCTAGAAAAGAGGAGTGAGGTCACTTACTTAGTTAACCTGGGCACAAGCAGACAACCACTAGGGAAAACCATGTTAACCGCCTCAAGCTCTACACTGACCGGGCTGACATCACCATGCTGATGGTGACTGGTAAGGAACAGGAAGCAGAGTGAACCTCTCCCTGAACTCCTCTCCTATAGCCCAAAAGATGGGTCAGAGGATGGGGTTGTCTTTTCAGACATCCTCTCTGCCCAATAACAGACTGACTTCAAGCAATTCTTGAAACAGTATGCTAGTCTCTTTCCCCGGACCCCTGGTCTGACAAACTGGTGTACCCATGATGTGGACACTGGTGACAGTTCACCTGCCAAGAACAATATCTATTGACAATCAGACCAAGTCAAGGAAAGCATCAAAGCTGAAGTCCGTAAGATGCTGGAGTTAGGGGTTATTGAACCCTCCGAGAGCCACAGGGCTAGCCAGTGGTTCTGGTCCCCAAGCCTCATCCACAGGGTGGACCGGGAGAAATTAAGTTTTGTGTGGACTATAGAGGGTTAAACTCTGTCACTAAGACAGATGCTCACCCTATCCCAAGAGCATATGAGTTGATGGACAAATGTCTAAGTACCTTTGACTTAACTGCAGGGTACTGGCAGATTTGCATTGCCCCAGGAGCAAAAGCCTTAGCATTCTACACATCTGATGGGCAGTATCAGTTCACTCTAATGCCTTTTGGGTTAAAGAATGCCCCTGCCACCTTCCAGAGGTTGGTGAATCAAGTCCTGGCTGTGTTAGAATCCTTTAGTGCAGCTTATCTTGATGATATTGCGGTCTTTAGCTCCACCTGGCAGGATCACCTGATCCACCTTGGGAAGGTTTTAAAAGCCATGCAATCTGCAGGCCTAACTATCAAGGCATCCAAATGCCAAATAGGGCAGGGCACTGTGGTGTACTTGGGCCACCTTGTTCGTGGAGGCCAGGTACAGCCCTTACAGACCAAGATCCAGGCCAGCCTGGTCTGGGCAGCTCCATCAACCCATACCCAAGTCGGGTCATTCCTTGGCTTGACTGAGTACTACAGTAGGTTTGTGAAGGGATATGGGTCCATTGTGACTCCCCTCACAGAACTCTCCTTAAAAAATATGCTCAGGACAATCAACTGGACTGTTAGTGCCAAAAGGCTTTTCTGATGGATACATCTGCCAGTGGATTCCTCACCTTGTGAATATCCCCCTGCGTCAGCAATATTCGGAAATTCTTTTGTAGCTCTTCACGCCGACGTGGACGACGTCACAGAAGCACGGCATCGCACGCGGCTCCGCTGACGTCACTGACTCTATAAAGGGCCTACGTCGGCGTGATGACATCAGTTCCCTTTTTTTCCGCGTCGTCGACGCTAACGGTTTCTTTAGGGATCCTCAGTAGCTCTAGTGTTACTGTTGACAGTTTTCAGTGTTTTCTTGTATCTCTTTCAAGATGTCGTCGAAGACCGGTTTCAAGCCCTGTGGAGAGTGCGGTAAAATGATGTCGATCACGGATCCTCATGAAGATTGCGTGTGGTGCTTGTCATCTGACCACGACGTCCAGGGTTGTCCAAGTTGCAGAAAAATGAATCCGAAGGCTTTGCGAGAGAGAGAGGCTAAACTTCTGGTTGCGAAGTTAAAAGGCAAGGAGAAGAAAAGATCGTAGTCTCCTCTCCAGGTGTTCGAGGTCTCGCTCGAGGTCGGCTTCTAGGTCGTCTTCGGGGAATGCTTCTGGGTCAAAAAAGAAGCATAAGAAGAAGAGGCATGGGTCTCTGCGTCTTTTGGAGAAGGAGTCGGACCCGAAGTCGCCAAGTCGTCGACATCGGAAGGATTATGTTTCTCCTTTACATGCTGCACTGGATCCGGAAGGTGAGCAATCGTCTGTTGGTTCACCGGAGCAGTCACCAGCTCGAGTATCGAATCCGTCTCCGACGTCAATTCATTCTCCAGCTCGAGAGGAGGAAGAGGTTCCCTCCCCTGATGTTTAGCCGACTCCGGTTCCTCGTGCCGAAGAACAGGTTGAGCCGAATCCGGTGCCTCCTCAGGAGCAGCCGGTGGGTCCATACCCTCCATTTCCGGGCCCGGGACAAGACCCTTCGTATTATTTAAATGCAATGTATGGGGTGTTCTCGAGAGGCATGTACCCCTCTGGAGCACCTGTTGGCCCCATGGGTTTGATGACTTATAATCTTGGAGTTCCACAAACGTATGCTCTGGCTCCTTTAATGCCGACTCCGGCTTGGCATCTCCCGGTGCCGCCGAGGTCTTCGACGCCGATACCTTCGTCACCGGCGCCAGTTCCTGTTCGACCACCTCGTTCGCTGCAGCCTGTTCCTTCGGCGCCGAGTTCGGCAGCGGCTCCATCTGAGTCGGGAGCGGATCCGCCGATCCCGAAGGAGAGTTCGAGAAGGGAGGCTCAACGGCTTCTGGTGAACGGAGATACAGAGAGATGAAGATGGAAGAAGGTGAGTTACAGTAATCTGAGGATTTCTTTGATGATCTGAGGGAAGCTAGTGGCTTGGAACTTTCTCCAGATTGGGAGTTCTCTTCTGTTCCAGATGCCCCGTCAAAAGATGTGGCTCCATATCATGTGGTCATAAAGAAAGCAGTGGAACTTTTGAATTTAAATCTTCCCACTGGGCAATTTAAATCTAATATTTTAACAGAAGTTCTCCACTCTCCGTCTTCAGTGATAGAGCCTATGCTTCCTTTCAATGAGGAGTTGACAGAGCCAATCTTGGAAGTGTGGCGTAAGCCTCTTACAGCTCCAGCGGTTTCGAAAGCTGTCGCGAGGAGATATAGGGTGGCTCCTGGTGACCCGGACTTCTTATCTTCTCATCCTTTGCCCGAGAGCTTGGTGGTACAGGCAGCATGCTCCAAGAAATCTGCAGGTGCCTTTCCACAGGTGCCTGGGGACAAGGAATCTACAAAGCAAGATCAGTCAGCAAAGAAAATCTTATCTTCAGCCAGCATGGCTCTTAAGTCAACGAATGCCACTTGTCTCTTAGGGTGTTACATCCATGCTTTGATGGACTCTGTTAAGAAATTAGCCCCTAAGATTCCGGAGGAGGATAGGCAGAATGTTAATGAGGTACTTGTTGACACTCAGGCTGCTGCTCACCAAGTCATCAAGAGTGGTTTGGACACAGCTGACTCTGTGACGAGAGTTATGGGCTTGTCTATTGCCACCAGGAGAACAACCTGGCTGAAGTCCTCTAAATTTTCTGCGGAAGTACAAGCTGCCTTGGTAGATCTGCCGTTTGATGGCTCTGGCCTTTTTGGAAAAAAGGCGGATGCTGCGCTGGAAAGGTTCAAAGACAGCAGGGCAACGGCTAGGTCTTTGGGTCTTCAGTCCAGAGGTTCTGTGAGTAGGAGATACAGGGGATTCTGTAGGTCTTTCTTTCGTTCTTACAACAAACCGCAACAGCAGCAGCAATCACAGAATTCTCTGTACAAGTCATTCAGGGGAGGACGTCAAGCTTCTTCCTCATCCTCCTCCTCCTTCTCCTCTTCCCACCCCCCTCCTACCACAGCAAAGCAGCCCTAGATCCGCCATTCTGGATCATGTTGGTCCTGTAGGGGGTCGGCTTACCCATTTTCTGCAGGATTGGGAATCGGTCACATCGGACGTTTAGGCTCTCAATCTCGTGGAGAATGGGTATGCTCCTCCCTTTCGGGAATTCCCTCCGAAATACCCTCCTTGCCAAGGTTTTTGCTCGGAGGACCACCTGCTTCTCCTGCAGGAAGAAGTCCTGGCGTTACTAAGAAAAGGTGCGATAGAGGTGGTTCCGGAGCAGGAAAGGGGTCAGGGATGCTACTCCCGGTATTTCCTGATACCCAAGAAGGATGGCAGACTTTGTCCAATCTGGATCTCAGGATCTTGAATCTTTATCTGAAAAGAGGAGAGGTTCAAGATGCTCACTTTTGCACCGGGTCTTCAGGCTTTGCTGGAAGAAGACTGGATGGTGTTGATCGACTTGCAGGATGCTTATTTCCACATTCACATCCTGAAGTCGCACAGGAATTATCTCCGTTTCACGGTGGGTTCGCAGCATTACCAGTTTGCGGTCCTTCCATTTGGACTTACTACTGCGCCTCAAGTCTTCACCAAGGTGATGGCAGTGGTGGCAACACATCTCAGAAGGTTAGGGATACCAGTATTCCTTTATCTGGACGACTGGCTGATCAAAGCAGAGTCGCCAGAGAAGTTGCTCCATCATCTGCAAGTCACAACTTGCTTGTTGTACAGATTGGACTTTTCGATAAATGTACCCAAATCTCACTTGGTGCCCTCCCAGCGCAACCTGTTCATAGGTGCAGTACTGGATACTGCTGTGTGTCGGGCATTCCCTCCTCCTCAAAGGATTCTCGACATACAGGAAATGATTCCTTTATTTTACAATGGAGCGGTCGTTCCAGTCCTGAAGGTCCTTCGTCTGCTCGGTCTGATGGCTTCCTGTATTCTGTTGGTCAACCATGCACGCTGGCACATGAGGGGAGTGTTGCCTCCCCAGGCAGTGGTATCAACACAATGGGGATCTCAGGAAATCTCCAGAGAAGCTGCAGTGGATTTGACTTGGTGGAGCGTGGAGAGCAATCTGTCTCAAGGAAAGCCCTTCCATCTGCCTCCATCAGTTGCCACAGTGATAACTGATGCGTCCGCTCTAGGGTGGGGTGCTCATCTGGGGATCTGGAGATCAAAGGTCTTTGGTTTCCAGAGGAAAGGTTGCTTCACATCAACCTTTTAGAATGGCAGGCGATACGTCTGGCGCTCAAGGCCTTCCTCCCTTCCCTTCAGGGTCAGTCAGTTCAAGTCCTGACGGACAACACTACAGAGATGTGGTATGTCAACAAGCAGGGAGGAGTTGGGTCGCAGTGTCTCTGCAGAGAGGCTCTGTGTCTCTGGTCCTGGGTTCAGGATCATCAGATTTGTCTGATGGCAAATCACTCGCCGGAGTTCTGAACGTACGTGCAGACAATCTCATTCGGCAGTCCTCAGCCGACTACGAGTGGAGGCTTCATCAAGAGGTAGTTCGTCACGTCTTTTGGACGTGGGGGACTCATCAGGTGGACCTGTTCTCCACTCACGAGAACGCTCACTGACAGTCATTCTGCAGTCTCCAGTATCCGATGCAGGGAGCTTTGGGGGACTCATTACCCTTGATTCCTCGAGTTCTGTGGAAGATTCGTCAAGACCGGGCCCAAGTCATATTGATCGCCCCGGATTGGCCAAGAAGGGTGTGGTACACAGATCTTCTCCACCTCTACTCGTGCCTGCCGCTCCGTTTCCCTCTCAGGGCAGACCTCCTCTTGCAGTCGCAGGAGCAGATTCTACACCCCCACCTTCAGACCTTACACCTTCATGCCTGGAGATTGAACGGGGCAACATGACTTCTTTTTCTCTCCCACATGACGTGGTGGATGTCATTTTGTCAGCCAGGCGTCATTCCACCAAGTCTGTCTACTCTTATAGGTGGCCCAAACTTATTTCATGGTGTGGGGAGATATCCGTTGATCCTTTGAAGGCTCGATTGTCTGACATTCTGCAGTTTGCGCTTTCTTTGGCACGGCAAGGGATGGCTGTGGCTACAGTCAAAGGTTATCTTTCGGCATTGTCAGCATTTCTTTGCCTGCCGGATCAGCCGTCATTATTCAAATCTCCTATTGTTTTAAGGTTTTTGAAGGGCCTTACAAACAAATTTCCTCCTCCTCCTTTTATTATGCTTCTATGGGACTTGAATCTTATGCTTACTTTTTTAATGGGTTCACATTTTGAGCCTTTGCACCAGGTGTCCTTTGAGACTTTTGTCTTTTAAAACGGTCTTTCTGATTGCGATCACCTCCGCAAGGAGGGTGAGTGAGCTTCAAGCTCTCAGTTCGCAGCCCCCATTCTTGACCATTCATGCTGAAAGAATGGTACTTGGAACCAGGGCTGCTTCTCTGCCTAAAGTGGTAACCCCTTTCCATTTGGGGCAGTCCGTTACCCTCCCTACCCACCCTTCCAAGGAGGAGGAGAGACTTCACCGCTTGGACCCTAAGACAGGGTTTTGTCCCAGACAGGGTTTTGTGTATCCTGGGTAGGCAGGGCTTTACAGGAAGGTGACTGCTGAGTGGCACCCCGGTGCTCACTACGCATAGGCCAGTCAGAACCAGTTCCAGGGGCACACCAGCCCCTGGCCTGGGGAAAGTCCGGCATGGGAGAGGGGTGTAACCACCCCCCTCCTAGTCCCACCCATAGGCAGGACCTAGTCACTGGGTCAGCCCCTTTTCTTAGTATAAAGATAGGAGCGGGCCCCCCGTTCAAATTAGATCATCTTTGGAATCAAGACACGACTTTCTGCGAAAGGACATCAAGATTTCTTCTTCAAGATTCTCCCTTGTGGCTAAGGAGTAGTCAACCTGCATCAAGCGGGCACCATCCTAAGAACACTGCGGTCTGCTGCAAGTCCTTCCTCCGGAATCCGACTGCCCAGCTCGACGAGACCCGGCTTCCCTGGCACCTCTGACCTCTACTCACCTCTACAGCCAAGCTGAGAACCGTGAGTGCGACGAGACCTCGAGGGACCGACGATCGCCAAGACTGCACGACTTCTTTGCAACAAGCCCACCGAGTGTTCCACTGGTGAGTGCTGTGGGGTCCGAGAAGCCCCAACCCTGAGCAGCTCCAACACCGAAGATCAGCCCTCCAGCATCTCCACGATCTGCGTGGGGCCCTTCTGCTTTTGCCTGCTCACCGCGTTGTTTGGCTACTAGCTGGCTGGCTTGTGGCCTTCTTAACGACGCTCGACGACATCACTGCTGCTGGTCTGGTTGCTCCAGACTGGCCCTTGCTTCCTTCTTCAAGAGAGGCACCCCGGACCCTCCTGGTCCACTCCAGACGCCATTTTGAGTCCACCGCGTGGGCTTGAATTTGCCAAGGCTTTGTTGCCCAATCCTGGGTCCAGCGACGCCGACAGCTTCATCCATCGTGGGACAGCTCACTCCTCCATCCTGGTCGCCGACAACGCCTCCTGGTCCGTGTGATCTGCAGAGCACAGCGTCGCCCACACACCTAGTCGAGATGACTACCATCCGGTGCCCTCCTGGTGCCACCTGACTACTGGCTAGTAGTCATGAACTTGGTCCCCTCTGCTTTCAGGTATCGTCCATCTTCAAGATCCAGGCTTGGATCACTTCGAACTCTCTTCACTGGTCGCCTGCCAGCATCTTTCTTCCAGGCTCCTGGTCCGTCTACGAGGATTCCCGACGTCTTTTGAGACCTATGCAGCTGCAGCCCCTGGGCTAGGTAACTTCGGCATTTCGGTGCCCCAGCATAGCCTCACTATCCAAGGGTCAGAATCCACTTTCGTTTTCCTCCCACCAGGTCGGGTTCGCCCGAGAACATTAACTCTGTGAAATCTAGCTACCATAGACTTTGTCCCGCATCACGCGTGAGAGTGCACACTCTGCACCCGAGTCCCCTGGGTCTCCTTGAAGTAATCTGAAGATTCTATAGTCAAGATCTAGCGATTCCAAAGCCTATTAGTACTGTACTTACCTGCTAGTAATTTCGCATTCCACTTTCAGAGTATATGGTTTTCCGTGCCCCTCGGGCATTTGTATATACTGTGCTAACTTAAGTATTTTCGTAAGAGTTTTGTTTTGTGCTTAGTACCCTGTCCTCATAAAGAGTACAGGGCTGTTGTGATTCTTAATAAATATACTGTTTATTTTCATAACACTTGTGTGGTGTCCTTTCACTTGGTTTTCAAGGGGTATATGTGTGGTATAACAGCTGGCTTAACACGCCCTCTCGAGTCTTTAGCCTTAGACTGCTCGTATCCACGCTACTAGGATAGCTGGTCTATAAGGTTGACTTACAACCAATCATCAATAAGGGTTGCTGGACTGATACATAGTGTTCACTAGAATAGTGAGCACTGCATATCAGGCCACCTTCTCACAGTTAGTATTCCAATTCGTATGACACCTTACTCGACATGTTTTGATAAAGCGATACCAAAGATAGCAAATAACCGCGAGGATTATAATGCACTTAAGAGTATATGGTACGCGTTATCATAGAACAGCTATTAGGACTTGGTTCCGCAAGCTGCAGACGGGCTCAGCTCATGCCAGAGCACCATCTCACATAATTCTAAGCACTCTGCCTTCAGGATTGTTAAGGCCTGCCATAGGAGTGACTGATAGGAATACATGTGTCCATTTTAGGGTTAGATATAGGTATACTATATCTACAGCAAAGGGTGATTACACCACTTTGCCCCAGCTGTCGTGCAGCCAGTTGTGTCAGATTTAGATGGCCAGCCAGGGGTGGCATAATACATGCTGCAGCCCCTGGTAGGCCCTGGGTACACCTATGCCCTGAGTTACAGCGTCTGATAAGGTGGCCCAGCACCAATTGGTAAATGCACCTAAGGTACACGTGTCAATTTAGTGAGAGAACAGCTAGGCTGTGGGTCTGATTAGCAGGCCCACAGCCAGAGAAGTGGTAAACCAGTGAAGCAAAAAGCAAACATCTGGGGTGATCATAGGATTGCAGACCCTACTCTCCTACATGACCCCCCCCCCCCCTCCCCCCAAACTTTGGGACAATAAACTAACCTTGACCAGGTGAGTCTTCTTGCTCTAAGTGGAAATACCTGGAGAGCCCATCTGCATTGCCATGATCAGTGCCAGGTCTATGCTCCACTGTAAAATCCATCCCCTGTAGGGAAATGGACCACCTAAGCAGTTTGAGGTTTTCACCCTTCATCTGATTTAGCCACAAGAGGGGCTTATGGTCGGTCTGAATCTTGAAATGAGTGCCAAACAAGTATGGCATCAGTTTCTAAAGTGCCCAAACCACAGCAAAGGCCTCCCTCTCAATAGCTGACCAATTTTTCTCTCTGGGAGTCAGCCTTCTGCTAATAAAAGCAATGGGCTGGTCATGACCATCAAAATTCAGCTGAGATAGAACAGCTCCCACACCCAACTCAGAAGCATCTGTTTGGACAATGAATGGTTTGGAGTAGTCTGGACTCTTTAGGATAGGTGCTGTGCACATGGCCTGCTTTAGGTCATCGAATGCTTTTTGACAGCCTGCTTTCCACTGAACTTTCTTTGGCATCTTTTTACTTGTCGGGTCATTAAGTGGAGTCACAATTG
Source organism: Lissotriton vulgaris (assembly GCF_964263255.1). Classification (NCBI taxonomy): domain Eukaryota; kingdom Metazoa; phylum Chordata; class Amphibia; order Caudata; family Salamandridae; genus Lissotriton; species Lissotriton vulgaris. Next base: position 956,128,669 of record NC_141687.1, on the reverse strand, counting down.
ATCCATAATTTCTGACAAATTTCCTGTAGTAACCAGTCATGCCCAAGAAAGCTCGAACCTGAGTCTGGGTGGTTGTAGGAGCCCAGTCCTTGATGGACTGTATCTTGCTCTCCAGTGGCTGAACGTGGCCTCCACCTACGAGGTGGCCCAGGTATACAACCTGTGTCTGCCCTATCTGGCACTTTGTGGCCTCGATAGTGAGACCTGCTACTTGCAGTGCCTCTAACACTTTCCTCAGGTGGACCAGGTGATCCTCCCAGGTGGAACTAAAGACAGCTAAATCATCAAGATAAGCTGCACAGAAGTCATCCAGCTTAGTGAGAACTTGATTCACCAGACTTTGGAAGGTGGCAGGTGCATTTTGCAAACCAAAGAGCATTACCACAAACTGATAATGCCCACCAGGGGTAGAAAATGCTGTCTTGGGCTTGGCTTCCTCAGCTAACCTGATTTGCCAATACCCAGCTGTCAGGTCAAATGTGCTTAAGTAGTTGGCAGAAGCCAATCTATCTATAAGTTCATCTGCCCTTGGTATTGGGTGGGCATCAGTCTTAGTGACTGCATTGAGGCCTCTGTAGTCTACGCAAAACCTCATCTCTTTCTTACCACCCTGGGTGTGAGGCTTTGGCACTAGAACTACTGGACTAGCCCAAGGGCTATCTGAGGGCTCAATGACTCCCAGCTCCAACATTTTCTGCACTTCAGATTTGATGCAGTCTCTGACATGATCAGGCTGCCTGTAGATTTTACTCTTGACTGGTAGACTGTCACCAGTGTCAACCTCATGGGTACACCAATTGGTTTGACTGGGTGTCAGAGAGAACATATGTCTAAAGGATTGAAGAACCTGTTTGCAATCCTTTTGCTGATGTTCAGAGAGGCTGCCACAAAAGACAACACCATCTACTGACCCATCATCAGGGTTCTGAGTGAGCAGGTCTGGGAGAGGGTCACTCTCCTCCTCCTGTCCCTCATCTGTGGCCATGAGCAAGCTCATGTCCTTCCTGTCGACATATGCCTTGAGCCTATTCACCTGGAGCACCCTGAGGGGGCTCCTGGGAGTTCCAAGGTCCACCAGGTAGGTTACCTCTCCCTTTTGCTCAATGATTGTGTGGGGCCCAGACCATTTGTCTTTGAGTGCTGCTGGGGCCACTGCCTCCAACACCCACACCTTCTGTCCAGGCTTATACACAGTCAGTACAGCCTTTTGGTCATGCCAAGCTTTTTGGAGTTCTTGGCTTGCCTCAAGGTTTTTAGAAGCCTTTTCCATATACTCAGCCATCCTGGTGCGGAGACCAAGTACATAGTTCACTATGTTGGTTGCAGGCTTTTTGAGAGGTTTCTCCCATCCTTCCTTCACCAAACACAGGGGTCCTCTTACAGGATGCCCATACAGAAGTTCAAAAGGGCTGTAGCCAACCCCCTTCTGTGGGACCTCTCAGTAAGCAAACAAAAGGCAGGGTATCAGGACAACCCATCTACGCCTGAGCTTTTCAGGTAGTCCATGAATCATCCCTTTTAGGGTCCTGTTGAACCTTTCAACAAGCCCATTGCATTGTGGATGATAGGGTGTAGTGAACTTGTAGTTGACACCACATTCCTTCCACATAGCAGTCAGATATCCTGACATGAAGTTTGCACCTCTGTCAGAGACACCCTCGTTAGGGAAGCCCACTCTGGAGAACACTCCAACTAGGGCTCTTGCCACAACAGGTGCTGTAGTGGTCCTAAGGGGAATAGCTTCAGGATACCTGGTGGCATGGTCCACCACCACCAGTATAAACTTGTGCCCTGATGCTGTCTGGGGTTCCATTGGACCAACAATGTCAATCCCCACTCTTTCAAAGGGTACCCCCACCACAGGCATTGGTATAAGGGGGGCCTTTGTTGTGCCACCTGACTTATTACTGGCTTGGCAAGTGACACAGGAGCGACAAAACTCCTTGGTATCTTCATTCATGTGGGGCGAGTGAAAGTGTGAGACAAGCCTGTCCCAAGTCTTTGTCTGTCCCAAGTCTTTGTCTGTCCTAAGTGTCCTGCAAGGGGAATCTCATGGGCCAAGGTAAGAAGGAAACCCCTCTGTGACAAGGGGATGACCAGCCTCCTGGTTGCACCAGGCTTGGGGTCTCTTGCTTCAGAGTACAGAAGTCCATCATCCAAGTATAACTTGTGGGTACCTGTGGCGTTCCCTGCAGCCTCAGCAGCAGCTTGCTGTCTGAGGGTTTCAAGAGAAGGGCAGTCTAACTGTGCCTTCCCCAGGTCTTCTCTGGAGGGTCCCCCTGAACCCAGAAACTTAACCTGACCAGGTTCAAGTTCTTTAGGCTCAGTTTCCCTCAGCTCTTTGAGGTCAGCCTCCTCTGAGACTTGATTCTCAACCTGGGGCAAGGGGGAAGGCAATGCCTTAACCCTACTGCTCTTCTTCTTGGAAGGTGTCTGGTCCATTGTTCCAGGATCCAGCACCTGTTCAGTGGGGCATCTTCTGGCCTGTGACCTAGTCACAGCAAGCACATGTGCTGGCAAGCCTAACATCTCCATGTGAGTCCTCTGCTCCACTTCTGACCATAGTGATGACTCCAAATCATTGCCCAACAAACATTCAACTGGGAGGTCTGAACTAACCACAACTTTCTTTTGGCCACTTACCCCTCCCCAGGAGAAAGCCACAATTGCCATACTATGGTGGGTAGTGACATTGCTGGCATTGGTCACTAGGTAGTCTGTACCTAGTATGATCTGTCCAGGGTCCACAAAGTTAGGTGTCACCATTGTGACACTGGCACAAGTGTCCCTATAGGCCTGAGCCATCTTTCCATTTATAAAAGGTGTCTGCCTGTATTTGCTCAAAGTATTGGGACTTGCATCAGGGGATATATCCATATCCCCTGTACAGACAAGGACAGCCTGAGTGAGTGTGCCAACTAAGTTGTCATACCCCTCAGATCCCAAGGTTAACCCAACTAATCCCTTGGGAGGTGCACTACCACTACTGACTGTACTAGGGGGTGCAGGTGCCTTAGGGGCTGCAGTGGTAGGAGTTTGCCCTCCTTTCTTGGTGCACTCACTAAACCAGTGAGTTTTACTTTTACAGTATTGACACCACCTTTTAGACTGGCCTTCTTGAGTCTTCCTTTTCTGCTGTGAAGCCTGACCCCCACCCTCTTTGGTTTGTTGGGGGCCTGTCGAAGACTTCTGGTCATTTTGCTCATTCTTATTGTTACCCTTCTGGTCTGCTTTCTTCTGACCACCCTGGTTCTGCTTAACCCTTGTTCTGACCCATCTGTCTGTCTTCTTTCCCAATTCTTGGGGAGAGGTCAGATCCGAGTCAACTTCAGGTGCTGATGCAACAACTGGTTCTGACAATTGTTTAAAATCTGTTCCCTCATGATCAGATTATGCAATATTGTGTAATCAGTAACCTTACTGCCCAGCAACCAGCCCTCCAAAGCCTTAGTGGCACAATCCACAAAGTCAGACCAATCCTGAGACTGAGTTTTCTGGGTATCCCTGAACAGCAACCTGTACTGCTCAGTGGTTAAGCCAAACCCATCTATCAGTGTGTATTTCAGGACTTGGTAATTGTTAGCATCCTCAGCTCTAGTAGTGAGGAGCTTATCTCTACCTTTGCCTTCAAAGGAGAGCCACAAGACAGCTGCCCACTGACTCTGGGGGACGCACTGGACAGTGCAGGCCCTCTCCAGAAAGTTATCCATTTGTGGATAGCATCCCCTTGTTTAAAGGGGGGCACTGTCTTACTCAGGTGTCTAGTGTCTAAACTCCTGTCCTTTTCTCTAGGTAAAATGCTGCCACCAGTGGGGTCTACCCCACTCAATTTCTGCTCTCTAGCAAAGGCAAGTCTCTCTTTGGCCAGGGCAAGTTCTTCCTTTTCAATCCTCAGATTGACTTCCCTCATCTTAGCTTCATGCTCTCTTCTCTGAGGGGATGTCATCCCTCTGTGAGAAGAGGTCTGAGAGCCATTGGTTCGAATGGATCTGTTAGAACCTCTGGATAGAGAGCTAACTCGTCCATTCCCAATGTTAAGCCTGCCTGAGAGTGGGCCTGGGGGTCCCCCAAATCCATTCTCATGCCTGCTTAAGTTGGTCCTCGTGAGTCTACTGACTTCTACCTGACCCTTGTCTGCCTCATCCCCTGACACTTCCTGATCCTCCTCCTCTCCTTCACTGACTGTTCCATTGAGATGTAGGTCAGGGTCCCCAAGGGTTCCCTCTAAGGGGGGCATGTTCCCATCTGGATTAGAAGGGTCTGTGTTAGCAGTCCTTCTGGCATCATAAGTCTCTAAGAGACCAATCAGGAATGGGATTGTAGGGTTAGAACCCTGTTTTAGCTTTTTGGAGCTACACACTTGTCTCATCTCCTGGAAGCTAAGAGCTGCATATCTTGAGACGACCTGTGGAGGGTCAACTGACACAAGGGGGGGCCTCTGAGTTCCCTCCTTTGTCTGACATGCTTTTCTAGTGAGGTGCAAGTGGTGCACTTACCTACACTATTTGTTTGCCTACTGATCCTTTGCTAAGAGTTGTAGTCAGGGTGTGCTAGGCCCTGTTGAACTACAACAGCTGGTTCAGTAGAACTCAGAGTATTCTAAGCTAAGTTATATGTACCTTGGTACTTATGTGATCTTGCAAATGATATTCTTAGGATACGTGTGGTAAAACAGCAAGCTCAAATCCCAACCGCTGCTCACCAATGTGAGAAGTTGGCCTGATATGCAGTGCTCACTATTCTAGTGATCACTATGTATCAGTCCAAACGACCCTTATTGATGATTGGTTGTAAGTCAACCTTATAGACCAGCTATCCTAGTAGCATGGACAAGAGCAGTCTTAGGCTAAACTCTAGAGGAAGTGTTAAGCCAGCTGTTATACCATCACATATACCCCTTGAACACCAAGTGTAAGGACACCACACAAGTTGTTATGAAAATAAAAGGATATTTATTTAGAACACAACAGCCCTGGACTCTTTATGAGGACAGGGCGCTAAGCACAATACAAAGCTCTTAAAGAATTTCTGAAAGTCGCACAATTTACACAAATGCCCGAGGGGCACGGAAAACCATATACTACAAAAGTGGAGTGCGAAATTACTAGCAGGTAAGTACTACTCTCAAAGACTTTAGAAACGCTAGGCCCACAATACAGAACCCTTGGATTAGAAGCAGGAGGCCTAGGGACGTCGTGTGCAGAGTGGAAACTCTCACGCGTAATGCGGGACAAAGTCTATGGTTGCTAGAAATTACAAAGTTAGTGTTCTCGGGCGAACCCGACTAGGTAGGTCAAAACGAAAGTGAATCTAGACACTTAGAGAGTTGGTCTACGCTGGAGCACCGGGGTACTCGGTTTACCTAGCCCAGGGGCTGCGGCTGCATAGGGTTCAAGTGTCGTCGGGTTTCTTCGTCGACGAACCAGGAGCCTGAAGTGGAAGTTGCTGGCAGGCGACCAGTGAAGAGGTTCTGGGCCGATCCAAGGACTGGATCAGCTGAAGAGGGTACCTGTAAGCAGAGGGGACCAAGTTCTGAATCACTAGCCAGTGATTAGATGGGCACCAGGATGGCACCGGATGAAGTGACCTCGACCAGGTGAGTGGGCGACGCTGGGCTCTGCAGTCTCTCGGACCAGGAGGCGTTGTCGGCGACCAGGATGGAGGTGCGAGCTGTTCCACGAAGGTATCTGCTGTCGGCGATGCTTGACCCAGGATTGGGGCAACAACTCTTGGCAAATGCAAGCCCACGCGGTGGACTCAAAATGGCATCTGGAGTGGACAAAGAGGGTCCGGGGTGCTCCTCTGTTGGAGGGGAGCGAGGGCCAGTCTGGAGCAACCAGACCAGCGATGGAAGTGTTGTCGTCCATCGTCACGAGGGCTACAAGCCAGCAGGCAAGTGGCCGGACAACGCGGTGAGCAGCAAAGAGCAGAAGGGCCCCACACAGATCTCGTGGATGCTGGGGGGCTGGACTTCGGTGCTGGAGCTGCTCGGGGTTAGGGCTTCTCAAACCCCAAAGCATTCACTCGAGGATCCCTCGGCGGTCGTGCTGGATAAGCGTAGTGCAGTTCTGAAGATGGCCGGTCCCACGAGGTCTTGTCACACCCACGAATCTCAGCTGGGCTGATGATGTAGGTAGAGGTCAGAGGTGCCAGGGAAGCCGGGTCTCGTCGTGCTGGTCGGTCTGGTTCCGGAGGAAGGACGTGCAGCAAACCGCAGGTTACTTAGTTGGTGCTCGCAGATGCAGGGTGACTACTCCTTAGTCACAAGGGAGAAATCTTAGGAAGAAGTCTTGAGTTCTTGAGTTCCTTTCGTAGAAAGTCGTTTCAGGATTCAAAGATGATCTAATTTGGAAGGGTCCTTGCTCCCACCTTTATTCTAAAGAAAGGCGCTGGTACGGGACTAGGCCCTGCATGGGTGGGACCAGGAAGGGGGGTGGTTACACCCCTCTCCCATGCCGGACTTTCCCCAGCTCAGGGGCTGGTGTGCCCCTGGAACTGGTTCAAACTGGCAGATGCACAGTGAGCACCGGGGTCCCACTTGCAGTCACCTTCCTATTCAGCCCTGCCTACCTAGGATACACAAAACCCTGTCTGGGATGGTGCTAGCACCGCCCCTGACAAGAAACCCTTTGTCCAAGCTCCCCTCGCTGGAAGGACTCCCAGCTGCAGGGGATCAGACTTGTGTCTGTGGTGGCAGCATCCATTTTGTGATGCTGAGGCTCGAGTTAACTTTAACCGGGGTTCACAGTTACATACATGTTGTGTCCCTCTAGAAGGGTGGAATGCTAACCCCGTCGCCAGAATTGGCGAGGGGTTAGTATTCCAATTCGTATGACACCTTACTCGACATGTTTTGAAAAAGCGATACCAAAGATAGCAAATAACCGCGAGGATTATAATGCACTTAAGAGTATATGGTACGCGTTATCATAGAACAGCTATTAGGACTTGGTTCCGCAAGCTGCAGCATGGCTCAACTCATTCCAGAGCACCATCTCACATAATTCCAAGCACTCCGCCTTCAGTATTGTTAAGGGCTGCCATAGGAGTGACTGATAGGAATACATGTGTCCATTTTAGGGTTAGATATAGGTATACTATATCTACAGCAAAGGGTGATTACACCACTTTGCCCCAGCTGTCGTGCAGCCAGTTGTGTCAGATTTAGATGGCCAGCCAGGGGTGGCATAATACATGCTGCAGCCCCTGGTAGGCCCTGGCTACACCTATGCCCTGAGTTACAGGGTCTGATAAGGTGGCCCAGTACCAATTGGTAAATGCACCTAAGGTACACGTGTCAATTTAGTGAGAGAACAGCTAGGCTGTGGGTGTGATTAGCAGGCCCACAGCCAGAGAAGTCGTAAACCAGTGAAGCAAAAAGCTAAAATCTGGGGTGATCATAGGATTGCAGACCCTACTCTCCTACACACTATACCAGTGTTGAGGGTACAGATGCATGAGCCCTGTACCCCTACAGTGCGTAAGGCCATTTTTAGACATAGCCCAGTGCTGCCATTAAGAGTATATGGTGCTGGGAGTTTGTCATTACGAGTTCCACAGCACCATAATGGCTTTACTGACAAACTTGGAGGTTTGGTATAAAACTTCTCAGCACATTAAACCCACATTGATTCCGGTGTGGCATTGAATGAAAAATACACTCAGAGGGCATCTTAGAGATGCCCCCTGAAAACTGATCTAACTCTAGTGTCCTGGCTGAGTGGCTGCTCGCCAGCTGCCACCACCAGACATGTTTCTGGACCCCTGGGTCATAGAGATCTTCTGCTCTCGGGTATCTGAAAAAATGCACATCCTGGGACGAGGTGCCAAGCCTCCTCCCCCTGGATGAGCAGGGTCCACGAAGGGGAATCTTCAAGGGTTTGCCGCTTTTGTGATCTACCCTAGCCATTTGCTGCTTCCAGCAACTGGCCCCCACCATTTCCGATTCCCCACTTTGGGCGGGAGAATGGGCGGGAAAACCAAATGAGGAAGGGAGGTGTGCCCACCTTTTCCAACCCCACCCCTCAGATGGGTGAGGAGAGGTGAAGCACAACTGTCAGTCTCTGCCAGCTTACAGATGGGGGGGACCCAGCCAACCAGAGAGAGGCATATGCCCCCTTCCCACTGAAGTGTGGCATAATAGGGGGGTACCCACCTCCTGGAAGAGACCCATTGGTCCTGACTTGTACCTATCTGTAATGCCCCTAAATTTAGTATTATGGGGTAACCCTGAACCTTGCTTCCTCAGTCAAGAACCGACCAGAAGAAGAGAAGGACCGAAGCTGCACTCTGCAACAAGTTACATTCATTTCGACTTGAGATTCAAGTCAGGCTTAATGTAATACGTTGTTTGATACCTTGGAGTACCCACTTTGATCGCACCATTCAGGTGTTATCTGAGCTGATGGGTCACTGTGTAACCTTGTACTCCTCAATTGGCGACCAAGTCTTTCCACAGTAAAATTATATGTTTGTGTCTTTTACGGTCAGGACATAGAAAGTACATGTCCTACTTGTTTCATATGTTGCACTCTGCCTTTAGGATTCTGTAGGCCTGCCAGAGAGGTGACTTACAACCACATACAGGGAAGTGGTTGCTTTGCCATTGTTTTCAATGAGAACGTTGGACTAGCAGTGCTGGACTGCTCTACCAGTCTGCAGTGGCTGCCTGGGGGTATTGAGGGACCTCCAGCATGCACAACCAGGTTTGCACTCCCTGTGATACCTCTCTTACTTAAATGAATTGGGTATCAAGGTACCATTTACTAGGGACTTATAGGTAAGTTAGCCATTTCCCATTGGGTATAGCCAATTCGATATATACTTAGGGTCTGGACACTGGTGATGAGGTCTGGCTAACAGGCCTCAGAGCACTGTCAGTCAAGAACCCAGCAGCATCAGTCAAAAACTAAAGAGGGCATAGAAAAAAAGCATTTCCTTGCAATTTGTGACCATTGAAATCAAGCAATAAATGACAATCTTCAAGGATGCTTCACAGTAACCACTGTCTGCGCAGTATCCACAGTCTACCAACAGGACTCCTCCTTATTTCTGTTATGTGAAACAAGCGTAAATGCTGTTCTATATGAGGAATTCTTTGATTTCGATTAAGGGTGTTTAAGAGAATGTAGATACTGAAATATTGGTAGTACGCATCTGGAGACACCGAAAAAATACGTTCCTCTAAAGAGTGATGTAGTGTTATTGTAATGCTCTCCTGACAGCTGCATATAGTTCTCTTTTCTTAATCCTGAATATTGTAGACTTCTTAGGCGTGTCTGCATCTGGTCAGTGATTGTAGTGTGTACAGCAATGTTATATGTTGCCTCTTAAGTATGGGCATTTTATGGTGTGGTTTCGATTTTTATGCATCTTTCTAGGTACCAGTTCCTTTGCTTATTCCAACAACTCTGGATAATGCTGACAAGATAATCGAAACCATCCAGGATATCAAGGAGCAGATTCCAGCTGATCCATTTGAAGCTGACCTCCTCCAAATGGCTGAGATGATTGCGGAGGATGAGGAGAAGGAGAAGACTCAGTCACATGGTGGTGAGTGTGACCCAACAGTCTTTTGACGTTTTTGGCTGACCATGTGACTTGGGATGAGGACGTAAGAATATAGGCACTGCTCTTCTCAAGTGCTTGTAATCTGGAGTTTAGGCCAGTTGATTGTTCAGTTGTATTAGTCATGTTTACTTTAGTATCATCAGCCTTAGTATGATCTTGTAGCAATGTCATACCCTACATCTCTATGTTCTGAAGAGCAACTTCCAAAATTATTTCAGTATCAATGTGACATCCTGTATCCAAGTGTAACTAAATCTGTTAGCATTCACTCTGTTTTCTATAGCCCTCAAATGGCAACATCATCAGATTAATGCTCATTTAACGACTGGACAGGTCTCCTTTTGTTTGTGCAATTGCAATGACTAACATACTAGTACGTAATCCAAAGTCTACATCTGATGTCCCAATGCATTTTATGCTAGTTCCATAAGAACAAAGCAAGAGATATACCGTTTTAAACTTCTTCCTCAGCAAACTATTGTTGTCCACTTTTTAATAAGTGGTTCTGTCACTTGTATGATCATGGTTCAAGTTAGTTGGTCTTGCAGGAAAAAATCTATGCTAAATAGATTTGCAGCAGCTGCCAACAGTCCTCAAGAAGAGTTCATAGGGAGCGACAGGAACTATTGCACTGGATTGAGATATCGCAGCAGTCCCTCAGAACAATGGAGTGGATGAGTAGGCCAGACATTTCCTGGATGAGCATAAATAGGTTCCTAGTGATGAAGTTCTATCAGAACATTTTTGATGTTTCAAGAACTCTAGATCCTGTCTGATCAGTGTTTCCCAAAGTGTGGTTTGTGACCCACTGGTATATTGAGACAATTTGGTGGTTTGTGAAAGGCCAGGCAACATATAAAGTTGCATTTAAAATCTGAAAGAGACACGTTAGTGATAGATTCATTACCATAGAATATCCCCAGTCGTCAGACTGGATCCAGAAACTTTTGCGTAGCAATACCCCTGCGCGTCGGTAGTCGTCGTCCGCGGCTCCACGTCCGCCGTCGGCGTAGTTAGCGCTGGAATGACGTCGCCGGAGTACTTAGACACCGCCCTCGCGCGCTGACGTCAGTTCTTCTTTTTTTTTCGCGCCAGCTAGCGCAGATCCGGAGAAGCTCTACCCCTTAGTCACTTTTTGACTAAACTTTTTTGATCTTTTGATCTGTTTTTTCTCGAGTCGTTCGACTCCTACGGTGCCGGTAGGGATGCCCGGGTTCAAACCCAGCTCCAAGTGCAGCTGACTGATGTCTGTTACCGACCCCCCATCGCCGCTGTCTCCAGTGTCTAGGCCTCGACCACAACGACCGAACCTGCTCCGACTGCCGGGCCCTGACGTCTAAGGCTAGGCGGGAGCGGTCCCGCAAGCGACTTGAGCTCCGGCAGTCGGCCCGCGCCGTTCGAGGTCCCGGTCCCACAGGAGGTCGAGGGACCGGTCGCAGGGTCAGAGCCCGGTCGTGGGGTCAGAGCCCTCGTAGCTCCGAGAGTCTGCATCGGTCTTCGGGATCAAGATCCTCAGGTAAGAGGCATGAGAGGTCGAAAAGGCGTCATCGCTCTTCCGACTCACCCTGACGCTCGCGCGACGCGGCCGGGGGGGGTACAGGTGACCGCACCCACGCGGCTCCGACGGAGTCGCGGGCGTCGCAACCTGCCCCACACCTTCCGGTCCCTGGGCACGATGCAACGCCAGAGAAGATCGAGGGGTACCTCATGGCCATGAGGTGTCTCCCTCCTCCGCCGGGCATTGTGGCGCCTTCGGGCCCAGCGGTCCTGGCAGTGGGGCCTAGCGGGTTGGGTGCTTCGGCTCCAGCGCAGTCGGGTGCTCCGGCCCCGGTGCCGCCGGCGACTTTGGTCCCGGCGCTGCAGGCCCCCACTGGATCCGGTTCCGGATCCGGGTCGTCGCCGATCGACCTCACAACTTCACCGACGCCGGCCCCCAGTGTGAAGCCCCCGGCGACGCTGTCCCCGATCCTGCTCTCGATTCGGTTCCAGCTCCGGAGCGGCGCCGCTCTCGACGTCGTATGGAGACTTTTACTTCCACAAACCGGCCCCATCCTTTGAACCTGAATTTCAGGTGATAAGTGACGAGGGAGATTGGGAGGGGTCAGGAGTGCCAGTCTCAACAGGACTGGACATGTGAGCTTGGGGATGCCAATGGACTGGACACTTCGCCAGACACTGGATTTGTCTCCCCTCCAACCGTGGCTACGGAGGAGGGGGCTGCCTACTGTGTAGTGTTGACGCAGGCGGCCAAGGCATTGGGCCTAGAGCTCCCCGTCGTGGCCGTGAGGACTAGCCTCCTCACAGAGGTCCTTAAACCGCAGGCAAGCTCGGCTGAGGCTATGCAGCCGTTTAATGAGGCCTTGTGTGACGTTCTTTTGGGCACGTGGTCCAAGCCCGCTACAGGTCAGCCTGTAGATAGGAACGTGGCCAGACGCTACCGCCCGGCTCCGGGCAACCCTTGCTTCTTGTCACCCCACCCCAAGAGCCTGGTTATCCAGGCCTCTACTTCCCAGATCGCATTCCCGACGGCTCTGCCTGATCGGGGATCCAAGAGGTACGAACAATTCGGTAAGAATGTGTTCTCGTCCCTGAGTTTGGGACTGCGGTCAGTCAATACCGCATGCCTCTTGGGCCGCTACACCCACACTCTGTGGGACACGGTCGTGGACGTGCTGCCACTATGTCCGGAGGAGGCCCGGTCTAAACTCGCCCAAACTCTTGCGGACGTTCGAGATGCGGCACGCTATTCCATCTGGTGTGGGCTTGATATCACGGACTCCCTGGGCAGAGTAATGGTAACGACGGTGGCAGTTCGACGCCATGCCTGGTTGAGGACCGCCAACTTTTCGGTTGATGTCCAGGCCACCCTTCTAGACATGCTGTTTGATGGCCGTCGCCTCTTTGGCGACAAGGCAGACCATGCGCTTGAGCGTTTTAAGGACTCCAGGGCTACGGCCAAGTCCTTGGGTCTCTCGGCCCCACGCCAGCAAACGGGTGCCTTTCGCTCCTTTCGTGGCCAAGGAAGGGTCGCTCCCACACGTGCTGCCAGCCACGCACCGCAGACTAATGCGCGGTGGCGGCCGCGGAAACCGCCGTGGCGGCCGTCGGGGACACCGGCGAGGCCACTCCACACCTTCACCTGCAGCATCCGCCTCAAAACCCTCCTAGTCCGTGCTTTCAGGCCCATGTGACGCTAGTGGGGGGCAGGGGTCGCCATCACCACTTCCACTGGCGCACTGTCACGTCGGACACGTGGGTGCTGCAAATCGTCCGAAGGGGCTACTCCCTCCCCTTCAAGGCGACCCCTCCAGCCATGCCACCGCAATACCAACGCCGGTCAGGGGATCACTTGCAACTTCTGCAAGAGGAAGATATGCCCCTCTTGGCCAAGGGGGCCATCGAGTGCGTTCCTGGGCCAGAAGTAGCGTGTGGTTATTACTCTCACTACTTTCTGGTACCCAAGAAAGGCAAAGGGGGCCTGCGCCCTATCTTGGACCTATGGAACGTCAACGGCTTCCTCCGGAAAGAGAAGTTCAAAATGCTGACATTGGCTCAGGTCTTGGCTGCCCTGGACCCAGGAGACTGGATGGTAGTGTTGAACTTGCAGCACGCTTATTTTTCACATCCCCGTCCTGCCAGCCCACCGGCGCTACCTGCGGTTCATGGTAGGCCACAACGCTTTCAGTTTACCGTGATCCCCTTCGGCCTTACCAGCGCCCCATGGGTGTTCACGAAAGTGATGGCGGTGGTCGCAGCTCATCTGCGCAGGTTAGGGGTTTCAGTCTTCCCCTACCTCGACGACTGGTTGTTGGAGGCGGGCTTGCCCCAGACAGTCGTCAGCCACCTCCAGACAACGGCGGACCTCCTGCACCAGCTGGGGTTTTCCATCAATGTGCCGAAGTCAAACCTGTGCCCCTCTCAGAAGCTCCTCTTCATCGGAGCGGTCCTCGACTCGGTGCAGTTTCGGGTTTATCCTCCCGAACAGCGGGTCCGGGATATTCGGGCTCTCATTCCAATCTTTCAGCCTTTATCCCGGGTCTCGGTCAGGTTGACGCTGCGGCTTCTGGGGCTGATGACATCCTGCACCCTTCTGGTGCATCACACCAGGTGGCGGATGCGGGCTCTGCAGTGGGACCTGAAGTTTCAGTGGACCCAGCATCAGGGTAACCTGTCCAACCATATCGTGATCTCGGAAGGCGCTGCAAGACCGCTGCAGTGGTGGCTCACGGACTGCGATTGGGTCAGCGGCAGGTCCCTCTCCCTTCCCCAACCGGAGCACGTAGTTGTGACGGACGCGTCCCTCCTGGGCTGGGGAGGCCTCATGGGAGAGGCGGAGATCAGTGGCCTCTGGTCTCCGGCGGAGTCCCGGCTCCATATCAACCTTATGGAGCTGCAGGAGATTCGTCAAGCACTGAAGGCATTTCTCCCCTCTGTCCGGGGGAGTGTAGTGCAGGTATTCACGGACAACACCACCGCCATGTGGTACTGCAACAAACAGGGCGGGGTGGGGTTGTGTACCCTATGGCAGGAGGCTCTGCGCCTCTGGCAGTGGCTGGAACAACAGGGCGTGACCCTGGTGGTTCAACACCTGGCAGGTTCTCTGAACGCCAGGGCGGACGAGCTCAGCCGAAGGTGCATGTTGGATCACGAATGGCTTCTGAACTCGGACGTGGCGCAAGGCCTCTTTCTGCAGTGGGGAGAGCCTTAGTTAGATCTATTCGCCACCGAAGAGAATGCGCAATGTCATCAGTTCTGCGCGTTGGAATTTCCAAGGCGGCACTCGCTCGGGGATGCTTTTCGTCGCGAGTGGAGTTGCTGTCTGTTGTACGCCTTTCCGCCTATACCACTTCTGCCCAGAGTGCTGAAGAAAATCAAGCGCAACCGGGCTCACATCATCCTCGTGGCTCCGGACTGGGCGCGAAGGTACCGTATCCTGAGCTACTCAGTATGCCAGTCGATCCCCCCGATTCGTCTGCCTCTTCAGGAGGACCTTCTGTCGCAGCAGCAGGGGACGGTCCTCCACCCGAACCTGTCCAGTCTCCACCTCCATGCTTGGAGATTGAGCGGCGACAGTTGAGGCCATTTGACTTTCATCCTGAAGTCTGTAATGTCATTCTGGCAGCCAGGCGTCCCTCCACAAAGTCTGTATATGCTTGCAGGTGGAACAGATTTGTGGCATGGTGCACAGCAAAGGCTGTGGACCCTCTCAATGCCCCTCTCTCTGAGGTTATCCTCTTCCTTCTTTCTCTTGCCCAGCAGGGCTCTGCTCTGGGCACTATCAAGGGCTACCTTTCTGCCCTTTCGGCCTTCTTAAGGCTTCCTGATCAGCCTTCTTTGTTCAAGTCCCCCATTGTAAACAGATTCTTAAAGGGCATCACTCATTTGTTCCCTCCAGTTCCTTTCGTGATGCCCCAGTGGGACTTAAACCTGGTTCTAACTTACTAGATGTGCGCTCCCTTTGAGCCGCTTCATAACTGTCCTCTCCGTCTTCTTACTCTTAAGACTGCTGATCGAGGCATGTGGGCTGCTGAATTCATATCTGTGCATAGATCGCCGCCTAGTGTTGGGTCCGGATGATTGCACATTGTTGTCCTGGAAGAGTCTTCGAAGTATCACAAGACAGGTGTCTCCTCCCCCGGACTACAGTGCGCATGGGCATCCTCTCCATCCTCAGATTGTTTTTTTCCGCCATTGCGTTCGGATGTACTTTTCTTTACTCGAGTTCGGAAACTTTCTAAAGGCCAAAAGGCCTTCGAGGTCGTCGGTATTGTTTCGATCGGTGCCGAGTTCTTGTTCCAGTTTTCTTGAGCAGGACGTCGAAGAGAGCCGCGTGGCCTTTTCGACACCGGAGGTCTGATCGTCGATTGAACGGAGCCCGTTCAAACGATGCCCCCTCTGTAACTCTAAGTATCCGCACATTGATGTACACCCGGTGTGCAACAAGTGCTTATCACCGGAGCACGAGAACAACTGTCTAGCTTGTGCTCGATACAGGTCGAAGAAGACGCTTAGCCTCCGACGCGCAGCGAGGCAAACTATGTCGAAGCCAGCGCCCGACCCGGTGAACATCTTCGATGAAGACGACGATGAGGTTGTCGACACAGAGGATCCAGAACAGCAGTCGGATCCCGGTTCGGATTATGGCTCCAACTATTATGAGGAAGACTAAGACAATGTCGAATATGAAAACGTCGTCGAGGTAGGGAACGACGTATCCCCCATCGGAGCCGTTGATGATGACTCGAGCAATGAACCAGGCCCAACAATGGGTACTGGGCCCGAAACAGACACTTTCAAAGGCTCAGGTCGAGGCATCGCCAGAAGGCCTTAGCCGAGATCATGAACAACATTCTTTAGCCCCGCGTCAAGGCCCGGCTAAGAAAACATCGCATGAGCCATCGGTTCCTCTACTCAAACCGAAAGCCATCGAGCCAATAACAAAACCGAAAGTGCTAAAAACAGTCTTTGAGTCGAAAACTTCGAACCCATCGGAGTCGACGAAGAAATCAAGTGTCGACGACCCTGCGGGGTCGAAAGTAAAGTGTCGAACCGAAGAACGGGGCGCTAAAGTCCGCCATTAAACCCAAGCACGTCGAACCGAAGAAGTCTACGCCATTGGACAGCGACACAAACAAAGGACTCGAGTCTCGGAAGGGTCTCGATCCAAAGCATTGGGTTGTCAAAGGCCTCGAGTCGAAGGCCAAAAGCGCCTCGAAGGACGTCTAGTCGAGGCAGAAGAGTGCGCCCCCAAAGCTGCAAGCATCGAAGTCGGCGCACGCCCAAAAAGTAATTGGCGAAAAGGCAAAGTCGGTCGGGCCTACATAGACGCCGGCGCCGAAGAAGGTCCGTCTGTCTAAAGACACTATGCCACCGATAAAATTCGGACTGCCACCGACTGCACGCCACAAGGCGCTCGATCCAAAACCTGGGGTCGAAGCCCCCAAACAGGTGTCATTAGGAAAAAGGAGTCATCCTCTGGAAGAGGACGTTATGTACCAAGAGCCCTCATATGATGACCAGTCCAAGTTACATATTGACTCAGAATCTGGTACACTTACTATTTATCTGAGGAAAATCAGATCAGAAAATACTTTGGAATCATACAAAATTCCACTCAAAAAGAAAAGGGATTCCACAACATCACCTGTCCTTTTTGAGACTGTGAGGTACTATGGCCAGGACACTTCGGCATATTCACCCACACCAACTACTGAGGATATGGGGTATGATGATGATGAACAATATAATTACCCTGCTGACAATGATCAGGATGACCAAACACAAGCCTGGACAGACCCTGCTGACCAGGGGGAATCGCAGACTATTCCTGATACTCCCTCTTATCCTGTAAAAACTTCACCAACGGAAGATACAGCTGCGTTCAACGCTTTAATTGAAAGGGCAGCACTAAATCATAATGTGAACATGCATGCTGACCCAGTTGAAGAGAACTTCCTGTTTGACACTTTCTCCACAGAGAAATCTGTTAAAACTTTGTCAATGCTAAAGGGTATCCTTAAACAGGCAGGGGACATTTTCAAGGAAACCACTAGGGCAAGGGTTATTAAACCCAGGATTGAAAGGAAATACAGACCGGCGCCTGTGGACCCTACATATATTAAGGGACAGCTGCCGTTGGACTCTTTGGTGTTGTCATATGCTCGTAAGCGCGCCAACTCACAAACTGCGGGTGATGCTCCTCCTCCAGACAAAGAATCTAAAGTACTAGGAGCTTCTGGGAAAAGGGTGGCTGCTTAAGCAGCTAATATCTGGAGGATTTCTAATACATAGCCCCTATTAGCCAGATACGATAGGGCACATTAAAACACTCTAGAGCAACTGCTGCAACATTTGCCTGAGGCCTACAAAGAGGGAACAGAGAATCTAATCCAGGAGGGTAAATTCATATCCAACGCATCCATTAAGTGTGCGCTAGACGCAGCAGACACTGCAGCCAGGGCCATCAACACAAGCGGCATGCTCAGGAGGCATGCTTGGTTGCGCATCTCCGGATTCAAACCTGAGATTCAGACCACACTACTAAATCAGCCTGTGAACCAGGATTATATTTTTGTTTCTGATGTGGACACAATCTTAGAAAAGACACAAACGGCCAAGTCCATGGGTGCCTTGCAGTCCCAACAATTTATTATTATTATTATTTAAAATTTTAAATAGCGCGCAGTTACCCTAGGGCATCCCAGCGCTTAACAGGACACCAACTGATAAAAACAGTCAGTCAGGTGCAATCAAACAGGGAACAGATGTGTTTTCAGACATTTGCGAAAGCGCAAAGTGCAGGTCTCAGCACGCAGTTTTAAAGGTAGGGAATTCCAAAGCCTCGCTGTGTTCACCGAGAATCTTCTCCCGCCCGTGTGTGCCCTCTTTACTCTGGGGACTAGGAGGAGATGTTTCTGGTCAGAACGCAACGTTCTGTTCGCTTTGTATGGCACTGCTAGATTTCTCAAAATAGGGGGTCCTGTCCCCTGGAGAATTTTGTGGGCTGTACAGAGGGCCTTAAATTTTACTCTTTCCCGCACTGGGAGCCAGTGCAATGCCTTTAGGGCAGGTCTAGCTGACTCGGTTCTGGGAGTGCCCATGAGCAGTCTGGCTGCCGCATTTTGGACCTGCTGAAGTTTGTTAAAGGTGGATTCAGGGGCACCCAGAAAGAGGGCATTGCTATAATCGAGTCACGATGTTATCAGCCCCTGAATCAACAACTTCCTAGATGGGAAAGGAAGAAGAGGGAAGATTTTGCGGGCTGAAACAGACACCTGCCGTTTTTTAGGTTTCGCTGGGGGGCGGAGCCGGTTAGGCTCCTCCTCCAGAGAAATCTAATGAGTACAGTAAGGCACTATGGAACACGCCCCCCGTCCCATTGGCTAGATCCATAAATGGAGCCTAGCCATTGGACGAGGGGCCTGTCCATCAATGCCGGACCAGACACGGGGGCGTTCCCGAGATTCTTTGGCTTTTGCCGACGTCACGCGACGCTGGGAACGCCCCCGAGTCTGGTCCGGCCCGGCCGTGATTGCTGCTGTCCTGGGCATGTTTTTCCCCGGCACGTTTCCCGCCTCCCTCCCGCCGTTCGTGTTCTCTCCCGCCCCCCCTCCCCCCTCACGCCCCCTGTGTCCTCTCCCGCCCCCTCCCGCCGTCCGTTCCTCTCCCGCCCCCCCCTGTCCTCGTAGGCCTCCCTCCCGCCGTTCGTGTTAGAAAGGGTGCAATGCTTTTAGTGAAAGAGTACGGGTACTTCTCAGGTGCTATGAGATGTCGAGTATCCCTGCACTTTTGTATTACTTTTAAAGCACTGGCTCACGTCCCTTCCCACTATCTACCTTGTTTTTATTATTTCATTGCACGGCCCGACCACACGGCCAATGCTTTTCCTGTCTCGTCCTCTCATCCCTCTCGCTAATCAGGTTTCTTTTCCTCTTGTCTCACGAGCCACACTCCAGACATTTCCGCAGTCCTAGCCTTGTACTCTACAGATGTTATCATCAGGTTCTATATTTTTATCCACTGATTAAACAGCTGTTTTCATAACACAAAGTGGTTCCGTTCTGCCCGCTACTAGCGAAACGCAGTGTGCCGTACCCACACACCAACGAGGCACGCTCTTACAAATCCCTCATTTATCTCTAAGACTTACGTTAGGAATACGAACAACTAGACCGAAAGCCCTGGGTGAGTCAACGCTCGGAATCGGACCGACTATGTTTAGTCATGCTGCAGAATCTCGGAAACATTACATAATTACCAACATTATGTCAAAAATTACAATTACTGCTATGTCGTAATTGAGCCCACTCAGTACCGCAGTAGCTGACATGAAAATCACACTCCCGAATACAACCACCCGGGGCGGGGTCAGTCAAGCTGCCTTGCAATAGGGGCATCAACCTCGGCACACGCTCACTCTCGCCCTCTGCGAGCCTGACTACACAGTTTACAATGAACATGGAGGAAGACGGGGAGATAAACGTTTTGTGCCACAAATGGCCCCATACCATGTGGGTGAATTAAGCCATTACTGGCCTCTCAGATTGTAAATGAAACCAGAACCTATAGCCCCCCTTGGCCTCAGAGTGTCTGTCCCTTAACCCCACCAGGCACACCCAGTGGACCGCACCGTTTGCTACCTCTTGTATTTTGTTTGCCCACAATTGTCATTTTTGCCTCATGTAACTTAACGTTTGCTTTTGTAATTTGTTCACTTGTAGTGTTCTTCTCATGCATCAGTTCTGTTCCTATTGTGAAGCGCTCTGACACCTTTGGGTAAAGTCTGCGCTATATAAAAACGCATAAAATAAAATAAATAAAAATCCAAGAGATTTACTCCACACAGTCTATATGAAAAACGGTAGTTTGTTTTAGTTTTAGTATGGCAACCATTCGTATGTCTAAAATGTGACAGTCACTCATTTTCTTTTATGGATTAATTTCGGATAGGAGAGAGCTTTAAAAATATCTTGGCGTTCAGTGATGCATTTTAAAGAACACCGAATGTCAGTCATAACCGCAAAACATAGTGCTTTAAGCTGATATATTTGTGTATGAAGTCAATCAATGGTATGCTACTGCCCACAAGGATACCCATTTCAAAAGTTTATATAGCTCGAGGGTAACTGTCACCAAGAACATTTCCCACGCCTCAACAAGACTGATGTGCAACATGACCTGTAGATAATCAGTTTGAATGCCGATAGCTCATTCTTTAATCCCACTGAGGCCGATAGTGACCTCGCCAAATTTTTTAAAGTAAATAGTTATGCCTCGGTTTAGAAACAATGCATCTACAATACTTACTTGTTTAATCTTTTGTTCACAAATATTGTCCTTGCGGTGCCTAGTTTATTCTGCTGGTCTGTGGTGAGTGTTCCCTGCACTCTGCCCGTTCCATGAAACCTCGCTGCGTCATGTTACCCCCGAGCTTCTCGCCTCTCGCCCCTCCCCCACACTACCATCACGCAGCCTAGCAGTGTGCCATGCAGGTAGAGTTGCTAGTTTCTCCATCTGTCAGCACAGAAAAAAATGTATATCTGAAAAGATGGTGGGCGTACCTCTATGACCCACTGATAGTAACAACGATTGAAATGAAACTGAAATGCGCAGCTCACAATGGGGCACGGGGGCAGCTCGCTGGGCGCTGCAGCGGGTCCCCGCGGAGCTATGTGGGTGGCTTGAAGTGCTCTTTTGGAATTACAGGTGACCCGGCCCCGCCTCCAACTTGTGAGGGTACATTTAGCTATACACCTACCGCCACCCTGTCGGGCTTCGATATTGCAGTTTCCCGGGCATACACAGAGCTCCAAGGTCGGCGCATTAACCCACCCTACAATTTTACTAGAATTGGAACCTTTAAACCAACCGGCTCGCACAGAGCTCTGCAGTCGGCGAATTAACCTACCGAGATTGGAACAGGCGATCCGCTGAGTACACGTAGAACTCCATTGCCTCACCGCGCTCTCTTAGGGGGACCTAGAACTAACCCACACACGCGTTCCTGCAGATCGTGAAGTAACTGTTAAGAGGAGGGGCAGGCTCCCCAAACGTAGCCTCCAGGAATCAAAGTCTTTTGCACCCGAGCTCCACGGTTGAACCGCTGCAGCCTCTTTTGGGTGGCCGTAGTCACCTTCTCTACCCTCCTCCTGGGGCACTATTACACCGCAGAGGACCGCCGACCTCAAAGTTGGGGAACCAGGTTCAAGTCTCGGTGGGGACGCTAAACATCCTGTAATTGTATAAAAAACTGCAAAAAGCACAAATTTCAAATGTTATCGACCTTTGGAGGATGAACATCTATTCGACCATACCACCTAATTCCCCTTCACCCACCCAGCTCTAGAGTCAATGAAAATCGGTTCCTACTCCTTAAAATTTATTACAGCAGGATAGCTTTTTCATCGGGAGGGGAGGCAAAATGATGTAACCAATACAATGGGCTCACAGTGCATTATGTAATACAGTTGTTACAATAAGCGCTACCTCGCGGGCATCTTCTGACTCGGGTTTAGTGAGAACTTTCGGTGACAAAGGGCCCTTGACGCCGCCTCTCTGTGGGCAAAAAGGAGGTTTTCTATCAGTGTACCACAGTTCCGGTAAACTTCTGCAGACAGGCCTATATGTATTTAATACTAAAACATACACAACCAAGCTATGAACAACGGGGGTCACACACTGGAATGCGGTCATATGGCCAAGATCACACAACCTGTCAACTGTAGGCAGACCATGATGGGTGAATGCAAATGTGGTGCGGGGGCCTTTATCTGTACACCTTGTCTGGGTCTGGGTATGTGTGTTTATCGGCATGCGCGCCTGTGTGAGCATTAGTGTGCTTACCCCTGTGTGCCTTTTGTGTAGATTCATGTGTGTATGTCTTTTGTAGTTTGGTGTCTATACATATGTGCGTGGTTTGGAGTTTATGGACGCTGTGAGTTTGTCTTGATGCATGTGGTTCGGCGTGTGTGGCTGGTGTATGAGTTTTAGCGGTCCAGTGTGTGTGGGTGTATGTAAGGACTAGTGTATAGTTGTTGTGCTTTGGAGAGTTTGATGTGTGTTGTGGTTCAGCGTGACTAGGGAGTGCTAGGGAGTGCAGAGTGACTGCAGAGTGCTAGGGAGTGCTAGGGAGTGTAGAGTGACTGTGGAGTGCAGAGTGACTAGGGAGTGCTAGGGAGTTCAGAGTGCTAGGGAGTGCAGAGTGACTGGGGAGTGCTAGGGAGTGCTAGGGAGTGCAGAGTGACTAGGGAGTGCTAGGGACTGCAGAGTGACTGCAAAGTGCTAGGGTGTGCTAGGGAGTGCAGAGTGACTGCAGAGTGCTAGGGAGTGCAGAGTGACTGCAGAGTGCTAGGGAGTGCTAGGGAGTGCAGAGTGACTAGGGAGTGCTAGAGAGTGCAGAGTGACTGCAGAGTGCTATTGAGTGCAGAGTGACTAGGGAGTGCTAGGGAGTGCAGAGTGGCTAGGGAGTGCTATTGAGTGCAGAGTGACTAGGGAGTGCAGAGTGACTAGGGAGTGCTAGGGAGTGCAGAGTGAGTAGGGAGTGCTAGTGAGTGCAGAGTGACTAGTGAGTGCTAGGGAGTGGAGAGTGACTAGGGAGTGCTAGGGAGTGGAGAGTGACTGCAGAGTGCTAGGGAGTGCAGAGTGACTGCAGAGTGCTAAGTCGTGCTAGGGACTGCAGAGTGACTGCTAGGGAGTGCTAGGGAGTGCAGAGTGACTGCAGAATGCTAGGGAGTGCTAGGGAGTTCAGAGTGACTGCAGAATGCTAGGGAGTGCTAGGGAGTGCAGAGTGACTAGGGAGTGCTAGGGAGTGCAGAGTGACTAGGGAGTGCTAGGGAGTGCAGAGTGCAGAGTGCAAGGGAGTGCAGAGTGCTAGGGAGTGCGAGTGAGTGCGAGGGAGTGCAGAGTGACTAGGGAGTGCAGAGTGACTAGGGAGTGCTAGGGAGTGCAGAGTGACTAGGGAGTGCTAGGGAGTGCAGAGTGCTAGGGAGTGCAGAGTGACTAGGGAGGGCTAGGGAGTGCTAGGGAGTGCAGAGTGACTAGGGAGTGCTAGGGAGTGCTACGGAGTGCAGAGTGACTAGGGAGTGCTAGGGACTGTTGAGTGACTGCAGAGATTAAGCTAATGGCAATGTAAATGACAATGCCATTTATTTATCTGTTTTCAAAACCAACACATAAATACAAATTTTGTCATTTACAATGCCAAAAGCTCTAACTTTTCCAAAGGCGAAACCATTGCATTGTAAATGCTTGTTTAGCTTGGGTCCTGCACGAAAGATCTTGTTCCAACCAGACCCCCAAGCTCTTAATCTCCTCTTTCATGCTGGGAAGATCGCCCATACAACTAGGCCAGCTGGTCAATGGGAGTGAGGGGGCTTTATTCCCAAGCAGCATTATCTCTGTCTTAGAGCCATTCAGCTTGAGAGCTGATTCGTCCATCCAGGTGTGGACTTCCGACAGGCATGAGTGCAGCAAATTTAGAGGAGGTTCCTTTTGTCGCTCCAGTAGCAGAGGAGCAACACGAGGCCAGGCATCACAACAAATTCCATACAATAAAGGGAGCACGCAAACCACCTACAATAAAAATAATAGAGGTGGATACCGTGGCAACAGCAGCAAAGGCAGAGGACGGGGGGAATAACAACACCAGATCCTCCGCCAATACTAAACAGTGACGCCTTGTCACTGCCCCCGGACCATATAACACCGGTCGGGGGCGATTACAACAGTTCCTGCCAGTCTGGGAGAGCATTACCACAGACAGGTGGGTGAGACAACTTATTCAGTACGGCTATTGTCTAGAGCTAACCTCCACTCCACCCAACATACCCCCAAGACACCGTCCTATGTCAGCAGAGCACAGAGACTTATTGCAGCAAGAAGTCATTAGCATGCTGCAAAAAGGGGCCATAGAACTCGTCCCTACCAGTTCAAGGTACTACCTTTCGGGGTGACAACAGCCCCCAGAGTGTTTACCAAGTGCCTAGCGACGGTAGTGGCGCACCTGAGAAGGAACCATGTCCACGTCTACCCCTATCTGGATGACTGGCTCATCCAGGCAAAGTCGGCCCAACAATGTGCCAGCCACATGTCGCACACTATTTACCTCCTGCACAGCCTCTGATTCTCATTAAACTACGCAAAGTCTCATCTCCAACCTGCTCACGTACAACAGTACCTAGGAGCGGCGATAGACACTCTGGTAGCAAAAGCACAGCCAAACTCAGCGAGAATCAACAGTATTCTGTTGCTGATTCCAAAATTCAGACCCCAACACTCGCTCCCAGCACGGGTGTTTATGCAGTTGATAGGCATGATGGCCTCCTGCATCGTCATAGTCCCTCACGCGAGACTACACATGCTTCCGCTTCAGGAGTGCTTAGCACGGCAGTGGAACCAGGCTCAAGGACAATTAAAAGACCTAGTGTTGGTGACCGGTCGCGCATACCACTCTCTGCATTGGTGGAACCCACAAAACCTTTGCAGGGGACGACCGTTCCAAGAGCCTGTACCACAAATAGTGCTGACGACGGACGCATGTCTCCTGGGCTGGGGAGCGCATGTCCTCCATTACACAGTACAGGGACTATGGACGACACAGCAAAAGAAGATTCACATCAACCTGTTGGAACTGATGTCAATCTTCATGGCAATGAAGGCGTTCAAGGTACATTTGTGCTACAAAAGTCGTGTTGATCCGGACGGACAACATGACTGCCATGTACTACATACAGAAGCAGGGAGGGACACACTCTCCACAGTTGTCACATCTAGCGCAGAGCATGTGGAAGTGGGCCATTCAGAGGAACATATTCCTCATGGCGGAACACCTCCCAGGCAGGGACAACCAGATGGCGGATCTGCTCAGCAGACACAGACACCAGATGCACGAGTGGGAGATAAATCCCTCAGTGCTGCAACCGTATTTCCAGCAGTGGGGTCACCCAGAGATGGACCTGTTCGCCACAAGGGAAAACCCAAAATGCCAAAGCTTTGCCGCCAGGTTTCCACATCCGCAGTCTCAGGGCAATGCGATATGGATGAACTGGTCAGGCAGGTTTTCGTACGCTTTTCCCCCAGCCCTGCTCATTCCACTAGTGGCGCTCAAACTGCGACAACACTCCATGACACTCATCCTAGTTGCTCCAACGTGGGCGAGGCAACTATGGTACACCACGTTCCTAGAACTTTCCGTGGTGCCTCATCAAAGGCTGCGATTAACACCCAGTCTTTTTACGCAGAGCCATGGAGACATTCAGCACCCAGATTCGCAATAGTTGAACCTTGCGATCTGGCTCCTGAAGTCATAGTTTGGTTACCTGAACTTGCCTCCTGACGGTATGGATATTATCAAAGAGGCAAGAAGACCTACAACCAGAGCGTGCTATGCGGCGAAGTGGAAACGATTTGTCATCTATTGTACCAATAATGACATAAATCCGCTAGATGCATCCACTCAAAACATCATATGTTACCTGTTACATTTACATAAATGCAATCTAACCTACAGTTCCATACGTATACATTTGGCTGCGGTGGCAGCTTCTCTTCAGAACAGGCAACACCTTTCACTCTTCAGAGTACCTGCTATTAAAGCTTTTATGGAGGGACTCAAATGAGTGATTCCTCCACGACACCCACCTTCCCCTGTCTGGAACCTCAACGTGGTCCTAACCAGACTTATGGGCCCACCTTTTGAACCTCTACACTCGTGTGAGATTCAATTCCTAACGTAGAAAGTGGCTTTCTTAGTGGTGATTACATCACTTAGGAGAGTTAGTGAGCTACAAGCCCTAACTATTCAGGAGCCATTCATACAAATTCATGCAAATAGGGTAGTGCTACGTACAAACCCAAAATTTATGCCAAAGGTGGTATCCCAGTTTCACATCAATCAGACTATCAAACTGCCAGTGTTCTTCCCAAATCCAGATTCAGTGGCAGAAAGAGCTCTACATACCCTGGACGTTAAGAGCTCTCCTGTACTATATAGACAGAACAAAACCTTTCAGGAAAACTAAGCAACTGTTTGTTGCCTTTTCACCACAGCACAAAGGCAACCCCATTTCCAAATCAGGTATAGCCAGATAGATTAAGTGCATACAAATTTGTTATCAGAAAGCTAAACGCACATTAACAGTTCCCCCAAGAGCGCATTCCACATGCAACTTAGGGGCATCCATGGCTTTCCTGGGAAACATTCCTCTAGAAGACATATGTAGAGCAGCCACATGGACTACCATACATACATTTACCAAACACTACTGCGTAGATGTACACTCCAAGCAGCTGTTGGACAGGCTGTACTAAAGACTCTTTTTCAGGCTGCTGCAGCTGGCACGGGCAACCACCGCTAAGAGGGACACTGCTATACATTCTATGCACAGATATGAATTCAGCAGCCCACATGCCTCGAACGGAATATGCTACTTACCAGTATGCATCTGTTCTTGGCATGTAGGGCTGCTGACCATCATATCGCCCTCCCTCCTCCCCGGTGTCTGTCGCAGCTTTAGCACTCAGAATTATTCTCTAGCATGGACATCACTTACTGTATCATACTCCATCCCTGCCACAATGGCGAAAACAATCTGAGGATGGAGAGGATTCCCATGCGCACTGTAGTCCGGGGGAGGAGCCACCTATCTCGTGATACTTCGAAGACTCTTCCAGGACAATAATGTGCAATCATCCGGACCCAACACTAGGCGGCGATCTATGCACAGATATGAATGTCAGCAGCCCTACATGCCAAGAACAGATGCATACTGGTAAGTAGCATATTCCTTCCTGGTTGCCATCACCTCTGCCAGGAGAGTGAGTGAGCTCCAGGCTCTTTCCTCTAAACCTCCTTTCCTTTCGGTCCATCCGGACAAGGTTGTGTTGTGGACAAAACCCTCTTTCCTGCCCAAGGTAGTCACAGCCTTCCACATCGGGCAGTCCATCACCTTGCCCACCTTCTTTCCGCCTCTGCATCCCTTGAAAGAGGAAGAGAGGCTCCACCGTCTGGACCCAAAACGTGCGCTCTTACTATCTGGATCGCACACGCCAATTCCGGGTGGATGACCGACTCTTTGTTGGTTACGTGGGCGCTAAGAAAGGACGGGCGGTGCACAAGAGGACCATCTCTCGGTGGATCGTGTTGAGCATCCAAGCGTGTTACTCCTTGGCTAAAAAGGAACCTCCTGTTGGGCTGAGGGCCCACTCCACTCGGGCCACGGCGACTACTACTGCCCTGGGCCGTGGAGTCCCCTTGCAGGACATTTCAGGCAGCTACGTGGGCCTCGCTGCACATGTTCGCAAGACACTACTGCCTGGACAGCCAAGTCCGGAGGGATGGCTTCTTTGGCCGTTTCGTCATCCAGGACTTTCTGGTGTGATTATTGGTTCGCAGACCCACCACCGGGGTTGGTATTGCTGGGGTATCTAATCTAAGGTAAGGAATCTATCACTAACATGTCTCTTTCAGATGCTCAAGTTACTACTTGTGTAATGATATATCTGTAAGAGACATTAGTTAGTGATAGATTCCTTACCGACTCACCCATCCTCCCCGTTCTGCAAACCAATATCTTGGGTTAAGGTCACCCCCTTTCAGGGCCCTAGTTTCATGGCACCTGTGTTGGTTCTGTCATGGCTCTGCGTATCTGGCGCGGAAAAACTGTGTATAAGAACTGACGTCAGCGCGCGAGGGCGGCGTCTCAGTACTCCGGTGACGTCATTCCGGCGCTAACGACACGGACGCGGAGCCGCGGACGGCGCTACTGACGCGCAGGGGTATTGCTACTCAAAAGTTTCCGGATCCAGTCTGATGCCTGGGGATATTCTAAGGTAAGGAATCTATCACTAACTAATGTCTCTTACAGATATATCGTTACACAAGAAGTAACTTGTGCTTCTGTATTTATCGTCTCGCATTTGCTGTGCTTCAGTGACAAAGGTCAAATGTCATCGCTCCAGTATTGTAACTTTCATAGAATCACATGCTTGAATCATTCTCCGTCGTCAAGATGGGAGTCCCTGGCATATTAAAATAGCAATTCAAACTTAACATAAACCAGCAAATTTGCCTAGGC
This sequence comes from Lissotriton vulgaris, assembly GCF_964263255.1. Taxonomy (NCBI): domain Eukaryota; kingdom Metazoa; phylum Chordata; class Amphibia; order Caudata; family Salamandridae; genus Lissotriton; species Lissotriton vulgaris. The sequence goes on along the minus strand of NC_141687.1, from coordinate 956,100,527 downwards.
CTATTTCAGTTTTGTAACCTAACTCGCTTGTTAGGTAAAAGAGACCAAACCTCAGTTTTGTAACATATCTCGCTTTTTAGGTAAAAGAGACCAAACAGGCTTCAGCCAATTAGAACAACCTACCCTCTAAAACACTCTACTTTTTCTACCGTACATAGTACTAGGGAGTCTTCACTGAGCTCTTTAATTTTACTAAATCAGGGTTTTTATAAACCGTTTAACCAATGTAGTACTGATTGTACCATCTTATTCAGTATATATTTGCTTACTTCTGACTTTATGATTTCTGATAAGAAGGAGAGACTCTTCAGAGCCTGTGCCACCTGCTCTAAGAAAATACTTCATTCTGACGATCCTCACAGCAATAGCGTCTATTGACTTTCTCCCAACCACAAGGCAAAAGATTGCCCGTCATGTCGTACCTTTTCTACAAAGACATTAAGCGATCGTGAGAGGTGCCTTCTTATTTGAAAATAAAAAAAGTTGAAAGCCAGGAAGGACTTCTTTCAAGGGACGACATTGAAAAGGCATCTTTTTCATCTTCTAGAAGATCTCAAAAGAGGGAAATTTCTCTTCAGGCACACTCATCCTGTGACCACCCCAAAAAAGCCTCCAAAAAGACTTACAGGGGTACTCTATCTCAAGTGAAAACGAGAGAAAAGGACATTACTCAATGGACAGCAAGACAAAAAGGCAAGTTCTGAGCCTCCAACACCATCCCCATAAGGCAAGTATGCTTTTAAAAAGCCTTTATTTTTACCCCCTGGAGATAAACTGTTGACATACTCTACCGTCAACAAAGACTTCCTCGACGACAGCAGCAACAAACAAATTCTCATCGTCTATGCAGAGCGATGTCCACCAATAGAAAGTGCCTTACAACAACTCCCTAACAACGAAGGACCTGAACCACAACTCCTTAACAACGAACTTAACCTGAATCGCGAGTCTTTTAATCACTAATGCATTTACGTCTATTAAGTCTTAACAATGACTTAAAATACGTTTAAAATGACCTCATAAAGCCAGTGGATGGCACTCTTAGATTTTATATGACAGATGTATTACTAGTGATAAAATGGTGGATGGCTGTATTTTATATGGTTTTAAAGTTTTGTTGTTGTTTTTTATTACAAAAATTAGTTTAGGAAACCGTTTTCTAAAATGGTGTGTTCGAGGCATATGAGCTGTAGATCATATACTTGTGCATAGATCACCATCTGGTGTTGGGTTCGGATGGTTGCACTTTGTTATTGTAGAAGTCTTGGTAGTCACGAGATAGGTGACTCCTCCTTTGGTTAGTAGTGCGCATGGGCATCAACTCCATCTCCAGATTGTCTTTTATCGCCATCGGGTTCGGATGTGATTTGCTGTGCTCCAGGTCGGTGTCATTTTCGATACTCTTTCGGCGCACTAAGCTCTCACCATTCAACGGTATTGTTTCAATTGCGATCTCCCTCAACGTGTATCCCAAGAACCCAAAAAATCTTCGAGTCCGGCCTTTGTCGCGGGCCGTGGGCCGATCCACGCCATCAAAACCAGCATATGGAAAGGACTCCATTAAAAAATGCAAGTGTGGTGCTAAATTCACACTCACAGATCTCCACGAGGTCTGCAACCTTTGCCTCTCCCCAGATCACGAGAGTCGACACTTCCAGGCCTGTACTTCCTTCAGGTCCAAGAAAATCATATGTATTCGCCAGGCTCGACGTCACGAAATGTCTAGATCAACCGTTTCGGTGCCGGACAAAATCTTCGATGCAGGCCCTGATGATCCAGAACCAGAGACATGAGATGAACAAGCCAGCGTCTACTAAGCTGATGATTCGGACTCAGATGACCAGACAATTACTCCAGGTCAATGGAGCGTGAGTACTGAGATCGATGCCCCTGTCCTGAAAAAACACTCGGTAACACATTCACCTTCACCTTCAGGTCTGGGTCGACACCGTGACAATACTTCAGAAGCCCGGCCTTCAGTCCCAGTTCCGAAGTCCACAAAGCCTTCAGGCAGCTCGGGATTGAGCCAGCCACACCACGGTACAGAGAAACCATCTTCGGCACCGAAACAGAAACCCAAAGTGCCTTCGACACCAGTCTCTTTTGCACAAAAACATAGTCAATGCAAGACTTCAGATCCCCAAAAACATTTGAAACCTTCATAGTCGAAGAAAATTTTGGAGTCGAAAACTCCACCTAAACAGAAGAAGACTAAGACCCCTCCTAAAGCTAAAAACGACAAACCAAAGCACCACGCGGAGCCTAAGTCCTCGGTGCAGAAAAAAGACAGTGGATCAAAAAAACGGTTTAATCCAGATCTTAAACAAAAAGCATTCCATTTTGACCCTGTTACCGGTCAGGTCACTTTATGCCACCAAAAAAGAAGAAATTGGATACCTCAGAGACACTTGAGATACCCTTGAAAAAAAAAAGACTCAGCCACTTCACCTATGAGGCCTTTCTCTCCACCTCCAAAACTTCCAAACACAAAACTCTCTCCAGCACACTCTTCAGTGCCTCCTCTTTCACCTGCACTACAAGTTGATAAGAATGTAGGGGTGTGGATGAGGATGAGGATGAGGATGAGGACCTAGACCTACCACATGATGATGATAATACTGATGACACCCACAGTATCCCACCTCATGATTCTGTGGGTTATTATAATGTCCCAGATGTACCTGAGTCTGATGTATATCTCTCTAGGCCACCCCCTCCAGATGACAACATAGGGTTTGCAAAACTAATAAATAGAGCTGCACAATATCATGGGGTGCAGCTCCACTCAGACCCTTTGAAGGAAGATTTTTTATTAGAGATCTTCTTGCAGCCTGAAAAATCAACAAATACTCTCCCTATTCTAAAAGGGATGATTAAACATGCCCCTGAAGTTTTTAAAGATCCTGTCATGGCTAGAGTGCTCAATCCTAGAACTGAAAAGAAATATAAACCAGCTTGAAGCGATCCAGCTTACATTAAGGGCCAACTCCCTCTGAGTTCACTAGTAGTGGCAAATGCCAGTAAACAGGCAAATTCCCAAACCACAGGCGATGCCCCTCCGCCAGACAAAGTCTAAACTATTGGACGCATCCGGTAAAAGGGTTGCTTCACAGGCGCCAAACTTTTGGCGAATTCCTAATTCACAAGCTTTACTAGCAAGGTATGACAGAGCTCAGAGCTTGAAAAGCTCATGCAACATCTTAAAGACCAATATTAGAACCAAGGCAAATGAACTCATACAAGAGGGAGAGTTGATCACAGATACCTCTATTGAATGTGCCCCGGATGCAGTGATACAGAATCTCGCTCAATTAATACAAGTGTGTTACTACGCATACATTTGAATTTTTAAAAATTTATAGAGCGCACGTTCACTATGCAGTTTCTTGGCGCTAGAGGGATTCCTGGGCAGGGAAGGACACAGAAGACTAGGGACTAAAGGCTTGCTGGAACAAAAGAGTCTTAAGGGCCTTGCGGAACTTTATATAGGAGGGGGAGAGTGTTCCAAAAGGTGGGCAAGAGGACCGAAAATTTCTGGCCTCCCGATCTTTGTTTCTTGAAGCGGGGAGTAACTAATAAGGATTTAGTGGATGAGCGTAGATCTCTAGGAGGGCAGTAGTTGGTGATGGCAGAGTTGATAAAAGCAGGAGCTCTGCCCGCCCGAGCTTGAAAAGTAAGGCAACCAAATTTGAAGAGGGCCGTTGTTTGATGGGAAGCCAGTGAAGAGCTATGAGGAGGGATGAGGAGTGGTGAGATTTAGATAGGCCATGTGCCAGGCGAGCTGCCTGGTTCTGCACCAGCTGAAGGCGTTGAAGTGCATAGGCGGGAACACCGTTATAAATAATGTTTCCATAGTCGATCTTGGCTAAGACCATGGCCTTTACAATCAGTTTAAGTGCAGAGGGAGAGAAAAACCGGGATACTTTCCTAATAATACGTAGGGTAAAGAAACAAGAAGAAACAACAGAACTAATGTGGGAGTGGAGTGTCACATGATGATTGAGTGTGATACCGAGGGTCTTAACTGAATGAGAGGGGGTGGGAGGTAGACCAAGAGAGGGGGGCCAAAATGAGGGAGACCAAGGGTTACCACTGCCGCCAGTCAGGACCAGCTCTGTTTTATCCGGGTTGAGTTTAAGGTGGTTCGCATTCATCCAATCCCGGATAAACAGCATGACGGACTGGAAGCTAGTGATACCTAATGATGGGGAGGAGAAATTAAAAATAAGTTGGAGGTCATCAGCATAGTTGTAAACTGTGACCTCCATTTGTTGCAATGTAAAAATAAGAGGTAAAATGTAAAGGTTAAATAAAAGGGGAGAGCGAGAGAGGAGCCCTGAGGGAGATGGACAGCCTGGGTGCGGTCAGCCAGGAAGGAGCCTATCCAGGTGGGTACGCATATCTGGTTTTAAGCAAAGCATGCCAATTTGCCACCAGTCGAACTACCTACAAAACCCCCTGTGTGATGAAAGAGAAAGACCCATCAATAAAGCCCTCACATGCAAATCTAACTTTGTGGTTTATGTGCTGGAGTTCCCTTGTGGCCTGCGTTACATTGGCAGTACTATGCTGCAAGGACACAAGAGGGTACTCCAGCACATAAGGGCAATTAAAAACAAGGACTTTACCCGGTGGCCAGACACTTTAAAGAATTCCACAATGCAGACCCTAAAGACCTAAAATACTGTCTGATTGACTCCATCCCTCCCCATAAAAGAGGAGGCGACGGGGAAAAAGCCCTCAGACAGTTCGAAACATGGTATATTCTCAACCTTGATTCGAAGTACCCTAATGGGTTAAACGCTACAGAAGAATGATACACGTGCTTGTAAGCCCACTAAAAGGATTGATTTTCAATTTGGGTTTAGTCATAATAATAATAACTAACATTACCTTTTGGGTTTAAAGCATTTTATTGGTGCAACACAATTAAACAAAGCATCCAGAGCATATAAAGTGTCAAGTCACCGCGGCTAGCGCTGCACTCCTGGCGTTAGTCTCTCCAAAGGGCATCTCAACTGAGGACTAGTCGGCAGCGACACTTAAAGATAGGCAGTGTTGCAATAAAATAACATTCCCCCCCCCTCCGAACTTCCCCTCCCTGATCCCCTACCCCTCCCTCCCCATCGTCCAGTGCGCAGGCCTGTCCCTTGCCGTCTACCCCAGCCACCCTTTAGTGAAGGAGTTTAGCCCAGCGTCCATTCAAGAAGTCGGCTTTTCGGGCGTCGTAAGCCTTAAGAGGCGGAGGTATCTTGGGCAGGTGATTTCCCTGAATTCGGTGAGCAGCAGGGACCAGAACAGCTGCCAAAGGTCATCAAATTGTTCTGTATCCCCTGCCACTGTGAGCCAGCCTGTGATAGAGGGAAGCGTGGCGGTGCGCCAGTGTAGGAGAATGTTCTGTACTGCTGAGCCTAGTGCAATGGCTATCTGTCTGCCTCTGCGAGATCTAAGGGATATCTCAACCCGTTCGGGAGTCCTAATAATATTTATGCTGGGAAGCGTGGCAGTTTCGTGTCGAAATGAGTCTTTGTCATCGATCACCACTTTCTGGTAAGATTCTAGGAGCGGACAGTCCCATAGAATGTGTGTCAATGTGCCCACCTGCCCGCATCCCCGCCAACAAAACTGGTCGACATGTTTCAGCCCGTTCGGGCTTTCATCAGGACCCACAATATACACTTCCCCTCGGCTCAGTTCCAGACCGAGGTAACGACGAACAGTGTGTAGCCTCTTTGACCTGAGTGAGTGCCACGCAAGGTGGGGCCTTTCCTCCCTACAGTGATGGGAGAGATCCTGGATTAAAAGACCACACAATTGGTAGGTCTACACAATCTTTTGTTTTTATCACTGTCTGTGATAAATGTTGCAGTAGTGTATATTGTAGGTCCTGATGAAAGCCCGAACGGGCTGAAACATGTCGACCAGTTTACATCTATGATATATAGTTATATTTCTTAAAGACTATATTCACTTTGCTTTTAGACATGCCGTTCTGATGGTCACTTCCATTAAACTTGTTCTTTAGACATCAAAACAGGCATTTTTAACATTTTTGTCACCACTTCTGTTTCACACAAAAAAAAAAAAATTTGAGCACTGCAACCCACCCAATCAGCCTGTATGACACTCTTTGAGAGGTTTTTTCTATGTGATGATCCAATCCCAGCCATCCTCACCAGATATACTGAGGGTATGACTGGTGGACATCATTTCCTTAAACCCAGATGATGAGGCTCCGTCGATTGGTGGGCTGATGGGTTTTCTATCTTGTACTTAAAGTATCTTTTCTTTCTCTCCTATGTCACTAAAATAACCAATTGGTATTTATGAGTCCACATACTTAAATAGGTAGTGATTCTTCTCTCTTTTTCTCTCATGACCCTTGGTATCTTCCGTGTTTTAAGTAGTTCAGTTGGGGGACAAGATACAAGTAGGTCTAAAAACTCAATTCCCATAGAACCCTCTTTTTCACTATATTCTTTTGCTTAGTGTGGTGGACACCGGCATGGTCCGATAGGGAGACCACTCCCATCTCCGTCGTTGAGGCCAGAGCGCGTACCGGGGTCGTGACCAAGAGATGGTCCAGTCTCGCGTACGTTTTATGTGCGTGGGAATAATATGAATATCCCCTGTCATTGGGGTGCGCGCACCGCCAGAGATCATGGAGGTCCACCTCTGCCAACTGTGCCTTACACCCGGCCGAGAACTCCCCGGCTTGCGTAAAACGTTGAGGACCTGTCTAGGGTCGAGTCAAAGACCATATTGAAGTCGCCTCCAATGACAATGTGCCTGTCCTGCGTGGCCGTGACGTCTGCCAGCGCCGACCGTAAGAAGCGCTCCTGCTGTTCATTAGGGCTATACAGGGACCCAATCGTGAAGGCAACACCCCCAATCCTAAACCTATAAGCCAGCAGCCTGCCTTTGTGTTCTGCATATTTGTGGAGGACTTCCCCCCCTGAAATGCCGGGCTACCAGAATCGCCACCCCCGCAGTCTTAGTGTTGCTGGAAGAAAAAAATTGTGTCGGGAACTTATGGGAGCGCAGCCTATGGCAATCGCGGGGCAGTAAGTGGGTTTCTTGAAGGAGACAAATATCCGCCTGGGTATATAGGGACAACACGCCCGTCTCTTGACCGGGTTATTTAGGCACCTGACATTAAGAGTTACAATCTTAAGGGTCGTGGGTGGCATGTGGGATGATGGAAATAAAAGCGTAAAACTCCCGCCTAAGCGGAACAAAAAAAAAATGATTACATTTTTTTTATAGAGCGCGTAGTCACCCTAAGGTATCCCAGCGGAACAAGGCATGTGAGTGCTTCTCGGGTGGCTGAGACCTGTTTAGTGCACTGGACGACTCACCCTCCCCTCCCGGTTTCCCCATCTCCAACCAGAACTGCCCCGGCCCTCCCCCCCAACCCTTCCCCCCCTGACCAAAACTCAGAAAAAACCCAACATCCCTCCCCTCCCTCTCCTCGTGCCCTCAACGAGTTCCAGAACCCCATAGTCCCAGTCCGGTCCTCAGGGGACAAGTCTGTGGTAAGTTACTGAAGTGGATGTCCAGCCACTACACTCCCGCCCGCCACCCCCCCAGAACCCCCAAACCTGCACTGTGAAGAAGGCTGTGTCGATCTCCCCCCGGAGTCATCTTAGGCTGTCAGCGCGACGTCACCAGAGGTCGTGCCCTGGCCGCCTCCCGCTCTGCGTTGTCCATTCCCGCTCGGATGGTAGGCGAATCCAGTCGAGCGGAAGATGCATAGGACCGGCGTTCAGAGACCCTCTGCCAGCCGTCTCTGGTAGTGCGTCTTCGACGTGGTGTAGGCGCATCTTCGTCCGTCGCGGTGATTCCCAGTACCCCGCAGGTGTCCTGGAGGGAGCGAAGCTGGTGTAGGGTGCCGTTACACCGGAAGATGAGACGGAAAGGATGGCCCCAGGAATATTGTGTCCCATGGTCTCTTAAAAAGTCAGTCGCTATTTTAAATGCTTTGCGTTTCTGGAGCGTGATAGCCGACAGGTCCTGGAAGAGAGCAACCGGGTGCCCTCGGAAGTGCAGCGACTGCTGCTTCCGTGCCTCACGGAAGATCCGTTCCTTAAGCGGGAAGTCAGGCAGGAAGGCTAGAATATCAGGCGGTGGCGCCGAAGCCCGACGCGTCAGGCCCACTCTATGCGCCCTGTCGATTCTGATAGGGAAGTCCTCCGGCTCACCTAGTACCTCCCTGAACAGACTTTGCAGATACCCAACAGTGTCCTCACCTTCTTCTTTAGGAGGCACCCCCCGGACCCGGATGTTCCGGCGGGACCGGTTTTCGAGGTCCTCATTGTGCGCCTGGAGGTCCAGCTGTTGATCCCTCAAGCGCAGCACCTCCTGCTGCAGCTGCACGATCTCTTCATCCCTCGTGTGTCCGGCTCCTTCCATGGTAGCCACTCTTTCACCAAGGCTATCGACCTCTCTCCGTACCTCACGAACTTCTCCGGCCACCTCCTGCTTCAGCGTCTGGAAATCATCCCGTAGGGAACTGAAGAGAGATTCTAGGAAGGACCTGGTAACCGGTGGTTCCCCTCCACCCGCCTCCTGCGAGCTTCTCGAGGGGCCTGGCGAGTGCTGCCCCTTGTCTTGTTTCGCTGGTCCCCTGTTCATTATTTCCGGCAGTGTCTGCCCCCTTTCTTGTTCCCTCTGTTGCCAGCCATCGTATAAGCGGGTACTTCTTAGCTAGAGTCCTGTCGGGTTTCCGGCCTGCTTCAATAGTCATCAAAGTTCAGGGACCGCAGCTAACCGGGGAAGTCCGCCTCTACTGTTGCCAAGGCTCGGCCCGCCTCCCTCGACGGGCGCAGCGGTCTGTCCTCTGCCGCAGCTCTTCCAGGTCACTCCCCGCACTCATTCATAGTTTGGCGGCCATTACCAGCCTCAGCTCGGTCACGGTAGGGTTCATCCAAGTTAGTGTGTCCAGGCCTCGCCACCTCCCTCTTAACACTGACTGCTGTCGCTGTCCCGCTGGGCACCGGGCTCACCGGGTATCTGCTACTGTCGGGCAGGTCCCGTTCCTGGCGCCCAATGTCTCACCGGCCCAACTGCGATCCTCCTTCAGTCGTCCCGGCGGTTTATAGACCGTGCATGCCCGATCAAGGCCTCAACTTCTCCGCTACTTCCTCGCTGCGTCTTCCTAGCAATGTTCAACCGGCTCTCCCTTAGGCCTCAGGCTGCATCAGCAGGCCGCTATTGCGCCCTCCGTCAGGGACTCTCAGATACCCTCCAGGGATGCATCCGGCCACAGGCCTCTGTCGCTACCAGCCGCTTAACTCTGCAGTCCCTGCTGTCCACTGGTGTCGCCTCGGCGTGTCCACTACTCCCCCAAGTGATCTCCTCAGGTCGCCGTGTCCGTCCTCCAGGGCTTGGGGCTAACCCCGGCAACACCACTGTCCTTCGTTATCGGTGCAATCAGGGAGAGGCATCACGTATGGGACAGGTCATCAGAGCGCACCGCACTCCGGTTCCTGGCGAGCCCCCCCTCCGATACGGTCCGGGCTCCCAGCCAGTCCCGGGGTCCCCCCAGGCACCCGCTAGGCCCTGCGATCTGGCGTCCGCCACGTGGCTCACAGGGAGGGGGGGGGGGGTGGGGGGGGGCAGCCACTCTCCTCTGCTTCCTTAACCCCTTTGATGCTCATGACGAGCTCAGCTCGTCATGAGGCACGGTTGAGCTGTGCTTATGACGAGCTGAGCTCGTCATGTATAATGGGTATTAGGACCCTGCAGCACAGGAGGGGAATTGCTGCAGCATCGATGTGGTTAAGCTACGTCCCCCAGTGGCTGCCTCTGGTCCATGGCCCTTCCGCCTTCGACGCCTCACCTACACCACCAGGGGTCCGGCTGGAGCTGTGGGAGCTCGGCGTTCACCCCGATCCTCCGCTGCAAAGGTCGGCCGTCCTCCCGGCCGCTCTCTGAAAAGGCCGTACTCCCCAGGCGAGGCCGATCTGGGCCCAACTCCTCTCTCCGGCAGTATTGCAGTGTCTCCCCAGGGGTCCTGCCCTCCGCCGCTATCCTCACCTCTGCCGGTTTCTCTCCTTAACTCTGCCAGCAGCGAGTCCTGCCGCCTGCCGGTCTTCAGCAGGGGCTCAAGCCGCCCCGTTAGTAGGCCGCGTCCCCGGCCGTGCGTACGGACACAATGCAGGCTCACTTGCTCCGGCACTGCCGCCGACTGTTTCCGGGTGTCCCTCCGTCGCTAGGCTCTACCAGTGATTCCGCTAAGGCCTCTCTTCCACTGTTGAGCATTCTGCGTCGCTCGGTCCCGCACTAGGCCAGGTCTTTATGCCTCCCCTTCCACTAGCGGGCCTCGGCTCTCGGCCCCTCCTCCGCTCCGCTCCTGCCTACGTTCGCCCTTCGGAGCTCTGCCGTTGCGATCTCCGAGATCGTTCAGGGATCCGTTATGAACCCGTGGACGCTCCACCGCTCCCGTTGCAGTTCACCAGCAGATCGGGGGGAGATCCGCGTGAAATCACGGTCTAGGGGTTCAGGTTCGTGGGAGCTCGCGGAGAGAGACCGCTCACCTCGCCATCTTGGCCACGCCCCAACATTACCTTTTAGATCTTTTAATTGCAACCAACATCAAACCACAGGGTTTTTATAGCTACCGCCAAAATCAAATTCCCTTATTTTTAAAATTTACACGGGATAAATAGGTTTTACACTCATTTTACATTATGAATGTATGGCACTGAGCACATTTATACCCTGCACTAGCACTTTTTACAAAACAATTGTTTTTAGCCCATCACAGTTAAATGTGAGGTGTCAGGAGGATGATTATGAAGAGGAGTATGAGGAATAACACTATTCTATTCTTCATCAAAAGTATCACCACCAATACCAAGAAGAGATTATCTGCATGCCGTCTTCATTACTCCTGGACTTACAGTTCATCTTATCGGACTATAAGAAGAAGTTTCCATCGGCGTCTGCTTCTCCTGAACATTCTGCATTGCCAGCTCAGCAACTGTCGGTACCTTCCACTCCACAATAAGGTCCAATTGTACAATCAACAGTTGCTTCGCAGTCACCTCCACATGCAGCTCAGCAAGATCCAGTAACAACAGATGATGACCATGCGGAGGGAGAGCTAAGACATCCTCACCAGTAATGGGATGACTATCTCATACCCACACTATCTCCTCCCTCTCTAGTTCCAATGATTCACCACCGGATGACATCAGTGGATTCCAATATTTACTAGAAAGGGCTTCCCAACCTTTTGACTTGTCAATGCCAACGTCCCAAGCAAAATTCTTCCTTTATGACTTTAAGGAACCCTTTGTGAAGTCTGTACGAGCTATTTCAATTGTTAACTACATATGGGAAGAAGGCCTCAGTCATGAAGAATCCAGCCACGCTGACTCCACTTCTTACCTGGTTAGAAAAAATATATCCGCTGCAGAGAATGCTCCCGCCTGTCTTGTGGGCTACCCAAAGCCTGATTCTGTGATTTCGCAGCTGCAAAGAGAAAGTCTAAGAAGTCCTCATCTTTATTTACAACCCCTCCAGATAAAGAAGGCAGGCGCCTCGATAATGCTGACAAGCGATTCTCTTCGATGTCAGGTCTCGTAGTCAGGTCTGCTCTCTTGGGACGTTATGATCGTCAGATGTGGTTCAGTCTAGCTCCTTACATAGATCAACTCCCGGATGACTGTAAGACAGATGCCAAAATGATCCTCCTGGAAGGAGAATCAGCAGCCTCTGATGTTATAGACTATGCTATTGGGCTACTATAGCTTTTAGATCGCCTGGAGGCGCAGCAGTCTTTCACCGCCAAGGCTGGCTCAGGGCTACATCTTTCCGACCTAAAGTACAGAACAAGATCCTTGATCTTCCCTTTGATGGAGAGGCGCTGTTCGGGAAGCATATTGATTAGGCACTTCAAGGCGTAAAGAAACACACTGACAATGCCAAGTCGTTGTGGACGCTTACGTACCGTAAGGTACCCTTTCGAGGAGCGCAAGGAAAGTCTTCCATTGTATAGAGGTGGATACCAACAATATTGGTATTCAGTTTACACCTCCACTTCCCAGCCATATCGACCACAGTACACCCAGCGTCAACCTCAAGCTACAGCATACTCCAGAACTGCCTCTTGAGGAAGAGCAGGGCGGCAAGGTAAGGATTCCTCGCATCGCCAATGACCGTTTTCGGGCTCAGGTCACCTTAGGGGGAAAAACTTCTACACAAATCCAACATTGGTGTAAAATACCAGACCAATGGGTCCTCAACCAAATTCATTTGGACCATACTGTGAAATTTCTTCAGATTCCACCATTCACTGCGACCCTCTTACAAGCGGTGAAACATCTATATCTCCTGCATTTTGAGGTCTTTTTGATGCTCCAAAAAGGGGCAGTAGAACCAGTTCCTGCGTCCCAAAGAGGAAAAGTGTTTTACTCCTATTCTTTTTTGGCACATAAACTTTTCAGACAATGGGGAACGGTTCTAGAATGAGAACTCTCAACACCTACTTCAAAAAAACAGTCCTTTGCATGGTCACATTGCAGGACATTTTATTGATTCAAAGACCACGAGATTGCATGGCCACTCTCGACATACAGGATGCATACCCAACCAAATTGCGGGCTGTGCTGATCCGTCTGTATATATTGTACATCCGTAATTTTCTAGAGGCAGAATCTCAATGGGCAGAGGACATTATTGTTCGTTTTGTAGAGATTCTTGTTTTCAAGTAGGGGTCAAAAACGTATTCACGTCTGTTGCAGCAAGAGAGTTAACCCATTGTATCCATCTCGGATGTAAAGCTTTTGCATTTGGAATGCGCAAGTTTGTCACTGCCTCTAAGGTAGGTACAGGCGTAACGACCATTATGCATTTACCATGTGCGAGTGCTCTCTCTTTTGCTACTGCAGTTTTAACCGCTGTCAGAATTTTTTCTGTTGATGTGAATTTTATTTCTGCTTCTGTGTAAAAGTGTGATTTGTTAGCTTTTGTTACCTTTTCACCTTCATTAAAGATTAGGTATGTGAATCCGCATCTCCCTGGGATAATTCGGATTACAAGGTTGCCTACGTTTTCGCGTTGTAAATGTTTTGTTGCTAACATGTCTGTTTGCACTGAACGCAAAATTTCTGTGTGTTTTTGTGTCCAATTAGTTTGTTTGAAATCAGGTTTGATTAATTCGTAGAGAGGTTTAACCCTTTCTGTGTAGTTTAGAATGTAAGTTCTTCTGGAATTCAGGAAACCTAGAATTGAATACGTTTTTCAGCGTCTTTGGAGGTTGGAGCAGCGCACATTTCTCTAGAAAGTTAGCTGCTAGGCTTTTGCCTTCACTTGAAAGTTCGTATCCAAGAATAGGACGTTGAGGTGGGCAATTCGTGATTTCTTAAAATTTAATTTGTACCCTTCAGAAGCAAGCCCAAGTATTATGGTGTTCACGCTTTTCAAGTGCACATCCAAATCATCGTCTGTAAGATAGATGTCATTGACATAAGATAATGCCTCATCATAAGTTTGTAGTAACTCTGTTACTCTGGCTGAAAATAACCCTGGGCTATTCTTGAATCCTTGAGGGAGACAGCAAAAATGACTGTGTCCCCATGATTGAGAAAGCGGTCAAATACCTGCTTTCCGGTGCAATGTTTTGACAAAAGAAACTGTTATAAATATCTAATGTAGTTTTATATTTTTTCGCACGATGTTGTTCATCAGTGCTGCACTGTGTGCATTTTGTACTGCAAAAGTTTTCAACAACAGTTTAAATGTTTGTAGTCCAAAACTGGACGATACCTATTGTCTGGTTTGGAGACAGGAAACAAAGGCTTGTTCATGGTCGAGGTGCATGTTTCAATCACCCCTTGGTATTCAAGTTGATCTAAGATCTCCCTGACCTGTTTTTTAGCTTCCTGCTTAACTGGATACTGCCTCTGAGCAGTTTAGAAGGAGAGAAAGGGTTTGGATGAGGGTCAGGAAGAAATGGCGCTCAGCGGGTACCTAAAAGTAGGTATTCGTAGATGGAGTAGGTTTGGTGCAGACAGGTCAGGGGAACAAACCCAGCAAAAAACAGCCTCTGCTAAGATTGAGAGACGTGTGTCCTACCTAACAAATGCAAAGAGTGTCCTGTGCACACGATTCTCTTAAAATCTTGTTCTCAAGTGTGAACCCTAGAAAATTTGGTAAACGTTCAATATATGATTTCAGAGTCCATCATCATAGAGTATGTGTATTTAATGGTACAGTCTTGATCAGTACATACAAGAGAAAATAGCCGACACGTCTTTTGTCATACCTTGTTGGGGCTGTGAGTCTTCAGGGCTGTGGATGGTAATCGGGCATCTAGTTTTGTGGAGCGGCGCGCCAGCAATGGAAGGATCACGGTCTGGCAGCGTCAAGGAAACTTCTGTTAATGAGATGCACGTTTCAGGGCGAGCATGTCCTAATCTGCGTGCTGTAGGAGTGAGGTTTCTTGCATGGGTGTGTGCAAACTGCAAGGTCATCATCCGGGTGATGACCTTGCAGTGATCCTTCCATCGCTGGCGGGCCGCTCCACAACACTAGATGCCCGATTCTTAAGTTTTCCGGAATGATTATAGAATTATCGCCGCCAAATAATGGCGACAACAACGCAACCGGTGGAGCTGCAGTAAATGCAAACCAACTGGGCTTTGACGTTACAGGGTTTAATGAAGAAACCCTGTAAAGTCAAAGCCCAGTTGGTTTGCATTTACTGCAGCTCCACCCGTTGCGTTGTTGTCGCCGTTATTCGACATTGTTTAATGAAAGTTTGCAGAGCAAGTTTCAAGGAAACAAAGATAAGGTGCACAATATTTTGGAACACTGTATCCTTCAACGTTAAACTAACCAAAAACTAATACATAGGATTTTTCGCCCTACTCAGTTATGGCGGATTTTTTATCCTTTAACCCATTCCAGATGTCTATTGGAGTATTTTACGGGGAAAAGGGGTCTCTGTGAAAAGCACGACTAAGTTACTCTAGTATCTAGCGTTAAATTAGTGCCTTACCAAACGTTGGGTAGTGTAGTTCCTATATTCCCAATAGGCTCTGTGCATTGGAAGAATATATCCTATAGATTAGACGTAGGACTGAGGTCGACTAGGTCTCTATTTGAATATATTAGGCTTAATTGTGAGTGCCAGCTAGCTCAAAGGTCACTAGAAACTTTCTTGAATAAACAAGAAGGGATTAGTTTCTGACCGCATAAACATGACAACTTTGTTTTCCCAAGATAAAACGTATCTTCAGAGTCGTGGAAACAATAGATAGATATTTTACTCAGTCAATCGTGCATGCTTCATTTCACCAGAGGTGCAGATAAAATAGAGAGATGGGCGTTTTCAATAAAAAGTATTTATTGAACAGTCTTCTTTCTCATGCAGAAGAAACTAACTGCTACAATCGTAATACTGGCTGCGAAGTATAATGCATACAGCAAGAAGAGTATTATGAAATAATACTGTAAAAACATGGTATGGTTTCTAAGCCATAAAATACATAGAATACTTATATAAATAAATAAAGACTAAAAAGTATTCAACTATTGCTTCTAAAATACACCTACCCCGATGTACCTAACCTGGGTCTAGTACGAGGGAAGAAGTAATTGTGATGTAGCATAGATCTGAAAAAGAGACGTTAGTGATAGATTCCTTACCTTAGACTATCCCCAGGCGTCAGACTGGATCCGGAAACTTTTGCGTAGCAGTATCCTTGCGCGTCGGTAGGCTTCATCTGCGGCTCCGCGTACGTCATGGGCGCCGTGATGACGTCGTCGGAGTACTTAGACGCCGCCTCCACGTGCTGACGTCAGTTCTTCTTTTTTCCGCGCCAGCCAGCGCAGATCTGGAAAAAGCAGTAACCCTAGTCAATTTTTGACTAACTGTTGGGATCATTTTTGATCATTTCTCAAATTCTTGCGACTCTGATCGGTGCCGTCGGGATGCCTGGTTTCAAGCACTGCAAGGATTGCGACCGCACGATGTTGGTCACGGATCCTCACCACCTGTGCCTAACTTGTCTAGGCGTCGACCACGATGACAAGGCCAACTCCGACTGCCGGGCCCTCAATTCAAAAGCCAGACGGGAGCGGACCCGCAGGCGACTCGAACTCCGGCAGTCGGCCCCGCGCCACGTGTGGTCCCGGGGACGGAGCCACCACAGCTCCGGGAGTCGGCACCACACCTCCGGGTCGCAGTCGTCGTCAGGTAAGGAGCACAAGAAGTCGAAGAGGCGTCATCGCTCTTCTGACTCCCCCCGACGCTCGCGCAATTCGGCCCGGGGTTTGGGTGACACCGCCCATGAGGCTCCATCAGAGTCGCGGAGGAGATCGAGCCCTTCCTCATGGCCATGAGGTCCTTTTCTCCTTCGACGGGCTCCGCAGCGCCTTCGGGCGCAGTGGACCCGTCAGGGGCCCCTAGTGGGTCAGGGGCTTCGGCCCGACGCCGCCGGCGCCTTCGGGCCCGGCTCCGCAAGGCCCCACGGTCCCAACAACGCCTTCGGGCCCGGCGCCGCAAGGTCAAGGGGTCCCGGCGCCGCCGACGCCTTCGGGCCCGGTGACGCGGGACCCCACTGGACCTTCTTCGGGCTCTGGATCGTCACCGGTGGAGCTTACGACCCCCCCCCGGCGTCGGTCCGTCTGGTGTCACCTCCGGCGCCGTCCTCAGGCGGCGCCGGCCCCGATGCCTCCTTTGCTCCTGTTCCGGCATCGGAACGGCGCCGCTGGGCGCCGCTTTCGACGGCGTTTGTAGATTTTCACTTCTACGAACAGGCCCCATTGATTGACATCCAGTATCAGTAGATGGGTGATGAGGAGGATTGGGAGGGATCTGAGGACCCTCTGACCAAGGAGTGTCAGTCTCATGAGGACTGGGCAGGAGACCTTGGGGAGGCCAGTGGCCTGGACACCTCTCCAGACACTGGTTTTGTCTCCCCTCCTACCGTGGCTTCGGAGGAGGGGGCAAGCTATAGTGTGGTGTTGACGAGGGCTGCCAAGGCCTTGGACCTTGAGCTCCCCGTCGCAGCCGTGAGGACTAACCTCCTCACTGAGGTCATTAAACTGCAGTCAAGCTCGGCCGAGCCTCTGCTGCCTTTTAATGAGGCCTTGACCGACGTTCTTTTGGGCACTTGGTCCAGGCCCGCTACGGGTTCGCCCGTAGATAGGAACGTGGCCAGACGCCACCGCCCGGGCGACCCATGTTTCCTGTCCACCCACCCCACCCCCGAGAGTCTGGTCATCCAGGCCTCCAATTCCCAGACCGCATTCCCGTCTGCTCCGTCGGACAGGGAATCCAAGAGGTACGAGCAGTACGGGAAAAAGATCTTCTCCTCCGTTAGTCTGGGACTGCGGTCTTCCAACACCGCATGCCTCTTGGGCCGCTACACCCACTCTCTCATGGGGGACGGCCTTTGACACCGTCCCCCATGAGGGTCTCCTTGGAAGACTCTCAGAGATCGGTCTCCGGGGGACGGTGCTCCAGTGGTTTCGATCTTTCCTGGCAGGCCGTCGACAAACGGTCTGGGCTTCTGATTGCTCCGCCGAGATGTCGCCATTGGGTGTCGGAGTTCCTCAGGGCTCAGTATTGAGCCCTACTCTTTTTAACATCTTTATGACCCCTTTGGCGGCACTGGCGGAGTCTTTCGGGGCTCAGATCGTTTCCTATGCCGATGACACCCAGCTCCTCTTCACCTGTGAGAGGGGGGCGGACTTCGATGGAGGTAGGATCCAGGGTTGCCTTGAGGCTGTGTTTCAGTGGTTCCAACATCACAGCCTCAAGTGCAACTCGGATAAGTCCGAGGTCCTCTTTTTTGGATGCAGTTCGGATCCGGACTGGAAAGTGTGGTGGCCTGAGAACATGTTTCCACCAGCAAGTTCGTCCCAGGTGGCAAAAAACCTTGGGATCAAGATCGACAATGGCCTCACACTACGTTCACAGGTAATCGGGCTCACTGGCACCTGCTTTGGACTGCTCCGGATGTTACGCAAGTTCCTTCCCCTGTTATCGGAGGAACACAGGAAGATCAAGGTGCAGGCGTTTATAGGTTCGAGAATTGACTATTCTAACGTCCTTTATCTCGGCCTGCCAGAATACCTGCTCCAACGGTTACAGGTTGTCCAGAACTCGGCAGCACGCGCCATCTATGGACTTTCTCGCCGTGCCAGAGCCTCGGGTCTTCTGGAGGCTCTACACTGGCTTCCTGTCCGGAAGCGGATTATTTTTAAGACCCTCACTCTGGCATACAAAGCCTTGCATTCCTCCGAAGCAAAATACTTTCAGAAAAGGCTAACATTTTACCACCCTGCCAGGCCGCTCAGATCAGGAGCCTTGTTTCTTGCTACGGTTCCCCGTGTCAAGAGAGCCCGCATCGGAGGCCGTTCTTTTAAACTACTAGCGCCCCAGTTGTGGAATAAACTGCCTGTGTCCCTGCGCAGCACCCCTAACCTGTTAACTTTTAGGAAGGGGCTCAAAACTTGGCTTTTTACTTCTTAGTTCCTGGCCCTATTAGGTTTTCTCTTGCTCTGTTTCTATTTTTTCTCCTTGTTGTGTTATGAGACTGTGTGCAATTCAAAGCGTCGGGACACTCTTCTGAGTAGCCGTACGCTATACAAAACCCCGAGATAACATAACATAACGGTTGCGGAAGTGCTGCCAGAGTGTCCGTTAGAGGTACGGGCCAAACTCGGCCAAGCCCTTGTGGAATGTCGGGATGCAGCAAAATACTCCATCCGGTGTGGGCTGGATACCACCGACTCACTAGGTAGAGCGATGGCAACGACGCTGGCGGTTAGATGCCACACCTGGCTGAGGTCCGCCAACTTCTCGGCAGATGTCCAAAACACTCTGATGGACATGCCGTTTGATGGCCGTCGCCTTTTTGGCGACAAGGCAGACCACGCGCTTAAGCGCTTTAAGGACTCCCGGGCAACGGCCAAGTCCTTGGGCCTCCCCCGCGCCAGCAAAGGGGTGCCTTTCGCTCCTTTCGTGGCCAAGGAATGGGCGCCCCCACATGTGCCGCCAGCCACACGCCGCAGACTAACATCCAGCGCGGTGGCGGCCGTGGAAATCTCTGTAGAGGCGGCCGGGGACAACGGCGAGGCCAGTCCACACCTTCCCCCGCAGCATCCGCCTCTAAACCCTCCTAGTCCGTGCTTCTCGGCCCATGTGACGCCAGTGGGGGGCAGGGTTCGCCATCACCACTCTCACTGGCGCACTGTCACTTCGGACAGGTGGGTGCTGCAGATCGTCCTGAGGGGCTTCTCCCTCCCCTTCGAGATGACCCCTCAAGCCATTTCACCGCAACACCACCGCGTATCAGGGGATCACTTGCGGCTTCTGAAGGAGGAAGTTTTGGCCCTCTTGGCCAAGGGGGCCATCGAGCGCGTTCCTGGGCCAGAAGTAGGACGTGGTTGCTACTCTCACTACTTTCTGGTACCCAAGAAGGGCAAAGGGGGCCTACGCCCTACGGAACGTCAACGGCTTCCTCCGGAAGGAGATGTTCAAGATGCTGACTCTGGCTCAGGTCTTAGCTGCCCTGGACCCAGGAGACTGGATGGTAGCGTTGGGCTTGCAGGTCCGGAGGGATGGCTTCTTTGGCCGTTCCGTCCTCCAGGACTTTCTGGTGCGATTATTGGTTCGCAGACCCACCACCACGGGGTTGGTATTGCTGGGGTATCTATTCTAAGGTAAGGAATCTATCACTAACGTTTCTCTTTCAGATGCACATGTTACTACTTGTGTAACGATATATCTGTAAGAGACATTAGTTAGTGATAGATTCCTTACCGACCCACCCATCCTCCCCGTTCTGCGAACCGATATCTAGGGTTAAGGTCATCCACTTTTAGGGCCCTAGTTTCATGGCACCAGTGTTGGTGTTTTGCATAGCTCTGCGTTTCTGGCGTGGAAAAGCTGTGTCTAAGAACTGACGTCAGCACGCGGAGGCGGCGTCTAAGTACTCCGACGTCATCCCAGCACCCACGACGCCGACGACAGGCGCGGAGCCGCAGACAACGCCTACTGACGCGCAAGGGTACTGCTACGCAAGAGTTTGCAGATCCAGTCTGACGCCTGGGGATATTCTACGGTAAGGAATCTATCACTTACTAATGTCTCTTACAGATATATCGTTAGACAAGTAGTAACTTGTGCGTTTAGTATTCTTTATGCCAAGAATCTATCCAAGATTTCTCTTATAGTCTAATCATCTCCGTACCTTGGTTTAGAATGAAGGAGGTCTGGTATCTCTCTGTCTCAGGACTCGATTTCCCAACAACCCACAAGGGTAGCTTGGAAACACTGAAGCTGGATTTCTCTGCAAGAGAAAAGACAGCGTCTCTCTCAGTGCGTCTGCTGGAGGGTCGACTTCCTTCGGCACTTGCTGTAGCGAGCTGCGTTGGGCAAATAGATAGTCAAACTGCTCCAAACCACTGTGCCTTTGCTAGGGCAAGTGTGGGCATATTTATACCTTGAAGTTGCTGAGTTTGACGTAAGGTTGGACATAATAACGTCATCAAAGAGACTCAGTTCGTTGAAAACTCCATGAGTTCTTGAACAAATAAATATTTAAGCAAGGGGAAGTCCCTGACTGCTGAAGGCGAGTTTTCCAAGAAATCTTTGTGGATTTTCGGAACTAGTGAAGTAGCCATGCCGTATTTGGACTGCATGAGCTATGTCTAAATATGGTTATGATTTCTATGCCTATATAAGGGTAGGGTGATTTATACCTATATAGGGGCATGACTCAGGGAAAATTACACTAGGGTCCTAAAATCCTATACAACAACGCAGTGGTGTTGCATAGGGCGTCCGAGGCCCTCAACCTTCCTACGGTGGCGGCAGGACTAACCACCTGACAGAGGTGCTTTAGCCAGCAGCGAGCTCTTGGGAGCCCCTGCTGCCGTTAAATGAGGCCCTTACCGACATCCGTTTGGGCACGTTGTAGGAAGGTGGATACCTGACTATGGTTGCCCCCAACTTTTTGCCTGGTGTTTTGCTGGTTTTCCGACTTAGTTGGCCTGGGACCCTGCCAATCAGGACCCCAGGCCTACTGCTCTCTCTGTAAAATGGATTCCATGTACCTTAGGTACATATCCAATTGGTACTGGGCCACCTTATCAGACCCTGTAACTCAGGGCATAGGTGTACCCAGGGCCTACCAGGGGCTGCAGCATGTATTATGCCACCCCTGGCTGGCCATCTAAATCTGACACAACTGGCTGCACGACAGCTGGGGCAAGGTGGTGTAATCACCCTTTGCTTTAGATATAGTATACCTATATCTAACCCTAAAATGGACACACAGATTCCTATCAGTCACTCCTATGGCAGGCCTTGACAATCCTGAAGGCAGAGTGCTTGGAATCGTGTGAGATGGTGCTCTGGCATGAGCTGAGCCCGTTTGCAGCTTGCGGAACCAAGTCCTAATAGCTGTTCCATGATAACGCATACCATATACCATTAAGTGCATTATAATCCTCGCGGTTATATGCTATCTTTGGTATCGCTTTATCAAAACATGTCGAGTAAGGTGTCATACGAATTGGAATACTAACCCCTCGCCAATTCTGGCGACGGGGTTACCATTCCACCCTTCTAGAGGGACACGACATGTAGGTAACTGTGAACCCCGGTTAAAGTTAACTCGAACCTCAGCATCACAAAATGGATGCTGCCACCACAGACACAAGTCTGACCCCCTGCAGCTGGGAGTCCTTCCAGCGAGGGGAGCTTGGACAAAGGGTTTCCTGTCAGGGTCGGTGCTAGCACCATCCCAGACAGGGTTTTGTGTATCCTGGGTAGGCAGGGCTTTAGAGGAAGGTGACTGCAAGTGGCACCCCGGTGCTCACTATGCATCTGCCGGCTAGAACCGGTTCCAGGGTCACACCAGCCCCTGAGCTGGGGAAAGTCCGGCATGGGAGAGGGGTGTAACCACCCCCCTTCCTGGTCCCACCCATGGACAGGACCTAGTCGCGCGCCTACCCCTTTTCCTAGTATAAAGATAGGAGCGGGCCCCCTTCCAAATTAGATCATCTTTGAATCCTGAAACTACTTTCTACGAAAGGAACTCCCGACTTCTTCTCAAGATTTCTCCCTTGTGGCTAAGGAGTAGTCACCTTGCACCCGCAGGCACCATCCAAGAACACTGCGGTTTGCTGCACGTCCTTCCTCCGGAATCCGACTGACCAGCACGACGAGACCCGGCTTCCCTGGCACCTCTGACCTCTACCCACATCGTCAGCTCAGCTGAGATCCGTGGGTGCGATGAGACCTCGAGGGACCGGCCATCTTCAAGACTGCACGACTCTTGCCCAGCACGACCGCCGAGGGATCCTCGAGTGAGTGCTTTGGGGTCCGAGAAGCCCCAACCCTGAGCAGCTCCAGCACCGAAGTTCAGCCCTCCAGCATCCACCAGATCTGCGTGGGGCCCTTCTGCTCTTTGCTGCTCACCGCGTTGTCTGGCTACTAGCCCGCTGGCTTGTGGCCTTCCCGAAGACGGCCGACGACATCAACACTGCTAGTCTGGTTGCTCCAGACTGGCTCTTGCTCCCCTCCAAAAGAGGAGCACCCCAGACCCTCCTGGTCCACTCCAGACGCCATTTTGAGTCCACCGCGTGGGCTTGAATTTGCCAAGACTTGTTGCCCCAATCCTGGGTCCAGCGACATCGACAGCAGCAACCATTGTGGGACAGCTCGCACCTCCATCCTGGTCGCCGACAACGCCTCCTGGTCCGTGAGACTGCAGAGCCCAGCGTCGCCCACTCACCTGGTCGAGATGACTTCAGCCGGTGCCATCCTGGTGCCCATCTAATCACTGGCTAGTGATTCAGAACTTGGTCCCCTCTGCTTACAGGTGTCTTCCATCTCCGATCCAGGCTTGGATCCATCCGAATCTCTTCACTGGTCGCCTGCCAGCAACTTCTTCTTTCAGGCTCCATAGACTGCAACGAGGATTCCCGACGTCTTTCCAGACCTATGCACCCGCAGCCCCTGGGCTGGGTAAACTCGGCATTTCGGTGCCCCAGCATAGCCTCACTATCCAAGGGTCCAGATCCTTCTTCGTTTCAGCTCTACCTAGTCGGATTCGTCCGATATCACTAACTTTGTAATTCCTAGCATCCATAGACTTTGTCCCGCATCCCGCGTGAGAGTGCACACTCTGCACCCGAGTCCCCTAGGCCTCCTACTAGTAATCTGAAGGTTCAGTAGTCCAGTCCTAGCGATTCCAAAGCCTATTAGTACAGTACTTACCTGCTAGTAATTTCGCATTCCACTTTTGTAGTATATGGTTTTTCGTGCCCCTCGGGCATTTGTGTAAATTGTGCAACTTAAAGTATTTTCGTAAGAGTTTTGTTGTGTGCTTAGTACCCTGTCCTCATAAAGAGTACAGGGCTGTTGTGATATAAATAAATACACTGTTTATTTTCATAACACTTGCGTGGTGTCCTTTCACTTGGTGTTCAAGGGGTATATGTGATGGTATAACAGCTGGCTTAACACGCCCTCTAGAGTTTAGCCCGAAGACTGCTCGTATCCATGCTACTAGGATAGCTGGTCTATAAGGTTGACTTACAACCAATCATCAATAAGGGTTGTTTGGACTGATACAAAGTGCTCACTAGAATAGTGAACATTATATATCAGGCCAACTTCTCACACACATGGTCCAGGCCAACATAGGGGCGGCCTTGGATAGGATGATTGCCCGACGCCACCGCCCAGCTCCGGTCGACCCCACTTTCCTCTCCCAACACCCCACCCCGGAGAGCTTGGTAGTCCAAGCCTCTGCTTCCAAGAGCGCATTCTCTACTGCACCACCGGAGATTGGAACTTCGGTCGGTAAACACTGCGTGTCGATTGGGCAATTATTGACACTGTGTGGGATACGGTTGCGCAGGTGCTGCCTCAGTGTACGGCGAAGGCCCGGACAGTGCTCTCCCAGGCTGTTGCCGGCAGGAGGGATACGGCTAAGTTTAACATCCGTTGTCAGCTGATACGGCTAACAATCTAGGCAGGGCGATTTCCACGTCTGTGGCCCTTCGTTGCTTCACCTGGATGAGATCAACAGGATTTTCGGGAGATGTCCAGAACACCTTGATGGACATGCCCTTTGATGGACGTCACCTTTTTGTTGCCAAAGCGGACAACGCTTTAGAGCGCTTCAAAGACTCGCGGGCTACGGCGAAGTACTCATGAGCTATTGCTAAGTCCTTGGGCCTCTCCAACCGCCCAGCACAGTCTGCTTTTCACCCCTTTCGTGGCTACGGAAGGGGTGCCCCTCTACGTCCCGCCCAGAGCCAAGGGCCATAGCAAGTTATCCAACCTTCGTGAGGCCGGGGACGTGGGAACCAAAGCCGTGGTTCAGGGGGCCAGCAGGCGCACCAGTCCACTCTACAGCAGCCTCCAAACCCTCCTAGTCTGACGTTTCAGGCCCATCCAACGCCAGTGGGCGGCAGGATTCCCCATCACTGCCCCCACTGGCGCACCATCACGTCGGACAGGTTGGTTTTGCAAATAGTTCGAAGGGGCTACCCCCTCCCTTTGAGGCTACACCTCCAGCAATGCCATCTCAATACCACTGCATGTTGGAGGATCACCTGGCACTTCTCCAACAGGAAGTTTTGACTCTCTTGGCCAAGGGAGCCATTGAGCACTTTCCTTCCCCAGAAGTAGGTCGTGGTTGCTACTCCCACTACTTTCTAGTACCCAAAAAGGACACAGGCCTGCATCCTCTCTTTAATCTCAGCAACGTCAACCCCTTCCTTCAGAAGGAGAAGTTCCATATCTTGACGCTCGCTCAGGTCTTGTGTGCTCTTGACCCTGGAGACTGGATGGTAGTGTTGGACTTGCAGGACGCTTACTTTCACATCCCCGTTCTGCCGGCCCACCAGCGTTTCCTGCTGTTCACGGTAGGCCACGAGCATTTTCAGTTTACTGTGCCCCCCTTTGGCCTTACCAGCACCCCTCTGGTGTTCATGAAAGGGATGGCGGTGGTCGCAGCTCATCTGCGCAGATCAGGGGTTCCAGCCTTCCGATATCTCGACGACTGGCTGATGAAGGCGGGCTCGCCCCAGGCTATCGTCTCCCACCTCCAGACTACGGCTGACCTCCTGCATTTGCTGGGGTTTTCCATCAGCGTGCCGAAGTCGTACCTGATTCCCTCTCAGAAGCTCCTCTTCATCAGAGCGATTCTGGATACGGCGCAGTTCGGGGTTATTCCGATCTTTCAACCCTTGTCCTGGGTTTCGGTCAGAACGACCTTGAGACTGCTGAGCCTCATGGCCCCCTGCGTCCTGCTGACCGACCATGCCAGAGGTCATATGCAGGCTTTACAGTGGGACCTGAAGTTCCAGTGGGCGCAGCATCAGGGGAACCTCTCCGACTACGTCCAGATCTCAGAGGGCACTGCACAACAATTGCAGTGGTGGCTCACGAATCAACATTGGGTCAACGGCAGATCCCTCTCCCTTCCCCATCCGGAGCACACAGTGGTGATGGATGCGTCTCTCCTGGGATGGGGTGGCCACATGGGAGAGGCGGAGATCAGAGGCCTCTGGTTTCCGGTGGAGTCCTGGCTCCATTGCAACCTTCTGGAGCTACGGGCGATCCTTCTTGCACTGAAAGCATTCCTTCCCTCATTCAAGGGGAGGGTGGTGCAAGTGTTCAGACAACACCACCGTTGTGTGTTATTGCAAAAAGCGAGGTGGGGTCTTGGACCCTGTGTCAAGAGGCTCTGCACCTCTGGACATGGCTGGAACGTCAAGACATTTCCTTGACGGATCAACACCTGGCAGGTTCTTTGAACGTCAGGGTGGACAAACTCAGCCGCAGGTGTATGATGGATCACAAATGGCGTCTTCACTCGAAGGGTGGCGCAACGTCTCTTTCGACGGGAGGGGGAGAGCCTTGGTTAGATCTATTCGTCACCGTAGAGAACGCGCAATGTCATCATTTCTGCGCTTTGGAGTTTCCAAGGCAGCACTTGCTCAGCGACGCTTTTCGTCATGAGTGGAGCTGAAATCTATTGTAAGCTTTTTCCGCCTAAACCACGTCTACCCAGAGTGCTGAAGATGATCAGGCGTGACCGGGCCAAGGTCATTCTTGTGGCTCCTGACTGGGCTTGATGAGTTTGGTATCCCGAGCTACTCAGTATGAGCATGGATCCCTTATCTGACTGCCTCTTGGGGAGGATCTTTTGTTGCATTAGCAGGGAAAGGTCCTCCACCCAAACCTGTCCATCCTCCACCTACATGCTTGGAGATTGAGCGGTGACAGTTGATTCCTTTTTACTTGCCTCCTGAAGTCTGTGATATCATTCTGGCAGCCAGGCATCCCTCCACTAAATTGGTATACTCCTGCAGGCGGAACAAATTTGGGGCATGGTGCACAGCAAAGGCTTTGGATCCCCTTTCTGCCCCTCTTTCAGAAGTCCTTTTGTTCCTTTTTTCTCTGGCCCAGTAGGGCTCTGCTCTGGGCACTATTGAGGGCTATCTTTCTGCAATTTCGACCTTTCTCAGGCTACCTGATCTGTCCTCTCTTTTCAAGTCTCCTGTTGTAAATAGATTTCTCAAAGGCGTTCCTATTCCATTTGTAATGTCACAGTGGGACTTGAAACTGGTTCTTATCTATTTGATGTGCGTTCCCTTTGAGCCGATTCGCAACTCTGCTTTCCTGGTTGCCATCACCTCCGCTAGGCGCGTGAGTAAGCTCCAGGCTCTTTCCTGTAAGCCTCCTTTTCTGTCGTTCATCTGGACAAGGTTTTACTTCACACTCGTCCTTCCTTCTTGCCAAAGGTTGTCACTGCCTTCCACATCGGGCAGACTATCAGCTTGCCCACTTTTGTTCTGCCTCCACACCCTTCCAGAGAGATAGAGTGGCTCCACCGTCTGGTCCCAAAACATGCACTCAAATTTTACCTGAATCGCACACAACAGTTCCGGGTGGATGACAAGCTCTTTGTTGGCTACGTAGGTGCTAAGAAAGGCCGGGTTGTACACAAGAGGACTATATCCCGCTGGGTCGTCTTGTGTATCAAGGCCTGTTATGCTCTGGCTAAGGAACCTCCGGTGGGGTTGCACGCCCATTCTACCATGGCGACAACAGCTACTACTGCATTGGGACGTGGTGTCCCCCCGCAAGATATCTGTCAGGCAGCCACGTGGGCCTCACTGCACACTTTTACCAAGTAGTATTGCCTTGCCAGTCAAGTCCACAGGGACAGCTTCTTTGGCCGTTCTGTTCTCCGTGACTTTCTGGTGTGATCTTGGTCCGCAGACCCACCACCGGGGTTGGTATTCTGGGGTATCTATTCTAAGGTAAGGAATCTATCACGAACGTGTCTCTTTCAGATGCACAAGTTACTTGCATTAGTTAGTGATAAATTCCTTACCACCCCACCCATCATCTCCGTTCTGCGAACTGATTTCTAGGGTTAAGGTCATCCCTTTCAGGGCCCTAGGTTTAATGCACCAGTGGTCAGTATCTGGCAAGGCTCTGTGTTCCTGGCGCGGAAAGTCGTATACAAATCTGACGTCAACGCGTATGGGCGCGTCTGAGTAGCTCCAGCGACGGCATCTCAGTGACTAAGACGCCAACGACGTACGTGGAGCCATACTACAATGACGCCTACCAACGAGCAGGGGTACTGCTGACAAAAACTTTCCGGATCCAGTCTAACGTCTGGGGATTTTCTAAGGTAAGGAATCCAACACTAACTAATGTCTCTTACATATATATCGTTACACAAGTAAGTAACTTGTGCTTTACTTTATCTGCATTCATTAGATGTAAAGAAAGCTGTGATGCATCCTGTTCACTGCACTCCCGCGCACTATTTGAAATATTTTGTCCTTCTGTTACTTTCACACAGCTGTATTGATAATACCCTGTTTCCAAGCTGGTGATTATAAAATGGGTTTTGATTTGGTATGCTAAGGCGAAATGTACACTTGATGCAACTCATTGGATTTTCTCCACTGGAAAACGGGAGCTTTAGTACCATTCCTGGGTGGCTTTCCACTAGCTGCCATTTGCAGTGCAGAGGCATGGTCATCAGTTTACACTTTTCCTGAACATTTTTATGTCCACACATAGAAATTGGCACAAGTTGGCCAAGCATCTTTGAAGACTGTCTCAACCTGCTAGTCACTGCATATAAAGTGGGGAGTGGTGCTGTGTCACCATCTTTGCATAGTATGTATTATACTATAAAACTAGCAGTACGCTGAAAACATTACTCATCTGTCACATTCTGTTTGCAGTTTATACTCTTGTAGAGTTTTTTTGTCATCCCCTCAACCTGGGAAGCTTTCAATAGGGGAACAAAAGGGGGTGGTGATGGACAGAGCATCTGAATCAATCAAACACTCGCACCCAGTCAAAAGATCTGGGTCTAATCCATCACCGTTCTTTAGCCCACTCCGCCACCCCAGTTCAGACATGGCTATATGCAAATCAGTCTGACCCTGTGCCTCATGGGAACAGTCCAGCCCGAACTGCCAAGCCATGTCTTCCCTGGACCGAAAACAAGCTTCCGAGGACCGCTTTCAAAAGGGTTCTGTTTTAATGTAGTCCGAATGTGCTGTTATAGACTTGTAAACATACCATCGTCCAAATGTGGAAAACAGTAATAATTTAAGGTGGATTCTGAGTCCTTTTGAGTGATAGAGCCATTTTTGAGGTAGTTGAACCTGCAAGCATTGTTTCAGAAAAACATCTTTGTCATGTCCCTGACCCAACAAGCACTGTTTGGCACCATATGAATCTACAAGCCAAGAGGTCGCAATCCAATTGCTACATGAAAGTAATGGTTTCCTTCTCCATCGTGGAAATAGTCACTGAATTGAAAAACAATTTACCCTCCTCCCTAGGTTGCCACGGAGAGTTGGCTTTAGTGGATCGCCGTAAATTGTCATAAAGCCCTACTACTGCTTCAGAATGAATTGGCTGCCTAATTCTGAATCTGTGCCCTTTAAGATAAAATGGCCAGCTGTTTGTGGCCATATGGCCACAGCACACTGTGTGTAACACTGTTTTGCCCACTTTTTCCTTTTTTTAAGGAGATATTAGAATTGTTTAGTGCCTGCATTTTAAATTTTACGGGTTAGTGGCTGTGTTTTTTTAGTACATTTTATTGTGAAAGTATTTGTGGTGTTTTCTTTGCATGCATATCTGTTTGAGGTTGAGTAATTGGGTGCAGCTCTCAATTGTGAAGTAATGTTTCCTTAAAGGTAGTTTATCGATGTTTCATTTACTTTTACAGACCAAGGTAGCACTTACAGCGGAGACATAGAATCTGAAGCAGTGTCCACACCACATAGCTGGGAAGATGAGCTGAACCACTACGCCTTAAGATCAGCTACTGTTCACGAGCCTGACACTGAGCCGAAACGACCTTCCAGAGTGGGCACCGAACAAGACTTGGAGGCAGACTTCCCAACGGGTTTGTGAAATAAGTGTGGAGAATTGGCTGCTAGTAGAATAGATTTATTTTTTTGTTTGTTTTCATACAGTCTTTGTTGATTTTGTGACTGTGCTGTTCTGAACCAGACAACTTTCTTCTCTTTCGTTCCAGAAGCCTATGACCCCCTGAACAGAGGACCTGGCCTTCTGTCTCGGAGAGCCCGGCGGAGGCACCGGGATGGATTTCCACAACCCAAAAGACGGGTGAGTGGGGAGGCTTTTATGTTTTTTAGGTCTGGCATAACCACACAGCTGTTGCATTATCATTTTTGATAGGGACTTTTGTAGGAAGGTACATCCTGACTATGGTTGCCCCCAACTTTTTGCCCTGTGTTTTAGCTGGTTTTGGACATAGTCGACCTGGGACCCTGCCAATCAGGACCCCAGGCCTACTGCTCTCTCTTTAAAATGGATTCCATGTACCCTAGGTACATTTCCAATTGGTACTGGGCCACCCTATCAGACCCTGTAACTCAGGGCATGGGTGTACCCAGGGCTTCCAGGGGCTGCAGCATGTATTATGCCACCCCTGGCTGGCCTCCTAAATTTGACACAACTGGCTGCATGACAGCTGGGGCAAAGTCGTGTAATCACCCTTTGCTGTAGGTGTAGTATACCTATACCTAACCCTAAAATGGACACACAGATTCCTATCAGTCACTCCTATGGCAGGCCTTGACAATCCTGAAGGCAGAGTGCTTGGAATCGTGTGAGATGGTGCTCTGGCATGAGCTGAGCCTGTCTGCAGCTTGCGGAATCAAGTCCCAATAGCTGTTCCATGATATCGCATACCATATACTCTTAAGTGCATTATAATCCTCGCGGTTAAATGCTAACTTTGGTATTGCTTTATCAAAACATGTCGAGTAAGGTGTCATACGAATTGGAATACTAACCCCTCGCCAATTCTGGCGACGGGGTTAGCATTCCACCCTTCTAGAGGGACACGACATGTATGTAACTGTGAACCCCGGTTAAAGTTAACTGAAGCCTCAGCTCCACAAAATGGATGCTGCCACCACAGACACGAGTCTGACCCCCTGCAGCTGGGAGTCCTTCCAGCGAGGGGAGCCTGGACAAAGGGTTTCCTGTCAGGGGCGGTGCTAGCACCGTCCCAGACATGGTTTTGTGTATCCTGGGTAGGCAGGGCTTTACAGGAAGGTGACTGCTGAGTGGCACCCCGGTGCTCACTACGCATAGGCCGGTCTGAACCAGTTCCAGGGGCACACCAGCCCCTGGCCTGGGGAAGTCCGGCATGGCTGAGGGGTGTAACCACCCCCCACCTAGTCCCACCCATAGGCAGGACCTAGTCACCGGGTCAGCCCCCTTTTTTAGTATAAAGATGGGAGCGGGCCCCCTGTTAAAATTAGATCATCTTTGGAATCAAGATACCACTTTCTTCGAAAGGACTTCACGATTTCTTCTTCAAGATTCTCCCTTGTGGCTAAGGAGTAGTCACCCTGCATCCGCAGGCACCATCCTAAAGAACACTGCGGTCTGCTGCAAGTCCTTCATCACGAACCCGACGACCCAGCACGACGAGACCCGGCTTCCCTGGCACCTCTGACCTCTACTCACCTCTACAGCCAAGCTGAGAACCGTGAGTGCGACGAGACCTCAAGGGACCGACGATCGCCAAGACTGCACGACATCTTTACTGCAAGCCCACCGTGTCCTCCACTGGTGAGTGCTTTGGGGTCCGAGAAGCCCCGACCCTGCGCAGCTCCAGCACCCAAGGCCAGCCTCCCTGCATCTCCACGATCGGCGTGGGGCCCTTCTGCTGTTTGCTGTGCACCGCGTTGTTTGGCTACTAGCCGGCTGGCTTGTGGCCTTCTGAACGACGCCCGACGACATCTCTTCTGCTGGTCTGGTTGCTCCAGGCTGGCCCTTGCTTCCTTCTTCGAGAGAGGCACCCCGGACCCTCCTGGTCCACTCCAGACGCCATTTTAGGTCCACCGCGTGGGCTTGAATTTGCCAAGGCTTTGTTGCCCAATCCTGGGTCCAGCGACGCCGACAGCTTCTATCTTCGTGGGACAGCTCGATCCTCCATCCTGGTCGCCGACAACGCCTCCTGGTCCGTGAGATCTTCGAGTCAAGCGTCACCCACTCACCTAGTCGAGGTGGCTACCATCCGGTGCCCTCCTGGTGCCCACTGACTACTGGCTAGTAGTCTCGAACTTGGTCCCCTCTGCTTTCAGGTGTCATCTATCTTCAAGATCCAGGCTTGGATCCGACTGAACTTTCTTCACTGGTCACCGGCCAGCATCTTTTCTTCCGGCTCCTGGTCCGTCTACGAGGATTCCCGACGTCTTTTCAGACCTATGCAGCTGCAGCCCCTGGGCTAGGTAACTTCGGCATTTCGGTGCCCCAGCATAGCCTCACTATCCAAGGGTCAGAATCTACTTTCGTTTTCTCCCTACCAGGTCGGGTTCGCCCGAGAACACTAACTTTCTAATTCCTAGCTACCATAGACTTTTGTCCCGCATCTCGCGTGAGAGTGCACACACTGCACCCGAGTCCCCTAGGCCTCCTAGAAGTAATCTAACGATTCCCTAGTCAAGTCCTAGCGATTCCAAAAGCTATTAGTACTGTACTTACCTGCTAGGAATTTCGCATTCCACTTTCAGAGTATATGGTTTTCCGTGCCCCTCGGGCATTTGTATATACTGTGCTAACTTAAGTATTTTTGTAAGAGTTTTGGTTTGTGCTTAGTACCCTGTCCTCATAAAGAGTACAGGGCTGTTGTGATCTTTAAATAAATAACTGTTTATTTTCATAACACTTGTGTGGTGTCCTTTCACTGGGTATTCAAGGGGTATATGTGTGGTAAACAGCTGGCTTAACACGCCCTCTCGAGTCTTTAGCCTTAGACTGCTCGTATCCATGCTACTAGGATAGCTGGTCTATAAGGTTGACTTACAACCAATCATCAATAAGGGTTGCTGGACTGATACATAGTGGGCACTAGAATAGTGACCACTGCATATCAGGCCACCTTCTCACATTGGTGAGCAGCGGTTGGGATTTGAGCTTGCTGTTGTTTTACCACACGTATCCTAAGAATATCTTGTTGAAAGATCACATAAGTACTGTTAGGTACACATAACTAAAGCTTAGAATACTCTGAGTTCTACTGAACCAGCTGTTGTAGCTCCTCAAGGCTTAGCACACCTTGGCTGCAACTCTTAGCAAGGGATCAGTAGGTAAACACATAGTGTAGGTAGGTGCATCACTTACACCACACTAGAAGCAGTATGTCGGTCACAGGAGGAAACACTGAGTCTCCTCTTGTGTCAGTTGACCCTCCACAGGTCATCCCTTCAAAATATACTGCTCTTAGCTTCCATGAGATGAGACAAGTGTGTACTCTCAGGAAACTAAAACAGGGGTCTAACCCCACCACTTCCTTTCTGATTGGTCTCCTAGAGGCTTATGATGCCAGTAGGGCTGGTAACCCAGACCCTTCTAATCCAGATGGAAGTTTGCCCTCCTTACAGGGTCCCTTTGATATCCATCCCCTCCTTGAGGCAGATGTTGCTGAGGATGAGGATGAGTTATCAGGGGATGAGGCAGATAAGGGACAGGTAGAAGTCAGCAGACTAAGCAGGTCCAACTTAAGCAGACATGAGCTTGGTACTGGGGAACTCCTGGGCCCACTCTCAGGTCAGCTTAACATTGGGAATGGACGAGTTAGGTCTCTATCAAGAGGCTCTAGCAGATCCTTTCGAACCAATGGCTCTCTCAACTCTTCTCACAGAGGAATGTCTTCCCCTAAGAGGAGAGTGTATGAAGCTGAAGAAAGGGCAGTCAAACTGAGGATTGAAAGGGAAGAACTTGCCCTGGCCAAAGAGAGACTTGCCCTTGCTAGAGAGCAAGAATTATGTGGGCTAGTTCCCACTGGTGGCAGCAATAAACCTAGCAATAGGGAAAGGAGTTTTGATAAAAAGCACCTGAATAAGATAGTGCCCCCCTTTAGGGAAGGGGATGACATCCACAAATGGATTACTGCTTTGGAGAGAGCCTGCACTGTGCAGGGTGTTCCCCAAAGTCAGTGGGCAGCTATCTTGTGGCTCTCCTTTGATGGTAAAGGTAGAGATAAGCTCCTCACCACCAGGGTGGAGGATGCTAACAATTACCAAGTCTTGAAAAATGTACTGGTTGATGGGTTTGGTTTAACCACTGAACAATACAGGATGCTGTTCAGAGACACCCAGAAAACTCAGTCTCAAGATTGGACTGACTTTGTTGATTGTGCCACTAAGGCTTTTGAAGGCTGGCTACTGGGTAGTAAGGTTACTGATTTTAAAGGATTGTATAATCTAATTATGAGGGAGCAAATCTTAAGTAATTGTCAGAACCAGCTATTACATCAGCACCTGGTAGACTCTGAGTTGACCTCTCCACAGGAATTGGGTAAGAGGGCAGACAAATGGGTCAGAACCAGGGTTAGGCCTAAAAACCAGGGTGGTGACCAGAAAAAGGAATCAACCAAGCCTCAAGAGAAGGGTGGGGATAAATCCTCAGAGAAGACTTCCCAAGGGCCCCAAAACTCCAACAAGGGTGGTGGGTCCCAGAACACTCCTTCAGAACAAAAGAAACCTTATTGCCATACCTGTAAACAGGTGGGTCATTACAAAAGTGATGTCAGTTGCCCTAAAAATGGTAATAAGGGAAACATACCCCCAGGTAATACTCCTAAACCTCCTGTTACCACTAGTGGTAATCCCCCAGGTGGTGGGAGTGCCCCCAAGAATGTGGTGGGCATTACTTTGGGCAATCAGGAGGACTATGGCTTAGCCAGGTTCCCTGACCACACTCTTGTCTGTGAGACTGGCATGGGGTTTGCCAACTTCACTACTGGACCCCACATTTTGGGCAAGTATAGACAAGAAGTTTTAGTGAATGGTCAGAAAGTTGAGGCATTCAGAGACACAGGGGCCAGCCTCACCATGGTGAGTGACCATCTGGTCCCCTCTGCTCAACTGACCCCTGGTTTTACTTATCAGGTGACAGACATTCATGGAATGAAGAGAAGGCATCCCATGGCAGTAGTCAAGCTCAGCTGGGGTAATGTCACAGGGCCCATGAGAGTGGCAGTGACAGATAACCTACCTGTAGATTGCTTACTGGGGAATGACCTGGAACTCTCAGCATGGGCTGAGGTGGAACAAGAAACTCATTCCAGAATGATAGGCCTATCCAGACAGGTTAGTGGGGCAGTAATAGCTACAGCCCCAGTCCAAGCACCATTCCTCCCTGAAAAGGTTGGAAGGGCAGTGGTAGCCACTGCCCAGGCTCAGACAGACTTTTCAGAACAGGATAGGAGGGCTGTGACAGTCACAGCCCAAACACAGACAGAGTGCCCTCCTGAAAAGGTTGGCAAGGTTGAAATGGTCTCAGCCTCTACTCAGACAGATAGTGAGGTTGTGAAGCCTGAAACAATGGATCACTCCACTCAAACAGAGAGCATTGAGGAGGAAGAAGAGTCTTCCCCCTCCCAGACACTAGGTGAGAGCCAGCCTCCTCAGGGAACTGACTCTACCCCTGTTGAAGGAACTGCCCCAGAGGTAGTCAGGCCTAGCCTGGCAGAGCCCCTGATGGCAGTGGACCCTTCCCAGGTGGGACCCAGTCTGGAGCAGGTAACCTGCACCTCTCTACCCTGCCTCAGTCAGCCCAGGGCTGAAGAGACCAGGGAGGCCAGTAGTGGACCCCAAAGGGCCCCCTGTCCAAAAGAACCCCCTAATCAGCAGATTAGGATCACTGAAGCTGGCAAACCTAGCCAAGTGAAAATAGAACAGACTCCTGAGGGATCCCCCTTAAAAGTAGTTAGGGAACTCCCACAGCTGGACACTGTTGGGCACAGCCAAACATGGGGCCTAAAAGCCCCAGACCTGACCTGTCCCTCCAGTAAGCCAAACAGAGGGACTCAGCCTCCAGCTTTAGGTAGCCAGAGGCTGACCCTGAGAGCTCAGTGCATCTCAGCTAAAGAAAGAAAGGCACACATGATGAATGGTGATTGGAGGAAGTTGAGCCCAAAGGTAGAGGAGCCTCACTTCAGCACTCCATCCCAGCATCAGCCTTCTTCTTTCCCAAGACACACCAGAGACAGAGATTCCCTATGGTGGAGACCCTCAGATACCCTTAGGGTGAGGGGTTGCCTAGTGGACCATGACACAGGGGGAAACCAAGCCAGAGCTGGTACTTCCTTATATGGCCACTTAGGTAATAGAGGCTTACCTGGACAAGGATAGCCTTATCTCCTTTCGTTTGGGGGGGGGTTGTGTAGGAAGGTACATCCTGACTATGGTTGCCCCCAACTTTTTGCCCTGTGTTTTAGCTGGTTTTGGACATAGTCGACCTGGGACCCTGCCAATCAGGACCCCAGGCCTACTGCTCTCTCTTTAAAATGGATTCCATGTACCCTAGGTACATTTCCAATTGGTACTGGGCCACCCTATCAGACCCTGTAACTCAGGGCATGGGTGTACCCAGGGCTTCCAGGGGCTGCAGCATGTATTATGCCACCCCTGGCTGGCCTCCTAAATTTGACACAACTGGCTGCATGACAGCTGGGGCAAAGTCGTGTAATCACCCTTTGCTGTAGGTGTAGTATACCTATACCTAACCCTAAAATGGACACACAGATTCCTATCAGTCACTCCTATGGCAGGCCTTGACAATCCTGAAGGCAGAGTGCTTGGAATCGTGTGAGATGGTGCTCTGGCATGAGCTGAGCCTGTCTGCAGCTTGCGGAATCAAGTCCCAATAGCTGTTCCATGATATCGCATACCATATACTCTTAAGTGCATTATAATCCTCGCGGTTAAATGCTAACTTTGGTATTGCTTTATCAAAACATGTCGAGTAAGGTGTCATACGAATTGGAATACTAACCCCTCGCCAATTCTGGCGACGGGGTTAGCATTCCACCCTTCTAGAGGGACACGACATGTATGTAACTGTGAACCCCGGTTAAAGTTAACTGAAGCCTCAGCTCCACAAAATGGATGCTGCCACCACAGACACGAGTCTGACCCCCTGCAGCTGGGAGTCCTTCCAGCGAGGGGAGCCTGGACAAAGGGTTTCCTGTCAGGGGCGGTGCTAGCACCGTCCCAGACATGGTTTTGTGTATCCTGGGTAGGCAGGGCTTTACAGGAAGGTGACTGCTGAGTGGCACCCCGGTGCTCACTACGCATAGGCCGGTCTGAACCAGTTCCAGGGGCACACCAGCCCCTGGCCTGGGGAAGTCCGGCATGGCTGAGGGGTGTAACCACCCCCCACCTAGTCCCACCCATAGGCAGGACCTAGTCACCGGGTCAGCCCCCTTTTTTAGTATAAAGATGGGAGCGGGCCCCCTGTTAAAATTAGATCATCTTTGGAATCAAGATACCACTTTCTTCGAAAGGACTTCACGATTTCTTCTTCAAGATTCTCCCTTGTGGCTAAGGAGTAGTCACCCTGCATCCGCAGGCACCATCCTAAAGAACACTGCGGTCTGCTGCAAGTCCTTCATCACGAACCCGACGACCCAGCACGACGAGACCCGGCTTCCCTGGCACCTCTGACCTCTACTCACCTCTACAGCCAAGCTGAGAACCGTGAGTGCGACGAGACCTCAAGGGACCGACGATCGCCAAGACTGCACGACATCTTTACTGCAAGCCCACCGTGTCCTCCACTGGTGAGTGCTTTGGGGTCCGAGAAGCCCCGACCCTGCGCAGCTCCAGCACCCAAGGCCAGCCTCCCTGCATCTCCACGATCGGCGTGGGGCCCTTCTGCTGTTTGCTGTGCACCGCGTTGTTTGGCTACTAGCCGGCTGGCTTGTGGCCTTCTGAACGACGCCCGACGACATCTCTTCTGCTGGTCTGGTTGCTCCAGGCTGGCCCTTGCTTCCTTCTTCGAGAGAGGCACCCCGGACCCTCCTGGTCCACTCCAGACGCCATTTTAGGTCCACCGCGTGGGCTTGAATTTGCCAAGGCTTTGTTGCCCAATCCTGGGTCCAGCGACGCCGACAGCTTCTATCTTCGTGGGACAGCTCGATCCTCCATCCTGGTCGCCGACAACGCCTCCTGGTCCGTGAGATCTTCGAGTCAAGCGTCACCCACTCACCTAGTCGAGGTGGCTACCATCCGGTGCCCTCCTGGTGCCCACTGACTACTGGCTAGTAGTCTCGAACTTGGTCCCCTCTGCTTTCAGGTGTCATCTATCTTCAAGATCCAGGCTTGGATCCGACTGAACTTTCTTCACTGGTCACCGGCCAGCATCTTTTCTTCCGGCTCCTGGTCCGTCTACGAGGATTCCCGACGTCTTTTCAGACCTATGCAGCTGCAGCCCCTGGGCTAGGTAACTTCGGCATTTCGGTGCCCCAGCATAGCCTCACTATCCAAGGGTCAGAATCTACTTTCGTTTTCTCCCTACCAGGTCGGGTTCGCCCGAGAACACTAACTTTCTAATTCCTAGCTACCATAGACTTTTGTCCCGCATCTCGCGTGAGAGTGCACACACTGCACCCGAGTCCCCTAGGCCTCCTAGAAGTAATCTAACGATTCCCTAGTCAAGTCCTAGCGATTCCAAAAGCTATTAGTACTGTACTTACCTGCTAGGAATTTCGCATTCCACTTTCAGAGTATATGGTTTTCCGTGCCCCTCGGGCATTTGTATATACTGTGCTAACTTAAGTATTTTTGTAAGAGTTTTGGTTTGTGCTTAGTACCCTGTCCTCATAAAGAGTACAGGGCTGTTGTGATCTTTAAATAAATAACTGTTTATTTTCATAACACTTGTGTGGTGTCCTTTCACTGGGTATTCAAGGGGTATATGTGTGGTAAACAGCTGGCTTAACACGCCCTCTCGAGTCTTTAGCCTTAGACTGCTCGTATCCATGCTACTAGGATAGCTGGTCTATAAGGTTGACTTACAACCAATCATCAATAAGGGTTGCTGGACTGATACATAGTGGGCACTAGAATAGTGACCACTGCATATCAGGCCACCTTCTCACAACTTTTAACCACAAATTCCTCAACTTTTAAGTATTCTTCAGGCATCAGACTGGACCTGTAAACTTTTGAGCAGTGCCTCTGCACACCTGTAGGTGGCACCGTGCAGCTCCGCACTGATACAGTTCCAGTCCAGAAATTACATGCTGGTCCTATGTAGTTACAAAACCCACGTGCTGATGTCAGTTCTTTTCCTTCCGTTCCTCTAGATGCTGATATAGATCTACCGCTCATCTCTTTGAGACCATTCTTCATCCAAAATCAGTGTGAGGTAAATGGCACCTCCCAAAATAACAGGTAAGTACTATCACAAATGCCTGTGTGCCTGGTTTCGAGCCACCACTCTCAGGCCTGCTGTAACTGTGTGTCAGTGAACCCAAAGGTCATACAAGACCTCAAAGCAAAACTGTTGCCAAGCACAGTAAGTCTGTGCATCAAGACCAGTCCAAGTCACAGGGTTTCTCTGGGTTCCCGTTTATTGTCCAGAAGTAATTCCCTGGGTCAGTTGTGTTAGGTTCCAAGTATTCATATAAATCTATGAAAAAGCACCCAAAAATCCAAGCAGGACTTCTGCAAATGCATTAGAGCATCACTATGCCGTGTAATCTCGCTCCTGAAGTCAATAAAAGTTGGACCCTTTCCTGCAAGTTGTCCTGGCTTAACCAGAGTTTATGGAGCTGTTTGCAACTCCAAGGCAAATCGAAGAGTTCCACAAGGCCAGTCTCTGACTCTTCGGATCCCTACTGTCTTCCTCTGGCATGCTTTTGGGCCATAAAGAGCAGAGTCCCCCTTAGTCTGGGCTTATGCCGGCAGATTCACCCTCTGCACCAGTTTATACTCTGAATCCACCACTGGGCCTCCTCTGGCACCTGTTCTGCCAATCAATCAATCAATCAATCAGTGACACTTGTAGAGCGCGCTACATACCCGTAGGGTCTCAAGGCGCTGGGGGGGGGGGGAGGGGGGGGGGGGGGGGTTGGGGGGTGCCGCTACTGCTCGAACAGCCAGGCCTTCAGCTTCTTCCTGAAGGAGAGGTGGTCTTGGGTCAGGCGCAGGTCGGTCAGGAGGGAGTTCCAGGTCTTGGCGGCCAGGTAGGAGAAGGACCTTCCTCCCGTAGTCGCTCTTCGGATGCGGGGGACGGCGGCGAGGGCGTGGTTGGCTGATCGGAGGTGGCGTTTGGGTGCGTAGAAGTTGATCCGGCTGTTGAGGTAGCTCGGGCCCTGGTCGTTTAGGGCTTTGTGTGCGTGGGTGAGGAGGCGGAAGGTGATTCTCTTGTTGACGGGGAGCCAGTGAAGGTCTCTCAGATGTCCGGTGATGTGGCTGGTTCGTGGGATGTCGAGGATGAGTCTGGCTGAGGCGTTCTGGATCCGCTGGAGTCTCTTCTGGAGCTTGGCGGTGGTACCGGCATAGAGGGCGTTGCCGTAGTCCAGTCGGCTGGTGACGAGGGCCTGGGTGACGGTCTTCCTGGTCTCGGTGGGGATCCACCGGAAAATCTTCCGTAGCATGCGTAGGATGTTGAAGCACGCCGAGGAGACGTTGTTGACTTGTCTGGTCATGGAGAGGGAGAAGTCCAGGATGAAGCCCAGGTTGCGTGCATGGTCTGTCGGTTTGGGTGCGGTGCCCAGGGCGGGAGGCCACCAGGAGTCGTCCCAGGCGGAGGGGGAAGAGCCCAGGATGAGGACCTCCGTCTTGTCCGAGTTCAGCTTCAGGTGGCTGGTCGTCATCCACTCGGCTACCTCTCTCATCCCCTCGTGCAGGTTGGCTCTGGCGGAGGCGGGGTCGTTGGTCAGGGAGAGGATCAGCTGGGTGTCGTCGGCGTAGGAGATTATGCTGAGGTTGTGTTTGCGTACGATGGCCGCGAGGGGGCTCATGTAGACGTTGAAGAGAGTGGGGCTCAGAGATGATCCTTGAGGGACGCCGCAGATGACTTCGGAGGCCTCTGACTTGTACGGTGGTAGGCGGACTCTCTGTGTTCTTCCGTCGAGGAAGGAGATGATCCATTCCAGCGCCTTGTCCTGGATTCCGATGTTGCTGAGGCGCTGTACTAGGGTGCGGTGGCAGACCGTGTTGAAGGCCGCGGAGAGGTCTAGGAGGATGAGGGCTGCTGTTTCTCCATTGTCCATCAGGGCTCGGATGTCATCGGTGGCGGCGATGAGGGCGGTCTCGGTGCTGTGATTGGCTCGGAAGCCGGACTGTGAGGGGTCGAGGGATCCGTTCGTCTCGAGGAAGGCGGCCATCTGCTTGTTGACGGTCCCCAGATCCTCAATGCCAAGTCAGACTCCCATCAACGTCGGGAGGCTGTCAAACTCAATTAGCACTACCTTGATCAAGTTTGAAGTCTGCTTCCATCGAGGCACCACCTCCCCGCTTGACTTGCCGCCTTGACAAAGAATATATGCGTTGCATTCCTTATTTGGCACAGATTCATACAAAGGTGAAGTGAAGAAATTGTGCCACCATAACACAAAGAGAATTGGAATGATTGCCTTCAAAAAGCCAGTGACCTTGATTCTTTCCTTGAGTCGGGACTGTTATCATGCTTGGGGCATGTCAGTGAGGAAAGCTCTTCCTATGCCATGGTGGTGTGGGGCAGCTCAAGTTCTTGTCCTCCAGCTCCCCCACCTGGGAGGTCAAAACAGTGTTCTAACATGAGTTTTTGAGTTGGGGCAAACATCTTCCAAGCCACTGTTGCCCTTCAATGAGACACTTGTCCTCCCAAGTGTCCCAGAAATCCCTAACAAGAGTCATACATGACTGTCATGATGCAAGCAAGTTCACAATTTGTTGTGGCTTGGACATCACCAATTCCATTTGACAGGCCATTGGCACCAGTGTTGCCATATGCCACCACGCTTCTCAGTGGTCCACTGGTTTGTCATGTGATGTCCAATTGTTGAAGGTAGGCTTACCCCAGGCAGTCGTTAACCACTTTCAGACAATGGCTAACCTTTCGGGTTCAATGTCAGTGTAGCAAAGTCACAATTGACATATTCTCAGATGCTCCCTTTTATCAGACCATTCTGGACACAGTTCGTTTTTTGCCTTTCCCCAGTCATGGAGAGTCTAGGGCTTTCAGTCTATCAAACCGCTCTTTCAGTGAGGCTGACTCTGGAGCTAATGGGACTGATGGCTCTTTCATCCTGCTGGTCAAGCATGCCAGGTGGCATATGTGGGCTCTGCATTGGGATCTTAAGTCTAAGCGGGTCCAACATCAAGGGGACCTCACTGACCACTTCCATATCTTGTAGGAGATCTACAGTGGCAGTTATTGGACCATGTTTGGATCAGTGTCAGAACCCTCACCCTACCCCACCTAGAGTTGTCAGTCGTAGTCAATGCATCTCTTTTGGGTTAGAGGGGTTTAAGGAAGTAGGCTTTTTGTAGATATATGTATAAATGAAAGAGAGGGGCTCGTAATAACCCGTAGGGAAATGGAGCACCAATATACTGAAAAGTAAAACAAGAAGTTTTTCCCTATGGGAGATATTGTTTCCTGCTCCTAAATCAGGACTCAAACTAACAAACACAATCCACAACATTCATTATATCTTGCATCCTGTTGAATGGGAGAACACTTACCAGAAAGGAACACAAACAATCTATTAAAAAAGTATACAATTTATTATGAATAAAAATACATAAGTATCAATGAGTGGTCAATTAAAAAACATGAAATGCACAAATAAAAATACACAAATAAAACCACCTAATGTGGGTGTGGAGAAAATTATCAAAAGAGACACTAGTATCTGTCTTTTTTCATGTCATTTCGGGCCCTTGTTTTGCAACAATGGGGGAATAATATTCCTTTAGACCAAATTGTTTGTTGGCAAGAGGTCGCTAAAGGGTGTTGAGCCGAAGACTGGGACACCGAAAAAACTGGTCAAGGACGTCAACCCGAAAAAATCTGCGCCGAAGGCCGTCGACACAAACAAAGGACTCGGAGCTCAAAAGGTTCTCGATCCTACGCGTCGACCAGACAAGGCTAAGAGTGGTACGAACCTAGAGTCCACGCCTGGCGGTGGCTCGAAGGAACCCGTTGAGTCGACGCAGCCGTCCGCCTCCTTCTCGAAGCAAGTGTCGGAATCGCTGAAACGAATTAAGGAGAAGGCTTCGACTGTCGGACCGAAGGATACTCCAACCAACGAAGCCAGCCAGTAAACCTCAAAAATCGTCGGCGCCCATCCAGTTCACGCTACCGCCGAAAGTGATACCTAAGGCCTTTGCCCCTAAGACGGCCGTCGAAGCGTCCAAGAAGGTGTCCACGGGGCCGAAGCCCACAACTGCGGTAGTGGTTACTAAGCATCGACAACCTCCGCTTGAAGAGCAGTCGGAACAATTCATCGACGCCAACACGGGTAGACTTTCAATTTACAAACAAAAGATCGCCCCGGAACAGCCTATGGAGTCATATAAAATTCCATTGAAAAAGAAGGATTCAACTACATCACCCGTTCTTGTCGAACCTATATCACCACATGGCCAAGACACTGCTCCTGTCTCGCCCACTTACTCGGATGTGGAGACGGGGAAGGTGACAATGAGGAGTACAATTATCCTGTAGACACTGATCCTGAAGATCACAATGAACCCTGGGCAGACGCTGCTGACCCAGGAGTTCCACACACTGCCCCAGACAGTAATGTGTATGCTGTAAAAACCTCGCCTACTGAAGATTCAGCGGTGTTTAATGCACTTATTGAAAGGGCAGCCAAAAATCATGATGTCCAGCTCCATGCTCACCCTATTGAAGTGGATTTTTTGTTTGACACCTTTTCCACCTCAGAGAAAACTGTCAAGACTCTGCCAATGCTAAGGGGTGTCTTAAAACATGCTGGAGACATTTTTAAAGAGCCCACAAGGGCCAGGGTGATAAACCCCAGAATTGAGAAAAAGTACAAACCGGCGCCTGGGGACCCTACCTACATCAAGGGACAGTTGCCGTTGGACTCTCTGGTTGTTTACAATGCCCGGAAGAGGGCAAACTCGCAAACAACGGGTGATGCTCCTCCCCCTGACAAAGAATCTAAAGTGCTAGAAGCATCAGGGAAAAGGGTGGCAGCTCAAGCGGCCAATATCAGGCGCATTTCCAACACTCAGGCACTCTTAGCCAGATATGACAGGGCCATTACGATACACTTGAGACCCTGTTACAACACTTGCCAGATGAATATAGTGTTGGGGTTAACAAGGCGCCTCTCCCTAGGAGGTGCTTTCTGCCCAGAGTGGAACTCGGGTCTCCTGTATTGGTTTCCACCTATACCACTCCACCCCTGGATTGGGCATTGAATAGTATGATATCCAGAAATCCTCTGCTTGAACATCTGTCCTCTGATCAGGCTGCCCCTCTGCAACAACGGAGCAGGGCTCTGCACCTGGGTCTTCGCAGTCTCTGCCTTCATGCATGGAGAATGAGTTGCAACTGCTTTGGCCTTCCTCCGGATGGGATTGATGCCATCTTGTCAAAGTTATCGGACTTTGTGTTCTTTTGCCTAGCAAGGCTTTGCTTTGGTCACAGTTAGGGGTACCTTTGACGCCTTTCAGCTTTTTTGCCGTTGCCAGACCAGCACTCCATATTAAGGTCACTGGTTGTGATGTGTTTTTTTATTAAGGGTCTTCAACACTAGTTTCCCTCTCCCTCACATTTTTGATGTGTTCACTTTTTGAACCACTTCACACCTGCCCCTTGCTTCTCCTCCGTATCAAAATTGTTCCGTGGTGCGGCGTGAGTTACTTC
Source organism: Lissotriton vulgaris (assembly GCF_964263255.1). NCBI lineage: Eukaryota > Metazoa > Chordata > Amphibia > Caudata > Salamandridae > Lissotriton > Lissotriton vulgaris. The sequence goes on along the minus strand of NC_141687.1, from coordinate 956,056,333 downwards.
AGGCTCTCTGCGTTAACCCGCCTTCATCCCAGAGAAGGTGGTTCTGCAGACACAAGCGTCCTTCTGATAAATTCTTTTACTTGTAGGTTCCTCAATTGTAGGACAAACACAGACGTCCAGCTGGATCTGGAAACTTCAAAGCTTGCGAAGTCATTAGGGGGTGCAGGCTTCAAATTGACCTTGGAAATGGTGTCTGGACGTCAGTGAAGCTGTATAGCCCCTGCCCTAGCACTACATCAGTTCCCTTTTTTCTACATCTTAGATGCGGATCCAGAGATTTCTCTCTGAGGAGTTTTTCCGCACAAAACTTAAAACTAACTGCATTACCAGGTGTCCTTCCAAGAGGTCAGGGTTCAAACCCTGTCGAGATTGCGAGGGACAGATGTCCATTATGGATCCTCATGCCATGTGTGTTTGGCGCCTGGGGTTGGATCACGACTCCCAGGTCTGTGCTTAATGTCACAGCATGCACCTCAAAGCTCTTTGCACTTCATGGCTCTGGCTAAACAGGACAATCTGAGTCTGTAGCGTTCCATACACTATTGGAAGTCTCCATCCTCTCGTTCTGGGGCTAAGTAGGAGAAACACAAAAAGAGCAAAAAGGACTCCAGAGGTTAGTCGCTCTCTCACAGGTCCTTCGTCCTGGAAGTTGCAGTTAGTTGACATTGAGCCAGTGCACCCCACCCCCACCCCGTGTTGCCCCACTATGATGGTTCCACTATACTTAGCCCCATATTGGTATTGATCTCCATCGGACTCATTGGTGCTAGGACTGACAACGTCTAACCCCCCACACCAACTCGGGCTCTTCAATACCATACGGACAACCAAAGCCCATGCCTATGGCTCCAACGCCAATTAGAGTAGCACCAGCAGCTCTGGCCCAGCATTTCTTTGACTCCTCATTCTGCAACAGCTGTTAACCGATGGATTCCCTGTCAATATTTCCCTCCTCCGGATGATTCACGATACCACTCTAAAACTGAAATCCTTTTGATACAGGCTTTCTCCTCTGGACAGTAGGGGGGAACTTCCCATCGACACCTGACAGAGTTAAAGCACCTAGAGGCATGGAGAAGAAGTTCTCTATAGGCAGCATGGTGCTAAAATCCATGAATGTCAACTGTCTCCTGTGGGATTCACCGATGCGATGTCGGTTATAGCCCAATAGTGGTTCTTCATGTGCCGGAAGACATGCATCAGCACTTTCAATAAGGGATTCAGAACAGGCAGAACTGCTCTAGGACATTATCAAGTGTTAGGTACCGATCAGGAGACACGCCTGGCTGAGAACATGGACCTTCTCTGCAGGTGTCCAAAATAGCTTGATGAATAGCTTGATAGATCTACCCTTCGATGGAACATGTCTGTTTTGCGACAGTTGATTCCGTGTTAAAACACTTCAAGACCAGTAAAGAGTGTTCTCCTAGGCGTGCAACCATCTTAAGCCTCCAGAGATTACCATCAATTCTGGCGTTTGTTACTTCGCCATGGGTTTTACTTTCATAATAGGCAACAGTATCAGCTGCAGTCAAGAACAATAGCAGAATCCACTGCTCTGGCCCTACATGAGTAGATACAGAGGAAGGCTCCGCTCAGCAACCTCCCTCCGCCTCCTCCCTCACCTCTGCCCCACCTTCAGAAGAGCATGCCTAGTTTTTTTCCCCAACCTCCATCAGGAGCCTTTGGGATAGAGTGTGTCCTCGTTCCTCACGGCCTGGAAAACCATACATTACGTGAACAAAGAAGGGGGACCAGGTCTCTCCTGTTGTCTCAAGAAGCTCAAGAAATCTGGGAATGGCCGATCCATCATGGGATTTTGCAAAAGACGGAGCACCTGCCAGGAGTTTTAAACGAAAATGCTGACAGACTAAGCAGATTCAGAAAAGGGGGTGGTGATGGACAGAGTATCTGAATTAAACAGAACACTCTTACCCAGTCAACAGTTCAGGGCTTGATCCATCACCGTTTTTTAGCTCACTGCACCATCCCAGCTCAGAACCTGGCTATATGCAAATTAGTCTGTCCCTGGCCCAGTGCATCATGGGAACAGGGCAGACCAAACTACCAAGCCAATTCTTATACTGGGAAGGAAACAAGCTTCCGGGGACCGGTTTCTGGCATTACAGCCGTCTTCGGCCCAGCTTGCTTGAATCCTGATGGTGCAATGAGCAAGGGACTCACATCTGAGTATACCCTTCCACGCTTATGGTGGACAAAACGATTCAGAAAAGGGGGTGGTGATGGACAGAGTATCTGAATTAAACAGAACACTCTATTGACTAGAGTTAATCTCCACACCGCCCAACATACCCCCAAGACAACGTCCTATGTCTGCAGAACACCTACACTTATTGCAGCAGGAAGTAATCAGCATGCTACAAAAAGGGGCCATAGAACTAGTACCCTTAGAACACCAAGGTGCAGGGGTGTGCTCTCTGAATTTTCTAATCCCCAAAAAGGACGGGTCTCTCAGACCAATTTTAGACCTGAGACCCCTAAACCAATACATCTTATCAGAGCATTTCCACATGATCACTCTGCAGCAGGTGTTGCCACTGTTGAGTCAAGGAGACTTCCTCGCAACATTGAACCTCAAAGACGCATATTTCCACTCGTTAGCCGAAACGCGTCATCCTGACTAAAGAAATCCCGCACCTAGCAAAATAAAAAGTCATTGTGGCCAGCAGTGATCAAAGAAATCTTTGTGTTCGTGTTCTTCTCCTAAGGGTGGTACCAGCACCGGAGTGGTAATTGGATTTCCATATACCTATACACCCGGCACACAGGAAATATCTCAGGTTTACAATTCTAGGCCAGCACTACCGATTCAAGGTCCTCCCTTTTGGGGTGACGACAGCCCCAAGGGTGTTCACCAAGTGCCTAGCGACAGTAGCTGCACACCTCAGAAGACAGCATATACATGTCTATCCATATCTGGATGACTGGCTAATACAAGCACAATCAGCCCAGCAATGTGCCAGCCACATGTCGCGCACTATTCACCTCCTGCACAGTCTAGGTTTCTCGCTGAACTACAACAAATCCCATCTCCAGCCTGCCCACGTGCAGCAGTATCTGTTGCAACGATAGACACTCTGGCAGCAAAAGCACAACCAAATTCTGCCAGAGTAAACAGCATTCAAACGCTCATCCAGAAGTTCAGGCCACAACACTCACTCCCAGCCAGAGTGTTTATGCAACTGATAGGCATGATGGCCTCGTGCATCTTCATAGTCCCTCACGCAAGACTTCACATGCGTCCGCTGCAGGAGTGCCTAGCACGGCAGTGGAACCAGGCTCAGGGGCAAATAAACGACCTAGTGTTGGTGACCAGTCGTGCATACAACTCTGCATTGGTGGAAACCACAAAACCTTTGGAAGGGATGACTGTTCCAGGAGCCTGTACCACAAATTGTGCTAACGACGGACGCATCTCTGATAGGGTGGGGAGCCCATGTCCTCCACCACACAGTACAGACCCTATGGACCACGCAGCAGAAGAAACTGCACATCAACCTGCAAGAGCTGATGGCAATTTTTATGGCAATCTAAGCTTTCAAGGTACATCTGTGCAACAAAACCGTGTTGATCGGACGGACAACATGACTGCAATGTACTACCTACAGAAACAGGGAGGAACACACTCTCCACAGCTGTTGCATCTGGCTCAAAGAGTGTGGAAGTGGGCCATCCAAAGAAACATGTTTCTCATGGCGGAACACCTCCCAGGCAAGGACAATCATATAGCGGATCTGCTCAGCAGACACAGCCAGCAAGTGCACGAGTGAGAGATTCACCCCTCAGTGTTTCAACCATACTTCCAACAGTGGGGACAACCAGAAATAGATCTGTTCGCCACAAAGGAAAACGCAAAATCCCAGTCCTTCGCCGGAAGCTTTCCACACAAGCAGTCTCAGGGCAATGCGATATGGATGAACTGGTCAGGGAAATTTGCCTACGCTTTTCCACCAGCACCGTTGATACTGCGGGTGGCACGCAAATTGCCAGCACTCCATGGCGCTAATCCTAGTTGCTCCAACATGGGCGAGGCAACCGTGGTACACCACGTTCCTAGAACTTTCCGTGGTGCATCATCAAAGACTACGACTAACACCCAGTCTCTTAACGCAGAGCCATGGAGACATTCAGCACCCAGATCTGCAGCAGCTGAACCTTGCAATCTGGCTCCGAAGGTCATAGAGTTTGGCTACCTCAACTTACCTCCTGACTGCATGAACATTATCAGGGAGGCAAGAAAGCCTACAACAAAAGCTTGTTATGCGTCAAAGTGGAAACGTTTTCTCATTTATTGTAACAACAACGACATAAACCCACTAGACGAGTCTATTCAAAATATCATATGCTATCTTTTGCTCTTACACCGCTGCAATCTAGCCTATACGACCATACGGATACACCTAGCGGCCATAGCCGCTTACTTTCAAAACAGCACCTTTCGTTGTTCAGAGTGCCTGCAATTAAGGCATTTATGGAGGGCCTCAAACGAGTGATTCTCCCAAGACACCCATCTTCACCTGTCTGGAACCTAAACGTTGTTTTAACCAGACTGATGGGACCACCGTTTGAGCCATTACACTCCTGTGAAATACAATTTTTAACATGGAAGGTGGCTTTTCTCGTAGCCATTACTTCGCTTAGAAGAGTTAGTGAGCTGCAAGCCCTAACTGTTCAAGAGCCATTCATTCAAATTCACGCAAATAGGGTCGTTCTTCGGACAAACCCTAAATTCATGCCCAAAGTGGTATCACACTTCCACATCAATCAAACAATAGAACTGCCAGTATTCTTCCCGAATCCACAGACAGTACCTGAAAGAGCCGTGCACACAATGGATGTCAAGAAAGCTCTCCTATATTACATAGACAGGACAAAAGATTTCAGGAAGACAAAACAGTTGTTTGTTGCCTTTTCACCACAACACAAAGGCAACCCTATTTCAAAAAATGGTTTATCTAGACGGATAGTTAAATGCATCCAAATATGTTACGTTAAAGCTAAACGTACTTTAACAGTGCCCCCAAGAGCGCATTCCACACGCAAAATGGGAGCATCTATGGATTTCCTAGGGAATATTCCTCTAGAGGAACTATGTAGAGCAGCCACATGGACAACCATACATACATTTACCAAACACTACTGCATAGATATGCACTCCAAGCAGCTGTGGGACAGGCTGTTCTCAAAACTCTTTTTCAGACTGCTGCAGCTGGCACAGGTAGCCACCGCTAAGGGAGAGACTTCTATACATTCTATGCACAGATATTAATTCAGCAGCCCACATGCCTCGAACGGAATATGCTACTTACCAGTATGCATCTGTTCTTGGCATGTAGGGCTGCTGGCATTCATATCCTATTCCTGTAAATTCTGACAAGACTGTTAAATAATCTACGTAGTTGTGGTGCTGTCATATTAGCTATGTTTGGATGTGATGTGTTGTATAGCCCGCTAAGACTGGCAGTGTTGCTCCCTCATTACTAAGGGGACCTAGTTTAACTTTTTCTGTCTGTGTGTAGTAGGGCGCCTTCAAACCAATTTTGATGTTCTTGGTATATTAATGGTATTGCTAGTTCTTTGTAAGGCATATGGCTATTTGGAACGTCAGTTGCAGTGTGATTGTTAATCGTTAGCATTCGTTTGCAGCTGGAAATGTAACCCATGAATATAGAACACCTTTGTCCTGCATTGTGAGCCTCAACCACAAAGGTAACGTCCCCACCCATTAGTTTAAGATCATGCTATAGCAGCTTCTGAGTAACTGCATGCCTACAGTTTTCAGGTATGTTAAGTGCTGCTCCTTCGGCCATCAGAATATGTGGAATTCAGAGATGGTACTACTATGGCGAAATCCTTTGAAAGGTTCAAGCTTGACCTACCTACAGCCAATACATAAGGGTTGCCTACTCGGCTGAGGAGGATTTTTCCCCTAAAATCACAGACATTTCCGGTTAAGAGGTGATAAGGGGTGTTTGGGTATTTAAAAGAAAACTACGCAGGCGGTTAATTAAATAAGAGCTCAACCTAGAACGTTGACACCTTGTCATACGGCTTGTACTTTCTCAAGTAAAATGGTGTGTTTCTTGGACAAAATAAACACTGGTTCGAGGCATGTGGGCTGCTGAATTCATATATTTGCATAGATCGCCGCCCAACACTAGGCGGTGATCTATGCACAGATATGAATGTCAGCAGCCCTACATGCCAAGAATGTAAATGTGGGATACTTGTATAGCGCACAGTTACTCTACCCGAGTGTCCCGGCGCTGTAGACTGCTGGGGAACCCGTCCTGGCTTTCCCTGTGAGATGGTCCCTTTTTTGGGTATCTCCAGGGTGAAACCAGGCATCCCTGGCGTCTGTGGGGGCCGTTGTAGAGATGAGGCAAGCTAATGCCCAGAGTTGCCGAGTGTGCTCCCCGGTCGGAGTGGGCACCGATGCGAGAATTATCAGTCCGCTGACCCTGGTCCAAGAACAGATGCATACTAGTAAGTAGCATATTCAGTTCGAGGCATGTGGGCTGCTGAATTCATATCTGTGCATAGATCGCCGCCTAGTGTTGGGCGGCGATCTACGCACAGATATGAATGTCAGCAGCCCTACATGCCAACAACAGATGCATACTAGTAAGTAGCATATTCGATTCTGAGCACCCCTCAGGAAATGATGGCCTGCAGGCCTGCTAGCTCACAGTGCACCATCTGTACACCTAACCCTATTGGGTAAAAAATGTGTGTGCAACCTCAGAACATGACAACCCTGATGCCCTAAGGAAATCATGGTATCAGATCTAGAATCCATTCGCTCAGCTACTTCTGCATACCGAAAAAGATACACAAGAAATCCACTACATGCAATTTCAATATTTATTGAAGCATTGTGTTTCTTCAGCAAAATGCGTATGCTGCAGTGATTCAAGAAGGAAACGGAGTAATGTTATTAGCAACATGAGAATGGCAAGAAGATGAACAATCCAACCTTTTTGCAGATTACAGAAAACAATATGCTTACATACAAGTATTCAGGGCTTGAGAAATCCCCCTGCTTTGGTGAGCCAGATTTAATCAAGATAAGCTATTTTTAGGGCCTACTCGCCCATTCTGGTTAACTGACAACAGGTGTTCTGCTTGCTCACAAAGTGAATGAGCAATAGAGATGCCTTTCAATCTTATCTTGTCACATTTGCTCGGCTTTCAGACAGAGAACAAAAGTCAGTTTGTCTTCCTACATATACTTTTCTTTCTGTGACTAAAGTTAGATGTTTTAAAATAAACTGTGTGAAGCATGTGAAATAAAAGACTGTAAGATTTCTAACAGAGCGCTGAAATTGCTAATAAGTGAACTGTTTACACATTTCAAGTATATTTCACTAGTTATGAAGATACTTTTTTTTTTGTAATTGTCTTGAAAAGAGGACGACGTCCAATGACTTGCCCCAGACCTACCGGCCTGTTTGCTTCCCGAACCTGCTCCAGCGAAAACCCAGTGTGTCCTGCAGCCAGCAGCCCTCAGGAACCCAAAGGACCTGCCCTGCCTTCCAAACCCAAGACATTGTCTCCCGTGAGCACCGGATTTGCTCCCCGCAGACTCTGCCCCAAGCCAAAACCGCGAGTTTGCACTACCCTGCACCCGATGCCCACAGCCCGAGTTTGAGTGGCCCAACGCCACGAGGTGGTCTCGCGGGCGATCCTGACCTGAGATCTCTGACCTACGTTGAATCTCCAATCGACGCCTCCAGCCCCTTTCTGGAGGATCTCCCTAACCGCGACCGGAGCTGGTAAAAAAACTGACACCTAAAGACACCCCTGCACCTGACGTCCCACGGCTTCGTGTTGCCCAATCGACAGTGTCCCAGCATTTCCAGGCATCCCAACTTACCTCTCCAACTGGTGGTCACCTCCATAATATCTTCATCCCGGAGCCTGCAGTCTTTGTTGCAACCGGAGAATCCTCATTGAAATCAACAGGTTATCCTATGCTAAAACAGAACCCAGCCACCGCTGCAAGTGTACTTTGGGTGCTGCCTCAGATCCCCCTTTGCCCTGAGCCTAACACCACGAGCGTTGCTCACATACTTTGTGGCCTGCTCGTAAGCAACCACCAAATGGAGGCCCCCTATCTCCCACTTGGTAAATTGAGTCTCAGCACTTTTCACCCAGCCGCCCTAGTGCCGCTAAGGGTGCTTTGAGAGTTTATCCTCGACCCTGGGGGAACCCTGGTTCTAATCCCAGAATACCAACTTCCGCAAACTTGTACTTACCTGCAAACCCATAACTTAATGTTCGAGGCATATGGGCTGCAGATGGTACATTATGAATAGATCGCCATCTGGTGTTGGGCTCGGATGATTGCACTTTGTTTTTCTCTTGGAGAGTCTTTTGTATCTTGGTGACTCCTCCCTTAGTTGGTAGTGCGCATGGGCATCGGCTCCATCCTTAGATTGTTTTTTTCCGCCATCGGGTTCGGATGAAGATCGAGACGCTCCAGATCAACTTCAGGAAAAAGTGATTTTTCGGCGCGTATTCCCGTTCCAATTCGACGGTATTGTTATCGAACGCGTTCCTTTCCATTCCGACGCGTTACAAATTTAAAATAGAAGAGAAAAACTTGGATCTACGTCGAAGAACAGAAGACCTTTCTCGACGCAGTCAAGCCCGGAGTCCATGGAAAGGACTCCATTCAAAAAATGTCCATCGTGTGGTGCTAAGTTCCCACACAAGGACCTACACGAGGTGTGCAACCTCTGTTTATCGCCTGAACACGAATCCAGGGACTGCGAAGCCTGCGCAGCATTCTCCTCCAAGCTAACGATCAGAAATCGTCGAGCTCGAAGACACGAGGCTTCCAGAATGCAGGCGGAGGCAATCCCGGAGCTGTTCGGAGACGAACAAATCGAGGAAGAAGAGGACCAGTCGGGGTCGGAAGGGGAACAGTCGGAGGTTGAAGAACTCTTCGAGCAACAAACCGTGAGTGACGACGTCCCCTTACCGAAAAACCGACCCCGTGCGGTAACGACCCCGCCCTCGGGCCCGGTCAAACCGCTGAAAAAAGTTTCCGACGCCCCGCCCTCGGGCCCGGCAACGAAACCGAAACTGAAACCGAAACACTCGGAATCCCACCACGTCGGATCCGAGAAAAGGGCGACATCGACTTCGACACCGAGGCTACATACAAAGGAGAGCTCGGTATCGAAACACTCCATGTCGAAAAAGAAATATGATTTATCGCCCAAAAGACACTCGATACCCAAAAAGTCGGAATCGAGCAGACATTCAGTTTCGAAAACAGCAAGATCTGAAGATCACAAACAAAAACAGCTCTCGGAACCAGGACCTTCGGTACCGATTCAAGAGCAACAAACAGATCCCAAACAAAAGATCTTGTTTATTGACCCGCAAACAGGGAAAGTGGTCACGAAGAAGAGAAAGAGTGAACAGTCAGAAGATAAACCTCTTCCTTCAAAAAAGAGAACAATGGGGCTGAACATAACTCCTCCTGCTTCTCCTCGTCCTAGAGACACACCCTCTTCTCCTATTCCTCGCAATAGGCCACATATTCCTACACCCTCCACACCAAGACCAGCTACACCTCAGTCAGAGGTAGACAGTGATACAGGGGAGGGAGAACCTCAAGGGGATGACGAATCTATCCCAGATGAGGAAGATCCATGGGAGAATTACGATGTAGGGTCAGATGAGGACAACGACCCAGAGCTATATCCCTCAAAGCCTTCACCACCTGATGATAACACAGGTTTTGTGCAGCTCATTAATAGGGCAGCAAAATATCACAAACTAGATATGCACACAGAACCTCAGATAGAGGATTTCTTGTTAGAGACTCTACCTAGTGCACAGAGATCATCAGGTACTCTTCCTATGCTAAAGGGTCTTCTCACTCACACAGAGGAAATATTCGAAAACCCAGTGGGAGCCAGGGTGTTAAACCCAAGAATCGATAAAAAATACAAAGCGGCTCCAAAGGACCCAATATTTATTAGAGGGCATGTACCTCTAGATTCGCTGGTGGTCTCAAACGCTCGTAAAAGAGCAAACTCATTATCTACAGGAGAGGCTCCTCCACCAGATAAAGAGTCGAAGTTAATAGATGCATCAGGCAAAAGAGTAGCATCACAGGCAGCGAATAGTTGGCGTATAGCCAATACACAGGCACTACTCGCACGTTATGACAGGGCACATTACGATGAGTTAGAGAAACTTCTCACACATCTCCCTAAGGAACATCAGAAGAAGGCAGAACAATTAATACAGGAAGGAAAAATAATAACAAATACTTCCATTAAGTGTGCATTAGACGCAGCAGACACTGCAGCAAGGTCTATTAACACTAGCGTCATGCTAAGAAGGCACGCATGGCTTAGAATCTCAGGATTCAAACAAGAAGTACAAACAGCCCTACTGAACAAACCATTTGATCAAAAGACATTGTTTGGTTCAAGTACAGACGAGACATTAGAAAAGATGAAGAAAGATACGGAAACGGCTAAGTCAATGGGAGCATTGCAACAGCCAACACACAGAGGTTCCTTTCGTAGATCCACCTATAGAGGGGGCTCAAAAAACACAGGAACAAATCAGCAATCCACATCTTTCACACCAACATCACCCAGAGGTAATTCAAGAGGTAATTACAGAGGTAACAACAATAAGGGTAGAGGCCGCGGAAATAATAACAACCGCAACGCCTCAACACCAAAACAGTGACTTCATACAACTCCCCCCAGACCACACAACACCGGTCGGGGGACGTCTATCACAGTTCCTACCTGTCTGGGAAAACATCACGTCAGACAAGTGGGTGAGACAAATTATCCAACATGGTTATTGCCTAGAACTCACAGCCACCCCACCAAACATCCCTCCCAAGCAGCGTCCAATGAGTCAGGATCATTTAACATTGTTAAGGGAAGAAGTGTTAGCACTTCTACAAAAGCATGCAATAGAGAAGGTCCCAAAGGATCAACAAGGAACAGGGGTATACTCTCTATACTTCCTAATCCCCAAGAAGGACGGGTCCCTACGACCAATATTAGACCTCAGACCTCTCAATGCTTACATAAATTCGGAACATTTCCACATGGTCACGCTCCAACAAGTACTCCCTTTACTGAAGAAAGGGGACTTTCTTTCTACACTGGATCTAAAAGACGCTTACTTTCATATCCCAATTCACAAAGCCCACAGAAAATATCTAAGGTTTGTGTTAGAAGGACAACACTACCAGTTCAAAGTCCTTCCGTTCGGTGTCACAACAGCACCGAGAGTTTTCACAAAATGCCTAGCGGTGGTGGCAGCACACCTAAGAAGACAACAGATACATGTCTTCCCATACTTGGACGATTGGCTAATAAAGGCCAAATCAAAGGAAGAATGTCTTCACAACACACAGAAGACAATTCAATTGCTGCACCACCTAGGGTTTACGGTGAACTACAAGAAATCACACCTGCAACCAAACCAGATCCAGCAATACCTGGGGGCTACAGTAGACACAGAAAAGGCAATAGCATACCCCAACCCAATCAGAGTACAGACAATGGTCGGGTTAATACAAAGATTTCAACCACAACACTCACTACCAGCACGAGTGTTTATGCAACTATTAGGCATGATGTCCTCTTGCATACTGCTAATACCACATGCCAGACTACAAATGCGCCCACTACAAGAGTGTCTAGCGACACAGTGGAATCAGGCTCAAGGTCAGATTACAGATCTGGTGTTGGTAAACGACCGGACGTATCGCTCTCTGAAGTGGTGGAACACAGAAAACATTTCCAAGGGACGGTCGTTCCTAGAGCCAATTCCACAAGTAATAATAACAGCGGACGCATCGCTCTCCGGATGGGGAGCGCATATGGACAAATACACAGTACAGGGGAAGTGGAGTGCGCAGCAAAAGAAACTGCACATCAACTACCTAGAACTCTTGGCAATATTTCTAGCACTAAAAGCTTTCCAAATGCAAGTAACAAACAAGGCAGTCCTGATCAGAACAGACAACATGACTGCAATGTATTATATTCAAAAACAGGGGGGGACACACTCTCTCCAACTGTCCAAACTAGCACAGGACATATGGAGATGGGCCATTCCTCAAAAGATCTACCTGTTAGCGGAACACCTACCAGGAATTCAAAATCAAATAGCAGACATCCTAAGCAGACAGTCAGAACAAGTTCACGAGTGGGAGCTGCACGACCAAATACTACAGCCATTCTTCCAAAAATGGGGGCAACCAGAGATAGATCTGTTTGCAAATCACCAGAACGCAAAATGCAAGCAATTCGCATCCAGGTACCCACACCAAAGGTCCCAGGGCAATGCACTGTGGATAAATTGGTCCAACAAATTTGCTTACGCGTTCCCTCCTCTACCACTAATTCCATTACTGGTGAGAAAACTGCAGCAACACTCAATGACAATGATACTAGTGGCACCCACGTGGGCAAGACAGCCGTGGTTCACCACGCTGCTACAACTCTCACAAGTACCACATCAAAAGCTAAGGTTATTACCCATGCATCTTACACAGAACCATGGAGAAATAATGCACCCAGATCCCAAACAACTGAACCTAGCGATCTGGCTCCTGAGGTCATAGTTTGGGTATTTAGATTTACCACCAGAATGCATGGAAATCATTAAACAGGCAAGACGTCCTACCACCAGAGCATGCTACGCAGCAAAATGGAAGAGGTTTGCTATACACTGTAAAAGTAAGCACATCAACCCTCTGGACGCATCCACTAAACAAATCATTTGCTATTTATTACACTTACAGCAATGTAACCTAGCATATACCTCTATCAGGGTTCATCTAGCAGCCATAGCGGCGTACCTACAAAACAGGCAACACTTGTCACTGTTTAAAGTACCAGCAATTAAAGCTTTCATGGAAGGACTCAAGAGAGTCATTCCACCAAGAAGACCACCTTCCCCAGTCTGGAATCTCAACATAGTGCTTACCAGACTAATGGGGCCACCCTTTGAACCTATGCATAGGTGTGAAATACAATTCCTCACATGGAAGGTAGCCTTCCTCATAGCTATCACGTCACTTAGAAGAGTAAGTGAACTGCAGGCTTTTACGATTCAAGAACCATTTATGCAGCTACACCAAAATAAAGTGGTTCTTAGAACAAACCCAAAATTCTTACCAAAGGTTATTTCAGCATTCCACATCAATCAGTCAGTGGAATTACCGGTTTTCTTTCCAAAACCACAAACAGTAGCGGAAAGAGCCCTACATACACTGGATGTTAGAAGGGCCATATTGTACTATATAGAAAGAACACAAACTTTCAGAAAGACAAAACAGCTATTTGTTGCGTTTTCTCCCACACATAAAGGCAATCCCATCTCCAAAGCGGGCATTGCTAGATGGATTGTAAAATGCATTCAAATATGCTACTTAAAGGCAAAGAGAACATTAACTGTTCCTCCTAGAGCTCACTCTACACGTAAACTAGGAGCATCTATGGCATTTCTGGGAAACATTCCACTAGATGACATATGCAAAGCAGCTACCTGGGTTACACCGCACACCTTCACAAAGCACTATTGTGTAGATGTGCACTCAACACAATAAGCTAGAGTGGGACAAGCAGTATTAAAAACATTGTTTCAGACAGTTGCAACAGACACGGGCGACCACCGCTAGGGAGAGAACTGCTGTATAGTCTATTCATAATGTACCATCTGCAGCCCATATGCCTCGAACGGAATATGCTACTTACCAGTATGCATCTGTTCTTGGCATAGAGGGCTGCAGAGTGGTACATGCCCTCCCAGCCTCCCCGGAAACCTGTGTCTGTTCCAACATTATCTTATTTAGATACACTTACATGGGCACTCTTATCTGTATTCTACTATACTACTCCATCTAACCCTACTATGGCAAAACAATCTAAGGATGGAGCCGATGCCCATGCGCACTACCAACTAAGGGAGGAGTCACCAAGATACAAAAGACTCTCCAAGAGAAAAACAAAGTGCAATCATCCGAGCCCAACACCAGATGGCGATCTATTCATAATGTACCACTCTGCAGCCCTCTATGCCAAGAACAGATGCATACTGGTAAGTAGCATATTCCTTCCTCCCATAAGATTGCATTGACTGTTTACCTTGAAAATTCTTCGAAGTTTGAAGTTGCTTTGTATGAAGCACTGAAAAACTGCAAATGTACATAAACTGATTTACTTACCTTTTCTCTTGGAAATATCCAGTTTGATATCTAGTCATATCTCACTGAGTAGAAATAGAAACTTAAAAGTAATCTAAACAGTAACGTGCAAAGTAATGTATAAAGTAACTGAAAAGTAATTTAGAAATATTGACTTGCCTGTAATTCACCCAACTGCATTTGAACCTGCATTCAACTGTAAAACATTGCATAAGGTTTTACAAAGTATTTTTTCGCGTAACTGCACCAGGCTTGGCTTGTTTCTAGAAATAAAATAACTTAATATTTCTGATACAAACAAATTGATCTGAGTTCAGTCTTTGAGTGTGTGACATCAGTTGTGCCTGAGTGCGTACAACAAATGCTTAACACTACCCTATGATAAAGCCTTACTGCTCGCCCACACTACCACAAATAGAGAGTAAGGTACTATCTACTTATACCTCTGCCTGCCTTTGGGGTTCCACTGTACTCTGTGCACACTATACCTCATTTTGGTATAGTATATATTGCCAGCTTCCTACAGTCAAAGGTGCTTCAGCTACACTTAGTAAACACTGCGACTTTAAGAAAGCCAGCAGCTTACATTACCCATCATGCACTCTGACAGTTTGTCTCATAGGCTCCGTTATTTCATCCGGCTCGTGCTGACTGGACCTCAAAGCGCTTGAGAGGTACGTTGGCTCTTTTTTTTTTCCTGAGGGTTTTTCTTCAGAAACTAATCCTTTTACACTTCATTTAATGTGTTTTTAAGAGTTTGAGTCCTGTTTTGCTTCTTAGGAATATGTTTATTTCTTCAGTATGCCTTCACTATTTGTGAAGTGTCCCAATGGGTGAGAAAAAAACTTTCAGATCCTCATATTTGTGTGGTCTGCCTTCCACCTTCTCAAAGTGTAGACGACTGTCTTCATTGTCAGAAAATGTCAAAAACAACTTTGAAGGTAGGGAAAGTATTTACCTGAGAGGAACATTAGCAAATCTTGGATCAGAAGAAGTAAAGACTAATGATAACACCTCCTACTGCCAAAGGCTCCTCCCACGAAAATACTGTACGTTTATGACTTCAATAGGAATACATATAATGCAGAACTAGGGTTACAAGTATTAATTACTTTTTTGTACTCACTGAAGTGGTCAGGAGTTACGAGAACTCTAGCTTGAGCAACAACAGGGTTATGGTGCACTGCTACTGCTGCCATTGTTGTATCTCTACCGCATGTGTGAGGAACTATTGCACAGATGGCTCATGTAATTTTTATGTATTTGAGGAAAAATAAAAAAATTTAATCTGGTCTGCCAATACTGTGTATGTGTATTTGAAGTAAAAATAAATTTGTAATCTATTCTGCTGAGTGTGTGTGTGTGTCTGTGACACTTGCTCTTCTACCTGAATAGGGGTGTATTGGACCTGCTGCTTCTTGCCCATTTTCTGTGACACCACTGTTAGTGGATCTTCCGCTGCTACTTTTCTGTTGCCTATTTATGTCAAGTCGAGCCTAGAGTAGCGCATTCGCTGTGCCTCTGGCGAGACTTTTAGTAAGGGCTTCAGAAAATGCCGCCACTGTGGCCTAGAGCTTGCGTGCATGTGCGCGGGCACACGCTTACGAGCAGAAGCACCATATGGCTTTCCTCTCTCTCTCCGTCATGGGTCACAGGCCCTGGCTTTTCTCTCCTCCCTCTGCATTCCGTTCTCCTTATCTCCAAAGACAACCCAGCGCAGACCTTCTCCAGCGTGCTCTTTCCCCTCTCGACCCTCCCTCTGGACAGGGAGGAGGGAAACTGCTCCTGTTTCCAAGCCTCACCACTATTCATGCCATGGAAGTTTGTCAATAGGGCATGCACAGTGCATTTCCTTTCTTGTAAACAAGTGTCCCTGTCTCCCTTTCTACTCTGGGCTGCTCGCTCCTCTGGCCCCTACCTCTAGGCTTCAAGGTCCGATTCTGCCAGTAGCTTCGCTCTGCAGCTCTTCCCTCTTCCTTCTCCCCCGCCCTCCTCCCCCCACCACCTTTTTCAGAGGGGAGGGGAAGGGAGGCTGGGTCCATTGCAAGCTTCTCAACCAGCAGCTTTAGGTATGTCATAGAAGCAGCCACTTTACCCTTAATACGTAGTGCTTACCCCATCTGCCCCCACTCTGTCCTAACACTTATCATCAGGTTTAAAGCTTGCCGTGCTTACTCCCCTCGCTCTGTCCTAGCACTTATCATCAGGTTCAAAGCTTGCCATGCTTACCCCCCTGCTCTGTCCTAACACTTATCAGGTTCAAAGCTCACCGTGCTTACCCCCTCCGCCCCCGCTCTGTCATAACACTTCTCATCAGGTTCAAAGCTCACTGTGCTTACCCCCTCTGCCCCCGCTCTGTCCTAACACTTAACTTCAGGTTCAAAGCTCGCCGTGCTTTTCCCCTCTGCCCTCACTCTGTCCTAACACTTATCATCAGGTTCAAAGCTGGTCGTGCTTACCCCTCCACCCCTGCTCTGTCCTAAAACTTATCATCCTGTTCAAAGCTCCCTGTGATTATCCGCCTGCCCCCGCTCTGTCCTAACACTAATCATCAGGTTCAAAGCTCCCTATGCTTATCCCCCTGCCCCCGGCACTGTCCTAACATTTATCATCGGGTTCAAAGCTCGATGTGATTATCCCCCTGCCCCCGGCTCTGTCCGAACACTTATCATCAGGTTCAAAGCCCGCCGTGCTTATCCCCCTTCCCCCGCTCTGTCCCATTACTTATCAGGTTCAAAGCTCGCCGTGCTTACCCCTATGCCCCTGCTCTGTCCTAACACTTATCATTAGGTTCAAAGGCTCACCGTGCTTGCCCCTGCTCTGTCCTAACACTTACCATCAGGTTCAAAGCTTGCTGTGCTTACCCCCCTGTCCCTCTTAACACTTATCTAGTATTGGGGTATCTTTCATAGATTTTCATGTCTGAATCATTCCCCGTCGCTTAGGCCAGAGTCCCACGGTAAATAAAAAAGCAGTGCCAAAAGATAGTAGTACGCCCCAAGAAAAAGGCCTGAGGCCTAGATCCTAGTAGCCTATCTACATCATTATGCTAAAAAGACCAAAGTCTTTGTCCCAACCAATCCGCTATCAGCACCCTCTAGATCACTCTCTGCAGAGCCAGTTCTCCTCAGATTTTCACCGCATGTCGTGTGGAAGGGAGTCTCCCTGAGTGCCAACTCAGTTTATCCTTCAAGATGTCTGACAAGAAGGCCTTGTTCAAACCTTGCAGAACCTGCGACAAAAAGAGAGTCCATGTTGATGATCAACATAAGGACTGCATTTACTGCCTCTACCCTAAACATGTGGCAAAAGATTGTAAGATTTGCCGAACCTTCCCTTCTAAAACTCTAAGGGATAGGGAGGCAAGAGTCCTGTGGCTTAAATGTTCTTCAGCTGAAGATGATAATAGAGCCTCAACTTCCAGCAAGAGCAAGATCTCAGGACAGTTCGCCAAGTGAGGGGTTGGTCAAAAGCTACCATCTTCTGACCAGAAGTCCAAACAAAAATATTAGACATGGCCTACGACGGCATCTTTGTTTGGCAAACATATTGACGAAGCCCTCCAAGCAATCAAGACCTACGCTGATACTGCAAGATCTTTAGGTTCCCTACAATACAAGCGTGGAACATTCAGAGGCGCTAGGGGCGTGGCTATTCCTCTGGAGGAGGTTACAATACACAACAGAACAGGCAATATCAGCCTCAATATCGGCAAAATTACCAATCATCATACCGCCAATCCAATACGGCTGGTTTCTCTCGCCAAGGAGGCCGAAAACGTTCCAACAATCAAGGACGAGACTCTAACAGAAAACAGTGAGATCAGCCGGGCGCCAATCACATTTCCTCCCCTCCCCGTGGGCGCGAAAATGTCATCTTTTCTGGACCAGTAGCAAGAAATTACTTCCGACCAATGGGTGTTAAACCTAGTGAAAAATGGACACACCCTAGAATTTGTCAACAAGCCACCCACCACTCCGCCCAGGGGACCCCCTCGTCTTCACTTATTGTTTAAAGAAGCTTTTACAATGCTCCTCAAGAACGCTATAGAAAAGGTCCCAGTACATCAGAAACTGACAGGTTTCTGCTCCTTTTTTTCCTAATCAAAAAGAAATGAGGAGAATGGTGACCAATCCTCGACCTTTGCAATCCCAACAGATTCCTCAAACAAGGGTTTTGCATGGTCACCCTCTCAGAGAATCTAAGCTGCCTGAACAAGGGAGTTTTTATGGCTTCTTTAGACATGGAATACGCTTACTTCCACATCCCGATCCATCCAAAACATCGCAAGTATCTCCGCTTCACTGTGGCTGGTGCCGATTATGAGTTCAAGGTTCTCCCGTTTGGACTGAAATCGGCTCCAAGGATCTTCACAAAGTGCCTGGCCCCGGTATCGGCAACATTGCGTTCTTGGGGAATCCAGGTCTTCCCGTACTGGGACGATTGGTTCATCAAAGGTCCTTAAGAGCACACTGTAAAGTCTGCCATTTCAACATGTCTCAATCTCTTCGCCTCTCTGGGGTTAACTGTGAACAGAAGCAAATCCCAGTTACATCTGAAGAAAATCCTGCCTTTCCTTTGAGCACGTCTGGACACGATCCAGTGCAAGTCATTCTTATCACAAGAAAGACAACTCCGCCTCCAAAAGCTAGCCCTTCAGGTCTCAAAAAGAAAGTCACTTTCTGTTTGCATGTTCACTTCACTCCTGGTAATGTGCCCTTCGGCCATGAATCTCATCCCCTTGGCACGTCTCAGAATTTACAGGAGGAACTACATCTTCAATGGCAGCAAGCAACAGGTTGCTTCGACAACATCTTCAAGGTCACACCACGCATGGTGGATGCTCTCCACTGGTGGTCACAGTTGACCAATCTGGCACAAGGTCTCATGTTCATACAAAATCCCCTCGGACAATACCACCAGCATGTTTTACGTGAACAAACAAGGAGGGACAAGATCGACAACGTTGTCATAGGAGGCACAGGAGTTATGGGAATGGATCACACTCCACAACATAACCCTCAAGGCGGAACATGTCAGAGGCCTCCACAATACTTTAGCGGACACGCTCAGCAGATCCCTATCAGACTGCCACAAGTGGAAATTAGACCACGTTCAGGTGAGCAGAGTGTTCCAGGCTTGGGGCAAACCGACATTAGATTTGTCTGCAACAAAGCAGAACAAGAAATGCCAATATTACACCATCAGATATCCTCAACAGGGGTCAAGAGTGAATGCCATGTCCATTCGATGGTCAGGGATCTGTGCTTAAGCTTTTCCCCCAATCCCTTTGATACTAAACGTGTTACGCAAGATAAAGTGGGAGGGCTGCTGTCTCATCCTGATTGCCCACCCGGTGGCCACGCCAGTACTGGTTCCAAGAACTTTTTTTGCTATCCCAGGACCGGCCAATCAGTCTTTTTCCAACACCTACAATGCTGTCGAGGAACAAGGGGCAGATACTTCACCCAGACCCTCAGTCTCTGAATTTACACGCATGGCTCCTGACTTGCTAGAATTGAAGGACCTTCATATTCCTCAGGATTGCAGTGACATCTTAGCTTGTCTTAAGTGGAAACGGTTTTGCTGTTGGTGTGAATCTAACAGGGTACACCCGATAGAAGCTCCTGCAGAACAAATTCTTCCTTATCTTTTGCATCTGGCTCGCTCTGGACTCTCCTTTTCATCAGTTAAAGTCCATTTAGCTGCTCTCTCCAGATTCAGGAAAGTTGCTAAGATTCCTTCACTAAGTTCATCCACATTAATCAAGCAGTTCATGAGGTCTTTTCCAAACTTTCCCCCCTGCGCCCGCTCTGTCATAACACTTATCAGGTTCGAAGCTCGCCGTGCTTACCCCCATACCCCCCGCTCTGTCCTATTACTTATCAGGTTCAAAGCTGGCCGTGCTTACCCCCTGCCCCACGCACTGTCCTAACACTTATCAGGTTCACAGCTCGCCGTTATGCAGCACAATATCCTTGGTGCAACAGCATCAACTGTTGCATGGCTAAACACTTATAAGTTCCCAAAAGCGAGACCTATTGGCTATGCCAATGCTTGTTGTAAGAAAGTTGTGTTAGTGAACCTTTGTAAAAAAAAAAAACTTTTGTGCTATTCCAAAGCCAAAACAATTGTCATTGTGAATACTTGTTACGAAAGAGTTCTTCACACTCAAAATATACTCATATTTCGAGAATGCAAACATCAGAATACGGGCGTGTGAAGGCACAGGTGAGTTGAGCATTTTGTTTGGCTAACAACTGCCTGCTAATGAGGCATGTGTTCTTTGTTTTCTACACAGGGGAGGAAGAAGTCAGTTGTGTCTGTGGAGCCCAGAAACCTGATTCAGGGCTCGTACCCTGGGTGCTCAGTTTTAGGATCAACCTTGAAGTTCATGTATGGGGTTAATGCCTGGAGAAACTGGGTTCATTGGCGGAACGCACAGGAGGACCAAGAAGAATTAAAATTTGGAGGTATGTTTGTGTGCTTCCGGTAATGCTGTTAACATGTTGTCTTCTTTAATAGATCATATCCTTGTTGCACCACTGATTATACATGTGTAGTATTAGGCAAGTTGCATTAAAGACGTTTCTGTGAGGCAGCAACTATACCAATATAATAGTTTCAGTAGTGAACCATGGGCGTTTCTTTTTACTTTAGTCTGTGTTCTACGTTTGTTTAGTCTTTTGTTGTATAAGGAAAATAAGGCCATCCCAAGTAACAGCAAATTTACATTGAGTTTTAGCTTCCTGGTTGTGAGTTTGGAAGGGCACTACTGTTGGGAAGAAGTTCATAATTAAAATATTATCTTTGATGAAACTGTGTATTTTATTTCTGACAGAATAACCTTTTTTTCTATTTTTCTATGGCCGATTTTCATAATTGAATAGGTATTTGCCATGTGTTAAAATTGTTAGGGTCTTTTGGTGGATATTAATAGGTATACTTCAGATTGATTTATTATGGCAGATTATGAAAAGTAGAATGAAATTAGGTACCTAAATCCATAAATACCTTTGCAAGGCATAATTGATGAATAAGCGCGTTGGTGTGTTTTTTGGGGGGTTATTTTTTTATTCTTTTTTTTATGGGCTAACTGCAGTAATAAATGAAAATTCAAAATTTTGGCGGCAAAATCCGGTTATAAAGAAATATAGCTTGGTCCAGTGGACCCGTCACATTTCTGCTCTCTTGCTGTGGCCTTTTCTTTGTAAAATGCATAGCGAGAGCAACTTTTGACCAGTTATTCCATTTGTTTAAGGACTGTCTGTTTTTCCGACTACCAGGCTGTATTCCAATTGTCTTATTGGATGGCCTTAAACTACTCTTTACACAAATGCGGTCGCTACCCTTCTACTGACTCTCTCCTTCAACTTTTAATACAGCGTAACTTCAGACACTGATAAAATAAAATGGTGTATGATAGAGCACATGTTACTTCTTTGGATTACATTTCCTACTTCACTCTGAGGTGGTGAGGGGTCTCTTTGAACTGTGGAGAGAGCCTTGGATAGATCTATTCGCCACCGAACAGAACGCGCAATGTCAGCAATTCTGCACTTTGGAATTTTCAAGCGCACTCGCTAGGCGACGCTTTTCGTCACGAGTGGAGTTGCGGTCTTCTAAACGCCTTTCCGCCTATACCACTTCTGCCCAGAGTGCTGAAGAAGATCAAGCGCAACTGTGCCCAAGTCATCCTTGTGGCTCTGTTTTAGGCACAAAGAGTCTGGTATCCCGATCCTCCAATCTGAATGCCTCTTCCGGAGGATCTTCTATCACAGCAGCAGGGGACGGTCCTCCACCCGAACCTGTCCAGCTTCCACCTTCTTGTGTGGAGATTGAGCGGCAGCAGATTACGACTTTTGACCTTCTTCTCGAAGTCTGTAATGTTATCTTGGCAGCCAGGCCTTCTTCCACTAAGACGGTATATGCCTGCAGATGGAACAAATTTGTGGCATGGTGCACAGCAAAGGCTGTGGATCCTCTTTCTGCCCCTCTTGCTGAGGTTCTCTTGTCCTCTTTCTGAGGTTCTCTTGTTACTTCTTTCTTTGGCCCAGCAGGGCTCCGCTCTAGGCACTCTAAAAGGGTACCTCTCAGCCATTTCAGCCTTTCTTAGGGTTTCTGATCAGCCTTCTCTTTTCATGTCGTTTTCTTAAGGGCATTACACATCTTTTTCCTCCTGTTCCCTTTGTAATGCCTCCGTGGGTCTTGAACTTGGTTCTTACTTAGCTTATGTGCGCTCTCTTTGAAAGTGGCTCTATATATACTGCACCAAAGTAAGGTACAGTGTGTACAGAGTCCAACAGTCCCCAGAGGTTTGGCAGAGGTTAAAGTTACATAGAACCTTACTCTCTAAAGTGGTAGCTTGGTTGAGCAGTAAGACAGTGGAGAAGCGTGGCTCAATGGTTAGAGCGGCAGACCCTGATGCAGAGGTCTGGCCCGGGACAAGGGTTCAATTCCCGCCTCGGCGGCTCTTGGACTCAATTTCCCCGGACCTGATAATTCTCGCCTCGGTGCCTAGTCTAATCATGGGTCCCACTCTGTGACTCTGGGCAATAGCTTGCTTAATCTCCACAACGGCCCCAGCAGCGCTGTGGATGCCTGGCTTCACCTTGGGGGTGCCCAGGAGTGGACATTTCACAGGAAAGCCAGGATGGGTTCCACAGCGGTATGAATACAGCGCTACGAGGCCTCCGGGTAGAAGTGCGCTATATAAAATACACTACATTTACATTTACATTTACATTACAGTATCAGAGGACAGTGTAAAGCATTTAATGTACACACTCAGTTAGCAAATGGTCTCACACACTCAGAACTGAACTCTAGGTCAATTGTTTTGTATAAAAAAATATACTTGTTATTTTATTTTAGAACCGCAGTTTGGTATAAAAATACTTTTTCAGAATGAGGTACTACAGTTGAATACTTTCAATGAGCAATAGACTTTTAGATGCAATAGATACAGTTGTTGCAGTATGCAACACAAATTTCAACACCATAATAACATTGAGCTCAATGGGAATTTTAAGTAAATGCCATATCAGTTACTTTACGTATGTTTTTTCTTACTCGGGGCTAGATCTTCTATTCTGTAAACAGTTGGAAGAAATAGTTTTTGTTAAACAGGCAATGTTTAAGGAATATTTGTATGTTTAAAAATTCGACACCTAGAAGAATTTCTGGCAAAAAACAGCCAATGTTTTCCTATGGAGGAAAATCAAGTTATCGGAAAATCACAGTTGTAATTACTTTTTAGGGTCAGTGCTGGGCACTAAGATCCAGCACTGGGATCTCTCCTGGTAACAGATGAATAATTTCGTTTTTGTTGATGGGACGATTTTTAGTCAATATTTTAAAGTTTCAAAACTCCACAGAAGAATTTCCAAGTGAAAACCAGTCCATGGAGAAAATGTAAGTTATTGGCTTTCAGGTAAGTGCTCGACTGGCAGAGTTAGGGTTCTAGGGTAAGCCTCAGGGGTCTCCCAGGTTTAGGTAGGTACTGTAGTTACACCCTCAGCGGCACAGGGGCAGCCGGGTGCAGAGAGAAGGCCCAATGTTAGCCTATGTCAGGTAGGGGGCCTTCGGTTGGTGGCTGCTAGCAGGCAGGCCACACGGCTGTAAGAGCAGGGCTCCTGGTCACTTGATCAGGGCATGTGGGAAAGTTGAACAGAACAGATGGTGCACTCCCAGCGACACTGGGGCGGCTGGGTGCAGGGTGCTTTTGGGCCATTGGGCGCCCAATGGATTTCAATGGGAAAGCTGCGTGACGAACAAAGGCTGCAGGTGTAGGAGAGTAGGGTCTGCAATCCTATGGTCACCCCAGATTTTTGCTTTTTGCTTCACTGGTTTACGACTTTCCCTGGCTGTGGGCCTGCTAATCAGACCTACAGCCTAGCTGTTCTCTCTCTAAATTGGCATCCATGTACCTTAGGTGCATTCACCAATTGGTATTGGTTCACTCTTGTGAATCCTTGTACAGTGTACCATAGGTACCCAGTGTGAGAAGGTGGCCTGATATGCAGTGCTCACTATTCTAGTGAACACTATGTATCAGTCCAGCAACCCTTATTGATGATTGGTTGTAAGTCAACCTTATAGACCAGCTATCCTAGTAGCGTGGATACGAGCAGTCTAAGGCTAAAGACTCGAGAGGGCGTGTTAAGCCAGCTGTTTACCACACATATACCCCTTGAATACCAAGTGAAAGGACACCACACAAGTGTTATGAAAATAAACAGTTATTTATTTAAAGATCACAACAGCCCTGTACTCTTTATGAGGACAGGGTACTAAGCACAAACCAAAACTCTTACAAAAATACTTAAGTTAGCACAGTATATACAAATGCCCGAGGGGCACGGAAAACCATATACTCTGAAAGTGGAATGCGAAATTCCTAGCAGGTAAGTACAGTACTAATAGCTTTTGGAATCGCTAGGACTTGACTAGGGAATCGTTAGATTACTTCTAGGAGGCCTAGGGGACTCGGGTGCAGTGTGTGCACTCTCACGCGAGATGCGGGACAAAAGTCTATGGTAGCTAGGAAATAGAAAGTTAGTGTTCTCGGGCGAACCCGACCTGGTAGGGAGAAAACGAAAGTAGATTCTGACCCTTGGATAGTGAGGCTATGCTGGGGCACCGAAATGCCGAAGTTACCTAGCCCAGGGGCTGCAGCTGCATAGGTCTGAAAAGACGTCGGGAATCCTCGTAGACGGACCAGGAGCCGGAAGAAAAGATGCTGGCCGGTGACCAGTGAAGAAAGTTCAGTTGGATCCAAGCCTGGATCTCGAAGATAGATGACACCTGAAAGCAGAGGGGACCAAGTTCGAGACTACTAGCCAGTAGTCAGTGGGCACCAGGAGGGCACCGGATGGTAGCCACCTCGACAAGGTGAGTGGGTGACGCTTGACTCGAAGATCTCACGGACCAGGAGGCGTTGTCGGCGACCAGGATGGAGGATCGAGCTGTCCCACGAAGATAGAAGCTGTCGGCGTTGCTGGACCCAGGATTGGGCAACAAAGCCTTGGCAAATTCAAGCCCACGCGGTGGACCTAAAATGGCGTCTGGAGTGGACCAGGAGGGTCCGGGGTGCCTCTCTTGAAAAAGGAAGCAAGGGCCAGCCTGGAGCAACCAGACCAGCAGTCGTGAAGTCGTTGGGCGTCGTTCAGAAGGCCACAAGCCAGCCGGCTAGTAGTCAAACAACGCGGTGCACAGCAAACAGCAGAAGGGCCCCACGCCGATCGTGGAGATGCAGGGGGGCTGATCTTGGGTGCTGGAGCTGCGCAGGGTCGGGGCTTCTCGGACCCCAAAGCACTCACCAGTGGAGGACACGGTGGGCTTGCAGTAAAGATGTCGTGCAGTCTTGGCGATCGTCGGTCCCTTGAGGTCTCGTCGCACTCACGGTTCTCAGCTGGGCTGTAGAGGTGAGTAGAGGTCAGAGGTGCCAGGGAAGCCGGGTCTCGTCGAGCTGGGTCGTCGGATTCGTGATGAAGGACTTGCAGCAGACCGCAGTGTTCTTTAGGATGGTGCCTGCGGATGCAGGGTGACTACTCCTTAGCCACAAGGGAGAATCTTGAAGAAGAAATCGTGAAGTCCTTTCGAAGAAAGTGGTATCTTGATTCCAAAGATGATCTAATTTTAACAGGGGGCCCGCTCCCATCTTTATACTAAAAAAGGGGGCTGACCCGGTGACTAGGTCCTGCCTATGGGTGGGACTAGGTGGGGGGTGGTTACACCCCTCAGCCATGCCGGACTTCCCCAGGCCAGGGGCTGGTGTGCCCCTGGAACTGGTTCAGACCGGCCTATGCGTAGTGAGCACCGGGGTGCCACTCAGCAGTCACCTTCCTGTAAAGCCCTGCCTACCCAGGATACACAAAACCATGTCTGGGACGGTGCTAGCACCGCCCCTGACAGGAAACCCTTTGTCCAGGCTCCCCTCACTGGAAGGACTCCCAGCTGCAGGGGGTCAGACTCGTGTCTGTGGTGGCAGCATCCATTTTGTGGAGCTGAGGCTTCAGTTAACTTTAACCGGGGTTCACAGTTACATACATGTCGTGTCCCTCTAGAAGGGTGGAATGCTAACCCCGTCGCCAGAATTGGCGAGGGGTTAGTATTCCAATTCGTATGACACCTTACTCGACATGTTTTGATAAAGCAATACCAAAGATAGCATTTAACCGCGAGGATTATAATGCACTTAAGAGTATATGGTATGCGATATCATGGAACAGCTATTAGGACTTGATTCCGCAAGCTGCAGACAGGCTCAGCTCATGCCAGAGCACCATCTCACACGATTCCAAGCACTCTGCCTTCAGGATTGTCAAGGCCTGCCATAGGAGTGACTGATAGGAATCTGTGTGTCCATTTTAGGGTTAGGTATAGGTATACTACACCTACAGCAAAGGGTGATTACACGACTTTGCCCCAGCTGTCATGCAGCCAGTTGTGTCAAATTTAGGAGGCCAGCCAGGGGTGGCACAATACGTGCTGCAGCCCCTGGCAGCCCTGGGTACACCTATGCCCTGAGTTACAGGGTCTGATAAGGTGGCCCAGTACCAATTGGTAGATGCACCTAGGGTACATGAGGTAATTTAGAAAGAGAACAGCCAGGCTGTGGGTCTGATTGGCAGGCCCACAGCCAGAGAAAGTCGTAAACCAGTGAAACAAAAGCAAAAAATCTGGGTGATCATAGGATTGCAGACCCTACTCTCCTACACCCAGGGCATAAGTGCACCCAAGGCCTACCAGGGGCTGCAGCATGTATTATGCCACCCGTGGCTGGCCATCTAAACAGACACAACTGGCTGGTAACACAGCTGGGGCAAGGTGGTGTAATCACCCTTTGCTTTAGATATAGTATACCTATATCTAACCCTAAAATGGACACATATACTCCTTTAAGTCACTCCTATGGCAGGCCTTAGCAATCCTGGAGGCAGAGTGCTTGGAATTATGTGAGATGATGCTCTAACATGAGCTGAGCCTGTCTGCAGCTGTCGGAACCAAGTCCTTTAGCTGTTTCCATGATAACGCTATACCATATACTCTTAAGTGCATTATAATCCTCGTGGTTATTGCTAACTTTG
This sequence comes from Lissotriton vulgaris, assembly GCF_964263255.1. Classification (NCBI taxonomy): domain Eukaryota; kingdom Metazoa; phylum Chordata; class Amphibia; order Caudata; family Salamandridae; genus Lissotriton; species Lissotriton vulgaris. Next base: position 956,029,015 of record NC_141687.1, on the reverse strand, counting down.
GCATAGCATTATCAAAACATGTCGAGTAAGGTGTCATACGAATTGGAATACTACCCCCTCGCCAGTTCTGGCGACGGAGTAGCATTCCACCCTTTTAGAGGGACACGACATGCATGTAACTGTGAACCCCGGTTAAAGTTAACTCGAGTCTCAGCATCACAAAATGGATGCTGCTACTACAGACACAAGTCTGACCTCCTGCTGCTGGGAGTCCTTCCAGCGAGGGAGGCTTGGACAAAGGGTTTCCTGCATTGGGAGGTGCTAGCACCACCCAAGACAGGATTTTGTGTATTGAGGTAGGACAGGCTGAAAGGAATGAGACATGCCTGGGGCACACAATGTGTCCCTGTGCATACCCCGGTTCAAACCAGTTGCTGGGGCACTCCAGCCCCAGCTCTGGCGCGGACCCGGACAAAGGATAGGGGGTGTAACCACCCCCCTTCATGGTCCCACCCATAGGAGGGACCTAGTCATAGTACAGCCCCCTTTAGGCGAATAAAGGTAGGAGCTGGTCCCATTCCAAATTAGATTAATCCTGATTTGAAACTACAAGAAGAAACTCTGGACTTCGACGTTCTGCTCCACAGAAGACTGAAGAAATCTCCCTTGTGGCCAAGGAGTGACCACCCTGCACAAGCAGGCACCATCAAGCGTCCTAGCGGTTCACTTTGTCGTCCTTCCTGCCTGGAACCAGACTTCAGAGCCCGACGAGATCCGGACTTCCAGACCTCTCCAACCTCTACCTACATCTGCAGCACAGCTGAGATCCGTGGGTGCGACGAGACACGTGGGACCGGCCATCTTGTAGAAACAGCACTTCGCTTTCCAGCACGACTTCAGAGGCATCCTCGAGAAAGTGCTTTGGGGATTGAGAAGCCCCAGCCCCGAGCAGCTCCTGCACAGAAGATCAGCCCTCCAGCATCCATGAGATCTGCATGGGGCCCTTTTGCTTGATTGCTGCTCGTCGCGTTGTCTGGTCACTTGCCGGCTGGCTAGTGACCTCCTAGACGACGATCCACGAAATCTACATCACTGGTCTGGTTGCTCCAGACTGGCCCTTGTATCTGAAAGAAACACGTTAGTGTTAGATTCCTTACCTTAGAATATCCCCAGGCGTCAGTCTGGATCCGGAAACTTTTGCGTAGCAGTACCCCTGCGCGTCGGTAGGCGTCGTCTGCAGGCGTCCCCTGCGGCTCCGCGTCCGTCGTCGGCGTCGTGCGCCGTGATGACGTCGCTGGAGTACATAGACGCCGCCTCCGCGCGCTGACGTCAGTTCTTCTTTTTTCCGCGCCAGTGGACGCAGATCTGAAGAGCAGTACTCCGGTCTTTGACCAAGTTTTTCGATTGTTTTTTTCTCTATTGTGCCTGATAGGATGCCTGGGTTTAAGAATTGCGATGACTGTGAGCGCACGATGTCGGTCACAGACCATCACCGCCTCTGCCTCCGGTGTCTGGGCCCCGACCACGACGTGGACTCCTGCGTCGACTGCCGGGCCCTTACCAACAAGGCTAGGCGGGAGCGGTCCCGCAAGCTACTGGAGCTCCGGGTGTCGGCCCCACGTCGGGACCGGGAGCGGTCCCGGTCCGGCCGGAGGTCGAGAGAGCGTTCGAGGGAGCGGTCGCGGAGCCGCGCCGGGCGCTCCGGAAGTCGACACCACTCGTCAGGTAGGAAGCACAAGAAGTCGGGGCGTCGTCATCGTACCCCCGACGCTCGCGCGATGCGGCCGGGGGCTCGGGTGACCCCAACCCCGCGGCTCCGCGAGAGTCGCCGGCGCGGCCTGCCTCATACCCTCCGGTCCCTGGGCATGGCGCGACGCCTGAGGAGATCGAGGCGTTCCTCATGGCCATGAGGGCGCTCGCTTCTCCGACGGGGCCTACGGTGCCTTCGGGCCCAGTGCTGCCGTCTGGGGGCCCTGGCGGTTCGGGTGTCCCTGCCTCGGCGCCGTCGGGTGCTCCGGCCCCGGCGCCGCCGACGGCTCCGACCCCGGCGCCGCAGGGGCCTTCGGGATCGGCGCCGGCTGGTCTTCCGGCCTCCCCGGCGCCGTTGCCATCGGGGTTACCCCCGACGCCGCCCCCGCGCGGCGCCGGTTCTCCACTGCCGGTTCCGGCCGGCGGTGGGGTTCCGGCGCCGGCTCCGGGCGGCGCCGTCCCCTTACCTTCTCCGACGCCGGACGCGGCGCCGGACGGGCGTCGCTCGACGCCGGTCCCGGCGCCGATGGGGCCCATGAACCCCGAGAAGCCGGTCTTCATCATTGACTCCGAATACGGAGAGGATGAGGAGTACGGTGAAGGTTGGGAGGGGTCCGAGGACCCTCTGGCTCGCGAGTGCCAGTATGACCCGGACTGGACAGGTGACTTGGGGGATGCCAGTGGTTTGGACGACGCTCCTAACCCTGGTTTGATCTCTCCTCCTTCCGTGGCATCGGTGGAGGGAGCTGCCTATTCTGTGGTGCTGATGAGGGCTGCCAAGGCCTTAAACCTTGAGCTCCCCGTCGCGGCCGTGAGGCCTAACATCCTCACCGAGGTCTTCAAACCGCAGTCATGCCCACTGGAGCCACTGCTGCCGTTTAATGAAGCCTTGTCTGACGTTCTGTTGGGCGCGTGGTCCAGGCCCGCTTCAGGTGCGCCTGTTGATCGGAACGTGGCCAGGCGCCACCGTCCTTGTCCGGACGACCCCAAGTACCTGTCTACCCACCCCACTCCTGAGAGTCTGGTGATCCAGGCCTCGACCTCCCAGTCCGCATTCCCGTCGGCCCCGCCCGACCGGGAATCCAAGAGGTATGACCAGTTTGGCAAAAAGGTCTTCTCGTCCATTAGTTTGGGCCTGCGGTCTTGCAACACCGCCTGCCTCTTGGGCCGCTACACCCACTCTGTGTGGGATACGGTCGCGGAGCTGCTGCCAGAATGCCCCATGGAGGTGCGGGCAAAACTCGGTCAGGCTGTGGCTGAGGGCCGAGATGCAGCGAAATATTCAATTCGGTGTGGTCTTGATACGACCGACTCGCTGGGCAGAGCTATGTCTACGACGGTGGCGATTCGTCGCCACGCCTGGCTGAGATCCGCCAATTTTTCGGCTGATGTCCAGAATACACTGATGGACATGCCGTTTGATGGCTGTCACCTGTTCGGTGACAAAGCGGACCACGTGCTGGAACGCTTCAAGGACTCCAGGGTCACTGCCAAGTCCTTGGGTCTCTCGACCCAGCGTCAGCAACCGGGTTCGTTTCGCCCCTTTCGTGGCCAAGGAAGGGGCGCCCCCACACGTGCTGCCAGCCACGCGCCGCAACAATCCTTTCAACGCGGTGGCGGCCGTGGAAACCGCCGTGGTGGCGGTCGGGGACAACGGCGGGGTCAGACCACACCCTCCCCCGCAGCATCTACCCCAAAATCCTCCTAGTCCGTGCTTTCGGCCCCATGTGACGCCAGTGGGTGGCAGGGTTCGCCATCACCACGCTCACTGGCGCACAATCACTTCGGACAGGTGGGTGCTGCAAATTGTCCGAAGGGGCTACTCCCTCCCCTTCGAGACCTCTCCTCCAGCCATGCCACCGCAGAACCACCGTGTGTCGGGGGACCACTTGACACTTCTGCAGGAGGAAGTTACGGCCCTCTTGGCCAAGGGGGCCATCGAGCGCGTTCCTGGGCCAGAAGTAGGGCGTGGTTGTTATTCCCACTACTTTCTGGTGCCCAAGAAGGACAAGGGGGGCCTACGTCCTATCTTGGATCTAAGGAACGTCAACGGCTTCCTCCGGAAGGAGAAGTTCAAGATGTTGACGTTAGCTCAGGTCTTGGCTGCTCTAGACCCGCAAGACTGGATGGTAGCGTTGGACTTGCAGGACGCCTATTTTCACATCCCCGTCCTGCCGGCCCACCGGCGTTACCTGCGGTTCACGGTAGGCCAGGAGCACTTTCAGTTTATCGTGCTCCCCTTCGGCCTTACCAGCGCCCCACGGGTGTTCACAAAGGTGATGGCGGTGGTCGCAGCCCATCTGCGCAGGTTGGGGGTTTCAGTCTTCCCCTACCTAGACGACTGGTTGTTGAAGGCGGGCTCGCCCCAGACAGTCGTCCACCACCTTCAGATGACGGCAGACCTCTTGCACGACCTGGGGTTCTCCATCAACGTGCCGAAATCACACCTGTGTCCCTCTCAAAAGCTCCTTTTCATCGGAGCGGTTCTGGACTCGGCGCAGTTTCGGGTTTATCCTCCGGAACGGCGGGTTCGGGATATTCAGGCTTTGATTCCCATCTTTCAGCCGCTATCCCGAGTCTCGGTCAGGTTGACGCTGCGGCTGCTGGGACTGATGGCTTCCTGCATCCTTCTGGTGCATCACGCCAGGTGGCGGATGCGGGCTCTGCAGTGGGACCTGAAGTTTCAGTGGGCCCAGCATCAGGGCAACTTGTCCGACCACGTCTTGATCTCGGAGGGCACTGCGAGACAACTGCAGTGGTGGCTTACGGACCGCGATTAGGTCAGGGGCAAGTCCCTCTCCCTTCCCCAACCGGAGCACGTTGTCGTGACGGACGCGTCCCTCCTGGGCTGGGGTGGCCACTTGGGAGAGGCAGAGATCAGAGGCATCTGGTCTCCAGCGGAGTCCCGGCTCCATATCAATCTGTTGGAGCTGCGGGCGATTCGTCTGGCACTGAAGGCATTCCTCCCCTTTGTCAACGGGAGTGTAGTGCAGGTGTTCACCGACAACACCACCGCCATGTGGTACTGCAACAAACAGGGCGGAGTGGGGTCGTGGACCCTTTGCCAGGAGGCTCTGCGCCTCTGGCAATGGCTGGAACGTCAGGGCGTGACTCTGACGGTTCAACACCTGGCAGGTTCTCTGAACGCCAGGGCGGACGAACTCAGCCGTCGGTGCTCGATGGATCACGAATGGCGTCTGAACTCGGACGTGGCGCAAGGCATCTTTCGGCAATGGGGAGAGCCTTGGTTAGATCTATTCGCCACAGAAGAGAACGCGCAATGTCATCAGTTCTGCGCGTTGGAGTTTCCAAGACGGCACTCGCACGGCGACGCCTTTCGGCGCGAGTGGAGTTGCGGTCTGTTATACGCCTTTCCGCCTATACCACTTCTGCCCAGAGTGCTGAAGAAGATCAGGCGCGACCGGGCCCAAGTTATCCTTGTGGCTCCGGACTGGGCTCGAAGGTACTGGTATCCCGAGCTACTCAGCATGTCAGTCGGTCCCCCGATCCGCCTGCCTCTTCAGGAGGACCTTCTGTCGCAGCAGCAGGGGACGGTCCTCCACCCGAACCTGTCCAGTCTCCACCTCCATGCTTGGAGATTGAGCGGCGGCAGTTAAGGCCATTTGACTTGCCTCCTGAAGTCTGTGATGTTATTCTGGCAGCCAGGCGTCCCTCCACTAAGTCGGTATACGCCTGTCGGTGGAACAGATTTGTGGCATGGTGCACAGCGAAGGCTGTGGATCCTCTCTCTGCCCCTCTTTCGGAGGTTCTTCTGTTTCTTCTTTCTCTTGCCCAGCAGGGCTCTGCTCTGGGCACTATCAAGGGCTACCTTTCTGCCCTTTCAGCCTTTTTGAGGCTTCCTGATCAGCCTTCTTTGTTCAAATCCCCGATTGTAACTCGGTTCTTAAAAGGCATCACTCACATGTTTCCACCTGTTCCGTTTGTGATGCCTCAGTGGGATTTGAACCTGGTTCTGACCTTCCTGATGTGTGCTCCCTTTGAGCCCCTTCATTCTTGTCCTCTCCGTCTCCTGACTTTAAAGACGGCTTTCCTGGTTGCCATCACCTCTGCCAGGAGGGTGAGTGAGCTCCAGGCTCTTTCTGTCCAACCTCCTTTCCTGTCCATTCATCCTGACAAGGTGGTTCTGAGGACTAGACCTTCTTTTCTGCCCAAGGTTGTTTCGGCCTTTCACATCGGGCAGTCCATCACCCTCCCTTCCTTCTTCCCGCCTCCGCATCCTTCAAAGGATGAAGAGCGGCTCCACCGTCTGGACCCAAAACGTGCGCTTTCATTCTACATGGATCGCACACGCCAGTTCCGGGTGGATGACCAACTGTTTGTTGGCTACGTGGGTGCGAAGAAGGGACGGGCGGTTTGTAAGCGAACCATCTCTCGATGGGTCGTCCTCTGCATCAAAGCGTGCTACTCTTTGGCTCGGAAGGAGCCTCCTGTTGGGCTGAGGGCCCATTCCACTCGGGCCACGGCGGCTACTACTGCCCTGGGCCGGGGAGTCCCCTTGCAGGACATTTGCCAAGCGGCTACGTGGGCCTCGCTGCACACCTTTGCGAGGCACTACTGCCTGGACAGTCAAGTCCGGAGGGATGGCTTCTTTGGCCGTTCTGTCCTCCAGGACTTTCTGGTGTAGTTTTGTATTGGTTCGCAGACCCACCACCGGGGTTGGTATTGCTGGGGTATGTATTCTAAGGTAAGGAATCTAACACTAACGTGTTTCTTTCAGATGTACAAGTTACTTACCTTCGGTAACGATATATCTGTAAGAAACATTAGTTAGTGTTAGATTCCTTACCGAACCCACCCATCCTCCCCGTTCTGCGAACTGATACCTAGGGTTAAGGTCATCCCTTTCAGGGCCCTAGTTTGTACATGGCACCAGTGTTGGTTCTCTCATGGCTCTGCGTCTCCTGGCGCGGAAAAGCTGTGTGCAAAGAACTGACGTCAGCGCGCGGAGGCGGCGTCTATGTACTCCAGCGACGTCATCACGGCGCACGACGACGGACGCGGAGCCGCAGGGGACGCCTGTAGACGACGCCTACCGACGCGCAGGGGTACTGCTACGCAAAAGTTTCCGGATCCAGACTGACGCCTGGGGATATTCTAAGGTAAGGAATCTAACACTAACTAATGTTTCTTACAGATATATTGTTACCGAAGGTAAGTAACTTGTACTTCCCTGCAAAGGAGAAGCACCCCGGAGCCTCCTGGTCCGCACCAGACGCCTTTTCCACTCACCGCGTGGGTTGCTTTGCCAATGTCTGTTGACGCCTAATCCGTAACCAACACCGCCGACAGCGAGAGCCTGCGTGGGACACCTTGTGCCTCCATCCTGGTCGTCGAAGACACCTGGTGCACGTGGCTGCAGAGTCAAGCGTCCACTCTTCACCTGATCGCGACAACAGCATCTGGTTCCATCCTGGTTCCACTCTGGTTACTGGCTAGTGACTTTGAACATTGTCCCCTCTGCTTTCAGGTCTTCATCTTGCTCAATCCACCCTTAGATCGCTCCGGACAGCTTCCTCCTAGTCGCCTGCAGCATCTTTCTTCAAGGCTCCATAGACTTCGACGCGGAAATCCGACACACTTTCACATCTAGGCACCCGCAGCCCATGGGTGAGGTAACGAGAGCATTTCGGTGCTCAAGGGTAAATTGACTCTCCTAGTGTCCAGGTATCCAGTCGGTTTACTCCTAGCTAGTCGGAACTGTCTTTTACTTACCTTTTCGTAATTTGTACTGTCCATTGACTTTGTCCTGCATCTCGCGTGTGAGTTCACACTCTGCACCCGCGTCCCGTGGGCCTCCTGCTACTTACCTACGGTTAGGGTAGTGTATTCCCAGCGAACCTACAGCCTCTGGACCGCTCCATTCCTTCTATCGATTTCCTTATACCATTTACTTCGTGGTTTGTCGTGCCCCTAGGGCACCATTGTAATTTGTGCAACTTAACGTATTTTTCTTAAGAGTCTTGTCATGTGCTTAGCCCTCGGATCTCATAAAGAGTTCAGAGGTGTTTTGTTAGTAATAAATATCTTGTTTATTTTCATAACAACCTGTGTGGTGTTCTTTCATTTGGTATTCAAGGGGTTATATGTGGTAAAACAGCTGGCTTCACATGCCAAAAGAGTTTAGCCTAAGACTGCTTTGCCCATGCTACCATTAGGATAGCTGGTCTATAAGGTTGACTTACAACCAATCACCATAAGTGTTATTTGGACTGATACATGGTGATCACTAGAACTAGTGAGCAGCATATATCAGGCCAACTTCTCACAGCAGGCTCGTGGACTGATATTCTTCAAGTGCGACCACCACTTCGTGGGGTAAGTTGGGAAGCTGTAGGTTGGGTAGACACCCAGGAGGTGGGCACAGGGGGCCGCGGGGCGCTGGGTGCAGGGGTGTCTTTAGGCGTCGGGAAATCTTACCATCTGCTGGTCGCGGTAGGAGTCCCTGGTGTTGAGGCTACAGGCATCGTCAGGAGCATTGAGAGGTTCCTTGGGTAATGGATTCTTGGTCAGTCGCCGGGGGGACGTCCTCGGGGTCTTTGCCCACTTTGACACAGGCCTGGCTCGGCGGGTGCAGAGTGTTCTGGATTCGTGGTTCCTGGCTGGCACCAGGAGTTGTAGGTATTTGAGCAGAGCCACTGCTCGTGGGAGTCCCAGTGTTTGGTTGAGCAAGGCAGTCAGGTCCTCCGGGATTTAGCAGGAGCAGGTTCGAGGGTCAACAGGCTGGTTGGGCTGGAGCCAAGTCAGTTGGTTTCGTCCTCTTGTTAGCAGCTGCACGTCAAGTCTTCTCTCTTCTTGTTCTTCGTGTAGTTTCGGAATCTGGATCTGAGGAAGGTAGGTTCAGGGTGCCCCTAAATACTAAATTTAGGGGCGTTTACAGGTAGGTAAGGGCAGGGATAAATTGGTCCCTTCCCTGGGGTGGGTAAAACCCCTATCCTGCCATTCTCCAGTGGGAGGGAGGCAGGAGCCTGTCCCTGGTTGGCTGGGTCCCCTTCATCCTCAAGATGGCGGGGACTCGAGGTTGTGCTTCGCCTCACCTCACCTCCCCCACCTTAGGGGTGGAGTTGGCAGAGATGGGCACACCTCACTTCGTTTTTCCCGCCGGGTCTCCCGCCCAACGTGGGGGGTAGTGGGGCCCAGTTGCTGAGTACAGAAAGTGGCCTGGAGAAGATCACAAAGGTGGTATGCCTTTGAAGCTTCTCCTTCGTGAACTCTGCTCATCCTGGGGGAGGAGGCTTGGCACCTCGTCCCAGGATGTGCATTGTTTCAGGCCCCTGAGAGCGGCAAGCTCCCGACCCAGGGGTCCAGAAACATGACTGGTGATGGCAGCCTCGGCAGCCACTCAGTCAGGTCACTGGGAGTTTCGTGCAATTTTACACGAAATATCGGAATATTATACACCGTCACCTTCCCATTATAAGGTTACCCTGCCGGGTTGGAATTATCACCGGACGTGGGCCCTAATAAAAAGGATCCAGCCATTGACCTCTGAAAGAACAAGTTACTTACCTTCGGTAACGCTTTTTCTGGTAGATACTATATCTGCCTGTGGATTCCTCACCTTGTGAATATCCCCTTGCGCCAGCAACATTCGGAAATTCTTTTTCGTAGCCTCGCGCCGACATGGATAGGACGTCACAGAGACACGGCTCCGCTCGCGACTCCGCTGTCGTCACCGACGCCTATAATAGGCCCACGCCGGCGTGATGACATCAGTTCCGCCTTTTTTCCGTGCCATCGAGGCACACGGACGGACCAATGACAGTAGATATATACAAGGTATACACAGTACACAATAATCAAGGCAAAGCACACAGTGCAAAGCAAGTGCAAGAAAGCAAATGAAACATTTCCTTGACATCAAAATAAATATACATTACATTACAATAACTCTGGTAAGGAAGAGTGGACAACGGGGAGGCGGGTGGGTCAGTGAGGAATCCACAGGCAGATATAGTATCTACCAGAAAAAGCGTTACCGAAGGTAAGTAACTTGTTCTTCTGATAGATACATCTGCCGTGTGGATTCCTCACCTTGTGAATAGAGTCCCACAGCAGTCCCCACTCCCGGAGGAGGGTGTCCACTCTTCTAAACCAGGAAATCCTGAAGGACAGAGCGCGCAAAGTGGCCGTCCCTCCTGACTTCGGTATCCAAGCAGTAATGCTTCGCGAAAGTGTGGAGGGAAGACCAGGTTGCCGCCCTACAAATGTCCTCCACAGGAACACCTCTAGCCAAAGCAGAGGTAGTTGACCTAGCTCTAGTGGAATGAGCCCTAATACCCTCTGGAGGTTCCTTACCGGCCAAAGAGTAGCAGATCTTTATACACAGAACGATCCATCTTGATAAAGTTCTCTTATGGACCGCCCTTCCCTTCTTGCCGCCAGCAAAGCCAATGAAGAGTTGATCGTCCAAGCGATAGTCTTTAGTTCTGTCCAAATAAAAAGACACCGCCCTCTTAGGGTCCAGACGGTGCAACCTCTCCTCCTCCTTGGAAGGGTGTGGGGGAGGATAAAAGGTAGGGAGGGTAATGGATTGACCAAGGTGGAAAGGAGTCACCACCTTAGGAAGAAAAGCAGCCCTGGTCCTTAGAACCATCCGATCAGCATGTATGGTCAGGAACGGGGGCTTGGAACTAAGAGCTTGAAGCTCACTCACCCTCCTTGCCGAGGTAATTGCAACTAGGAAAACTGCCTTAAAGGTTAAAAGCCTCAAAGGACATTTATGAAGAGGCTCAAAGGGAGAGCCCATCAGAAAAGTCAGAACAAGATTCAAGTCCCACTGAGGTACAATAAAAGGAGTAGGAGGAAACTTGTTTACAAGACCCTTCAAAAACCTCAAGACTACAGGAGACTTAAAAAGAGAGGGCTGATCAGGCAAACAAATAAAAGCCGACAGCGCCGGAAGGTAGCCCTTAACTGTGGCAACCGCCAGCCCCTGTTGCGCCAAAGAAAGAGCAAACCGGAGCTTATCTGATAAACGTGCTCTCAACGGGTCAATATCATTCTCACCACACTGAATAACAAACCTAGACCATCTATAAGAATAGACAGTCTTAGTGGAGTCACGTCTGGCAGACAAAATGACATCCACCACATCAGGTGTGAGAGAATAGGAAATCAGGTTGCCCCGTTCAATCTCCAGGCATGAAGGTGCAATGTCTGGAGGTGGGGGTGTAGAACCTGCCCCTCCATTTGAGAGAGGAGGTCTGCCCTGAGAGGGAGACGGAGCGGCAGGTGAGAGGAGAGGTGGAGTAGATCTGTATACCACACCCTTCTTGGCCAATCCGGGGCGACCAATATAACTTGGGCCCGGTCTTGGCGAATTTTCCTCAGAACCCGAGGAATCAAGGGTATGGGAGGAAACGCGTAAAGGAGTTGATTTCCCCAACTCAACTGAAACTCGTCCCCCAAGGCTCCTTGCATCGGATACTGGAGACTGCAGATTGACGGGCAGTGAGCATTCTCGCGAGTGGCAAACAGGTCCACCCGAGGAGTCCCCCACGTCCAAAAGACGTGACGAACCACCTCCGGGTGAAGCCTCCACTCGTGGTCGGCAGAGAACTGCCGGCTGAGGCTGTCTGCATGCACGTTCAGAACTCCGGCCAGATGATTTGCCATCAGACAATTCTGGTGGTCCTGAACCCAGGACCAGAGACGCAGAGCCTCTCTGCAGAGACACCGCGACCCCACTCCTCCCTGCTTGTTGATGTACCACATCGCGGTCGTGTTGTCCGTCAGGACTTGGATCGACTGACCGCGAAGGGAAGGGAGGAAGGCCTTGAGCGCCAAGCGTATCGCCCGCAACTCTAGAAGGTTGATGTGAAGCAACCTTTCCTCTGGAGACCAAAGACCCTTGACCTCCAGATCCCCCAGATGAGCACCCCACCCTAGAGTGGATGCATCCGTTATCACCGTGGCCACCGATGGAGGTAGATGGAAAGGCTTCCCTTGCGCCAGGTTGCCTTCTACGCTCCACCAAGACAGATCCGCTGCAGTTTCTCTGGAGATCTTCACCGACTCCCCGAGATCTCCATTGTGCTGATACCACTGCCTGCGGAGACACCACTGGAGTGCCCTCATATGCCAGCGTGCATGGTTGACCAGGAGAATGCAAGAAGCCATTAGACCGAGCAGGCGAAGGACCTTCAGGACTGGAACGACCGCTCCAGGGTAAAACAAAGGAATCATATCCTGTATGTCGCGAATCCTTTGAGGTGGAGGGAATGCACGACAAACAGTAGTGTCCAGTACCGCACCTATGAACAGGTTGCGCTGGGAGGGCACCAGGTGAGACGTGGGTACATTTATCGAAAAACCCAACCTGAACAACAACTGAGTTGTCTCTTGCAGATGATGGAGCACCTTCTCCGACGACTCCGCTTTGATCAGCCAGTCGTCTAAATACGGGAACACAGATATCCCCGACCTCCTGAGATGAGCAGCCACCACCGCCATCACCTTGGTGAAGACTCGAGGCGCAGTAGTAAGACCAAACGGAAGGACCGCAAACTGGTAGTGCTGCGACCCAACCGTGAAACGGAGATACTTCCTGTGCGACTTCAGGATGGGTATATGGAAATACGCGTCCTGCAAGTCGAGCGACACCATCCAGTCTCCTTCCATCAACGCTTGAAGAACCTGAACAAGGGTGAGCATCTTGAATTTCTCCTGCTTCAGATAGAGATTCAAGATCCTGAGATCCAGGATTGGACGAAGCCTGCCATCCTTTTAGGGGATCAGGAAATACCGGGAGTAGCATCTCTGACCCCTTTCCTGCTCTGGGACCACCTCTATCGCACCCTTTCGTAACAGAGTTAGAACCTCCTCCTGCAGAAGAGACAGATGTTCCTCGGAGCAAAAACCTTGACAAGGAGGGTAAACAGGGGGAAATTCCCGAAAGGGAAGGGCATACCCATTTTCTACAAGATTGAGAAGCCAAAGATCTGTCGTAACCGATTCCCAATCCTGTAGAAAATGGGTAAGCCGACCCCCAACCGGACCCACATGATCCTGAATGGCGGATCTAGGGCCGCTTTTCTGCGGCAGGGGGGTTGGAAGAGGTGGAGGAAGAGGTGGAGGAAGAGGAGGGCTGACGCCCACGAGGACGCGCTCTTTGCTTTCCCCTGTACGATCTGTACACTGAATTCTGCTGCTGCTGTTGCTGCTGCTGCTGCTGGCCTTGCCGGAAGTTCCGAAAGGAGCGACCAAAGCCCCTGAACCTTCGGCTAGAAGAAGTGCCCCTCATCTGGAGGCCCAAAGACTTCGCTGTTGCTCTGCAATCCTTGAATCTCTCAAGAGCAGCATCCGCCTTTTTCCCAAAGAGACCTGAGCCATCAAAAGGAAGATCAAGCAGTCTCGCCTGAACATCAGCCGAAAAGTCAGATGACTTCAACCAGGCTGACCTTCTAGTGGCAACAGCGGTGCCCATAATACGAGCCACAGAGTCAGCAGTGTCCAGACCACTTTGAATAACCTGGCGGGCTGCCGCCTGAGTGTCACAAATCACCTCCTCAAAATCCTTTCGGTCGGCGTCAGGAATTTTTGGAACCAGGACACGCAAGGAGTCCATGAAGGCATGAACATACCTTCCCATTAGGCAAGTGGCATTAGTTGACTTCAACGCCATGCTAGCCGATGAAAAGGTCTTTTTTGCCACCTGGTCCTGTTTCTTTGCTTCCTTCTCACAAGGAACCTGAGGAAAGGCACTAAGACTCTTCTTAGAACAGGCAGCCTGAATGACCAGGCTCTCTGGCGAAGGATGTGAAGACAGAAAAGCCGGGTCCTCCGGAGCAGCCCTGTACCTCCTCGCAACACTCTTCGAAACCGCAGGAGCCGACAAAGGTTTCTTCCACACTTCCATAATAGGATCAGTCAAGGCATCATTGAATGGAAGTAAAGGCTCAACCACAGAATTCGGAGAATGCAAGACTTCTGTGAGGATATTAGACTTGAACTCCACTGTAGACAGAGTCAATTGAAGAAGTTCAGCAGCCTTCCTCATAACCAGATGGTAAGGCTGGATATCCTTAGAGGGAGCACCCGAGCCTGAGGGCAACTCCCACTCTGGAGAGAAATCAAGAGTCCCTGAATCCGCCAATTCCTCAAAACAGCTCTCCTCTAGTTCACCTTCTTCAACATCAGACTGTGAGTCCATGTATCTCTGCTCCTCCAAAAGACGTTGAGCTTCCCTCCTGGACCTCTCCTTCACACGCCTCGCAGCCAGATCCACCTGCGGCCGGCATCGAATCCGACGGCACAGAAGAATGCCCTCGAGGATGAACAGGAGCAGGAATCGGCATCGACGACTTCGGCGGAGCCGGGAATTGCCAATGCGGCGTCGAAGCCGGCATGTAAGGCATAAACGGAGCCGGAGGATAGGAGTGAGGAACTCCCAGGCTGAATGCCAAAGGACCCATGGGACCCGAAGGTGCACCAGAGGGGTACCACGCCCTTGAGAAGACGCCATACATTGCGTTAAGAAACGCTGAATGGTCCTAGCCTGGAGTAGGAAAGGGCGGCTGAAAACCATCAGGACGGTCTTGATGAGGGATCGGATTCGGCTCTTCGACAGGCGCGGAATCCACATCCTCCCGGACCTCTTCCCGGGCCGGGGACGGCGCCGGAGACAGATTCAGAACCGGAGAAGCAATCGGAGCCGGAGATGGAGATCGCCCACGCGACTCAGATGGCGAGGCCTCACCTGCATGCTCAGAGACTTCGAGGGTAACCACTTTCGAACGTACCTTCTTCGGTGACCTCGACCTCGAGCCCGACTCCTTACCAGACCGACATCGGGACTCATGTCTCCTCTTCTTGTGCTTCTTCTTCGACTTCGAAACATGATCCGACGCCGACTTCGAAGACGACCTCTCTCGAGAAGCAGATCTCGACCTTGCCCTGGACTTCGACCTCGCCCTTCGAGAACGAGACCTCGACGACTTCTCCTTTCCAGCTTTCACCTTAGCAACCAGAAGTTTGGCTTCTCTCTCCCTCAGGGCCTTCGGATTCATCTTCCGACATGAAGAACAATCCTCCACATCATGGTCGGAACTCCAGATGCAGTCTTCATGGGGGTCGGTAATGGACATCATTTTACCGCACTCCCTGCAGGGCTTGAAGCCAGTCTTCTAGGATGTCATCTTTGAAGAGACAGGATACAGAGAAGCAGAATTAAGCAACAAAACGGCAACAATGTACCAGTAGGCTACAGAGATTCCTGATAACCGTTAGCGTCGACGACGCGGAAAAAAGGGAACTGATGTCATCACGCCAGCGTGGGCCTATTATAGGCGTCGGTGACGTCAGCGGTGTCGCGAGCGGAGCCGTGTCTCTGTGACGTCCTATCCACGTCGGCGCGAGGCTACGAAAAAGAATTTCCGAATGTTGCTGGCGCAAGGGGATATTCACAAGGTGAGGAATCCACACAGCAGATGTATCTATCAGAAAGTTGTAGCATCTGTGTATGTACAGACCTACAACGAAACACGTGTCGGCTGGCTGTAAATTACCATTGGTGTGATGATCTAATAAAAGGAGATATACATCAAACTCCAGGAATCAACGTTGGAGAGTTGTCTTTTTCAATTACATATAGTAGCATACTACTTGTTAAATTTGATTTGAGTGCGCAGGACTTTGTGTTTCTTTCTGGTTGCCATCACCTCTGCTCGAGGTTCTTACTTCAAAGTCTCCTTTTCTGGCTCTTCATCTGGACAAGGTTGTCCTAAGAAAAAGACCTTCCTTTCTTCCCAAGTCTTTCCACATTGGTCAAACCATCATGTTGCCCACCTTCTTTCCGCATCCTTCTAAGGAGGAAGAGAGGCTCCACTGTCTGGATGCAAAATGTGCGCTTTCCTTTTATTTGGATCGCACCACGCAATTCCTGGTGGATGACCAGCTCTTTGTCAGCTGTGTGGGCGCTAAAAAAGGTCAGGCCATGCAAAAATGGACCATCTCTAGGTGGGTCGTTTTGTACATTAAAGCTTGCTGCTCTTTGGCAAAAAAGCAGCCTCCAGTGGGACTGCGTGCCCATTCCTCCAGGACGACGGCCGCTACCACTGCTTTGGAACGTGGTGTTCCCCTCAATGGCATCTGCCCGGCAGCTACTTGGGCATCTCTGCACACGTTCACAAAACACTACTGCCTGGACATCCAAGCCCATAGAGACGGCTTCTTTGTCCATTCTGTTCTCCAGGGCTTACTGGTGTGAACTTGGTTTGCAGACCCACCTCCGGGTTTGATATTGCTGGGGTACCTATTTTAAGGTAAGGAATCTATAACTAATTGTCTTTCAGATGAACAATTTACTTACCTTCGGTAACAATATATCTGTAAAAGCCATAGATTAGTTATAGATTCCTTACTGAGACATGGATTAGTTATAGACTCCTTACTGCCCCACTCATCCTCCCGGTACTGCGAACTGATTTCTAGGGTCAGGGACTTCACTTCAGGGCCCTAGTTTTGTGCACCAGTGGTCAGTGTCTTGCATGGCTTTGCGCTTCTGACTTGGAATATAATGTAAAAGAACCAATGTCAGCATGTGAGTGCTGCGTCTATGTAGCTACCGCGACGTCGTCACGGTGCCCACGACACCAACGACTAAAGCGGAGCCGATCGACGCCACCTTTCTACACGCAGGGGTACTGCTGACGGAAAATTCTCCGCATCCAGTCTGACGCCTGGGTGTAATTCTAAGGTAAGGAATCTATAACTAATCTGTCTCTCGCGGATATATTGTTACCAAAGGTAAGTAACTTGTTTGACAGGCCTGCGTACACTACCAATGTTCGGATTGTTGTTGAGCTTCTGACTTATCTGAAGGGCATTATAGAAACCTTTGCTCAATTGCGTTTCCTGCTTCAACCAGTCATTTATATCTGCAGTAACTATTCCTGCAGCTGCACCTTATCCCCAGTTTTTGGCTGACCCTGTGATTCGATCTCAGCGAGCCTTAACTCCAATGCCTATGCTGAAACAACTTTTCATATTGTCAAAACAACCAATCTATGTGGTTGACAATGAACATGGTGATATCGGATGAGTACCCTAGAAGATGGCTGTTTTTCAAAATTCTACTAGCGCAGTTGTTTACTGTAGGAAAGTGGGTATCTGATAGAGATGTCTAGCCACAGATTCCTTAAATTAGAATATCCCCAGGCGTCAAACTGGATCCAGAAAATGTTCAGCAGCAGTACCTATGCGCACCGGGTTGCGGCGCCACCTGGCTCCGCCCTGACGTTGTCCACGGACATGACGTCAGCGGAGCCATATATGCCCCTCATCGCGCGCTGATGTCAGTTTTCTTCTTTTCCGCATCCAAGCGCAGATCCTGGAAAACCAACAGTTCCTTGGCCTGGTTTTTGGGCCTTCTCTGCACCCTCTGTGTCTTGGGAACAGTGTGCAATGCCTTCCATCTTTAAAGCTTGTGAAGCCTGTGCACGTCAGATGTCTGGCACTGAGCTGAACCTCATCTGTATGTAGTGCCTCAGCATGTACCATGACTCCAAGGAGTGCGACGCCTGTCAGAAGATGAAGCCCTAGTCTGAGAGACTGTCATATGAAACTACTGGCCGCGCGGTCCAGGCCCTTCGCCTCGCCGCTCTCCCTCTCTGGATCGGGTCCGTTCCAGAGGTCGTTCCCGCGAACGTCTTTCGATGGCAGGTAAGTGTAAACACAAACGTCGAGCACAGAGGTCTTCCTCCCATACACGTACTGCTGAAGCCTACTCCTCTCGCTCTATACCAGGTAAGGGCGCCCAGCAGTTGCTTCCCTCATACCTCCCTTTCCGGGAGTTGGAGCGACCCATGCTGAAATGGAGGCTTATTCTGAAGCACTCCAGTCTTACTTTAGGTCACCCCTCTCTATGGAGCGCCTTTGGGCTCCAAAGAGGTGGAAGGCACTCATGTTGGGTCATCCCTGGTGAATTCTTCCTCGGCAACGGCTGTGTGCATAGACTCCAGTTCCGAAGCCGATACGGTGCCAACGGGACACGGCCCAGTGGGTCCTCCCAGTCTCCTGTCCGGCCCACCCCGTCAATCTTCGCATAGCCCTTAGAGGCTTCCTGCGTCAACGTCGGAGGTGGCGGCGGCCCCGACACCCGGCTTGTCCAAACGTGCACATTTTGTGTGTGGGATCGGCGTCCAGGTAGAGTCCTTCTGGAGCTTGTCGATATCCAGGCGACTCCGAAGCTGAGTCGATAGACGCTGGTACCAACCTCGATTCCTCTTCCCTTGATTGAGGATGTTGCTCCTCCCAGTCAGTGATAAGTCTGCAACACGGCCTTGGCCGATGCTGGTACTAGCAATTACGCCTCCTCCTTTACAACATGATACTTCCCTGGACTCCCCAGATCAAAGGCCAATGGTGCAAGTACCCAGTGTTGCCTGGCCTTCGGGTCAGTGTCCGGCTCCTCCACTCCTTATGTCTACTGGCAGAATTAGTTTTCAACAGCCTTCTACCGACGGTTTGTTATCACCTGCACAGATGGCTAGTGAATCTAGTGCTGCCTTAGAGAGTGCTATTCTTTGGGGGAGCTGCTGTACTCTGCTCAGTAGGGTGGATCTTCTTGACCTCCACGCGGATTCAGCGGTCTCCCGTCTCTTGTCCGTGCTGCAGTGAATTGTGGTGCTGGTTAGCCATTTCTATGTTCGTTCCGTACAGCCGTTCGGCTGCTTCTCTTGTTTTTCAGTCCTCTGTGTACTTACCCCAAGAGGACACCCCTAACGGGGATAAGCATTACCCTATGGTGGGGTATTTCCTGGCATTAGGTTCTGCCTTTGCCTTGTTAGCTCCTATGGAGTTTCCCCGCGGACATCCTTCTAGGTGCCACTTATTCTTACCTACAGTGATCCTTGTACAGCATTGCTCTAATTCATGTCTGGGTTGGTCTGTCTGTGGTGCATCGGAACCTGCCATAGGTTCCATGCCGTGCAGTATCTCACACGCCTGGCGGGACACCTTGTTGTCACATTTATTTCATAACTGACACCCTATTTGCCTTTGTGCGGCTTGCTTATTGGTGCGACTTGGACCAACAGCCCCTTCTAGGGTTGTCCTCCGAGGTAGTGAATTAGCAGATGTTTTTCTACTGTGCGTGGTCATGGCCTCCTTCTGGCCACTTATCCTACAGTGGTTTCCATAATCCCTGCTGTTTTCGTAGGGGGGGTTTCAACGCTTTTACTTGAGTTTATGCTGTGCACTCCCAAAGGGGTGTGTTTTTCCTGGACTACTCGCTTCTTGGGGTCCGGGACCTTATGTTGTCCTTACTTTTTCCACTGTCGTAACTAGTTCTTTCCCCCTACTCTGTTTTGCAGAGGACTGTTGTTTCTCTCGGGCAAGGGGCGTGGATTACTTACTGCTTTGGACATTCTCCTACTCAGTTTCCACATGACTGCGAGTAAATTCAGCATACTCTAGCCTCTTGTTGGGTCACGTTCTCATGGTTTTAACGTTTTTCCTCCTGCTCTATATCTGCTCTATGGTCTTACCAAGCGGATCCGTGAAGTTCTTTAATTCATGCGGTGTCCGTGGCTCTTGGCCCGGTTTGCTTGTTCCACCAGCTCTTATGTAGTGTCAGGCTTGTTTGGTGCCCCTTTTTGGGGCGGTTGCCTTCTTGCTGTTGTTCGCTTCTGAGCTGCTCACGCTCCGATTCAGGAGGTCCTGGCTTACTTCGTGTGGTTCCAGCATCCACACGGTGTGCTTAACTACCTTCTGGTAGGCTTATGTGTCTTCCGGGCTTTGCTCTTGTTCGTTAAGGCTTGACTGCTTGTCATCTGCCCTTTTTACAGGTTGTGACACACCGCCTACGTCCTGGCATGTCTTGGGCCTTCGTACTACCAGCTCCTGGCCGCAATTTGGCATCCTGCCACTGCTTTCACTTGTCTTGCTGGTGCAGGTTTCAGCAGTGCTCCTTTTCGCGGTTCTACATATTAGACCAGTGTGCAATGTCTCTGTCATACCAGTTACCTTCACGAGGCTTGCTGCAGGCGACATGTTGCTTAGACAGCTCTCTCTCAAACCCTCGGTTCAGTTCCACTTCTTGCAAAGTCAAGGCCTTCCTTTTTACTCCAGCATATCTAGTATATGTTTTCTTCCATGCTGGCACTTGTTAGATAAGGGTCAGCCTCTGGTCACTGCTGCCCCACGTTTCTTGCAGGTGCAGGTTCTACAGGGGTCTTTTTTCCACTGTTCTGCTTGGTCGACCGGTAATTGCTTTTGCTTTCTGTCGCCACCTCGTGTCCTGTGGAACCCTCAAACCCTGGGTTGGTTATCCCCCTGTAGGAGAGTAGGGTCTGCTATCCTATGGTCACCCCAATTTTTGCTTTTTGCTTCACTGGTTTTCGACTTACTGAGGCTGTGGGCCTGCTAATCAGACCCCCAGCCTGCTGTTCTCTCTCTAAATTTGTAATACATGTGCTATAGGTACATACCACAATTGGAAATGGACTCCTTGTCAGCCCCTGTACCATGCACTATAGGTGCCCAGGGCATAGGTGCCACCAAGGCCTACCAGGGGCTGAAGCATAGCTTTTGCCACCCCTGGCTGGTTCTTAAATTGACACAACTGGCTGATCACTCAGCTGGGGCAAGTGGGTGTAACCACCCCTTGCTTAGATATAGTATACCTATATCTAAACCTATATCTGGACACATATATAGCCTGTAAGCCACTCCTATGGAAGGCCTCATCAATCCTGGAGGCAGAGTGCGTGGTTTTATGTGAGATGGTGCTCTGGCATGAGCTGAGCCTGTCTGCAGCTGTCGGGAACAACTCCCTAAGCTGATCCGGGATAATGCCATACCATATACTCTTAAGCGCATTATAATCCTCGCGGTTATATAGCAACTTTGGTTTGGCTTTATCAAAACATGTCGTGTAAGGTGTCATACGAATTGGAATACTATCCCCTCGCCAGTTCTGGCGACGGGGATAGCATTCCACCCTTCTAGAGGGAGAAGACATGTTACTTTACTGAAACGCGGTTGATCTAAGATGAGCCTCAGATCCACAAAATGGATGCCCCTGCCACAGACACGGGTCTGACCTCCTGCTGCTGACCGAAACCCGGCAGAGGAGGCCTGGACAAAGAGTTTCCTGTCACAGGGCGGTGTCAAACCACCCCAGAAAGGAGATAGTGGATTGGAGTAGGGAGGTTTCAATGAAACCAGACACTGCCTGGGGAGCACAAGGCTGCCCCTTGCAGGATCCGGCCAAACCGGTTCTGGGGCCTCCCAGCCCCTGTCCCAGCGCGGCCAGGATCAAAGGAGAGGGGTGTAACCACCCCCTTCCTGGGTCCCACCCATAGGAGGGGACCTAGCAGGATGTCCAACCCCCTAGATTCGAATAAGAGGGGGAGCAGTCCCAACGGACCTCAGATCATCCTGAAGAAACATAAGAAACGAAATCTGGACCCTTCGACTTTCTACACGACGTGAGAAGACTGAAGAATCTCCCTTGTGGTCAAGGAGTGATCACCCTGTGCAAACAGGCACCATCCAGCCCTCGACCCTTGCTTTGTTGCAGTTCCCGCCGGAACTCGAGCGACAGAGATCGACGAGATCAAGCTTGCCTGCCTTCTACCTGCCCGATCCACAGTCCCTGCAGAGCTGAGACCCGTGGAGGCGACCGGAAGCGTGGGGCACGCCATCTTGAAAAGGCCACGAGACGCTGACCGTGCGGCCCACGAGTGACCCTCGAAGCTGTACACCGGGGTTTGAGAAGCCCCAGCCCCGAGCTCCACTTGCACCAAAGCTCACCCCTCCACACTCGCTGAGTGCTGCGTGGGGCCCTTCTGCTTGTGTGCGCTCGACGCGTTGGCCCGGTCACTTGCCAGCTGGCTTGTGGCCCCTGTGCCGACGAACTTTGAAATCCGACTTGCTTTTCTGGTTGCTCCAGATCTGCACCAGCTCCTGTGAAAAGGAGCACCCACTCTGACCCTCCTGGTTCGATTGATAAGCAATCTCCCGGTTCCGCGTGGATTGCTTTTGCCAAGTGCTGTTTGCTACAATCTTCAAGCCGACGGTGCTGACGGCGAGAGCCTACGTGGGACAGATCGTGACCTGCTCCTGGACGTCGCAGATGCCCCAGAGCCCACGTGACAGCGGAGAGAAGCCTATCGACAACCGCCTGATTGCGCCCGACATTGCCTGGTTCCGTCCTGGTTCCACCCTGGTCACTGCTGAGTGACCCAGACTCTGTCCCCTCTGCTTTCAGGTACTTTTCTACATCGATCCACCCTTGGATCGCACCGGACACTTCTGCTTCACAGCGCCTGCAGCTGCAACAGCTCCAAGCACCAAGAACCTGCGTGACAGAACCCGACGCCACTTCGACCCTGTGCACCCACGGCCTGTGGGTGAGGTAACTTTGCAACGCCGGTGTCTTTACACTGGTACACACCTCTAGGGTCTGTGTCTAAAGTTTTGTGTTCCTAGGTTCAGCGGAAGTATCTTTTAATTCACTTTAACTGACTTTTACGCACCATTGACAGTGCATTGGTGCGCGCCGCACTTTCCGTGCTGCACCCGTCTCCTGTGGGCTACTCCCGACTTCTTCATTGCTTGTCCTGACTGCTCCCAGCGAATCTCTAGGCCCTAGGCCTAACCATTGTTCGTAAAGTGTTACTTATACCACTTTTTTGATATATGGTCTGAGTGGCCACCCGCCCTCATCCATAAACGTGCAACTTTATATGTGTAACAGTGCTTTTGATTTAACGCTTGTGCCCCTTTCCTCATAAAGAGTACTGGGGAGTAATTTAGAAATAAATACATATATTTTTATAATATATACTTGTGTGGTGTCCTTTCATTTGATTACAGGATTGTATGTGGTAAAACAGCTCGCTTAACACGACCTCTTAAGTTAAGCCTTTAAGGCTGCTTAGTCCATGCTACCACTAGGATAGCTTGTCTACAAGGTTGACTTACAACCTGACATCTTTGGGGTTTGTTTGGACTGATAACCAGTGGTTCCAGAATTGGAAACACTACCTATCAGGCCAACTTCTCACACCCCCTTTTTCAAAGTTATAACCTCTCACCTCGCCACAGGCATACTGGCTGTGCTTTCCATTCTCTCAACCCAGGAATACACAAAGGGGTTTGTGTTCTGTTCTTAATGGCCTTTGCCTCCCAGTGTTTTCCGCTCTCTTTAGAGCTTCATGGTCTGGCGGTTAACTGCGCTACATTACTGTCCTCACTATAGTTCATCCCAAAGGTTGACGGTGATGTGTTACTCACCTTAAGGACGACTAAGTTCTCTCGGGAACTTGGTGGGGGGTTCAGTCACAGACCTGCCTCCTTCATGGGTATGGCTTTGGTATCTATTCTAAGTGAAGGAATCTGAGGCTAGGGCGTGTGGCCAAGTTGGAAAGCGAGATGGTCGCCCGGCGTTGAAGCTCCGCCGGTCGACGTGGCACATCAGCAATTTCCCAACTTCCAGCAAGACCGTCGGGCAGGGTGACCATGCCAGAATGCACCCCAGATCGCCGCGAGTAATCCAGAATACGGCGGCCTGAAAGCGGACGGATGATTTTGAAGATGGCGGCGACTATGCAGGAAGAAGTCTCGGAGAGACGCGACCGAGTGCCAGAGACTGCAGAGGGGGTGTGGTGAGCCTGCGGGCTGGAGCATCGAGCGGCAGAATATTGGGCTGAGCAGCGCTCGGTAGTTGCGGGAGGACCGTTTGGCCTCCGGCATTCCCAGCGCTGCACACACACAGTGGGGCAGATCGCGGTGGCGTGCAGGGACAGGGCCTGTACTAGCTGTCACTGCTGCACCGGGCACGCCATTACCAAGCGCCCTTGGGGTCCTCCCCTGGCTGTTCGCTCTCTTGGCGGCAGCCCACGTTGCTCCCCCCCTCCCGCCCTCTCTTCCCCTGCAAGACTTCATCATACTAGCCCTACACATGGCCGCGCGGCACCTGGAACTCACACACTGGCATATGGCCCTCAGTACGGTCTCTGCTACTGCAACCAACGCAAGCTGCAGCAAACTGGAGACTGTAACTTCCCGCTACAAATTTCCTAGTCTCCACGCATCAGACTCCATGGCGTCGCAGAGACTGTGCCACAGCTATGCCACGCACAAACTAAGGGGAAGCAACAGCGACATTCTCACAACACCCGTTTGTCACCAGGAAAGAGTTAACTGCCCACTGCATGTTGCCTTGTCTCCGGATAGTAAGCCTTGCGGAGCCACCGTGCCTCATCTTTTTACGTAAGGCTTTCTATACTCGCCTCCCCTGGGGTGGTGGCTTGCCCTTTCTAAGGTGATATACTCTCCCTCCAACACAGACTGATTCTTTCTGTTTCTCTGCTACTTCCCGCCCATTCTCTCAAATTCGGCTGCATGTTAATAGATCATGTGTTCCTTCCAGCCCTCGTCCTGGATTTTAGGTGTGAAATCTATTCACGCATTTTCCCACTATCCCGCTTTCCCCTTATTACATGGCCTTGTGGTCTTTGCGACCTCTGCAGCCTTTTTCCTTCAGGGCTATTGGCTATGTACATTTATGGATCTTTAATTGGGATTGTGACGTCTCTTTCTGGTGACGTCTTGTGGTGAACTCTTCTTAATCTAGTGTTCTGGACCTGTTCTTCACGGTTTTACTTTCAGGATGTGGACTTTCTATCTTCTGCCAGGCTGTTTTTCCACATCCTTGTCTCTCTTTAACGTTGATTGAGCTTCGCTCTTGCGGGGTGGCTTTTCAGAGCACTGCTCTCTTACCTTTCGATTTCTTCTATTTTATTTTTATATCATTTTTGCACAAAGTTCCCATATTCTCACAGTTTTTTGGTGATGGCTCTGTGTTCTGACGCAGAAAGGTTTCTCCAAAGAAAACGTACGCCAGCACGCTGGGAGGGGCATATATATGGCTCCGCTGACGTCCTGTCCGTGGACGTCAGGGTGGAGCCGCGCGGCACTGCGGAAAAGTTCCCGGATCCAGTCTGACGCCTGGGAAAATTCTAGGTTAAGGAATCTGCAGCTAGACTGTCTCTAGCAGATACATAGTTACCGAAGGTAAGTAACTTGTTCTTCTGTTGCAGTAACCCTCCCACTTGTTGCCAGATTTCTGATTCACTTTGACTGAGTGTGCCCTGGGTCCCCGCCAATCAGGTTTCCAGGGCCATTGTTCTTTCTCTAACCTGTACCATTGTTCCCACTATTGGCACAATTGTAGCCTGCCTGTAAGTCCCTTGTAAGTAGTAACTATGAGTTCGAGGCATATGAGCTGCAGATTGCACACTGTCCATAGAACGCCACCTAGTGTTGGGCCCGGATATTTGCAGTTTGTTGTTGTCATGAAAAGTTCTTCTTTGGACCACATTGCGCATTGACATCGGCTCCATCCCCAGATAGTTTTTTCCGCCCATTGGGCTCGGATGTGTTTCCTGCGCTCCGGTTTGGAACGAATTTTCTTCGGCGTGCAATCCTCACCCAGTTCGGTGGTATTGTTTCGATCGTGCTCCACATCAACGCAATTCTTCACCACTTTTAAGTCTTCGATTCCGGTCGTCGACGAAGGCCTTCGGGCCTACCTAGGCCTTACTTCCTGGCTCATGGAAAGGACGCCATTCAAAAAGGGTCCTCAATGTGGGTCGAAGTTTCCCCACACCGACCTACATGAAGTGTGCAACCTTTGCCTCTCACCGGAGCACGAGGCCAAAGACTGTTCCCCCTGTTCCTCTTTCCGCTACAAGAAGACGATCCGGGACCGACGAGATCGAAGAACTATGGCTCGCTCGTCCACTTCCATCCCCGACGACATCTTCGAAGAGGGAGTCAACGTGCCAGAACTCCAGCACTCCGAAGAGAGTACCAGCTCCTCAAACGCCGAAGACTCAGACGTCGAGGAAGTCACTCCAGCTCAATGGGTTGTAAGTAAGATCGTCGACACCCTCCAAAAAGGCTTCGGCACCCTCATCCTTCGGGCACAGGTGCACACCGAGAGACTGCTTCCCACGCCCCGCCTTCGGGACCGGCAAAGAAGCCTACTAAGCCTTCAGGCAGCTCAGGCTCAAGCCAGCCTTTCTCCGGTGCCGATCCTATACCGACGCTGAAGAAAAAGCCATCTTCCGCAACCACGCCAACCATTGCTCCGACACCTAAGCACACAGCGCCGAAGACTGGCACCGGCTCAACGATGCCGAAACCGCACTCGGAGCCGACTAAAAAACGTCTAAACCTCATGAACCCGTTTCGGACCCGAAGAAACACTCGGAACCGAAGAAACAGGTTCCGGTAAAGGACGTTTCAAAAGGGCACACTTCTAAACCAAAAGATCCAAAACCAGCTACCCTACTCGGTGCCGAAAAAACCTACGGGGCCAAAATCCTCGACGCCGAAGGATTTGCCCTATTCAGAGGAACTTTTCACACCTGATTCTAACCAAAAAACTCTTGTAAAGGATCTAAGACTGGTCACTTGACTCTCGGCTCCATGAAGAGACCTCTTGAAGCGCCAGCACCTCCTCCTCCTCCAAAGAAGAGTTACATTGCAACCTCTCCATTAAGGGCCCCTTCTCCACCACCTCCCCATATTGTTCCTCCTCCATCTCCTCCACCTCACCATTCACCGACACCATCCCCTAATCCAGACGATGATACACAGATAGATTCTGATGACACAGGTGTGGGTGCACATGAACCAGCAGGGACCAATAGTCCCCCTCAGTCACCTAATCCATGGGATGATTACAACACCCCTGATGTGCCTTATGTCCCACAAGACGATATATACCCTTCTAGACCTTCCCCAACAGAGAACACTATAGGTTTTAACCTACTAGTCCAAAGAGCTGCCCAATATCATGGCGTGGACTTACACACTGACGCGGTGGAAGAAGATTTCCTACTAGACACTTTCGATGACACACAAAGATCTACTGCCATTTTGCCAATGCTTAAGGGTGTCATCAAGCACGCAACAGAGGTTTTTAAGGATCCTGTCAGGGCTAGGGTCCTTGATCCTCGCATTGAGAAAAAATATAAAGCTGCCCCCACGGACCCAGTCTATATTAAAGTTCCAACACCATTAGACTCCTTAGTAGTGTCTAATGCACGTAAACGTGCTAATTCTGAGACATCAGGTGAGGCCTCACCACCAGACAAAGAATCTAAGCTACTTGACGCCTCCGGCAAAAGAACAGAGTCTCAAGCAGCTAATATCTGGCGCATTGCCAATACCCAAGCGCTGCTGGCCAGATATGACAGAGCACATTATGATGAACTAGAGTCCATAATGCAACACCTACCAGACAAATAGAAAAATATGGCCAACGAACCGATACAGGAAGGTACAAATATTACTAATACTTCCATTCGTTGTGCCCTAGATGCTGCAGATACCGTCTCAAGGGCAATCAACACCAGCACCCTACTACGCAGACATGCTTGGCTACGTATTTCAGGTTTTAACCCTGAAGTACAAAACTCCATCCTTAACCAGCCATTTGATGAGACACATTTCTTTGGCCCAAATGTTGACGTGTCTTTAGAAAAAATGAAAAAGGACACCGAATACAGCGACATCTATGGGAGCCTTGCAGCAGCAAGCTCTCAGACGTTCTTTTCGTCGCTCATCATAGAGGCAACACTAGAGGCTACTCCTCGGAAAGTCCCTCCACTTCTTACAAGACCCCTAGCCAATCCACATTCTCTAAGAGCTACCAGAGAGGGGGTTACAGGGGTAACAACAACAAAGGCAGAGGCAAAAACAACATCTCCCGCTCTGCCACTACCCCTACCCAATGACTTTCCTCCCCTTCCACCCCAACATTCCACTCCTGTGGGGGTAAGACTGCAACAATTCCTTCCTGCCAGGATCAACATCACGTCAGACAGGTGGGTGCGACAAATTATTCAGTCAGGTTACTGTCTAGAACTAATATCTACCCCCCCCCCCCCCCCCCAACATACCACCTAAACAGCATCCAATGTCACAAGAACATCTATCACTGTTAAAGCAAGAAGTAGTATCTATGTTACAAAAAAGTGCAATAGAACCAGTACCTCTGCACCAACAAAACAAGGGGGTTTACTCTCTATATTTTCCAATCCCAAAAAAGGACAGCTCTCTAAGGCCTATTCTAGACCTCAGACCGCTAAACATATACATACAGTCAGACCATTTTCACGTGATCACACTCCAACAAGTCCTTCCGCTCTTGTCAAAAAACGACTTCCTTGCTACTTTAGATCTCAAGGACACATACTTCCACATTCCCATTCACAAAGCTCACAGGAAGTATCTCAGATTTGTGATAGACGGGCAACACTATCAATTCAAAGTACTCCCCTTCGGAGTCACAACAGCGCCAAGAGTATTCACCAAGTGCTTAGCAGTAGTGGCAGCGCATTTACGAAGAGAACACATCCATGTCTTCCCATACCTCGAAGACTGGTTCATAAAAGCCAGCTCATACAACCGATGCGTAGAACACACTCATGCCACGATACAGCTGCTCCACAATTTGGGGTTCACAATAAACCACGCCAAGTCCCATATACAACCATCCAAGGTACAACAATACCTCGGTGCCACATTAAACACCTCAAAGGCGCTAGCTTATCCTACTCCAGCAAGGATAGCCAGCATGCAAACTCTTCTAACAAAGTTTCAACTACAACACTCCCAGCACGAGTGTTCATGCAACTCAAAGGGATGATGGCCTCTTGCATTTTCATATTGCCCCAATGCAAGACTTCAAATGCGTCCGCTACAAGAATGCTTATCGCGTCAATGAAACCAGGCTCAAGGTCAATTAACAGACCTAGTGTTGATAGACAGTCGGACTCATCGCTCTCTGCAGTGGTGGAACACCAAAAATCTTTCCAAGGGAAGACCGTTCCTAGAGCCAGTTCCTCAAATAATCCGCAGGGATGCATCGCTCTCCGGGTGGGGAGCCCACCTCCTGCAACACACCTTGCAAGGCAGGTGGACACCGCAACAAAAGTTACTCCACATCAATCAGCTGGAGTTACTAGCAATATTCCTAGCACTAAAAGCCTTCCAAAAGCAAGTATCAAACAAGGCTGTGTTGGTCAGCACAGACAACATGGCAGCCATGTATTGCATACAGAAACAGGGAGGCACACACTCTCTACAGCTCTCTCAACTAGCACAAGACATATGGCGGTGGGCTATTCCTCAAACCATATTCCTTGTAGCCCAGCATGTATGTTCCAGGAGTACAGAATACCACAGTGAATCTGTTAAGTCCTCAAACACAACAGACCCACGAGTGGGAACTTCATATACCAGTTCTTCAGCCATTCTTTCAGATGGGGGGACAACCTCACATAGACCTATTTGCCACCCACAAAAACGCCAAATGCCCAAGCTTCGCCACCAGATATCCACGCCCACTGTCCAAAGGCAATGCGATATGGATGAACTGGTTAAACAGATTTGCGTACGCTTTTCCACCTCTACCACTCATGCCACTAGTAGTACGCAAACTACAGCAGCATTCTCTCACCCTCATCCTAGTTTCTCCAACATGGGCCAGACAGCCGTGGTACACCACACTGCTACAACTGTCGGTGGTACCACACCAAAAATTGCACCTGTCTCCACACCTCTTAACACAGAACCGTGGCGAGATCAGACACCCAGACCCAGCTCAGCCAATCTTGCGATTTGGCTCCTGAAATCCTAGAATTTGTATATCTGAACCTTCCTCCAGACTGCATGAATGTCATTAAAGAAGCTAGACGTCCAACCACTAGGGCATGTTATGCAGCTAAGTGGAAACAATTTGTAATATATTGTCACAACAACAATATTGATCGTCTAGATGTGTCTATTAAACACATAATAGGATACTTACTGCATCTCCAAAGATGTAACTTAGCCTATACCTCTATTAGACTACATCTCGCTTCAAAAGCAGCATATCTGCAAAACAGACATCTATCTCTATTCAAAGTGCCTGCCATTAAAGCCTTTATGGAAGGCCTTAAAAGAATAAGTTCGAGGCATGTGGGCTGCTGAATTCATATCTGTGCATAGATCGCCGCCTAGTGTTGGGTCCGGATGATTGCACATTGTTGTCCTGGAAGAGACTTCGAAGTATCACGAGATAGGTGGCTCCTCCCCTGGACTACAGTGCGCATGGGATACTCCATCCTCAGATTGTTTTTTTCCGCCATTGGGTTCGAATGCATATTTGTTAACTCAAGTTCGGAATCGATAAAAAAAAACTTTCCTTTTGGCCAAAAGGCCTTTAGTTATCTTCGGTATTGTCTTTGCGATCGGTGCCCAGTACTTGTTCCAGCTCTGTCCCCGAGCCGGACATCCAGAGGAGCCGCGTGGCTTTTCGGCACTGAAGGCCGGTGACGCCAGAGGCCTTATCGACGACCCATCCTGGAACGGAGCCCATTCAAAAGATGTCCCGTTTGCAACTCCAAGTATCCTCACATCGATATCCCCCCGGTGTGCAACAAGTGCCTGTCTCCGGATCACGATGAAGCCAGCTGTATGGCTTGTTCTCGGTTCAGCTCCAAGAAGACGATTCGCCTTCGACGCACTGCGCGGAAGGAGGCCCAGCAGACGGCACCTAACCCGGTGAACATCTTCGATGCCGAGGAGGATGAGGGAGTCAAGCAGGAAGTTCTAGAGAACCTGTCTGATCCTGCATCGGAGATCGACTCCAGTTACGACGCAGATGTAGAAATGGTTGATAATGAAGACGTCGACGAGGTAGGAGACGACGATGAGGCCTTTGGGGCCGTTGAAGATAGCTCGAGCGAAAAGCTAGGCCCAAACATTGGTACGGGGGCCGTATCCACTACACTCGATAAGGCTCCGGTTGAGGGATCGCCACATGGCCTTACCCGAGATCGTACACTTGGTTCTACGGCCTCGCCTCATGGCCCGGCTACGGACATTTCTAACGAGCCATCGGTTGACCGATCGAAATCGAAACTGAAAGCATCGGTGTCTACACAACCAAAAGCACTGGACGCTAAATCGAAACCAAAAGTGCGTACTGCTTTGGTCGGTTCGAAGACTTCTGAACCGTCGGCACCGACAAAGCAGAAGAGTGTTATCGACCCAGTGAGGTTGCTAAAGGGTGTCGAGCCGAAGACCGGGGCACCGAAGAAACTGGTCAAGGACGTCGACCCAAAGAAGTCGGCGCCGAAAGCCGTCGACACAGACAAGGGACTCGGAACTCAGAAAGTTCTCGATCCTAAACGTCGACCCGACAAGGCTAAAAGTGGTACAGACCTCGAGTCCACACATGGCGGTGGCTCGAAGGAACCCGTCGAGTCAACACAGCCAGAAGCCTCCTTTTCAAAGCAGGTGTCGGACTCGCTGAAACGCATTAAAGAAAAGGCTACTACTGTGGGACCAAATGCTACTCCCCCGAAGCCGGTCAGTAAACCTCCAAAATCGTCGGCACCCATCCAGTTCACACTGCCACCGAAAGTGGTCCCTAAGGCCTTCGCCCCTAGGACGGCCGTCGAAGCAACCAAGAAGGTGTCCACGGAGCCGAAGCCTACAACTGCGGAGGTGGTCACCCAGCATCGACGGCCTCCGCCTGCGGATCAGTCGAGGCAATTCAACGACGCCGAGACGGGTAGACTTTCTATTTACAAGCGAAAGATCGCCCATGAACAGCCTATGGAATCATACAAAATTCCATTAAAGAGAAAGAGGGATTCTGCTACGTCACCTCTTCTCATTGAACCTATATCACCACATGGGCAAGACACTGTTCCTATCTCGCCCACATACTCAGATGTGGAGGCAGGGGATGGTGACAATGAGGAGTACAGTTACCCTGTAGACACTGATCCTGAAGATCACACTGAACCCTGGACAGACGCTGCTGACCCAGAAGATCAACACACGGCCCAGGACAGTCATGTCTATGCTATAAAACCCTTGCCTACTGAAGACACGGCTGCGTTTAATGCACTGATTGAAAGGGCGACCAAAAATCATGATGTCCAGCTCCATGCTGACCCTATTGAAGAGGATTTTTTGTTTGTCACCTTCTCAACCTCAGAGAGAACTGTCAAGACTCTACCAATGCTAAAGGGTGTCCTAAAACATGCTGGAGACATTTTTAAGGAGACCATAAGGGCAAGAGTAATAAACCCCAGAATTGAGAAAAAATACAAGCCGGCACCTGGGGACCCTACATATATCAAGGGACAGTTGCCGTTGGGCTCTCTGGTTGTTTCCAACGCCCGGAAGAGGACGAACTTGCAAACAACGGGTGATGCTCCTCCCCCTGACAAAGAATCTAAAGTGCTAAAGCATCAGGGAAAAGGGTGCCAGCTCAAGCGGCCAATATCTGGTGAATCTCCAACACACAGGCACTCTTAGCCAGATATGACAGGGCTCATTATGATACACTTGAAACCCTGTTACAACACTTGCCAGATGAATATAAGGAGGCAGCAGAGATGCTAATACAAGAAGGCAAGCTTATATCAAACGCATCTATCAAGTGTGCGCTGGACGCAGCAGACACCGCAGCCAGGGCAATTAACACAAGTGTGATGTTACGGCGACATGCCTGGCTGAGAATCTCCGGTTTCAAGCCCGACATGCAGACCACCACCCTGATCACTTATTTGGCCCAGAGGTGGACACCACCTTGGAGAAAATCAAAAAGGACACGGAGACTGCAAAGTCTATGGGGGCTCTACAGTCGCAGCAGTTCAGGGGTGGTTCCTTTCGTCGCTCCAACAATAGAGGAGCTTCCAGAGGCCAGCTGTCCCAGCACACACAATACAATAAAGGAGGCACGCAGACCACCTACACCAAACAGAGTAGGGGTGGCTATCGTGGAAACAGCACCAAGGGCAGAGGTCGTGGAAACAACAGCTCCCGATCCTCCGCCACTAACAAACAGTGACGCCTTGTCACTGCCCCCGACCATACCACACCGGTCGGGGGGAGACTGCAACTGTTCCTGCCGGTCTGGAAATCCATCACAACAAACAGGTGGGTGAGGCAGCTTATCCAGTACGGTTATTGTCTGAAGTTAACATCCACTCCACCCAACATGCCCCCAAGACACCGTCCTATGTCCACAGAGCATTTGCAATTATTGCAGCAGGAGGTATTCGTCATGCTGCAAAAAGGAGCCATAGAGCTCGTGCCTGTGGAAGAAAAAGGTACAGGGGTGTTCTCGCTGTACTTCTTAATCCCCAAAAAAGGACGGGTCCCTCAGACCCATACTGGACCTCAGGCCCCTAAACCAGTACATTCTATCAGAACACTTTCACATGCTCACATTACAGCAGGTTCTACCGTTACTCGGTCAGGGAGATTTCCTCGCAACATTAGATCTGAAGGATGCATATTTCCATATTCCGCTACACCCGTCACACAGAAAATACCTCAGGTTCACCATTCAGAATTGGCATTATCAGTTCAAGGTCCTCCCTTTCGGAGTGACGACGGCACCCAGGGTTTTTACCAAGTGCCTAGCGACAGTGGCCACACACCTACGGAGACAGAACATTCACGTCTACCCTTATCTGGACGACTGGCTTATCCAGGCAAAGTCGGCCCAGCAGTGTGCCGCCCACATGTCCCACACCATTCACCTTCTTCACGATCTGGGGTTTTCACTGAATTATCCAAAGTCCCACCTTCAGCCCGCCCATGTACAGTATCTGGGCGCGACAATAGATACTCTGGCAGCCAAAGCACAGCCAAATTCAGTGAGGATCAACAGCATGCAATTGCTGATACAACAATTCAGACCACGACACTCTCTTCCGGCACGGGTGTTCATGCAGTTGATAGGCATGATGGCCTCCTGCATCTTCATAGTCCCGCACGCGAGACTACATATGCGTCCACTTCAGGAGTGCTTAGCACGTCAGTGGAATCGGGCTCACAGACAGTTGAAAGACCTAGTGTTGGTGACCGGTCGTGCATACAACTCTCTGCATTGGTAGAATCCACAAAACCTTTGCAGGGGCTGACCGTTCCAAGAGCCTGTGCCACAGATTATTCTGACGATGGATGCATCTCTCCAGGGATGGGGAGCTCATGTACTCCACTACACAGTGCAGGGGCTATGGACAGCACAGCAGAGGAAGATGCACATCACCCTTCTAGAACTGATGGCTATCTTCATGGCGATGAAAGCATTCAAGGTACATCTGTGCAACAAGGTTGTGTTGATCCGTACGGACAACATAATGGCCATGTACTACATACAGAAGCAGGGAGGTACACACTCTCCACAGTTGTCTCATCTGGCTCAGAGCATGTGGAAGTGGGCCATTCAAAGGAACATCTTCCTCATGGCAGAGCACCTCCCGGGCAAGGACAATCCGATGGCGGACCTGCTCAGCAGATACAGCCACCCGGTGCACGAGTGGGAGATACATCCATCAGTACTCCAGCCGTACTTCCAGCAGTGGGGTCATCCAGCGATAGACCTGTTCGCCACAAAGGAAAATGCCAAATGACAAAGCTTTTCCGCCAGGTTCCCACACCCACAGTCGCAGGGCAATACGATATGGATGAACTGGTCAGGCATATTTGCGTACGCTTTTCCCCCAGCACCTCTAATACCGCTGGTGGCACGCAAGCTGAAGCAACACTCGATGACACTCATCCTGGTTGCTCCAACGTGGGCACGCCAACCATGGTACACCATGTTTCTAGAACTATCCATGGCACCTCATCAAAGGCTGCACCTCACACCCAGGCTTTTGACGCAGAGCCATGGCGACATTCAGCATCCAGATCCGCAACAGCTCAACCTGGCGATCTGGCTCCTGAGGTCTTAGAATTTGGCTACCTCAACTTGCCTCCCGACTGTATGGATATCATAAGGGAGGCAAGAAAGCCCACCACCAGAGCATGTTATGCGGCGAAATGGAAGCAGTTCGTCATTTATTGTGCCGACCACAACATCAACCCGCTAGATGCATCTACTCACAACATCATTTGTTATCTGTTACATCCATACAAATGCAATCTGGCCTATGCTTCCATTCGTATACATTTGTCCGCAGTAGCAGCTTATCTCCAAAACAGGCAGCATCTCTCACTTTTCAGAGTGCCTGCCATTAAAGCCTTTCTGGAGGGACTCAAACGAGTTATTCCTCCCAGACACCCACCAGCTCCTGAATGGAACCTGAATGTGGTCCTCACCAGACTGATGGGTCCACCTTTTGAGCCTCTACACTCATGCGAGATTCAATTCTTTACGTGGAAAGTGGCTTTCCTAATAGCAATCACATCGCTACGACGAGTTAGTGAACTTCAGGCACTGACTATCCAAGAGCCATTCATACAGATTCACTCCAACAGGGTGGTACTCCGCACTAACCTAAGTTTCTGCCTAAGGTGGTTTCACAGTTCCATATCAATCAGACTATAGAACTGCCAGTGTTCTTCCAAAATCCTGAGTCAGTGGCGGAGAGAATGCTCCACACACTAGACGTCAAAAGAGCTCTAATGTACTACATAGATAGGACCAAGGATTTTCGGAAAACAAAACAACTGTTTGTTGCCTTTTTGCCACAACACAAAGGCAACCCCATTTCTAAAGCAGGTATAGCCAGGTGGATCGTTAAGTGCATTAAGATTTGCTTTCACAAGGCCAAGCGCACATTAACGGTTCCCCCAAGGGCCCACTCCACGCGAAAGTTGGGGGCCTCCATGGCTTTCCTTGGAAATATTCCTTTAGAAGACATATGTAGAGCAGCCACATGGTCTACCACACACACATTTACAAAACACTACTGCGTAGATGTGCACTCCAAACAGCAGGCAGCTGTAGGGCAGGCTGTTCTTAAGACACTTTTTCAAACTGCTGCAGCTGGCACAGGCGGCCGCCGCCAATGGAGGGACTGCTATGTATTCTAGGCACAGATAGGAATTCAGCAGCCCACATGCCTCGAACCGAATATGCTACTTACCAGTATGGCATGTAGGGCTGCGGACATTCATATCGCCCGCCCTCCTCCCCGGCGCCTGTAACGGCTGCAGCACTCAGAATTACTCTTAGCATGGTCATCACTTAGTGTTACACTCCATCTTTGCCACAATGGGGAAAAACAATCTGAGGATGGAGTGGATGCCCATGCGCACTGTAGTCCAGGGGAGGAGCCACCTATCGCGTGATACTTCGAAGAATCTTCCAGGACAACAATGTGCAATCATCCGGACCCAACACTAGGCGGCGATATATGCACAGATATGAATGTCAGCAGCCCTACATGCCAAGAACAGATGCATACTGGTAAGTAGCATATTCGTTCCCCCCCAGGATACAACCTTCACCTGTGTGGAATTTAAATGTTGTTCTCACACGGTTAATGGGACCTCCCTTCGAACCTTTACACAAATGTGAACTACAATTTTTAACATGGAAGGTTGCGTTCCTAGTAGCTATTACTTCTCTGCGGGGAGTTAGTGAATTACAAGCACTAACGATTCAAGAACCCTTCTTGCAAATGCATCACAATAAGGTAGTTCTGCGTACTAATCCAAAATTCTTGCCCAAAGTAATTTCTCCCTTCCATCTCAATCAATCTGTGGAACTGCCCGTTTTCCTCTTGCAGCCACAGACAATAGCAAAAAGAGCTCTTCATACCCTAGATGTCAAAAGAGCATTGCTATACTACATAGAGAGGACACAACCCTTTCCTAAGACAAAACAACTTTTTGTGTCTTTCTCACCACCACACAAAGGTAATCCCATTTCAAAATCTGAGATAGCTAGATGGTTGTCAAATGCATACAGATTTGTTACCACAAAGCTAAGCGTACGCTATCTGTTCCTCCTAAAGCCCACTCTACAAGAAAGATAGGGGTTTCAATGGCATTTTTAGGGAACATTCCCCTAGATGATATCTGCAAAGCAGCTACATGGTCTACACCGCACACATTTACAAAACACTATTGTGTAGATGTGCAAACCAAACAACAAGCTAATGTGGGCCAGGCTGTTCTCAAAACATTATTCCAAACGACTGCAACAGATAGGGGTGGTCGCTGCTAGGAGTGGGTACTGCTATACAATCTATGCACACTGTGCAATCTGCAGCTCATATGCCTCGAACAAAAAATGCTACTTACCAGTATGCATCTGTTGGCATGTACAGCTGCAGAGTTGCACACGCCCACCCGGCTACCCTTGTCTGTTACAGTATTATCTTAATTAGATACAAACTATATGGGCATCCTTTCTTTTCTTGTAAAGCTCCATCATTTCCCTATGGCGAAAAACAATCTGGGGATGGAGCCCATGCGCAATGTGGTCCAAAGGAGGAGTCGCCTATCTCGTGACTTCCAAAGAACTTTTCAGGACAACGACAAACTGCAAACATCCGGGCCCAAAACTAGGTGGCGATCTATGCACAGTGTGCAACTCTGCAGCTCTACATGCCAAGAACAGATGCATACTGGTAAGTAGCATTTTCCTTTTAAGGGCCTCGCAGTCAGAGAAAGGCCTCTGAGTGCCGCAGCATGTACTATGTCATCCTCGGAGGCATCTCACCACAAACTTGCTCCACTGCCATTGCAGACTGCATGGTTTGGTGCAGCTAAAAGTGGAGTCGACATGGCAAGCATCCCAGTGCGCCATGCCTACCAGTCCCTGCATGAGGCATAGGTAAGCCTTAAGACTGGGTGCACTAGACCGCATGTTAGGACTTATCGGCATGAGCAGATAGGCCCCTTTAATATTTAATTCCATTGTTCAATATTAGAAGTGCAGTAAAGCCTCATAAGAGTATATGGTCTGGAAACTTGTCATTACAAGTTTCACAGCACCACAAAGGATGTTTGGTATCAAACATCTCAGGGTAATAAACCTGAACTTATTCCATTTTCAGATTAATTAACCCTTGCACTCAGGGTTCCCTTCTAGAGGAGACCTCTAAACCAAACCAGCCTCTGGTGGGTTCCCTGCCTAGTAACCACCAGCCTGCCACCATGAGACAGGTTTCTGGACCCCTGAGGTGAGAGCCCTCACTCTCTGGGCCCTGAAACAAATCCTTTCCTGGGCAGAGGTCCTAACACCTCCCCCAGTTCAGGATGGGCTGAGCAGCTTCAAAGGCCCTAGCACCTTTGCACTGCGCCCACGTCCCTCCTTGTAGCAGGTCGAGGCCCCTTTCAGTGTTCTCCCCCAATTTCAGTGGGAAGACGGGTGGGAAAATATAGCATTCCCTGGAGGTGTGCCCACCTCTGCCAACCCCGGCCCTCAGGTGGTGGAGGCGAGATGAAGAAGCCCACTCCTCAGTGCCCGCCAACTTGCTGATGGAGGGCATCCCCAATCAAGGTTAGGGAAAGTGCTCACTCTCCTACGTGGGGTGAGCTCAAGGTTGTAGTCCCCCAAAGGTAAGTAGCCCATTGTCTACTACCTCAAGACCCCTAAAACGCCCTCTAAATACAGTGTTTATGTGGTACCCCTGAACCCAGGACGAGAAAATCCTGCAACCTACGAATATGGATGGAAGAAGTCGCACTGTATAAAAGAACTGACTTGGCCCCAGCCCTACCGGTTCGTCTGCAGTTTCCAGAGATCCTGCGCCAAAAGTCAACTTGTTCTGCAGCTAGCAACCTGCAGCCAGCGGCGGCCAGAACCCCTGAATCTCCTGCGAACAGCAGCTCTGTACTCAGAAGAAAGACTCTGAGCCTGCTGAGGACGAAGAAGCTTGATGATTAGAACCACCACTGCACCTGTCACCTTCGGCCAAGATCAAGTTGCCCACCGGCCTCAGCGAGGTCCCCCAGTGCTCCAGAATCTGAGTCCACCATTGGTTTGCCCCTCCAGGACTCACCAATGTCTCCTGCGGCGTCTGCGCTGAGATGCCGCTCCCCCCGCTCGACACTGCGAGTGCCCCTTATAGGTGAAATTTGACCTCATAAGTCACTCCTGTGCCCTGTCGAAGAGGACCTGAGGTGCTATTACGTCCCTGAGCCCTCCAACTTGAAAGCCCAGCTATTGGTTCCTCCTGGAAGACTTCCTAGACCAAGCCTGCAGCCAAAATCCAAAACCAGTATCCTACAAAGGATTGCATTGGGCTCCTGACACCACCTGAGTACACTTTACCCGGCCAACTCTGCAACACCTTGTAAGCGCCCCATCCCCCCTCTGACCACCCTATGTCGCTGGTGGAGTGGACTTGGTGCTAACCTGGGACCTCTTCATCGACCTTAACCCTAGGAGCTTGGCTCCTGAAACCGAGTGGCCTGCCTGTGAGCATTTCCTAACCAAGATGCCCCCAGCCCCATTGGCAACATATGCACCTTACAATCTGCACCCGGCCACCCTGATGCTGCTGGTGGTGCACTTTGAGTGCCAACCTAAACCTTGGCCTTACCCCCTAAAACTCCAATCCTAAAACCATTTTACTAATCTGTAAACTTAACACTCGCTTTCTCCATAGTACTAAATGCTGGGTTTTCTCTGAAAATTCTTGTCTTGAACTGTTGTGTACTGCAACAAAACTGCCTTGCAAAAAAGTTAACCTTTTTCCTAATGTCTTGTGTTGCTTAGACTGTGTTATGAGTTTGTTTCATGACAAACTATAAAAGTAATTTCAAGTGTTTTTTAACTGCTTACAGAGTATTTTATTGACTGTAAAAGTAATCTGAATGTTCCTGCAACTCCAGTGTTCACTGAAGTACTGAATGTAACATTGTATGAAGAGTTTAACCTACCTACTACTAAGTATAACTTGGTTCTAAAAATAAAACAACAAAATAACTTTTTATACAAACAATTGGTCTGGATTCAGTCTTTGAGTGTGTGATATAAGTTGTTGCCTGAGGATGTACAACAAATGCTTAACACTACCCTCCTGATGAGCCTGGCTGCTCAACCACAATGTCACATAAGAGAGTAAGTTATTATCTACTTTAGCCTCTGCTATACCTCTATTGATCCACTAAACTCTGCCACACTATACCTTACTTTATTATAGTATATGCAGATCCAGCTTCCTACATCTTTCCCCAGGAAGACCCAAGACTCCCAAAATGCTCACTGCATTGGAGTTAGACCCATTCTCTTGGTATTTGACCTAGGACTGCAGGAACGCAATAGTGGCAGTTAACACAGTTCCTGAAAGATTTCTCTTTGTGAAGTGCTGTTTTGTGCTTCTTTATGTGTGCACCCATTGGTACGGTCAGACCATGCCACCTCTTTTTCTGTGGGCTGGAGTTGTTTATCTGTGTCACTGCCATCACCACTGTTGAAACCTTGTCTGAGGTGTTAAAAAACGGATTTCTTAAGAACATAGAGCATGTGATACAGAATAGGTTCACCTCCCCCCGCTGTTAGTGAGGTGGGCGAAGAGCAGTGGGCCCCCTTGTGTGCGTGATCTATGAGCGAAGATCTAAATCTGTTGATGTACTTGCATTTATAGGCCTGTTTGTCCTGCTTGGGCCATAGAAAAGGGCGCCTTCCCACAAGCTTCACACTTGCCTGTATTACATTCCACTTACCAGTGCCATCTTATGAATGTTTGGGCCCCGTTGCAAAATATATTTTCGTGCTCTTTGGCCAGATAACTTTGTACCTGTTTACTGCTTATTCAAATCCCTGTTAAGCAAAATAATATTGAAATGTACGCTAAACGTTTAGAAATAGAGCAGGCAAAATCAGTCAAAAGCTCCGGCTGCAAGGAGTAGCTAAGTAAAACTTGCACAGTCATTGGTAAAGCCATGTACAATTGCCCTTGGATGTAGATTTTTTTTGTCTTGTATCAACATATGACCTGGAATTCGGTATCTAACCAGCCTCCCTACCCCCCACCCCTCCCTTCATATTGTAAGAAAGTTACACCAAGAGTGACTTGGTTACAGTGTGTTTAGTGGGCTAGTTTTAAATTTCAAAGGCATTGTGCATGTCTTATTTTTAGTTTTAATTTGTGGATCTTCAAAATCACAAATAAATTCCTGCTTCACACATGGTGTTCTCACCACAACAATGAAACTCCAAACAGTCCTCCTAGGTCTTTTACCATGCCATCGGGTGAAATCTGATAATGTTCTATTTAATTCCTGTCCCCTAATTTGCTCCTCCTCTTTTTATGTATATGCTTCTTTGACTAGACAATGATGTCCAACTATCTTGAGAATGGTTAAGTGGATGGGCCATATCTCACACAGATAAATGGCAGTTATAAAGAATGTTATAGTGAGAAAAGTGCAGTAGTGGGGGTAGAGAGGTCGAGATGTGTATGCGTTACAGAGTAACACATGGTCGAGATAAATGTCTGGTAGACGAAGATACAGAAAGGTAGAGAGGGTGGTGGAGGGAAAGATACGGTTTTTGAATAAGGTAGCAAATGTTAGCGAGATGGAATTGCATAAAGAGTTGAAAGGTTTGCTATCGTTTCTAGGGTAACTGTACATCGAGAGTCATTACAACTCAGATACGTTTTCCTACCTTTACATATGGATGTGTGTGTGTGTATTTTTGAGGCATGTGTGCTGTAGATTCACATGCTTTGCATACTCCTGCCATCTAATGTTGGGTCTGGATATTTGCAAGTTGTTTTCCTAGTCACAAGGTAAGGTGCCTCATCCTTTTGGTGACACAACCCAAGCCCACGACAGTATTAGGGTGATTAACATTTTCCACATATATTAGATGTGTAAAGTGTAATGTGCTGTTTATTACTCTTCAGTGTTTATTGGGGCAGGGGACCATGACTCGGGAACAAAACTTCGAGAGAGTGATGTTGCCTCATCTCTTTCTCCCCAAGGATAAACCTTAGACTATTACACTCTGCATCTTTATATATGGTTTAATGCCGTCAATATTTTTTGAAGTGTACTTGCTTTAACAAGTTCTTTTTAATCGCAGATCCCACACCTTAGACTATTCCCAAGAGGCCAGATTGTATCAGGAGAATTTTGTAGCAGTGCTCCTGCACTGCACTAGGTGGTGTCATGCTGCTCAGCATTACCTTCTAACTACCCCAAAAAAGGACAGAGCGCAGAGCCACTTATATGCACCATCCATCTGTGCTGACATCAGTTCCTTTATATTCCGACGTGTATCCGGAACTCCATTGCCAACTTTGTTTTTTTAACAACTCCAAAAAGTTTTACAACCGTGTGCTAGGGAACTGTTCCTCACCCAAAATGACACAATTCAATCCATGCAGATGTTGGTTAGGGACCCGCATGTGGTGTGCCTTTGGTCCCTCTGCTCAGAAGACTGAGTCAAAGTCATGTGCCAAGCGCCTCCTATTGCACCGAAGGAGATTTAAGACTGGGAATCGAAGCTGTATGTAACCGAGCACATATAGTAGTAGTGGCCTTCGCACAGATCCCACTCCAAGTTGCAGTACTGGTCACAGAACTTTTCCTTCAACTGCTACACTTCCATCTCGAAGTCTTCTGATAAATCTAAGTTCAAGCTTAAACAGCAAGGTTGAACTTAACCCTTTTCCCACCAGTGTGACATCCAGAGAGAAAATGCGATGGTGTCAACATGTCAGTTGTACTTTTTAGGTCATCGGCCACGGAGCAGATTCTTCCGTTGGTTCTGACCCTAGTTTCCTGGGCTGTTGTCGAACACAGAGATGATCCAGAACTTTAGAGAGGCCATGCTCCTGACTCCAGCACATACTTCCTCTCTGTCCCCCAGAACCATGCATGTTCACCACCCAAGCACCTGTGCCACCAGGTGATGACTGGATGCAGACAGCCATGTCTGGTTCAAAAACTGACATCGGCTTGCCTGATATCAAGCTGTGAGATTGAATAAGTTACCTGTCATCCCTGTTCCTTTACCATGTTGCAGCTGTCTGCAGATACACTATTATCTTTCCGACTGACTCTTAATCCTGTGTCAGAGCAGGGTGTACCCAAGGATATTGATGATGATGATGATACAGAGGTTGGCTTGCTCCCAATCATTGCACTGATGAGGTCTTATACCTTGACTTGCAAAAAGCCAGTTGGCTTAATACCTCCCCGGAGAGCAAGATTAACTCTCCACAGTGGCCACCAGTT
Source organism: Lissotriton vulgaris (assembly GCF_964263255.1). NCBI lineage: Eukaryota > Metazoa > Chordata > Amphibia > Caudata > Salamandridae > Lissotriton > Lissotriton vulgaris. Next base: position 955,986,337 of record NC_141687.1, on the reverse strand, counting down.
GAAGACTGCATCTAATTTATAGTGATGGTTTGGCGGGCAGACGAGGTATGAATATTACATATGCCCTTCATTAAGACTAAAACAAATGTTTTGTTAGAAGTTCCATAGCATGGTCAGGCACAATTGAGCCCTTGCTCCTATCTAAGGATGCTCTCACAGATACTATGATGGCTGTTTTGTTGAAAATGTTCTTGCCCGCCTGTTAGCTGGCAGTTTTTCAGGCAACATATTCTGACGCCCAGTGATCCGGACTTTCTCAATAGCATCCTACTGCAGAGGCTTATTGTACAGGGCTCAACCAGTAAAGTCAGCCCATACTCATTAATAACCAACCAAATGAGATTCTAAAGGATTGATGCCTTTAAAAAACTTAGGTTACCTCTACCAGCTTGCACAGTCTATCTTTCTGGATCTTAGGTCCTCCTTGGCTGAGATGATCCATTGTGGGCAGAACGCTTTCAACTATGTTATCCGTGCTGGTTTGAATATGACAGATTTCATTGGCTGGGCTGTCTTTACCACTGTTGTCCTTTGTAGACATGCCTGGGTGATGGCCACTGGATTTGCCAGCTAAGTGCAGGTTTAGATAATGAACATACCCTTTGATGGGTCTCGCCTCTTCTGAGAGAAGACGGGCTTTTCTTTGGAATGCTTTGAAGACAGCAGAGCTACAGTGGGCCCTTTGGGGTTGTTGACCTCTGCCAAACATTTGGAAATGTTGGGGATATTCAAGAATGCTGGCAAGTAGGCGCACACAGCTTTTCCTGTTGGTGGTGCAGGTAACATCCAGTCTTTTCGGTGACGCAGATCCAGAAAGCAGGGTGTAGGCCAGCTGGGGCACCAGTCCCCCAAACTCCTGTTCCCTGCTACAACAGTCAACAAACCTCTTTATTCTGCGCATTGTGCATCCCAGCCAATGTCAGATGGTCCTCCTGAGTTGGCGCTCCATCATGTCAAATAACTGGGTCTTGCAAATTGTTCAAGCAGGCTACCCCTAACCTTTTCTCACCTCCCAATCCCATATACAGCTGAGCATCTGTTCGGGCATATCAACATTTGTCAGTTTTCTTTTGTGGATATGAAGTCTAACTAGTCTGTGCTGTTCTCTCAACAATTCTGTTAGTTCTGAATGTGAGAAAGGCTTCATCACTGACATGTTTTGATGATAAGGGCTTCTGAACTATACCTTGGTGCTTTGAAGTCCTGCAGACATTAATTCGTATAAGCTATTGTACCAAGTTATGCTGTGTTAACAATTCAGTTGCAAGACCCTGTCACTATTAGTGTATGGCTTTTTTTATTTCAGCCAGTTTTTGTCTTGTTCCCTGATTGCTCAAACCATTCCACAGAACAGATCAATGAGGATCAGTATGAATTTTATTTCATGCCTGGAAACCAGTGAGCAGCAATGTTGGGCTTCTTTCCCTAGTTGTAGTCAATTTGTTTTAAGTGAAGGGTATTGCCTCTTTATATCTGTTTAAAGTCACTGTAGCATTGTTTGAACTAGAGTGAGGGTATTGCCAAGGTTTTTATGACTCCAAATAATATTTATTTTGACTATCGGAAAACATTTTCCAGCCCAGAAATTCATAAATTTATTATGTATGGGTTACCATAGTTATGTTTCATTGCAGTCTGTTTTTACACACGTTTTAAATATTTTGTAAACCTTTTAAATTTACCCTAATTGCTCATGTCAAACATATAAGAGCACCAGAACTGTTGTTTTGACTGTTCATACTTATTCTTCTGCCCTTTTTCTGTGTTGCAACTTAGCGATGTGATACCCATGGCTAATATTGCTTTCCTGACAAATTATGCAAGCCATGTTATTAAGTTGGCTCCTTGCACACACTAATTTTGATATGCATTTCTCAACCTCAACTACCATAAACCTTTAAATAGTTTTGGACGTCTACTTTTAAGTCTGGGTTTCTTACTGATTGTGCCTGGTTCCTTTACTGTAATTCATCCTTTTATATGTTGATTGGCAATGCCCCTCTTTAAACTCTTCCTTCCATTTTTAAGGAGAATCGCATGCTGCACTCATCCCCTATCCAGAGGCACCAGGAAGTGCTCCAGAAGAGGGCTCTGCCACCCCTGAGTCCAACTGCAGAGGTGAAATTAATTAGTCATATGTACACTGCGTGTCTCTCCAAAAGCATAGACTTGAACACTTGTTGCATCTTTAAAAGAACTACACATACATTTTCATTTGGTGATGGTTTTATTTGGTTGATAGATAATAAATTACAGAACACTGAAAAATCTGCAGTAAGAATGAAAAGAATGTCAAGCCAGCTAAATTTTGAAAAGCAATTAATACTTCCACATTCATTTCGTTTGCATACATATTCACTAGCCCTGTAATTCTGAATTTTCTCTTCTACAGAGAGAAATGTTTCTGTATTTTTTAAATCAGTACAAACTGTCAGTTTGCTGTGATAAAAATGATTAAGAATTTTCAGTGAAGTAGATTGTGCAGCTAGTTCATCTTATAAAAAATCTTTTCTATTTAAAGAATATAAGGACCATCGAATGTCGTAGTCCTAAAATGAATGGAATAACACTATTATGAAACATGCTTCTGGAAGTATGGATTAGGATGGGGAGGAGGACATCAATCGCTTTTTCTTCTGTGATGATTCGTACATTTTCAGATGTAGAAGGCAACATCTAAGGTCCTTTTGTCTTAGTTTTTTCAAGCTCAAAGGACTGAATAGATTTTTCAGGGATCTGATACTTGTATTCAGGTGCTCATGGTGTGGGCAAATTGGTTCAGTTCATCCCTCAAGTTTTTGGGATGCTCGAGTTGACCAACATTTGGGATCGAATTTCCATTTTTTATATTTTAAATGGTGTGGAATGGACTTGTTGGTATCATTTACTGTACTTTGTTTTAATCCAGATAGATTGATGGTTGCAGAAGACTGGAAAGGTACTACTATACCGGATTGATCATGCAAGGTGGGCCGATTACCACTGAGAGTACCCTGACTAATTTAGAGATTGGCGCAAGAGGGTCATGGTTGCAGAGTTGAGATTTGGCCTTTTCATTAGACTCAATGTTTTTTTACCTTTTTTACCCTATTTCAGTTCCCCAAAAGCACCCAGTAAGAACTAACAGTTGGACAACCATTTTCTTTGATCATAGGATGAAAGTAAGATGATGGAAGGAGAATTGGGAGGGTTCTTTATTAATGCTTTTCCTCCACAATACAAGAAAGAAGCAGCTGTCTCAGTGGAGAAGCCACATAAAGACGTTCAACAGAAGAATGGCAGTATGTCATAGTGCTAGCTATAGGTTTTCTTCCAGGCACAAAGGCTTTTAAACTCTGTGCTGTCATAAGATCAGATTTGGCTTGTACAAATTCCTGTTCTCTCCCAATTCCATCCAAATGTGTCTCTCTTCCTAACAAATTTAGCAAATTTAGCATGATTGTTGTCTTCTGACATGTCCTCAATAAACCTGCTATAAAATTCCATGCCCATATATGACAGTAATTCCTCATTTTTATTTGGTGATGGAAGACTGTGCTAGATATCAACTTTGGGTTTCACCCGCCCTCTCCCCTCCCCCCCCCCCCCTTTCTTAGATCTGATACCCAAAATAGTCTACTACTGTCCTTTGAAACTGGCACTGGTCAGCTCTTAATGAGAGGCAATATTTCCTGAGACTCTCCAGAACTGCACTTTTTCTGATCATGTCCTGCCTCATGTTTAAAAATTGAAAACATCGTCCTGAAAGAACCTAGCCCCTGATGAATCAGGGAGCGGAGATGAAATGTCTTTCTGAAATACCAAAGCCATTGATTGGAGACCAAATGGCATCTTGACTAACTTAAAACACCCACCGGGTGGTAAGTCTTTCAACTGATACCAGATGTAGTATGGAAAAGCTTCACTCCTAAGATCATGGACATCATGTCGGTTTTATTAGAGGCAATCTATCCACCACAACGACTGTGAAAGGCTCTGTGGGTTAAAACATAAGTCTATCACACAGTTGGCCTTATTGGCCACGACATTTGCCTTAACTGGGGCAACTCAGGCCACTTGGCTTTTGCACAACCTCTGTAGTGTTTAAGAGCTTCTGTATCCCTACTAGACAGACTCCTCACTCTTCAAGTAACAGGTGCGGCACATTCCTTAAATGTTATCTTCATGTACACTTTAAGGCAACACTGCTTGTGCATGAAAACATGGGAAAATTTGGACTGGTAGTCTGCACTGCTCAATTACTTCTCAAACACATTATTAAATATTAAGGTCAGCTATGTTCAAGAGCCAAGCATCATCTCAATCATCCATGAGTATCACCCCTGCTACATTCCCTTTTTTACACTTTCCTAAATACAACACAATCTTTTTGCAAATGTCATGCTGTCCCTTGTTTTCACTATTGTCCAGCATTCCTGGAGCACTAAAAGTGCCCCTTTCTGCTAATTTTGTTGCATTTTGCCTTAGTTGCAAGACACATTTAATGACTGACCATTTGATAGTCTCCTACACTGGTATCGCTGTTCTTTGGATGAACAATCATGCTTCCATAGTTCACAATTGCCCAGTTTACAAGAAGCTATAATATTTACCTTCTGGGAGCTTATACCTCCCCTCCTAATCTTTCTCACAAGCCTTATTGTATGTTCCACAGACTTCACAACAAGGATCGCTTTGTTCAGGGGAAACTCACAATTCATCCACAATGCTTCACAATTCGATCTATATTACAGAACAGTTCAAATTGATCCCATAATCTTTCATCAGTTATAGTCCCAAATATGCTCAAAGCAGCTAGAGTCTAACACAGTAACATATTTTACAACTGATTTGACCCGTCATCGACCTCTTATTCAAAAGTGATAGAATTCCAGTGTAGTCCGTACTGTGAGTAAGTAGTGGACATGTATTTTTCTTAAATTAATGTGTCACTCATGTAACCCTCTTGATTCCACCTAACTCCGTGCTGACCTGTCTTAACACCTGACCTTCCTCCTCAAGGTTGTGCTGAAGAACAAACTTCCTCTGTGTTACCAAATCTGTGCTACACACATTTTCTTGGTACAAATATACCTTCTTCCTCTTATTCCATTTTAGTGACGCATTTCCAGGTACATTCCAGAAAAAGGGTGGTGGGTTATGTTTTGCAGTTCTGTGTCCAGTCTACCAACAAATAATAGCTACAACACTAAGAATTACACTAAACACAGACTGTGTTAAGCTTATTCCTTGGAATTATAGATGTTTACATTGGGGTTAGCAGCACCCCAACAATGTTACTAGGTCACAGATAGTATGTAGGAAGTACATTAAACTTCCAAGCAATGAGGCATATTAAACCATAGAAGAAGCAGTTAGTTGCCTAGATGTGCCTTTCAATGAAAAAGTTAGTGGTATACTTGTCACCTAAGACCCCCTAAATTCCTAATCCAAGTAAGGCTATCACAGATTATACAAATGCTGATGTTTAACTATAGACAGCCTCTAGTTATGTTATGTTATGTTATGTTAGTTTATTTCTTCTATAGCGCACGGCTACTCCAGGGAGCATCCCTGCGCTTTGATGAAGGATATCAACAAGTAAGACAACAACATAACAACTAAAATGCAGTTCAAATTGTGACCAGTTGAACCCCACTCTGCATCCTATCCCCATGCAGATATGCGCTCTCAAGGGAAGACAATTAATAAATACATGTATGTTGGTCACAGGTCAGATTCCCAAGCTGAACATGTACAGTCTATCACGTTAATCGGACCCTACTTTTTTTAGGATTGGCGGTCGTATGTAGCATCAACACTAAATTTCGTCCATCAGAGAGAGAAATCGGTTATGGGAACTTAGCCCCACTCATTTTCTAAACACACTTCCTGCACTGCGGTGTAACTTTCCAATACTTGTTGAGCCACAAAATGGCCACTAAACACTACTTGACAAAGGCTCTTGTGTGATGCCTGTTACAAATGCCACTGCACTTCTTGCTGTCCTCCGCTGCTGCATGCAGCACCTGCCTAACCCTACTATTGTCTCATTGCCTTGTAGACCTGAGCATGCCTGAACTTCCAGTGCTCACAGGCGTTGTAGGTTTACCCGCAAGCCGCCTCCAGTGCTGGTGCATATCACTTGGTGCACAATTTTAGAAAATCTTTGAAGCTGATCACAGCCTCACCGTGAATGCTCACTGCCTATACTCTACATCCTTTCAATCGGTTGAATTGCAGCTTGCTCGTCCCTTTTTGAACTCTTTTCAAGGTCCCTGACATTCTGTGGTGGCAGTATACTCCTCTCCAGTGTAAATAACTCTCCACTAGTCAAGCAGATGCAGGTAAGTGGTATGCTTTACTAATGCGCCCTAGCCATCATCAAAGAAAGAAACAACTGTCGCCAATCAATTTCCAGAAGCACTCAAAGAAGACATTCCACAGTAATTTGTCATAGCGAAAACTAGTATGCAGGTAAGAGGCCACAAGTTTCTTCTCTGGATCACCTGTTCGTTGAAGCTAACTGATGCCAATGTTATTTCCGGTGCAATGTTTCTATTGGGAATGTTTTGAGGTTTCACCACAGGTGCATTTGATTTTATGCTTAAATTATTTTGTTCTTTGTTATATTTTCTTATTGAATTCCGATACTCTTACAACCATTGGCTGCGTGAGAATCATAAAAGTGTTTAAAAACACAGATTTTAATGTAAAGACTACTTCTCATCATGGATGCCTTTTTGTCACAATGGCAGTTGTGAACACACTGCCAAAGTTTAAAAGGACCTTTAAGTGTATTAAAAGTAAGCGTAAAACAAGGTTTCACGCAGAGCTTACTTTTTTAGACCCCAGTGCCTTACCCGAAATATACTTTAAAATATTCTTGTGGAATTGCTCAACATTTCTCAAATCTTGTTTCTATATCTTTGGTTATGTGAAGAACCCTTTTAAGCTCTGCCCTGGTTGTAATCAAACGTTAGCATTGATTAACAAGCTAGATGCATATGTCTTCCTTGTGAACACAAGACTGTTGGAGGTTGTTAGGTTTGCAAATTCAGACCAAAGACTGATTGAAAACTCTGGTCCCAGCATGCTCATAACCTTCAAAACTGAGATTTTGGATATTGGCCTGTTCTCTTATTATACATCAGACAATGTGGGGAAAGGAGCATGAGTAGCACAAGTGGAACTATTCTTCTGTTTAGACACTGCAGACATGGTGCACTTCATAAGTATTGATTGACTGAACACTGTGGTCTAAAACATTCAGAGTTGAAAAGACTTAAACTCGCAATGCCTCTCGCTGACCTGCCTTTATAAACGAAAAGTTTGGACTGGATGGATGGACAACGTCTACAACACCAAAAACTTCATCCAATAGATGAAACTCCTTCTGGGTCTAAACTCAAGAAAACCTGTTATGGTGCACAGAAGGACCACAACTAGTCTTCCAAATTATATCTATAGTTTGAAAGACCACAGAGGTTCATGGCTCGACTTAAAGATTAGCAGGGTCTAAAGAGGTCACAGACAAATAACAAAGAATAGTAGCCATAAAAGGCAAAGAAATGACAGTGAGTTGAAAGTATCGAGTGTACTGTGCGCATAGTGTTGGGATGGTATTGCAGTACCATCCCAGCTCTGTACACATGAGGAAATACAGAAAGCCCAGTACCCTGAACACAGTTGATCCAGAACACATCACACTCAAAATTTGAAAGACTCAATGAATATGCCAGCATATAAATAGACGCACCCCTCAGCAAGATATAGAAAATTATCTTGCAAGACTTTCACTTCTAGAGGATATGTGCTGTTATTCTCAAGTGGGCATACAAATCGTACACAGTGCAAATAAAGGGAAAACAGGAGCCTTGCTTCATTCTAGAAAGTGTCCTGTGCAAATAAATAACAATGCCTACACATGCTGCAAAGAGTAAATCTGATGGAGACATCTAGCCGCAGATTCCTTACCTTTGAACTTCCAGGTGTCACACTGGATTCGAAAGATTTTTATGAGCAGTACACCTGCACGCCAGTAGGTGATGCCGGTTGGCTCTGCTTGACGGCGTTGTTAGTCGTCGCCGTGATGTCCGCGTCGTCAGTGTAACCGCCATTCCAGCATGCTGACGTCAGTTCTTTTCTTTCTGAGCCAGCCAGAGCTGATCTGTTGAAAAGAGCTAACCCCTGTCAATTTTTGCCAGAATTTTTTTGACTTATTGTCAGCTTCTTTTGGTGTGTCGGAATGTCGAGTAAGAAGCCTTAAGGGTTTTGAGCCATGTGGCGCCTGTCACCACGCCATGTCGGTCACGGACCCCCACTTAGTATGTCTCTGGTGCCTGGAGCACGACCACCAGTCTAAGTTGTGCTCTGACTGCCGGGCCATGGCTCAGAAGGCTTTGAGGGAGTAATCTCGGCTTCTGATAGATACATCTGCCAGTGGATTCCTCACCTTGTGAATATCCCCCTGCGCAGCAGCCAATCGGAAACTTTTGTAGCTCTCCACGCTGGCGAGGTCATGGACGACGTCACAGAAGGTACGACATTTCTCGCAACCCCGCTGACATCACTGGGTCCATAAAAGGGCCTCGTCGGCGTGATGACGTCTGTTCCCTTTTTTCTGCGCCATCGACGCCAACGGTTTCTTGGGTCTCTCCGTAGTAACATTGTATCTGAAAGAAACAGGTTAGTATTAGATTCCTTACCTTAGAATATTCCCAGGCGTCAGACTGGATCCGGAAATTTTTGCGTAGCAGTACCCTAGCGTGTCGGCAGGCGTAGTCTGCGGCTCCGCGTCCGTCGTGGGCACCGTGATGATGTCGTCTGAGTACTTAGACGCCGCCTCCGCGCGCTGACATCAGTTCTTCTTTTTTCCGCGCCAGCAGCGCAGATCCGGAAAAAGTGGTACCTTAGTCACTTTTTGACTAAACTTTTTTGTGATCTCTTTTGATCCTTTTTTCGAGTCTTCGACTCCGAACGGTGCCGGTAGGGATGGCAGGTTTCAAGCCCTGTGGGGACTGAGACCGACTGATGTCAGTCACCGACCCTAACCGCCAGTGCCTCCACTGTCTCGGCGTCGATCACGACGACAAGACCTGCTCCGACTGCCGGGCCCTGACTTCGAAAGCTAGGCGGGAGCGGTCCCGCAAGCGGCTCGAACTCCGTCAGTCGGCCCCGCGCCGCGAGAGGTCCCGGTCCGGACGGAGGTAGAGGGACAGGTTGCGGCACCGGAGCCATCATAGCTCAGGGAGTCGCCATCACTCCTCAGGTTTGAAGTCTTCAGGTAAGCACAAGAAGTCGAAGAGACGTCATCGCTCTTCTGACTCCCCCCGACGCTCGCGCGATGCGGCCAGGGGTTCGGGTGACACTGCCCACGTGGCTCTGTCGGAGTCGCTGGCGTCGCGACCTGCCCCATACCCTCCGGTCCCTGGGCAGCATGCGACGCCGGAGGAGGTCGAGCGTTTCCTCATGGCCATGAGGTCCCTCACTCCTCCGGCGGGCTCCGCGGCGCCTCCGGGCCCAGCGGACCCGTCTGGGGGCCCTAGTGGGTCGGGTGCTTCGGCCCCGACGCCGGCGGGTGCTTCGGGCCCGGCGCCGCAGGGCCCCACTGGATCCGATTCTGGATCCGGATAGTCGCCGGTCGACCTGACGACCTCACCGGCATCGGTCCGGTCCCTCAGGTGTCACCTCCGGCGCCGTCCTCGGGTGGCGCCGTCCCTGATGCCTCCCTCGACCCGGTTCCGGCGCCGGAGCGGCGCCGCTCTCGACTCCGCTTGGGGAGTTTTACTTCAATGAACCGGCCCCATCATTTGACAACCCTGATTTTCAGGGGCTGGGTGATGAGGAGTATTGGGAGGGGTCTGAGGACCCTCTGACACGTGAGTGTCAGTCCCAGGAGGACTGGACTGGCCTTGGGGATGCCAGTGGTCCGGACACTTCGCCAGACACTAGTTTTGTCTCACCTACCGTGGCTACGGAGGAGGTGGCATCATTCAGTGTGGTATTGACGCGGGCGGCCAAGGCCTTGGTCCTTGAGCTCACCGTCGCGGCTGTGAGGACTAACCTCCTCACTGAGGTCCTTAAACCGCAGTCAAGTTCGGCTGAGCCTCTGCTGCCGTTTAATGAGGCTGACGTTCTTTTGGGCACTTGGCCCAGGCCCGCTACAGGACAGCCTGTAGATAGGAACGTGGCCAGACGCCACCGCCCGGCCCCGGGCGACCCTGCTTTCCTGTCCACCCACCCCACCCCAGAGAGCCTGGTCATCCAGGCCTCTAACTCGCAGACCGCATTCCCTTCGGCTCCGCCTGATCGGGAATCCAAGAGTATGAGAATTATGGAAAGAAGATATTCTCCTCCCTTAGTTTGGGACTGCGGTCTTCCAACACCGCATGCCTCTTACGCCGCTACACCAACTCCCTGTGGGACACGGTCGTGGACGAGCTACCACAATGCCCGGCGGAGTTCAAGGCTAAACTCGCCCATGCCCTTGCGGAAGGTCGAGATAAGGCACGTTTTTCCATCCGGTGTGGACTGGATACCACCGACTCACTGGGCAGAGCGATGGCAACGGCGGTGGCGATTCTTCGCCGTGCCTGGTTGAGGTCCGCCAACTTTTCAGCGGATGTCCAGAATACCCTCATGGACATGCCGTTTGATGGCAGTCGCCTTTTCAGACTCCAGGGCTACGGCCATGTCCTTGGGCCCCTCTGCCCCGCGCCAGCAAATGGGTGCCTTTCGATCCTTTCATGGCCAAGGAAGGGGCGCTCCCACACGTGCTGCCAGCCACGCACCGCAGACTAACATCCAACAATGTGGCGGCCGTGGAAACCGCCGTGGAGGCGGTCGGGGACAATGGCGAGGCCAGTCCACATCTTCCCCCGCAGCATCCGCCTCAAAACCTTCCTAGTCCTTGCTTTCAGGCCCAAGTGACGCCAGTGGGGGGCAAGGTTCGCCATCACCACTCCCACTGGCGCACTGTCACATCGGACAGGTGGGTGCTGCAAATCGTCCGAAGGGGGTACTCCCTCCCCTTCGAGACGACCCCTCCAGCCATGCCACCAAAATACCACCGCGTATCGGGGGATCATTTGCGGCTTCTGTAGGAGGAATTTACGGCCCTCTTTGCCAAGGGGGCCATCGAGCGCGTTCCTGGGCCAGAAGTTGGGTGTGGTTGCTACTCCCACTACTTCCTGGTACCCAAAAAGGGCAAAGGGGACCTACGCCCTATCTTGGACCTACGGAACGTCAACGGCTTCCTCCGGAAGGAGAAGTTCAAAATGCTGACACTGGCTCAGGTCTTGGCTGCCCTGGACCCAGGAGACTGGATGGTAGCGTTGGACTTGCAGGACACTTATTTCCACATCCCGTCCTGCCGGCCCACTGGCGCTACCTGCGGTTCACGGTAGGCCATGAGCACTTTCAGTTTACCGTGCTCCCCTTCGGCCTTACCAGCGCCCCACAGGTGTTCAAGAAAGTGATGGCGGTGGTCGCAGCTCATCTGCGCAGGTTAGGGGTTTCGGTCTTCCCCTACCTCGACGACTGGTTGTTGAAGGCGGGCTCGCCCCAGACAGTCGTCGGCCACCTCCAGACGACGGCGGACCTCCTGCACCTGCTGACGTTCTCCATCAACGTACCGAAGTCACACCTGCGTCCCTCTCAAAAGCTTCTCTTCATTGGAGCGGTTCTCGACTCGGCTCAGTTTCGGGTTTATCCCCCGAGCAGCGGGTTCGGGATATTCAGGCTCTGATTCCGATCTTTCAGCCTTTATCCCGAGTCTCAGTCAGGTTGACGCTGCGGCTTCTGGGTCTGATGGCTTCCTGCATCCTTCTGGTGCATCACACCTGGTGGCGGATGCGGGCTCTGCAGTGGGACCTGAAGTTTCAGTGGGCCCAGCATCAGGGCAAACTGTTCGACCATGTCATGATCTCGGAGGGCACTGCGAGACAGCTGCGGTGGTGGCTCACGGACCGTGCTTGGGTCAGCGGCAGATCCCTCTCCCTTCCCCAAATAGAGAGCCTTGGTTAGATCTATTCGCCACTGAAGAGAACGTGCAATGTCATCAGTTCTGCGCGTTGGAATTTCCAAGGCGGCACTCGCTCGGAGACGCTTTTCGTCGAGAGTGGAGTTGCGGTCTGTTGTACGCCGTTCCGCCTATACCACTTCTGCCCAGAGTGCTGAAGATCAAACGCGACCGGGCCCAAGTCATTCTTGTGGCTCCGGACTGGGCACGAAGGTACTTGTATCCCGAGCTACTCAGTAGTCAGTCGATCCCCCGGTTCGTCTGCCTCTTCAGGAGGACCTTCTGTTGCAGCAGCAGGGGACGGTCCTCCACCCGAACCTGTCCAGTCTCCACCTCCATGCTTGGAGATTGAGTGGCGACAGTTGAGGCCATTTGACTTGCCTACTGAAGTCTGTAATATCATTCTGGCGGCCAGGCGGCCCTCCACAGTCAGTATATGCCTGCATGTGGAACAGATTTGTGGCATGGTGCACAGCAAAGGCTGTGGACCCTCTCTCTGCCCCTCTTTCTGAGGTTCTCATCTTTCTTCTTTCTCTTGCCCAGCAGGGCTCTGCACTGGGCACTATCAAGGGCTACCTCTCTGCCATTTCAGCCTTTTTAAGGCTACCTGATCAGCCTTCTCTTTTCAAGTCCCCTGTTGTAAATGGATTCTTGAAGGGCATCACTCACATGTTTCCTCCTGTTCCTTTTGTGATGCCTCAGTGGGACTTGAACCTTGTTCTTACTTGTTTGATGTGCGCTCCTTTCGAGCCACTTCTCAATTGCCCTCTTAGTCTTCTCACTCTTAAGACTGCCTTCCTGGTTGCCATCACCTCGGCCAGGAGAGTGAGTGAGCTCCAGGCTCTTTCTTCCAAACCTCCTTTCCTTTCTGTCCATCCGGACAAAGTTGTCTTGGGAACTCGTCCCTCTTTCCTGCCCAAGATAGTCACAGCCTTCCACATCGGGCAGTTCATCACCTTGCTCGCCTTCTTTCCGCCTCCGCATCCCTCATAAGAGGAATAGAGGCTCCACCGTTTGGATCCAAAACGTGCGCTCTCATTCTATCTGGACACCACACACCAGTTCCGGGTGAACAACCAACCCTTTGTTGGTTACGTTGGTATTAAGAAGGGACGGGCGGTGCACAAAAGAACCTTCTCTCGGTGGGCTGTGTTGTGCATCAAGGTATGCTACTCTTTGGCTAAAAAGGAGCCTCCTGTTGGGCTGAGGGCCCATCCATTCCACTTGGGCCACGGCGGCTACTACTGCCCTAGGTCGGGGAGTCCCCTTGCAGGACTTCTGTCAGGCAGCCATGTGGGCCTCGTTGCACACGCTTGCTAGACACTACTGCCTGGACAGCCAAGTCCGGAGAGATCGCTTTTTCAGCCGTTCTGTTCTCCAGGACTTTCTGGTGTGATCATTGTTTCGCAGACCCACCACCGGGGTTGGTATTGCTGTGGTATCTATTCTAAGGTAAGGAATCTAACACTAACCTGTTTCTTTCAGCTGCACAAGTTACTTACCTTCCGTAACGATATATCTGTAAGAAACAGTAGTTAGTGTTATATTCCTTACCGCCCCACCCATCCTCCCCGTTCTGCCAACCGATATCTAGGGTTAAGGTTCTCCCTTTGAGGACCCTAGTTTCATGGCACCAGTATCGGTTTTTATCATGGCTCTGCGTTCCTGGCGCGGAAAATCTGTGTATAAGAACTGACGTCCGCGTGCGAGGGCGGCGACTAAGTACTCCGACGTCATCCCGGCGCCGACAGGCGCGGACCCGCAGACGACGCCTACCGACACGCAGGGGTACTGCTATGCAAAACTTTCCAGATCCAGTCTGATGCCTGGGGATATTCTAAGGTAAGGAATCTAACACTAACTACTGTTTCTTACAGATATATCGTTACCAAAGGTAAGTAACTCGTGCGATGGGCCTACAAGAACCCATATCATCCGCCGGTTTGTCCTTTTTTTAAAAAGATCACAATATTAGTTGTGTTCGAGCTATCTGGGATAGTCCCTCCTACCTGAATATATTGAATAACTCAGAAAAATTCCATGCTCAATATCTCTCTGAATGTCTTATAGAACTCGATCGGGAGCACATTCTCCCCTGCAGACTTGCCTGATGATAGCGCCAATAGTGCTCACTCAATTGCCAGCTTTTGCATTTCTGTCTGAAGATCATATGCCTGTTCTTCTGAAAGAGAGGATAGGTGACACTTTATTATATTCCCGGCACTTCACCTGATCTAAACTTCTGTGATTAGCTGTACAACTTACTATAAAACCTAGGAAATTCTTTCAGAATAAGTTTAGATTTTGCATAGAGCCTACAATCCAATCCCTTTAATGGCCTGAATTTTACCCCTAGTTTTTTCCACAATTTGATATGCTAATACTCAGCCAACCCTGTCCCCATATTCAAATTGGAGCTGTCTATATTTTGCAAATTTAGTCTCTACCTGATCTTCAGTCTACTCCCAGCAAAAGATCGCATTTCTAACAGTTGGCCAAATATTTGGCGTTCATCTGTAGCGGCGTGAGTAATTTTGAGGGAGTGTTTTGTCTCGAGCTGACGAACAGTTTGCCGAAGAGTATTTGCTTCTTAGGTTATAGTTCTATTTTGCTTAATCACATATTGTCATGTGGTAGTGTTATGCCACGGACATATGCTTTCATCGTATCCCATACTATTGTAGGGGGTGCAGACCCTCTATTACTAATGAAAAATTCCCTAAGTAAACCTGAAATAAACTCTATATACTCGGTATTAGCAAATGCTGAGGGAAGGTAGACCTAGAGCTATCTGGATTATACGACTTCAGATTAGGTGAAAAATGGACATAAATCGGGTTGTGATCTGAGACTACCCTTGGGAATACGGTCATCTTCAGGTTATCGAACAGCATACGTTTAGTAAAAACCATGTCTACCCTTTAATAATGCTTGTGTGGGTGTGATTCATGAAGGGGTTAACATACTTGTTTCTCCCGTCACCCTTTATTCTATCACAGTAGGACCTTAATTTGGTTCTCACTTTTCTGATGTGTGCACCGTTTGAACTGCTGCATAACTGCCCTCTAAGGCTGCTCACCATCAAAACAGCCTTCTTAGTGGCAATAACCTCTACCAGGAGGTTGAGAGACCTGCAGGCACTGTTATCACTCACTCCTTACCTGAAAGTCTTTCCGGATAAAGTGGTGCTCTGAACAAGGGCATCTTTTCTTCCTAAGATGGTTACACCCTTTCATATGGGGCAGTCAGTTACTCTACCCATTTCTATGCACCTCCACACCCTTCCAAGGAAAAGGAGTCTCCATCACCTGGACCCAAAAAGAACGTTATCGTTGTATCTCTTTCGAACCAAAGTGTTCAGGTGGATGACTAACTCTTTATAGGGTATATGGGTGCAGAGAAATGGTGTGCTGTTCAAAAGAGGATTGTATCCCCCTGGTTTATCCTCTGTATCAAAATCTGCTACTCCTTAGCAAAGAAAGATCCTCCTGAAGGGCTTACAGCCCATTCCCCCCGGGCAAAAGCGGCCACCAGAGCTCTCCAGTGTGGTGTCCCGGTTTCTAATATCTCCAAACAGTCACATGGGCATCTCTGCACATGTTTGCCAGACACTACTGCCTCGATTCCTAAGTTTGCAGCGAAGGCCTGTTTGGTCGCACTGTCTTGCAGGACTTCTTGGTCCAACCTTTCCGCAGTCTGACCTCTGAGGTTGCTATTGCTTTGGTATCTGTTCAAAGGTAAGGAATCTGCGGCTAGATGTCTCTATCAGATGGACAAGTTACTTACCTTCGGTAACGCCTTATCTGGTAGAGATCTGATCAAGCCACAGATTCCTTACGGACCCACCTATCCTCCCTGCACTGCGGAATTGTTTTTTAGTGTCCGGGATATTCCCCTTTAGGGCCCTAGATGTTCTAGTTTAACATACCATGGACTCTCACTTCATGGCTCTGCGCTTCTGGCGTGCAAAGTCGTGAAAAGTACTGACGTCAGCACGCCGGATTGGCGGTTATAGTGACGTGAACCTCACAACAGTACGTAGGGGTACTGCCAAGAAAAATCTTCCGGATCCAGCCGGACGCCTGGAAGTTCAAAGGTAAGGAATCTGCGGTTAGATCATGTCTCTAACACATATGGCATTACCGAAGGTAAGTAACTTGTCCTTCAGGAACCATGAGACCTATATACTTCATATTGGTGTCAAAACATATGGTTTTGAGGACACATAGTCTTATAGAGACAGAAATGAACTCCCCGGAGCAACCCTTGTGCCATTTTCCAAAATGGTGGCTCTATAATGGTGTTTTAGCCATCATATTGGTAATTTATTTCAAAATTATATTTGTTTCAGGTTTTCCATTGATTTAAATTCGTAAATATGTGCAAAGCAGGTGGTAGCAGAGGATCTTTACCTCCTGATAGTGTTGCTAACTACAAAATCTGAGTACTCATTCAACCAAGAAAATTGTGTTTGCCAAACTAATCTGAAAGAAACGCTAACATCAACTATGGCTGGACAGAAAAGAGTTTGAGATGCTGCAGAAATTTGGCAAGACAACGTTTACAAAAGATTAATACTGATGAGTGAGGAGGTTTGAATATGATATGATTAAAACAAGTGCTACAAGTTGTGTACAATGGAAAAAACCTGGAGAAATGTCAAGAAATTGGAGAAACTAGTGAATCCGAACAAGCATCTTAGTCTTCTGAGTAAATGACGAGAACCAAACACAGTGCCCATCCGCTTAGAAGATTGATGGCTACCCCTTGTCCACCTCCAACAACTGATCAGAAAGCAGAGGATCTTCTATGTGTTATCTGTGGTTTAGCCAGAATAAGGGCTAAAGGGATTGACAAAATAAAGTGCAGAGTATGTAAGTCTCAAAAGGCAAACCTGTTTTTATCTTCAGCTACTTTCTTCCAAGATAAAGTTTTCCGCTGTGAAGCTTGTGAGAAGTTGGCCTGATATATGATGCTCACTAGTTCTAGTGATCACCTTGTATCAGTCCAAACAACCCTCATGGTGATTGGTTGTAAGTCAACCTTATAGACCAGCTATCCTAATGGTAGCATGGACAATGCAGCCTTAGGCTGAACTCTTTTGGCATGTGAAGCCAGCTGTTTTACCACATATAACCCCTTGAATACCAGATGAAAGTACACCACACAGGTTGTTATGAATATAAACAAGATCTTTATTACTAACAAACACCTCTGAACTCTTTGAGATCAGAGGGCTAAGCACATAACAATACTCTTCAGAAAAATACAGTAAGTCGCACAAATTACAATGGTGCCCTAGGGGCACAACAAACCATATACTAAGTAAATGGTATAAGTAGAACTATAGAAGAATTGAGTATACCCAGAGGCTGTAGAATCGCTGGGGCTACACTACCCTAACCTTAGGTAAGGAGCAGGAGGCCCACGGGACGCTTGTGCAGTGTTAGAACACACACGCGGGTCTCAATGCAAAGTCAATGGGCACGAACAATTTACAAAATAGGTAAGTAAGGACAGTTCTGACTGGTTGAGACTAAAACTACAGGATACCTGGACACTAGGAGAGTCAATCTACCTATGAGCACCGAAATGCTCTTGTTACCTCACCCAAGGGCTGCGGGTGCATAGGTGTGAAAGTGTGTCGGGTTCCCGCGTGGAAGTCAATGGAGCCTTGGAGAAAGATGCTGCAGGCGACCAGGAGGAAGATGTCCGTAGTGATCCAAGGGCGGATCGAGGAAGATGGAGACCTGAAAGCAGAGGGGACAATGTTCAAAGTCACTAGCCAGTGACCGGAGTGGAACCAGGAAGGAACCAGATGATGTTGTCGCGATCAGATAACGCTTAACTCTGCAGCCACGTGAACCAGGAGGTGTCTTTGACGACCAGGATGGAGGCACGAGCTGTCCCACGCAGGCTCTCGCTGTCGGCGGTTTCTGTTCCAAGATCGGAGTCAACCGACCTTGGCAAAGGCACCCAAGCGGCAAGTGAAGATGGCATCTGGTGCGGACCAGGAGGGTCTGGGGTACTTCCCCTTTGCAGGGAAGCAAGGGCAAGTCTGGAGCAACCAGACCACCAGTGTTGTTTCAGGATTAGAGGCCACTAGCCAGCCGGCAAGTGACCAGACAACGCGTCGAGCAGCAATCAAGCAGAAGGGCCCCACCCAGATCTTGTGGATGCTGGAGGGCCGGTCTTCGGGGCAGGAGCTGCTTGTCACTGGGGCTTCTCAATCCCCAACGCACTTTCTCGAGGGTGCCTCAGAGGTCGTGCTGGAAGCGAAGTGCAGTTATTCAAAGATGGCCGGTCCCACGTGTCTCGTCGCACCCACGGATCTCAGCTGTGCTGCAGATGTGGGTAGAGGTCACAGAGCTCTGGGAGTCCGGGTCTCGTCGAGCTCTGAGGTCTGGTTCCGGCAGGAAGGACGACAAAGTTAACTGCTAGGACGCTTGATGGTTTCTGCTTGTGCAGGGTGGTCACTCCTTGGCCACAAAGGAGATTTCTTCAGTCTTCTGTGGAGCAGAACGTTGAAGTCCAGAGTTTATTCTTGTAAAGTTGTTCAGGATAATCTAATTTGGAATGGGACCAGCTCCTACCTTTATTCTGCTAAAGGGGGCTGTACTAGCGACTAGGTCCCTCCCATGGGTGGGACCAGGAAGGGGGGTGGTTACACCCCCTATCCTTTGTCCGGTTACGCGCCAGAGCTGGGGCTGGAGTGCCCCAGCAACTGGTTTGAACCGGGGTATGCACAGGGGCACCTTGTGTGCCCCAGGCATGTCTAATTCCTTTCAGGCCTGCCTATCTGAATACACAAAGTCCTGTCTGGGGTGGTGCTGGCACCTCCTCAGGCACTAAACCCTTTGTCCAGGCCTCCGTTGCTGGAAGGACTCCCACCAGCAGGAGGTCAGACTTGTGTCTGTGGTAGCAGCATCCATTTTGTGATTCTGAGGCTCGGGTTAACTTTAACCGGGGTTACAGTTACATACATGTCTTATCCCTTTAGAAGAGTGGAATGCTACCCCCGTTGCCAGAACTGGTGAGGGGGTAGTATTCCAAAGCGTATGACACCTTACCCGACATGTTTCGATAATGCTATGCCAAAGTTAGCAATAACCGCAAGGATTATAATGCACTTAAGAGTATATGGTATAGCGTTATCATGGAACAGCTATAAGGACTTGGTTCCGAAAGCTGCAGACAGGCTCAGCTCATGCTAGAGCACCATCTCACATAATTCCCAGCACTCTGCCTTCAGGATCGATAAGGCCTGCCATAGGAGTGACTTATAGGAGTATATGTGTCCATTTTGAGGTTAGATATGGGTATACTATATCTACAGCAAAGGTTGATTACACCACCTTTCCCCAGCTGTGTTTGTTTAGAAAGCCAGCCAGGGGTGGCATAATACATGCTGCAGCCCCTGGTAGGCCTTGGGTTCACTTATGCCCTGGGTACCTATGGTACACTGTACAAGGACTTTCAAGAGTGACCCAATACCAATTGGTAAATGCACCTAAAGTACATGTGTGTCAATTTAGAGAGAGAACAGATAGGCTGTGGGTCTGATTAGCAGGCCCACAGCCAGAGAAATTCGTAAACCAATGAAGCAAAAATCTGAGGTGACCATAGGATTGCAGACCCTACTCTCCTACAAAGCTGATTTAAACAGCGAGGTGCCACAGTTCTTTCGTGGCCTGGGATTCATGGTCTGATCTCCCAGAATTCCGTCCCACAGAAGAAGGTTGGAGTTTTTACAAGTAATACCATCTCCAGTTACCAACTACGCCACAGTATACACAGCTCTAAACAATTTCCGAAATGTCCGTGCTCACCTTGAAAACCAGCCAATCCTGCCTATTTTCTGTGTTGAATGTGTTTTCCGTATCAAAGCTGACATTTTTATGAGAAATCTAACAGAATTTGATTATCTTTAGCCAATGATGGGCGTTTTCCACGTGACAAAAGTTGTGTTGCGGTGTGCAGGAATTTATCTCATTTGGTACGGCATACACTATGCAGTAATCTTTGGAAGCAAAACTGTCCTGTCGGTATTGAGCGGAACTCATTGTTGGTTAGTTACAAGGTATCCTCATCATATCTGAGGCTATAGAAACATTGCGTTGGAATGCTTACATATTGTATCTCAGAAGTGAACTAGGCACAGTGTGCACTTCATTCAAAAGACATAATGCAAAGTCAGGCAATGTTCAGTACACTCAGATCTGAAAAACAGGTTAGTATTAGATTCCTTACCTTAGAATATCCCCAGGCGTTCGACTGGATCCGGAATATTTTCTGTAGCAGTACACCTGCGCGTCAGTAGGCGTTGTCTGCGGCTCCGCATCCGTCGGCGCCGGGATGACTTTGTCGATGTACCTAGACGCCGCCCTCGCGCGCGGACGTCAGTTCTTCTTTTTTCCGCGCCAGCAAGCGCAGGTCCGGAGAAAATGGTACCCTTTAGTCACTTTTTGACTAAGCTTTTTCGATCCTTTTTGGATCCGTTTCGAGTCTACGACTCTTGTGGTGCCGGTAAGGATGCCCGGGTTCAAGCCCTGTGCCGACTGCAACCGACTGATGTCGGTTACCGACCCCCATCGCCGGTGCCTACATTGCCTGGGGCCCGACCACGATGACAAGTCATGCCCCGACTGTCTGGCCTTGACGTCGAAGGCTAGGCGGGAGCAGTCTCGTAAGCGCCCCGAGCTCCGGCAGTCGGCCCGCGCCGCTCGAGGTCCCGGTCCGGAAGGAGGTCGAGGGACCGGAGTCATCACAGCTCGGCGAGACGACACCACTCGTCGGGCTCCAAGCCCTTAGGTAAGAGGCACAAGAAGTCGAAGAGGCAGCATCGCTCTTCTGAGCCCCCTACACTCAAGCGCCCGGCCGGGGGGTTCGGGTGACACTGCCTACGCGGCTCCGCCGGTGTCGCGGCCTCCTCTTTCCCGCTGGTCCCTGGGCAGAACGCGACGCCGGAGGAGATCGACGCCTTTCTCATGGCCATAAGGTCGCTCTCTCCTCAGTCGGGTTCTGCTGCGCCCTAGGCCCGAGTGCTTCGGCGCCGCAGCGACTTCGTCATGGCGCCGCAGGGCCCCACTGGATCTGGTTCCGGATCCGGGTCGCCGCTGGTCAACCTTACGACCCCGCCAGCGTTGGCTCCTAGGGTGTCATCCCCGGCGTCATCCCCGCAAAACGCCGTCCCTGGTCCACCCCTCAGTCACGATCCGGCGTCTGAGCGGCCAAAGAGGAATTGTTAGAGGATCTGGGTCCATCCTTTATCCCTGAAATTCAGGACATGGACGACGAGGGTGACTGGGGGGTCGGAGGACCCCCTGGCACGTGAGTGCCAGTCATATCAGGACTGGACACAGGAACTAGGGGAAGCCAGTGGCCTGGATACCTCCCCAGTGTGAGAAGTTGGCCTGATATGCAGTGCTCACTATTCTAGTGATCACTATGTATCAGTCCAAACAACCCTTATTGATGATTGGTTGTAAGTCAACATTGTTGACCAGCTATCCTAGTAGCATGGATACGAGCAGTCTTCGGGCTAAACTCTAGAGGGCGTGTTAAGCCAGCTGTTATACCATCACATATACCCCTTGAACACCAAGTGAAAGGACACCACACAAGTGTTATGAAAATAAACAGTGTATTTATTTAGATCACAACAGCCCTGTACTCTTTGAGGACAGGGTACTAAGCACACAACAAAACTCTTACGAAAATACTTTAAGTTGCACAATTTACACAAATGCCCGAGGGGCACGGAAAACCATATACTATGGAAGTGGAATGCGAAATTACTAGCAGGTAAGTACTGTACTAATAGGCTTTGGAATCGCTAGGACTGGACTACTGAACCTTCAGATTACTAGCAGGAGGCCTAGGGGACTCGGGTGAGGAGTGTGCACTCTCACGTGGGATGCGGGACAAAGTCTATGGGAGCTAGAATTTACAAAGTTAGTTTTCTCGGGCGAACCCGACTAGTTAGGCTGAAAACGAAAAAGGATCTGGACCCTTGGATAGTGAGGCTATGCTGGGGCACCGAAATGCCGAAGTTACCTAGCCCAGGGGCTGCGGCTGCATAGGTCTGAAAAGACGTCTGGAATCCTCGTTGCAGTCTATGGAGCCTGAAAGAAGAAGTTGCTGGCAGGCGACCAGTGAAGATTGTTCGGTGGATCCAAGCCTGGATCGAAGATGGAAGACACCTGTAAGCAGAGGGGACCAAGTTCTGAATCACTAGCCAGTGATTAGATGGGCACCAGGATGGCACCGGCTGAAGTCACCTCGAACAGGTGAGTGGGCGACGCTGGGCTCTGCAGTCTCACGGACCAGGAGGCGTTGTCGGCGACCAGGATGGAGGTGCGAGCTGTCCCACGATGGGTGCCGCTGTCGACGTCGCTGGACCCAGGATTGGGGCAACAAGTCTTGGCAAATTCAAGCCCACGCGGTGGACTTGAAATGGCGTCTGGAGTGGAACAGGAGGGTCCGGGGTGCTCCTCTTTTGGAAGGGAGCAAGGGCCAGTCTTAGGGAAGCCCACTCTGGAGAAAACTCCAACTAGGGCTCTTGCCACCACAGGTGCTGTAGTGGTCTTAAGGGGAATAGCTTCAGGATACCTGGTGGCATGGTCCACCACCAGTATAAACTTTTGCCCTGATGCTGTCTGGGATTCCATTGGTCCAACAATGTCAATCCCCACTCTTTCAAAGGGCACCCCCACCACAGGCATTGGTATAAGGGGGCCTTTGTTGTGCCACCTGACTTACCACTGGCTTGGCAAGTGACACAGGAGCGACAAAACTCCTTGGTATCCTCATTCATGTGAGGCCAGTGAAAGTGTGAGACAATTCTGTCCCAAGTCTTGTTCTAGTCTAAGTGACCTCCAAGGGGAATCTCATGGGCCAAGGTGAGAAGGAAACCTCTCAGAGACAAGGGGATGACCAGCCTCCTGGTTGCACCAGGCTTAGGGTCTCTTGACTCAGAGTACAGGAGTCCATCTTCCCAGTATACCTTGTGGGCACCTGTGGCGTTCCCTGCAGCCTCAGCAGCAGCCTGCTGTCTGAGGGGTTCAAGAGAAGGGCAGTCTAACTGTTCCTTCCCCAGGTCTTCTCTGGAGGGTCCCCCTGAACCCAGAAACTCAACCTGATCAGGTTCAAGTTCTTTAGGCTCAGTTTCCCTCAGCTCTTTGAGGTCAGCCTCCTCTGAGACTTGATCCTCAACCTGGGGCAAGGGGGAAGGCAATGCCTTAACCCTCCTGCTCTTCTTCTTGGAAGGTGTCTGGTCCATTGTTCCGGGATCCAGCACCTGTTCAGTGGGGCATATTCTGGCCTGTGACCTAGTCACAGCAAGCACATGTGCTGGCAAGCCTAACATTTCCATGTGAGTCCTCTGCTCCACTTCTGACCATAGGGATGACTCCAAATCATTGCCCAACAAACATTCAACTGGGAGGTCTGAACTAACCACAACCTTCTTTTGGCCACTTACCCCTCCCCAGGAGAAATCAACAATTGCCATACTATGGTGGGTAGTGACATTGCGGGCATTGATCACTAGGTACTCTGGACCTAGCATGATCTGTCCAGGGTCCACAAAGTTAGGTGTCACCATTGTGACACTGGCACAAGTGTCCCTGTAGGCCTGAGCCATCTTGCCATTGATAAAAGATGTCTGTCTGTATTTGCCCAAAGTATTGGGACTGGCATCAGGGGATATATCCACATCCCCTGTACAGACAAGGACAGCCTGAGTGAGTGTGCCAGCTAAGTTGCATACCCCTCAGAACCCAAGGTTAACCCAACTAATCCCTTGGGAGGTGCACTACCACTGCTGACTGTACTAGGGGGTGCAGGTGCCTTAGGGGCTGCAGTGGCAGGAGTTTGCCCTCCTTTCTTGTTGCACTCACTAAACCAGTGAGTTTTACTTTTACAGTACTGGCACCACCTTTTAGACTGGCCTTCTTGAGTCTTCTTCTTCTGGGAAGCCTGACCCCCACCCTCTTTGGTTTGTTGGGGACCTGTTGAAGACTTCTGCTCATTTTGTTCACCTTTGTTATCTTTACCCTTCTGGTCTGCTTTCTTCTGACCACCCTGGTTCTGGCCCTGGTTCTGCTTAACCCTTGTTCTGACCCATCTGTCTGCCTTCTTTCCCAATTCTTGGGGAGAGGTCAGATCTGAGTCAACAAGGTGCTGATGCACAACTGATTCTGACAATTGTTTAAAATCTGTTCCCTCATGATCAGATTGTACAATCCTGATTAATCAGTAACCTTACTGCCCGGCAACCAGCCCTCCAAAGCCTTAGTGGCACAATCTACAAAGTCAGACCAATCCTGAGACTGAGTTTTCTGGGTATCCCTGAACAGCAACCTGTACTGCTCAGTGGTTAGGCCAAACCCATCTATCAGTGTACTTTTCAGGACTTGGTAATTGTTAGCATCCTCAGCTCTAGTAGTGAGGAGCTTATCTCTACCTTTACCTTCAAAGGAGAGCCACAAAACAGCTGCCCGCTGACTCTGGGGGGCGCACTGGACAGTGCAGGCCCTCTCCAAAGCAGTTATCCATTTGTGGATATCATCCCCTTGTTTAAAGGGGGGCACTATCTTACTCAGGTGTCTAGTGTCTAAACTCCTGTCTTTTTCTCTTGGGAGAATGCTGCCACCAGTGAGATCTAAACCACTTAACTTTTGCTCTCTAGCAAAGGCAAGCCTCTCTTTGGCCAGGGCAAGTTCTTCCCTTTCAATCCTCAGATTGGCTTCCCTCATCTTAGCTTCATGTTCCCTTCTCTTAGGGGAAGACATCCCTCTATGAGAAGAGGTCTGAGAGCCATTGGTTCGAATGGATCTGTTAGAGCCTCTGGATAGAGACCTATCTCGTCCATTCCCAATGTTAAGTCTGCCTGAGAGTGGCCCTGGGGGTCCCCCAAATCCATTCTCATGCCTACTTAAGTTGGTCCTAGTAAGTCTACTGACTTCTACCTGACCTTTGTCTGCCTCATCCCCGGATAACTCCTCTTCCTCCTCCTCCTCAGCATCATCTGCTGCCTGGAGGTGGCGGTCAGGGTCACCAAGGGTTCCCTCTAAGGGAGGCATGTTCCCATCTGGATGAGAAGGATCTGTGTTAGCAGCCCTCCTAGCATCATAAGTCTCTAAGAGACCAATCAGAAAAGGAATTGTAGGGTTAGAACCCTGTTTTAGCTTCCTGGATGTACAGATTTGTCTCATCGCCTGGAAGCTAAGAGCAGCATATCTGGAAGGGACCTGTGGAGGGTCCACAACCACAAGAGGGGTCTCTGAAGACTCTCCGTGGTTAGACATGCTTCTAGTGTGGTGTAAGTGATGCACCTACCTACACTATTTGTTTGCCTACTGATCCCTTGCTAAGAGTTGTAGTCAGGGTGTGCTAGGCCCTGTTAAACTACAACAGCTGGTTCAGTAGAACTCAGAGTATTCTAAGCTAAGTTATATGTACCTTAAATACTTATGTGATCTTTCACAAAGATATTCTTAGGATACGTGTTGTAAAACATCAAGCTCAAATCCCAACCGCTGCTCACCAATGTGAGAAGTTGGCCTGATATGCAGTGCTCACTATTCTAGTGATCACTATGTATCAGTCCAAGCAACCCTTATTGATGATTGGTTGTAAGTCAACCTTATAGACCAGCTATCCTAGTAGCATGGATACGAGCAGTCTTCGGGCTAAACTCTAGAGGGCGTGTTAAGCCAGCTGTTATACCATCACATATACCCCTTGAACACCAAGTGAAAGGACACCACACAAGTGTTATGAAAATAAACAGTGTATTTATTTAGATCACAACAGCCCTGTACTCTTTATGAGGACAGGGTACTAAGCACACAACAAAACTCTTACGAAAATATTTTAAGTTGCACAATTTACACAAGTGCCCGAGGGGCCCGGAAAACCATATACTACAAAAGTGGAATGCGAAATTACTAGCAGGTAAGTACTGGACTAATAGGCTTTGGAATCGCTAGGACTTGACTACTGAACCTTCAGATTACTAGCAGGAGGCCTAGGGGACTCGGGTGCAGAGTGTGCACTCACGCGGGATGCGGGACAAAGTCTATGGGAGCTAGGATTTACAAAGTTAGTGTTCTCGGGCGAACCCGACTAGTTAGGCTGAAAACGAAAAAGGATCTGGACCCTTGGATAGTGAGGCCATGCTGGGGCACCGAAATGCCGAAGTTACCTAGCCCAGGGGCTGGGGCTGCATAGGTCTGGAAAGACGTCGGGAATCCTCGTTGCAGTCTATGGAGCCTGAAAGAAGAAGTTGCTGGCAGGCGACCAGTGAAGATTGTTTGGTGGATCCAAGCCTGGATCGAAGATGGAAGACACCTGTAAGCAGAGGGGACCAAGTTCTGAATCACTAGCCAGTGATTAGATGGGCACCAGGATGGCACAGGCTGAAGTCACCTCGACCAGGTGAGTGGGCGACGCTGGGCTCTGCAGTCTCACGGACCAGGAGGCGTTGTCGGCGACCAGGATGGAGGTGCGAGCTGTCCCACGATGGTTGCTGCTGTCGACGTCGCTGGACCCAGGATTGGGGCAACAAGTCTTGGCAAATTCAAGCCCACGCGGTGGACTTAAAATGGCGTCTGGAGTGTACCAGGAGGGTCCGGGGTGCTCCTCTTTTGGAAGGGAGCAAGGGCCAGTCTGGAGCAACCAGACCAGCAGTGGTGATGTCGTCGGTCGACGTCGGGAAGGCCACAAGCCAGCGGGCTAGTAGCCATACAACGCGGTGAGCAGCAAAAAGCAGAAGGGCCCCACGCAGATCTGGTGGATGCTGGGGGGCTGGACTTCGGTGCTGGAGCTGCTCAGGGTTGGGGCTTCTCGGGCATCAAAGCACTCACACGAGGATCCCTCGGCGGTCGTGCTGGATAGAAGTCGTGCAGTTCTGATGATGGCCGGTCCCTCGAGGTCTCGTCGCACCTACGGTTCTCAGCTTAGCTGTAGAGGTAGGTAGAGGTCAGAGGTGCCAGGGAAGCCGGGTCTCGTCATGCTGGTCAGTCGGATTCCGGAGGAAGGACGTGCAGCAAACCGCAGTGTTCTTGGATGGTGCTTGCGGATGCAGGGTGACTACTCCCTAGTCACAAGGGAGAAATCTTGAGAAGAAGTCGAGAGTTCCTTTCGTTGAAAGTAGTTTCAGGATTCAAAGATGATCTAATTTGGAAGGGTCCCCGCTCCTGCCTTTATCCTAAAGAAAGGGGTGGGTACGCGACTTGGTCCTGCCCTAGGGGTGGGACCCGGAAGGGGGGTGGTTACACCCCTCTCCCATGCCGGACATTCCCCAGCTCAGGGGCTGGTGTGCCCTTGGAATTGGTTCTAGCCTTCCTATGCGTAGTGAGCACCGGGGTGCCACTTGCAGTCACCTTCCTGTAAAGCCCTGCCTACCCAGGATACACAAAACCCTGTCTGGGATGGTGCTAGCACCGCCCCTGACAGGAAACCCTTTGTCCAAGCTCCCCTCGCTGGAAGGACTCCCAGCTGCAGGGGGTCAGACTTGTGTCTGTGGTGGCAGCATCCATTTTGTGATGCTGAGGCTTGAGTTAACTTTAACCGGGGTTCACAGTTACATACATGTCGTGTCCCTCTAGAAGGGTGGAAGGCTAACCCCGTCGCCAGAATTGGCGAGGGGTTAGTATTCCAATTTGTATGACACCTTACTCGACATGTTTTGATAAAGCGATACCAAAGATAGCATATAACCGCAGGGATTATAATGCACTTAAGAGTATATGGTACGCGTTATCATGGAACAGCTATTAGGACTTGGTTCCGCAAGCTGCAAACGGGCTCAGCTCATGCCAGAGCGCCATCTCACACGATTCCAAGCACTCTGCCTTCAGGATTGTCAAGGCCTGCCATAGGAGTGACTGATAGGAATCTGTGTGCCCATTTTAGGGTTAGATATAGGTATACTATATCTAAAGCAAGGGGTGATTACACCACCTTGCCCCAGCTGTCGTGCAGCCAGTTGTCAGATTTAGATGGCCATCCAGGGGTGGCATAATACATGCTGCAGCCCCTGGTAGGCCCTGGGTACACCTATGCCCTGAGTTACAGGGTCTGATAAGGTGGCCCAGTACCAATTGGTCAATGCACCTAAGGTACACGTGTCAATTTAGTGAGAGAACAGCAAGGCTGTGGGTCTGATTAGCAGGCCCACAGCCAGAGAAGTCGTAAACCAGTGAAGCAAAAAGCAAAAATCTGGGGTGATCATAGGATTGCAGACACTACTCTCCTACAGCCATCAGCCCAGGATGCCGCAGCATCAACCTGAACGAGACTCGGGATAAAGGCTGAAAGATCGGAATCAGAGCCTGAATATCCCGAACCCGCTGTTCGGGAGGATAAACCCGAAACTGCGCTGAGTCTAGAACCGCTCCGATGAAGAGGAGCTTCTGAGAGGGACACAGTTGTGACTTCGGCACATTGATGGAGAACCCCAGCAGGTGCAGGAGGTCGGCCATAGTCTGGAGGTGGCTGACAATTGTCTGGGGCGACCCTCCTTTCAACAACCAGTCGTCGAGGTAGGGGAAGACTGAAACCCCTAACCTGCGCAGATGAACTGTGACCACCGCCATCACTTTCGCGAACACCCGTAGGGCCCTGGTAAGGCCGAAGGGGAGCACGGTAAACTGAAAATGCTCGTGGCCTACCGTGAACCGCAGGTAGCACCGGTAGGTGCTACCATCGTGGGACAGCTCGCACCTCCATCCTGGTCGCCGACAACGCCTCCTGGTCTGAGAGACTGCAGAGCCCAGCGTCGCCCACTCACCTGGTCGAGGTGACTTCGTCCGGTGCCATCCTTGTGCCCATCTAATCACTGGCTAGTGATTCAGAACTTGGTCCCCTCTGCTTACAGGTATCCATCTTCACCGATCCAGGCTTGGGTCACATCGAACTTCATCACTGGTCGCCTGCCAGCAACTTCTTCTTTCAGGCTCCATAGACTGCAACGAGGAATCCAGACGTCTTTTCAGACCTATGCAGCCGCAGCCCCTGGGCTAGGTAACCTGAGCATTTCGGTGCTCCAGCATAGCTTAACTATCTAAGTGTCCAGATCCTTTTTCGTTTCAGCTCTACCTAGTCGGATTCGTCCGATAACACTAACTTTACGAAATCTAGCATCCATAGACTTTGTCCCGCATCCCGCGTGAGAGTGCACACTCTGCACCCGATCTCCCTAGGCCTCCTGCTCGTAATCTGAAGGTTCAGTAGTCCAGTCCTAGCGATCCTAAAGCCTTTAAGGCTAGTTACTTACCTGCTAGTATTTCGCATTCCACTTTTGTAGTATATGGTTTTCCGTGCCCCTCGGGCATTTGCGTAAATTGTGCGACTTTCAGTATTTTCTTAAGAGCTTTGTATTGTGCTTAGCGCCCTGTCCTCATAAAGAGTCCAGGGCTGTTGTGTTCTAAATAAATATACTTTTATTTTCATAACAACTTGTGTGGTGTCCTTTCACTTGGTGTTCAAGGGGTATATGTGATGGTATAACCGCTGGCTTAACACGCCCTCTAGAGTTTAGCCTAAAGACTGCTCTTGTCCATGCTACTAGGATAGCTGATCTAAAGGTTGACTTACAACCAATCATCAATAAGGGTCGTTTGGAATGATACACAGTGATCACTAGAATAGTGAGCACTACATATCAGGCCAACTTCTCACAATGGCCTCCTGCATCCTTTTCGTACATCACGCCAGGTGGTGGATGCGGGCTCTGCGGTGGGACCTGTAGTTTCAGTGGGCCCAACATCAGGGCAACTTGTCCGACCATGTCTTGATCTCGGAGGACACTGCAAGACAGTTGCAGTGGTGGCTCACGGACCGCGATTGGGTCAGCGGCAGATCCCTCTCACTACCCCAACCGGAGCACTTAGGTTTGACGGACGCGTCCCTCCAGGGCTGGGGAGCCACTTGGGAGAGGCGGAAATCAGAGGCCTCTGGTCTCCGGCGGAGTCCCGGGTCCATATCAACCTTCTGGAGCTGCGGGCGATCCGGCTTGCACTGAAGGCATTCCTCCCCTCTGTCCGGGGGAAGTGTAGTGCAGGTGTTAACGGACAACACCACCACCATGTGGTACTGCAACCAACACGGCGGGCTTGGGTCTGCGCCTCTGGCAATGGCTGGAACATCAGGGCGTGACCCTGGTGGTTCAACACCTGGCAGGTTCCCTGAACGCCAGGGCAGACAAACTCAGCCGTCGGGTCATGATCGATCACGAATGGCGTCTGAACTTGGACGTGGCGCAAGGCCTCTTTTAGCAGTAGGGAGGGCCTTGGTTAGATCTAATCGCCACAGAAGAGAACGCGCAATGTCATCAGTTCTGCTCGTTGGAATTTCCAAGGCGGCATTCGCTCGGAGACGCTTTTCGTCGCGAGTGGAGCTGCGGTCTGTTGTAAGCCTTTCCGCCTATACCACTCCTGCCCAGAGTGCTGAAGAAGATCAGGCGCGACCGGCCCAAGTCATCCTTGTGGCTCCTAACTGGGCATGAAGATACTGGTATCCCAAGCTACTCAGCATGTCTGTCGATCCCCCGATTCGTCTGCCTCTTCAGGAGGAATTTGTCGCAGCAGCAGGGGATGGTCCTCCACTCGAACCTGTCCAGTCTCCACTTAAATGCGTGGAGATTGAGCGGCGGCAGTTAAGGCCTTTGACTTGCCTCCTGAAGTCTGTAATGCGATTCTGGCAGCCCGGCGTCCCTCCACTAAATCGGTATACGCCTGCAGGTGGAACAAATTTGTGGCATGGTGCACAGCAAAGGCTGTGGATCCCCTTTATGTCCCTCTTTCAGAGGTTCTCCTCTTTCTTCTTTTTCTTGCCCAGCAGGGCTCTGCTCTGGGCAATCTAAAGGGCTACCTCTCTGCCATTTCCGTCTTCTTAAGGCTCCCTGATCAGCCCTCTTTGTCCAAGTTCTCAGTTGTAAATAGGTTCTTGAAGGGCATCACTCATATTCCTGTTCCTTTCGTGATGCCTCAGTGGGACTTGAACCTTGTTCTGACTTATCTGATGTGCGCTCCCTTTCGAGCCACTTCATCACTGTCCTCTTCGTCTCCTTACTCTTAAGACTGCATTCCTGGTTGCCATCAACTCTGCCAGGAGAGTGAGTGAGCTCCAGGCTCTTTCTTCTCAACCTCCTTTCCGTCCATCCGGACAAAGTTGTATTGCGGACGGACCCTCTTTCCTGCCCAAGGTTGTCACGGCCTTCCATATCTGGCAGTCCATCACCTTGCCCACCTTCTTTCTGCTTCCGCATCCCTCGAAAGAGGAAGAGAGGCTCCACCGTCTGGACCCAAAACGTGCGCTCTCATACTATCTGGCTCGCACACGCCAGTTCCGGGTGGATGACCAACTCTTTGTTGGTTACGTGGGCACTGAGAAGGGACGGTCGGTGCACAAACGGACCATTTCTCGAAGGGTCGTCTTGTGCATCAAGGCTTGTTACTCTCTAGCTAAAAAGGAGCCTCCTGCGGTCTACGTGCCCATTCCACTCTGGCCACGGTGGCTACTACTGCCCTGGCTCGGGGAGTCCCCTTGCAGGACATCTGTCAGGCAGCTACGTGGGCCTCGCTGCACACGTTCGCAAGACACTACTGCCTGGACAGCCAAGTCCTGAGAGATGGCTTTTTCGGCCGTTCTGTTCTCCAGGACTTTCTGGTGTGATCATTGGTTTGCAGATCCACCACCGGGGTTGGTATTGCTGGGGTATCTATTCTAAGGTAAGGAATCTAATACTAACCTGTTTCTTTCAGATGCACAAGTTACTTACCTTCGGTAATGATATATCTGTAAGAAACAGTAGTTCGTATTAGATTCCTTACCTCCCCACCCATCCTCCCCGTTCTGCCAACCGATATCTAGGGTTAAGGTCATCCCCTTTCAGGGCCCTAGTTTTCATGGCACCAGTGTTGGTTTTTATCATGGCTCTGCGTTTCTGGCGCGGAAAAGCTGTGTAAAAGAACTGACCTCCGCGCACGAGGGTGGCGTCTAAGTTTTCCGGCGACGTCATCCCGACGAAGGATGCAGAGCCGCAGACGACGCTCAACGACGCGCAAGGGTACTGCTACGCAAAAGTTTCCGAATCCAGTCTGACGCCTGGGGATATTCTAAGGTAAGGAATCTTATACTAACTACTGTTTCTTACAGATATATCGTTACCGAAGGTAAGTAACTTGTTCGTTGTGTAGGTAGACAGGCTGGCAGCAGCGACAGAGGAAATACAGTTACCAAACCAGTTTTCCTTTGGATGTGGAGCCCGACCTCGAAGGTGGGCTGTCAATCTCCAAACACACACCGAGAAAGTGGTTCAGGCATCTTGGAAATGGGCAAAATAGAGCACTGTGGGAAAGCTAGATGCAGCACTTCACAAGAGGTTGTCATCAGGCAGGAGGAAACCAAGTAGCCCATTATCCAATTACTATAACCTTCACTAAGAGCACTTTCTGGGCATAAAAGGATCTTCCCTGGCACCCACAACTAAGATGGCCCTACTTTCCTTGAACCGTTCCTTCTACGTTGGACCGGAGAAGAGGAGTGAAGGAGGACTTCCTTGCTGAGCTTGGATCTGGCAAAGAAGAGGTTGCTCCAAAGTTGGACTGCACCTGCTGCTTCTAGGGCTAGCGAAAATAGGACTGTGCCTGTGGGGTCTTGCTTGTAGAGAGCCCACCCCTGAGCCCAGCTAGAAACAGAAACTCCAAGAGTCAGATAGCGGAGTGTCTGTTCACAATACAGGGCCACAAATGCTGAGGAAGTCTTCCTGGGAGAGTAGGTTGCCCAGATCACTGGATCGTCGCTGCGCAGCCTGGGAGACCGATACTGAAGCCCAAAAGTTGCAATTTGGTCAACCAGAAGGAAAGTTATCACCAAAAGAAGGGACTACTGGCTTTAGTTGTACCTGGTTACCAGTAGTGATTGGACTTTTACTGAACTAAAGAGGACTTCGAGAGGCATCAAAAGGTATAGTATGGCCTGGGAGGGCAGAGACACCTCTTCGTTGGTTCTACGGCTGCATGTTTTTGGCCTTGGTTGGTCACAGACCTGTTTTGGGATTTGTATAATTCTTTATTTAAAAGTGCTATTATTGCTGACAAATGAATTTTCAGAAAAAGTTGCCCTGTTTTATTAATAATAATGATTGCAGAGGAATTATGCTTACTAAAGTCAGTGATTCCGTGATGCATTACAGAATATGCTTTTGGTCTTTAAGTTTGGTTATGTTGATAAAGCCATTGGGCCAGGTTGATTTAAAGGAACACCATTTTACATGGCTTTGTGCTACATTATGTAGTAGTGGGGTACAGTACTGTGAAATCTGGGGATCATGACCTTTTTAGGGGTCACAAGTACTGTTAAAGGATTTCCAACAGCCTCAAGTATATTTGTAAGTTACTGTGTAGTATTAAGTAGTGAGAGTAATAAATAGGCTTTCCCTTTTCTAGAGAAAAGCACAGACTGGACAATTATTTATTGAGTTTTATTTTGTGCCAATGAATGGTGATTACTATCCCACACCACCTTGCCTGAGTAGACCTTGGACTTCTCTGCTACCCTGAGAGAGTCCAGCGCAGCAATGGGGTTTTGGTTCCTAGTAAGGGGTGTCATTGTGGGGCTATTTTTTGTGGGTCTATTACATGTGCAGGCCTCACAACTTATAGCCTGTTTCCTCACATGATGCCTCAGTGGGACCTTAACGTAGTCTTGATGTTTCTTATCTGATACCCTTCAAGCCTATAGCTGCTCGCTGCATCTCTTGACTAAACACGGTCATCCTCTGCAATTACATCATCTTGTCACATGAGTGAACTGCAGGAACTTTCAATGCAACAGCCCTACCCACCACTTTTTTCTCAGGACTCTAACTGCCTTTTGTACCCAAGGTTGTGAGTCTCTTACGTATTGGTCAGTTGATCATTTTCCCAGCATTCGTTACTCCCCCTCATCCCTTGAAAGAAGAATAGAGGCTCCGTCGGTTGGGCCCCAAAAGGGCTTTATACGTTTTTACATAAATCGTACCAGGGATCATCGACTGATCAGTCAACTTTTTTGTGGTGTGTTTTTTGGGGAGCAAGAAAAGGGAAGGCTGCGCATAAAATGACCCTGTTGAGATGGGTAGTCTTCTGTACCAAGATCTGCTATGCACTTACCAAGAAACAACCCCCTGAGGGTCTGAGAACACATTTCCACCAGGGCCAAGGCTGCTACAACTGTGTTTACACAGAGGTTGTCTTTGATATCTGCCACTCTGCGAAGTGGGCATCTGTCAATATGTTCGAAAAGCTCTACTGCTTTGTAGTAGTGAAGCACAAGTTACCCTCTTGATTTTGCAGTTTTTTTTTATTAGAGTCTATTCCATGGACCCTCTACCTACTCTGGCGGGAGGGATGGACTGCTTTGGTATGTAGTCTAAGGTGAGGAATCTGCAGTTAATGTAGCCATCAGAAGCGCAAGTAACTTACCTTAGGTAACGTTCTTTCTGGTGGATACTCAATCTAACCACAAATGCCTCACTGACTTCCCTCCCTCCATGTTCTTTGAAGTGGCTTCAAAAAAGGTCCAAAGTTGGAGATCAACCCATGGTCACCAACAATTGATTTACTCTACACATTTGAGGGCACAAAAAAGAAAAAAACAAGAAACTGACGTCAGTTAGCAGAGGTGGTGCAAATATGTGTCTCCACTACATCACTTCCTGGACGATATGGAGTCAGCGCAGACCTGCACGAAGACACCTACTGTCATGTGTATTGATGGAAAATTCTCCAGATCCAGCCCGATGCCTGGGCAGTAATCTAGACGAGAAATTTGCGATTAGACTATCCACCAGATTGAGCATTTACGAGGAGAAGTAACTTGTTATACATGTACATAACATTTTTCAGGGTACTAATTTGTGTTTTATTTTTCGCTTCAATGTGGTTTGATATTTCGGAGATGGTGCCTAGTCCTGCTTTCATTAATGCAGAAGTATTTCTTGTATGCTAAATGCATGTGGTGTTTTGTTCACAGTACGCCCTATGAAGCTAAAAGAAGATATTCTCTCTTGTACGTTTGGTGAGCTGAGTTATGGTTTATTCCATTTCATACAAGAAGTGCGGAGGCCTAATGGAGAGAAGTATGATCCAGACAGCATCCTATACCTGTGCCTTGGTATCCAGCAGGTACAAAATGGTTGCTTTCCTTTGCTGCCTGAGCTTTTCGTGTGTGATTATCACTTGTGTGTGTCCCATAACATCTTACTACATTGTTTAGGCACCATAAATAATGATCAGACGCATACTATTTTTATACGTGCTTTTAAAAAATGGTATCCATCCCAATCTCTTTTGAGGGTTTCTCCTATGCTGACTTTACTTATTGCCATGTTTCTCAACAAGAGTTTCATAGATTTGGTTGTGGTCCACTTCGTTTATAAATTTGATCACACAGATTCTTCCCAGAACACATTCTTATAATTCTTCTGCCTACTGCTACTGTTTAGTCTTGGGCCAAGACCTTTGCAGCCTATTTTTATTCAATGAAAATTGAGTCTGTTGTGACTCCCCCCTTGGTCCACCATGCACCAGCACACTGGCTCCACCTTAAGTTGTTTTCTTCTGCCTTCCGGCTCGGACGTTCAGGAATGTTGTTCCGAGGTCGATGCGTTAAAATGCAACAGATCTTAGTTCCTTCTTGAGTTCAGCAGATAACCCTTCCAGCCTTATGATGACTAACCCTACTGAATTTAGTAAAGCTACAGTTTGCACAGTGGAGAAGTGTGGCTCAATGGTTAGAGCGGCAGACCCTGATGCAGAGGTCTGGCCCAGGACCAGGATTCGATTCACGCCTCGGCCGGTCTTGGCGGGGTCTTGAGCTCTAAATTCCTTGGACCTGATTTCTCGCCTCGGTGCCTATTCTAATCATGGGTCCCACGCTGCAACTCTGGGCAATAGCTTACTTAATCTCCACAACGGCCCCAACAGCACTGGGGTGCCTGGCTTCAACTTGGGGATGCCCAGGAGTGGACATTTCACAGGGAAAAGCCAGGAAGGTTTCCTTAGCGGTATGAGCACAAGCGCCGGGAGACCCGGCCGGGGTAGCTGTGCGCTATACAAGCGCAAAACATTTACATTTACAAGACTTTGTACCGGACTGGTAAGCACCTTGGACACTACCATTTTTGGTGGCCTCAAGCCACCTTCCTCCCCAGAGTTTTTCGCTTCCCACTTGAAATTGCACCAGTGGCAGCGTTGTGCAACTCACTTGTGAGAAAATGCCTCTTTTTCTATGGGAACCCCCAAGTTTTTTGATTGATGCTGCTGGTTTTTCAACCAAGACTGCACTGAGGCCTGCTAACCACACTTCATTGCCTTGACCCTGAAATGTACATCTAATTGGCTACACCCATTTGGAAATGGCTTACTTACCCGTTAGTCCCTAGTATATGGTACCGTGGTACTCGGGGCATGTAAGTTAGAGGGGTACTCCAGAGCTTGCAGCACTGGTTGTGCCACCCTGAGGCCCCCAAGTAAAACAAGTACCCAAGTCTGCTACTGCAGACTGGTAGAGCAGTTGTGCACTGCAAGCCACCGCTTCTGCTGAACATCTGTTTAAGTCACACCTCTGCAAGACCTACTGAGTTCTAAGGCAGGGTGCAACATATGACACAGCAGAACATGTACTTTACCTGGCCTGGCAGTAAACATGCAAGACTACTGTTTTTACTGTGGAAAGACTTGGTCTCCCAATTTCCAAGTACAACGTTACATGCTGACCCCTTAGCTTAGCTAAATCGTGAATGGTGCAACCAAGGTGGGCACTCCAAGGTATCAAATAACTCATTACATTAAGCCCAACTTGTGCCTCATGATGAAATTAATATAACTTGTTGC
This sequence comes from Lissotriton vulgaris, assembly GCF_964263255.1. Classification (NCBI taxonomy): domain Eukaryota; kingdom Metazoa; phylum Chordata; class Amphibia; order Caudata; family Salamandridae; genus Lissotriton; species Lissotriton vulgaris. The sequence continues at coordinate 955,949,449 of NC_141687.1, read as the reverse complement.
AGTGTACAGCTTTAGCAAAGCTGTCACTTTATCTTTAAACTCCTGTGCCTTCCGGGGCACACATGAAGCCCGTTCCATAAGACATCTTTCTGCCCTCGTGGACTGACGTGCCTACAATTGCCAGGAACAACAACAATGAGGAATTGTAGGTCAGGGTTGTGTTGCCTCCCTCCTGCAAGAAGCCACTTGGGTGATAGCCCCAAAAGGCAGGCTTCAAAGGGAAAGCCACCTTTGATGGGCAGATGTATCACATAGTAAGGAGGGCTGTCCTATTATTTAGGCAGACATGCTAGCATGGGAATCTGAAAGAGACACGTTGGTGATAGATTCCTTACCTTAGAATATCCCCAGGCGTCAGACTGGATCCGGAAACTTTTGCGTAGCAGTACCCTTGCGCGTCGGTAGGCGTCGTCTGCGGCTCCGCGTCCGTCGGCGCCGTGATGACGTCGTCGGAGTACTTAGACGCCGCCTCCGCGTGCTGACGTAATTTCTTCTTTTTTCCGCGCCAGCCAGCGCAGATCTGGAAAGACCAGTTCCCTAGTCACTTTTTGACTTAAGTTTTGATGATCTTTTGATCCATTTCGAAGTCTGTACGACTCAGACGGTGCCTGTAGGGATGCCCGGATTCAAGCATTGCGACGAGTGCGACCGTACCATGTCGGTCACGGATCCCCACCGCCTGTGCCTGACGTGTTTGTGCGTCGACCATAACGACGAGGCCTGCCCCGACTGTCGGGCCCTTTCGAGGATGGCCAGGCGGGAGCAGTCCCGCAGGCGACTCGAACTCCGGCAGTCGGCCCCGCGCCGTGTGAGGTCCTGGTCCCACGGGAGGTCGAGGGACAGGTCGCGGGGACGGAGCCGTCACAGCTCCGGGAGTCGGCACCACTCCTCCGGGTCCAAGTCGTCAGGTAAGAAGCATAAGAAGTCGAAGAGACATCATCGCTCTTCTGACTCCCCCCCGACGCGGCCGGGGGTTCGGGTGACACCGCCCACGCGGCTCCTCGGGAGTCTCGGGCGCCGCGTCCGGCCCCATACCCTCCGGTCCCTGGGCTGAACGCGACGCCGGAGGAGATTGAGCGTTTCCTCATGTCCATGAGGTCCCTTTCTCCTCTGACGGGTTCCGCAGCGCCTCCGGGCCCTGCGAACCCGTCTGGGGGCCCTAGTGGGTCGGGGACTTCGACCCCGACGCCGTCGGGTGCTTCGGCCCCGACGCCGGCGACGCCTTCGGGCCCGGCGCCGCAGGGCCCCACGATCCCGACACCGCCGGTGCCCTCGGGCCCGGCGCCGCAGGGTACATCGGCCCCGGCGCCGTCGGCGCCTTTGGGCCCGGCGCCGCAGGGCACCGCTGGACCCTCCTCGGGCGATGGATCGTCACTGGTGGACCTTACAACCCCCAGCCCGGGCCCCCCCCCCCCCCCAGGGCGCCGGTCCGTGTGGTGTCCCCTCCGGCGCCGTCCTCGGGCGGCGCCGTCCCCGATGCCTCCTTTCATTCGGTTCCGACGTCGGGACGACGCCTATCGGCGCCGCAGGGCCCCACGATCCCGACACCGTCGGCGCCTTCGGGCCCGGCGCCGCAGGGCACCGCTGGACCCTCCTCGGGCGGTGGATCGTCACTGGTGGACCTTACAACCCCCCCCCCCGCCCCCCCTCCCCCCCCCCCTGGTGTCGGTCCGTGTGGTGTCCCCTCCGGCGCCGTCCTCGGGCGGCGCCGTCCCCGATGCCTCCTGTCATTCGGTTCCGACGTCGGGACGACGCCTATCGGCGCCGATCTCGACGCCATTTGGGGATTTTAGCTTCTACGAACCGACCTCATACAATTACGACCCTGAATCTCAGGAGATGAGGGATGAGGAGGATTGGGAGGGGTCTGAGGACCCTCTGGCCAGGGAGTGCCAGTCTAACATGGACTGGGCAGGAGACCTTGGGGAGGCCAGTGGCCTGGACACCTCTCCAGACACTGGATTTGTCTCTCCTCCTACCGTGGCTTCGGAGGAGGGAGCTACCTATGGTGTGGTGTTGATGAGGGCTGCCAAGGCCTTGGGCCTTGAGCTCCCCGTCGCGGCTGTGAGGACTAACCTCCTCACTGAAGTCCTTAAGCCGCAGTCATGCTCCATGGAGCCTCTGCTGCCGTTTAATGAGGCCTTGACGGACGTTCTTTTGGGCACTTAGTCCAGGCCCGCTACGGGTTCGCCTGTAGATAGGAACGTGGCCAGACTCCACCGCCCGGCTCCGGGCAACCCATGTTTCCTGTCCTCCGACCCCACCCCCGAGAGTCTGGTCATCCAGGCCTCTAATTCCCAGACCGCATTCCCGCCGGCCCCACCGGACAGGGAATCCAAGAGGTACGAGAACTATGGCAAGAAGATCTTCTCGTCCCTTAGTTTGGGACTGCGGTCTTCCAACACCGCATGCCTCTTGGGCCGCTACACCCACTCTCTGTGGGAGACGGTGGCGGACGTGCTGCCAGAGTGCCCGTTGGAGGTACGGGCCAAACTCGGCCAAGCCCTTGTGGAGGGCCGGGACGCAGCCAAGTATTCAATCAGGTTTGGGCTGGATACTACTGACTCGCTGGGCAGAGCGATGGCTACGACGGTGGCGGTATGACGCCACGCCTGGCTGAGATCCGCCATTTTTTCGGCAGACGTCCAAAACACCCTTATGGACATGCCGTTCGATGGCCGTCCCCTCTTTGGCGACAAGGCAGACCACGCGCTTGAGCGCTTTAAGGACTCCAGGGCTACGGCCAAGTCCTTGGGCCTCTCGGCCCGCGCCAGCAAACGGGTGCCTTTCGCTCCTTTCATGGCCAAGGAAGGGGCGTCCCCACACGCGCCGCCAGCCACTCGCCGCAAACTGTCGTCCAGCGCGGCGGCAGCCGTGGAAACCGCCGTGGAGGCGGTCGGGGAAACAGGCGGAGTCAGTCCACACCTGCCCCCGCGTCATCCACCTCTAAACCCTCCTAGTCCGTGCTTTTCGGCCCATGTGACGCCAGTGGGAGGCAGGGTTCGCCATCACCACTCTCACTGGCGCACTGTCACTTAGGACAGGTGGGTGCTGCAGATCCTCCGAAGGGGCTACTCCCTCCCCTTCGAGACGACCCCTCAAGCCATGCCACCGCGTATCGGGGGATCACTTGCGGCTCCTGCAGGAGGAAGTGTCGGCCCTCTTGGCCAAGGGGGCCTACTTCTGGCCTCCTGGGCCAGAAGTAGGACGTGGTTGCTACTCCCACTACTTCCTGGTACCCAAGAAGGGCAAAGGGGGCCTACGCCCTATCTTGGATCTGAGGAACGTCAACGGCTTCCTCCGGAAGGAGAAGTTCAAAATGCTGACACTGGCTCAGGTCTTGGCTGCCTTAGACCCAGGAGACTGGATGGTAGCGTTGGACTTGCAGGACGCGTATTTCCACATCCCCGTCCTGCCGGCCCACCGGCGTTACCTGCGGTTCACGGTAGGCCACGAGCACTTTCAGTTTACCGTGCTCCCCTTTGGCCTTACCAGCGCCCCACGGGTTTTCACGAAGGTGATGGCGGTGGTCGCAGCTCATCTGCGCAGGTTAGGGGTGTCAGTCTTCCCCTACCTAGACGACTGGTTGTTGAAGGCGGGCTCGCCCCAAGCAGTCGTCAGCCACCTCCAGACTACGGCGGATCTCCTGCACCAGGTGGGATTTTCCATCAATGTGCCGAAGTCACACCTGTGCCCCTCTCAGAAGCTCCTTTTCATCGGAGCGGTTCTCGACTCGGCGCAGTTTCGGGTTTACCCGCCCGAACAGCGGGTTCGGGATATACAGGCTCTGATTCCGATCTTCGGGCCGTTATCCCGAGTTTCGGTCAGGTTGACGCTGCGGCTTCTGGGGCTGATGGCCTCCTGCATCCTTCTGGTGCATCACGCACGGTGGCGGATGCAGGCTCTGCAGTGGGACCTGAAGTTTCAGTGGGCCCAGCATCAGGGCAACCTGTCCGACCATGTCCTGATCTCGGAGGGCACTGCGAGACAGCTGCAGTGGTGGCTCACGGACCGCGATTGGGTCAACGGCAGATCCCTCTCCCTTCCCCAACCGGAGCACGTAGTTGTGACGGACGCGTCCCTCCAGGGCTGGGGAGGCCACTTGGGAGAGGCGGAGATCAGAGGACTCTGGTCTCCGGCGGAGTCCCGGCTCCATATCAATCTGTTGGAGCTGCGGGCGATTCATCTGGCACTGAAAGCATTCCTCCCGTCTGTCTGAGGGAGTGCAGTGCAAGTGTTCACGGACAACACCGCCATGTGGTACTGCAACAAATAGGGCGGAGTGGGGTCGTGGACCCTTTGCCAGGAGGCTCTGCGTCTCTGGCAATGGCTGGAACATCAGGCGTGACTCTAGTGGTTCAACACCTGGCAGGTTCTCTGAATGCCAGGGCGGACGAACTCAGTTGTCGGTGCTCGATGGATCACGAATGGCGTCTGAACTCGGATGTGGCGCAAGGCCTCTTTCTGCGATGGGGAGAGCCTTGGTTAGATCTATTCGCCACCGAAGAGAACGCGCAATGTCATCAGTTCTGCGCGTTGGAATTTCCAAAGCGGCACTTGCTCGGAGACGCTTTTTGTCGCGAGTGGAGCTGCGGTCGGTTGTACGCCTTTCCGCCTATACCACTTCGGCCCAGAGTGCTGAAGAAGATCAAGCACGACCGGGCACAAGTCATCCTTGTAGCTCCGGACTGGGCACGAAGGTACTGGTATCCCGAGCTACTCAGTATGTCAGTCGATCCCCCGGTTCGTCTGCCTCTTCAGGAGGACCTTCTGTCGCAGCAGCAGGGGACGGTCCTCCACCCGAACCTGTCCAGTCTCCACCTCCATGCTTGGAGATTGAGCGGCGACAGTTGAGGCCATTTGACTTGCCTCCTGAAGTTTGCAACATCATTCTGGCAGCCAGGCGTCCCTCCACAAAGTCGGTATACGCCTGCAGGTGGAACAGATTTGTGGCATGGTGCACAGCAAAGGCTGTGGATCCCCTCAATGCCCCTCTCTCTGAGGTTCTCCTCTTTCTTCTCTCTCTTGCCCAGCAGGGCTCTGCTCTGGGCACTGTCAAGGGCTATCTTTCAGCTCTTTGAGCCTTTCTGAGGCTGCCTGACCAACCTTCTTTGTTCAAGTCCCCTATCGTTAATCGATTCCTGAAGGGCATCACTCATACCTTTCCTCCAGTTCACTTCGTGATGCCTCGGTGGGACTTGAACCTGGTTCTAACGTTTCTGATGTGCGCTCCCTTTGAGCCACTTCACAACTGTCCTCTTCGCCTTCTTTCTTTGAAGACTGCCTTCCTGGTAGCCATCACCTCTGCCAGGAGAGTGAGTGAGCTCCAGGCTCTGTCTTGTAAGCCTCCTTTCCTTTCAGTCTATCTGTACAAGGTTGTATTACGGACAAGGCCCTCCTTCCTTCCCAAGGTAGTCACGGCCTTCCACATTGGGCAATCCATCACGTTGCCCACCTTCTTTCCGCCTCCGCACCCCTCGAGAGAGGAGGAGAGGCTCCACCGTCTGGACCCAAAACGTGCGCTCCCATTTTATCTGAACCCCACACAACAGTTATTATTATTATTATTATTATTATTATTATTATTATTATTATTCTGAGTTTTGTATAGCGCCTGGTTACCAATAGGCATCCCAGCGCTTCCAGAACATAACACTACTGAAAGAATGAAGGGATTAAACGGAGAACAAAAAAGTTTTTAAAAGTTTACGGAACCGAAGCAGACTAGCTTCCGATCGCAGCTGTAGGGGCAGTGAGTTCCACAAGGAGGCCACATTTATTGAGAACCTTCTGCCACCCGTTCTAGCCTTTTTCACCCTGCCAACCTGGAGGAGATGTTGATGGTCAGAGCGAAGAGAACGAGAGGCCTTGTAAGGCTGGACCATCTCCTCAAGAATAGGAGGGCCTACCCCGTGCAGAACTTTGTGGGCAATACAAAGAGACTTGAATTTCACCCTGTCCCTCACAGGGAGCCAATGCAATGCCCTCAATGCCGGGCGAGCAGATTGACGCCTTGGGAGACCCGTCAGAAGCCTGGCAGCCGCGTTCTGCACTTGCTGCAGTTTATTCAGGGTAGATTCGGGCGCGCCCAGGAATAGCGCATTGCTGAAATCCAGCCGCGAGATGATAAGTCCCTGGATGAGAAGCCTTCGAGTAGCCACTGGGAGCAGAGGCAGAGTCTTCTGGGCTGAGCGGAGCAGGCCAAAGCACACGCCAGCGGTCTTTTTGGCATGAGTTTTAAACGATAGGTCCTGCTCCAGCCACACCCCCAGGCTCTTGATCTCCTGCTTGGGGGGGGGTACCGGTCCCAGACAGTCTGGCCAGCTGCTGGGGGACAGAGATGGAGAAGAGTTCCCCAGCAGCATCAACTCCGTCTTGGAGCCATTTAGCTTTAGGGCTGAGCTGCACATCCACGTGTAGATCTTCTCAAGACACGCGTGCAGCCTGTCGGGATGGTGCGCCGACTGGGAGAGGCCTACCACCAGCTGAGTATCATCAGCATAACTGATGATTTTAATACCCAGCGGCAGTACCACACTCTCCAGGGGGGCCATGTAAACGTTGAATAAGGTAGGGCTCAATGAAGAGCCCTGTGGCACACCACACTGGAGAGGGGTTGAAGATGATTTTTCAAGGCCTTCCCACACCTCAAATGTACGACCTTCCAAGAAGGAATCGAACCATTTGAGGGCCAGACCCGTGACCCCCACCCCCGACAGCCGTTGGAGAAGCACCTGATGGTCCACGGTGTCAAAAGCAGCACTGAGGTCCAGGAGGATCACTGCCACTGATCCCCCCCGAATCCAACATGCTCCTTGCATTCTCCACGACCGCCAGCAGGGCGGTGTCAGTCCCCTGACCGGGACGAAACCCCGTTTGGGAGTCGCCCAGGAGGGAATTGGCTTCCAAGAAGTCCGAGAGGCGGCTATTCACCAGCTTCTCAGCCACCTTACTGATACCCGGCAGCAAGGAGATAGGCCGAAAGTTGGCGAGGTCGGCGGGATCGAGATTAGGCTTTTTCAAAAGGGCCTTAACCACCGCCCCTTTCCAACTGGGGGGGACTACCCCTTGGGCGAGGGACAGGTTTATCAGGTCCGTCACAGGGCCGCCAATTGTAGAAGACACCTGTTTGAGATATTTGATCGGTGCTGGGTCTTTCGGGGAGCCACTCTTCATAGCCCTCAGAACCGCCAGGACTTCCTCCATCGTGACCGGACCTAGGGAGGCCAGCTCCACCGATTGCATCTTAAGTTGAGAGCTGGAATTATCATCCGAAGAAGGGACCTCACCTAGCCAGGGAAGGGAAGCCAATATGTTGTCAATTTTGCTTTTGAAAAAAGAGGCCAGTTCTGCGCATTTTTTGCGAGGGTCCTCGTGGAGAACCTGAGGTTCGGGGGCATGCAGTAGCTCCTTAATGACCCTGAAAGACTCTTTAGAAGAGTTGGCCGCAGAGCCTATGCGCTCTTCAAAGAATCCTGATTTTGCCACTCGAATAGCGGATTTATACCTGCTCAGAGCCGCACGATATTCTTTACGACTCGCCTCACTCCAATCTCTCCTCCAGGACCGCTCTAGCCTCTTGCATCCCTTCCTCAGGGTTCTCAATTCCAACGAATACCAAGGTGCGGAGCCCACTCTCTTCCCTCTCGTAAGTTGTTTCTTTTTGGGTAGGAGAGTGTCCAGAGAATCTACGAGCCAGGTATGTAGATTTGCATCAGCGACTATCGGGTCAACTCCCTGAGGAGGCTGCGTAGCCTCCAGGTGTGCCGCCCAAGTGTCGACTGGGAGCCTCGACCAGGCTCTCTCCAGGGTGTGAACCCTTGGGACCACCGCAGCAGGACTGTCAAATTGCCATGTCGCGGACACCAAAAAATGGTCTGTCCAAGGCAGGGCAAGAGCCGAAGATGGAATAAGGTGGTCCAAGTTAGAGAGTATAGGATCGAGCAGGTGGCCCTTCTCATGGGTCACGCCCGAGTTGACCAAGTTAATTCCAAACGAATTAAGATCGAGCAGGTCGACTCCCGCGACATTGGTAGGGTCATCAAGATGGATATTAAAATCCCCGAGAACAACAAAGTTGGCAGTTGAAGAGGCAAGAAGAGCAGTAATTTCTAAGAGAGAGTTAGGGAAGCTACCCAGGGGTCCAGGAGGGCGGTAAATCAACAAGCCTACCAAAGATACTGTAGGTGATAACCGAAGGGAGAACTGTAAGCTCTCACAATCAGTCACCCCTCCATTCTGGATCTTACAAGCGAGCGTGTCTCTGTAAAGAACAGCAATTCCTCCTCCCCTCCCTTTTGGTCTGTCAAGGTGAAGTATATGAAAGCCCGGAGGGAGTGCTCTGACCATGTCAGGGCCAGAGCTGGGGGAGAGCCAGGTCTCAGTAAGAAACAGCACATCGAGCTCATGGTCCAGGATAAGTGAGTTAATTTCAATGGCATGGCTCGGCAAGGACCGGCAATTTAGTAAGGCCATGGAAAGAACGGATTTCACCGCCACTGAATTATGGCCGGAAGGACAGGCTCTACACGGTAAAAATGGAATGGTTCCCGCCTGTGCAAAGCTACAGATAGTAGGGTGGGGCGGACGTAAGGCGATGAGGGCGTCCCTCCCATATTGGAACCTGGTAATAGAAGGCGCCAAAGAGTCGGGCATGGTGACAGGCCCTGGGCCCGGACGGGCACAGACGGGCTGAACTCAGGCGTAACTCCGGCGTCACTACGGCGTCCCCGCTGCGCGTGACCGCTGCGCGTCAGCATGGCTGTTTAAGTAGTCAGCGAGCAAAATAAACAAAGGACTACTAGCACACTGCTCCCACTCACCAAAGATGGCCGCCTCGAGACAGGGCGAAGGACCCGCAAAGCGCGGTGAGTTTACCTATTAGAGTGCAAGTAAAGGATGGCAGAGGTGTGGGTATGAGGGCCAGGCTTTTAAGAACAAGGGTGGATGATCAACTCTTTGTTGGGAACGCAGGCGCTAAGAAAGGGAAAGCGGTGCACAAGCGGGCCATCTCCCAGTGGATTATCTTGTGCATCCAGGCGTGTTACTCCTTGGCTAAGAAGGAACCCCCTGTTGGGCTAAGGGCTCATTCCACTCGAGCCACGGCCACTACAACTGCCTTGGGCCGAGGTGTGCCCTTGCAGGACATTTGCCAGGCAGCTACGTGGGCCTCGCTGCACACGTTTGCAAGACACTATTGCCTGGCCAGTCAAGTCCGGAGGGACGGCTACTTTGGCCGTTCCGTCCTCCAGGACTTTCTGGTGTGATTATTGGTTCGCAGACCCACCACCACGGGGATGGTATTGCTGGGGTATCTATTCTAAGGTAAGGAATCTATCACTAACGTGTCTCTTTCAGATGCACAAGTTACTACTTGTGTAGCGATATATCTGTAAGAGACATTAGTTAGTGATAGATTCCTTACCGACCCACCCATCCTCCCCGTTCTGCGAACCGATATCTAGGGTTAAGGTCATCCCCTTTCAGGGCCCTAGTTTCTTGGCACCAGTGTTGGTTTTTGTCATGGCTCTGCGCTTCTGGCGCGGAAAAGCAGTGGCTAAGAACTGACGTCAGCACGCGGAGGCGGCGTCTAATACTCCGACGTCATCACGACGCCGACGACGGACGCGGAGCAGCAGACGACGCCTACCGACGCTCAAGGGTACTGCTACGCAAAAGTTTCCGGATCCAGTCTGACGCCTGGGGATATTATAAGGTAAGGAATCTATCACTAACTAATGTCTCTTACAGATATATCGTTACACAAGTAGTAACTTGTGCAACAGAGAGAAAAACCCAGTTGCCTAACTGGTTGCCCCAGGACGTGTAGCTGTGAGCTAGTCACACCTTGGGGATGGCTAGTTGTGAGAAAGTGCCCTCTTTCTCCATGGTTTCCCCCACTTTTTGCTGAATTGCGTATGTGCTTTGACTGAGTGTCTGCCAATCGGGTACCCAGTGCCTATGTTCTTTCCATAAAACTGCATTGAAAACAAAACCCAATCTGCATCTCTGGCCACAGGTCAGCCCCTGGGAAGTGGGACCACAGGTACACATGGAACTGTGACCAGGAAGGACCTCTAAGGGCTGCAGCACTTATTGTGACACCCTTAGAGGCCCTGTACCTTTACACTCACAAACTGCCTTGGCAGGCTGTGTGTAGAACTAAGTGAAGTGTCGACATGGCACACATCCCTGTCTGCCATGCCTACAACCCCCTGCCCTGGCATAGATCAGTCACCCCTCTAGCTGGATGCCCTATACCAGTGGTGAGGGTACAGGTGCATGAGCCCTGTACCCCTACAGTGTCTAATCCATTCTTAGGCATTGTAAGTGCAGTCCTGCCATTAAGAGTATATGGCGCTGGGAGTTTGTCATTACAAACTCCACAGCACCATAACGGCTATACTGAAAACTGAAAAGTTTGGTATCTAACTTCTCAGCACATTAAACCTACACTGATGGCAGGGTGGGATTTAATGAAAAATGCTGGCAGAGGGCATCTTAGTGATGCCCCCTGAGAAACGACCTACCACTAGTGTCCAGGCTGAGTGGCTGCTTTCAGCTGCCATCAGCCTTTTTTCTGGACCCCTGGGTCGAGAGCCTGCTGCTCATGTACCTGAAACAATGCAAATCCTGGAATGAGGTGCAAAGCCCCCTCCCCCAGGATTGGCAGAGTCCGCGAAGGGGAAGCTTCAAAGGCTTGCGAACTTTGTGAGCTTCCCCAGGCCACTTGCTGCTTTCAGAAACTGGTCCCCACTGGTTCTGACCCCCACTTTGGGCAGGCGAACCGGCGGGAAAAACAAGTGAGGAAGAGAGGTGTGCCCACCTCTGCCAACTCCACCCCTCAGGTAAAGGAGGCGAGGCGAAGCACAGCTCTCAGTCCCTGCCATCTTGCAGATGGGGTGGGGGGGGGAGCCTAGCCAACCAGGGAAAGGCTTATTCCCCCCTCCCTCTGGAAGGTGGCATAACGGGGGTGTACCCATCCCAGGGAAGGGACCCATTGGTCCCAACCTTTTTACCTCCCTGTGACGCCTCTAAATCTAGTATTTAGGGGCACCTCTGAACCTTGCTTCCTCAGACTAGAAACTACAAGAGGAAAAGAAGAAGGACCTAACAGCAGTGCCGAAGTTAACAAGAAGAGAACGCACACTGACTTGGCCCCAGTCCTACCGGCCTGTCCCCACCTCGAACCTGCTCCAACAAAATCCTGTTGTGTCCTGCAGCCGGCAACCTCAAGGAACCCGGAGGTCCTGCCTGCAATTCCAAAGACTCTGTCTCCCGTGAACACCGGATTTGTTGAAACAGACTCCAGCTCTGTAAGGATCCGCGAGTTTGCACCACTCTGCACCCAACGCCCACGGGCCGAGTTCAAGTGACCCAATACCAAGAGGAGGTCACCCCGGCAATCCTGACCCGAGATCCGGCGACCCCGGACCTGCTTTAAGCCTCCAGCCGATGCCTGCAGTCTCAAACCGGAATGTCGTCTCCTCCAACCGCGACCAGGAGCTGGTAAGCAGATCCGACCCTAAAAGGCACTCCTGACACTCCATGGCCTTGGGTGGCCCAACCAATGGTGCCTTACCAACCCCCAAGATCCCAACTTACCTCTCCAAGTGGTGGTTGCATCCAGAAGACCTTCGTCCCTGAGTCTGCTGTGCTTTTGCAAACCAGAGACTCTCCATTGAAAGCAAAAAGTCTTCCGACGCAAAACAGCACTCTTTACCCGGCCGCCCCAGTGCTGCTGAGGTTGCATCTTTTTTGCTGGCCTAAACCCCCATTTGCCCTGAGCTTAAGTCCAGGAGCTTTGCTCCCACAACCCGGTGGCCTGCTTGTCAACAGCCACCAACCGGAGGTCCCCTATGCCCTTTAGATAACATTGGACCTCAGCACTCTGCATCCGGCCGTCCTTGTACCGCTGAGGGTGTAACAAAGGGGCATCCTTGACCCTGGGGGACCCCCTGAGTCTAACCCCAGAATGCCAACTCCTACACAAAAAAAAACTTACATTTGAATCAATAACACTGTTTTTCTCCATAGGATAACATTGACTGTTTTTCTATGAAAAGTTGCTGTGTAGTTGGAAAATCTAAGGAATCCTTTAAAACTGTAACTAAATAACCAAAACGCTTTTAATTACCTGTTAACGGGAAATGTCCCAGTGCAGTATCCAGGTATACCTCACTGTGTAAGAAAAGTAATCTGAAAAGTAACTTACATGATATTCTATTAAAACTCATATACAAAGAATATGTTTTGTATTATGAAAAATATTGCATTATCAGTAACACTACTGTAATCAAATCAAAGTACAATTACAACTGCAATTCAAACTGTTTACAAACTGCATTACTGCTGTGAAGTATGTATTGCTTACCTGTGCCAGGATTGCTTGATTCTAGAAAATAAAATAACTAAAAGAATATTTTTATACAAAAACAATTGGTCTAAAGTTCAGTTGAGTGTGTACAACAAATGGTTAACACTGTCCTGATAGAGCCTTACTGCTAGACCACACTACCTTAAATAGAGATGAGGTGCTATCTACTTTACCTCTGCCTACCTTTTGGGTTCCACTGGACTCTGTGCACACTATACCTCACTTTGGTATAGTGTATACAGAGCCAGCTTCCTACACGAGTGATGTTTGAGCACCAAGAGAGGGTCCTCTTCATCTTGGGAGTGGGCAGAATGGTGCATTTTGGGTAGTCAGATGCCACAGGAAGTGGTCACCGGGTGGGAATGAACCTGGTAGCCCATTGACTACCCACCACATCCTGTCCTGAGTGCACTTTCCGACCATAAAGGGGGGCACCCCTGGCACCCAGTCCTCTTATCTTGATTGGCTTAAAAGAAGGACCTAAGGAGGACATCCTGGCTGCACCGATGAGGACTGCACCTGCTGCCTAACAAAGAGAGGGATTGTGCCTTCTATGTCCTGCTCAATGAGAAGCTGTCTCTAGAGCCCAGTCAAGCCAAGAGAACTCCAAGTGCCAGCTGAAGAAGCCTGCTGGGACAAGTTGGTAGTTCAAAGTCTTCAAGTTGCTAACACCCGCGAACACTGAGGACCAAGACCACAACGCCACAGAGTTGCTCCTAAGCGCAATGAGCGCAGGAGTGCTGTCTGAGTTGCTGCGACCATCTGAAAGAGACAGTTAGTTATAGATTCCTTACCTTAGAATTCCCCCCAGATGTCAGAGTGGTTCTGCAGATTTTTTTCCATAGCAGTACCCCTGTGCATCGGTAGGTGGCGTCGGTCCACTCCGCGTTCGTCTTCGGCGTGGGGATCGTCGGTATTACGTTGCAGTGTCTAATTAGACAATGCCCATGCACGCTGAAGTCAGTTTTTTCTTTTTCCGCGCCAGCCAGCGCAAATCCGGAGAGAGCGGTACCCTTAGTCATATTTTGATTAGCTCTTTTTAGGTCGAGCAGACCTTACTCTCAATGCGTGAGCATTGAGAGTGTCTGCTTCAGACCTTTTGCCGCCCGTATGGGGAATGAGTTGGGAATGAGGACACCAATCTGTTACGAGCGTTTTTCCTCGCGGGAGCGCGCGTCTGATACCTGCGCATGCGCGGTGCAAGCCCTGGCTCTCACACAGACACAGGCAGCCCCCACCCCTCTGCATGCACGCACGCACACACACAGGCGCAAGCCCTCGCTCACACACAGAGACAGGCAGCCCCCACCCCTCTGCATGCACGCACACACACACACAGGCGCGCGCATGCACACGCAGGCACACTATCCCCTGCCTCGCATTCTCTCAATCACACACAGTCACGCATGCGCACACACATGCACACACACACACACGCACACACGCATACACACAGGCCTTCACATTAGCCCTGGTCCCCCCCTCCCCTCCCCTCCCACTCACCGGGCTCTTTCGGCGTGTTCCGTGTCTCCTCTGCAGCGCTGGTCGGAGTCGGCCGGCTTCACTGCTTCCTCGGCGGCGGCGGGCGGAACTTCCTGCTGGATTGCAGGCCCCGCCCCCGTCTCGGCCAAAAGTGCCTGACTTCCGGTTTACACGGAGCAGGGCTGATTTAAAATCTGCCCTGAGAAGGATGCGCGAAGAGGAGCAAAGAGAAGGGAATTAGGACTTGAGCTGATGTGTGATTGTCTAATTCAAAGCTCGTAGGAGTCTATAGTCACTGGAGCAGATTCCTGCACTTCCTCTTCAGTCCCTCTGATTTGAACTCGTGGTACACTTAATTGCCGCAGTCTGCTTCTTTTTTGTGATATCGTCGTGCTGATGCCGCTCGTACTTAGCTGGCCGCGGTGCAGTGCACAGTGACTACAATAAAAATATTGACTCAGACTGACAGACATAACTACCATTGTTGAGTTAACCACGATTATAACACCACTTAATAATTTTAGCAGCCCGGGCGTCTACCTGGTAGAAGGCTGCTTACAGTGTCTCGAGCCTTCATCGGGCTCTTGCCACGGTTTTGGTGCTGGGCTCAGCTGGCTGCATTAGCAGCTGAGACCCCACGATTGTCTCAACTCTCTGTCACGTGGCTGATGCCTGCAGAACTAACTTCTGTGCCCGGTCCCTGTGCAGGTCATTTACATCCATCGCACAAACTGCCTGAACCCGTGCCTTGCTCGTCAACACTGTTATCTTTAAATAGACAGTCAGTGCCTCGTGTGTATCCAGGGGGACTGCGCTTTGCCTTTTCACATCTTCTGCCAAGTTGCGCCTCTCACTGTACTCATGCAGTGGTTGACTTCCGAGGCAAACACAACAGTGGGCGCCTGCTTAAAGTTTTGTTTTTCCACGCGCCCAACACTCCTGCTAGTGCTAGCGTCAAGTGTTGCCTGGCCTCCGTCGGAGTTAGGGGATCGAGTGTGTCATTCTGGGACCGTTCGATGCACCATGATTCTTTACTACTGGTTCCGGTACACAATCTACAGTGTAGGGCTGCAAGTCCTTCATATAACATGTAGACAAAACATGCAGCAAAGAATTACGATTCATTTTATGACACCATGCTACTTATGATGTCTCCTAAAACCCCAGCACACACACCCTGTTTCCGTATGGTACAACACCACTATAAACTAACCTGTGTCTGGTACTTGTAGTGCTTTTGCTTCAGCTACGGTTGTTTCCTTTCCACCAACAAAATACTGGCCAGTTGTTGTTTTAAAAGTCTGAAAGTCCCGTGTATCATATGAAATATGATTTTAAACAAAATCATATACATTTATTTATAACATCACTTTTTTGCCTTTGTTGCCTACAATTATTAACCAGGTCTCGTTAAAGTAGCCCAAGCACACATTTAAAAGTGCTTTATATTTATTGTTTGAAGTATGTACAGATAATGTATACAAATACTGCTTTCATGATTTTGCTTATTGTTGTGCCAGCCTGTAGAGCAAAATAAATACCAGTGGTGCTGGTAGAACACTGGCCAGGTCCCAACACAAGCCTCAGCAGTCCCTCCTCCCGGAGTATTTCACCCTCAACTGGCACCGGGCCTGCAGGCACTGAACCCGTCCCTTGCCCTCCCAGGTGTGTTGTGAGAGCAGGGTTGGGGCTGCAGGGCCTCGTGTCCCTCCGAGAGAAGTGAAGCAGCCTGTCAAGGTAATGACATGACCCAGCTGCTGTGAGAATGAGTGACAGTATATCTCCTTGTTGCACTCGCTATGCTGTAAGATTTGTTTTTTAGGCTAGCGTGCGGTTATGAAGGATCCAATCAATGAGACAATCTCAGCAGCTGCAGTGCCTGCCTTCCCTCTGTCACTGAGAATTGCAGTCCCTCAGTCCGTCTTCAGTCATTGTCCTTCCATTTCTGGTGCTTTGCAGGAGTTTTAAGAATTTCTTAGTTTTTTGTTGCTCAAATGGGTGTAATTTGCGATATTTGTATTTTTCCCTCGTCTTCATTGCTTGGTTTTGCTTGTGAGAAAGTGTCACTCATAGTCCTTGAAATGTCACTCATAATTACACTGAAATTATGAAAATGTCACACATAGCAATCTGAAACCTTGGCAGCTATGCAGACTGTGTATTTATTAATCCTGGCCTCCCGTGAGGACTCAAACCCCTTCAGTGCATTGGACCCTCCAGACCATCAAACATAGAATGTCAACAGCTCCGTGCGTCAGCCCTGGGACCCGGAGATAAACAAATTCACATTCGAGACCCTGGCTCACCTGAGAGGGTTCTGGAAGGGTGAGGGGCTTCTTGTTCCCCAGATAGCAGCGGTAGGCCAGCTCAGCGAAGGAAGATGTGCCCCTCTGCACGCGCTGACTCCGAGAGCAGTCTCGAGCGCAGCTGCGGGTGCTTCCTACCGTGTCCTAATGCCCCAATTATCAGCTTATTGTTTTACAGTAGCTGAGAAAAACCTTTTAATATTGCCAAAGGACACGGTGCAGCAGAGAGTGCGCAACAGAGGTTTATACATTTCATTCGAAAACAGTGCTGGGCCGACAGGATAAGCGCCAGGGTGGACAAACTCTTGGTTTATTAAGGATTTTTTGACTTTTGTTGTCCTCTTTTTCGAGTCATTCAACTACTGGTGCATGTAGAGATGTCCCATTGTCGGACCGGCTTCCAACCTTGTGACTCCTTTTACAAGTTGTCAGGCACGGACCCGCACCTCTTGTGCCCCTGATGCCTAGAGCACAACCATGACCCAAAGTGTGCTTCGACTGTCAGGCCTTGAAACCGAAGTCTTTGAGGGAGCAGTCTCAAAAGCAGAATGACAGACTGCTCCGCGCCGCACGAGGTCCCAGTCGAGAATGAGGTTGCAGGACCGGTCGGGGAGTCACCAGCATCATTCTTCCTTGAAGTGTTCATCATTCGGTAAGTCGAATCACAGGAAGAAGGCGAGAAGCACTGTCGCTCTTTGCCTTCTCCCCATCCGTCAGCCGCCATGACGCGGAAGGTAGTCGTCCTTCGGCTCTGCCTACGGAGCCTGCTGAGATCAATCATTCAGAGTACTTGTAAAGTGCGCTACTTACCCGTGAGGGTCCCAAGGCGCTGAGGGGAGAGGGGAGTGCTGCTACTGCTCGAAGAGCAAGGGCTTGAGGAATCTTCTGAAGGCGAGTAGGTCTTGGGTCTGCCGTATGTGGGTAGGGAGGGTGTTCGAGGTCTTGGCGGCGAGATAGGAGAAGGATCTACTGCCGGAGGTCGTTCGTTGGATGCGGGGGACAGCGACGAGGGCGAGGCTGGCGGGTGGGTGTGTGGAAGCTGAGTAAGGTAGGCTGGTCCGGTGTTGTGGAGTGCTTTGTGTGTGTGGGTGAGGAGCTTGAAGGTGATCCTCTTGTCGACGGGGAGCCAGTGTAGGTCTCTCAGGTGGGGGGTGATGTGGCTGCGGCGGCGGACGTTGACGATCAGTCGGACGATGCGTTTTGGATGCGTTGTAGTCGTAGGTGTTTGGCTGGGATTCCTGCGTAGAGTGTGTTGCCGTAGTCCAGTCTGCTGCTGACGAGGGCCTGTGTCACCATTTTAATTGTTTCAGTCCGGATCCACTTGTAGATCCTGCGTAGCATGCGGAGGGTGTTGTAGCAGGAGGAGGAGACGGCGTTGACCTGCTTAGACATGGAGATGGAGGAGTCGAGGATGAATCCTAGATTGCGTGGATGGTCGGTGGGTGTTTGTGCTGTTGCCAGTGTGGTCGGCCACCAGGAGTCGTCCCAGGCTGAGGGGGTGGGTCCGAGGATGAGGACCTCAGTCTTGTCCGAGTTCAGCTTAAGACGGCTGCTCCTCATCCAGTCGGCGACGGCCTTCATTCCCTCGTGGAGGTTGGTTTTGGCGGTGTGTGGGTCCTTGGTGAAGGAGAGGATGAGCTGGGTGTTGTCAGCGTAGGAGCTGATGTTGAGGTTGTGATGACGGGCCACTTGTGCGAGGGAGGTCATGTAGACATTGAATAGCGTTGGGATGAGCCCTGCGGGATGCCGCAGATGATGTTGGTAGCTTTGGATCGGAAGGGTGGGAGGCAGACGCTCTGGGTTCTGCCGGAGAGGAAGGACATGGTCCAGTCAAGAGCCTTCTCTTGGATTCCAGCTTCTAGGAGGCGTGTCTTTAGAGTGGGATGGCAGACCGTGTCGAAGGCAGCTGACAAGTCCAATGAGGGCTGATGTTTCGCCATTGTCTAGTTGGCGCCTGATGTAGTCTGTGGCGGCGATGAGGGCTGTCTAGGTGCTGCGGTTTCGTCTGAATCCGGACTTGGACGTGTCCAAGATGTTGTTGTCTTTCAGGTGGTGGGCCAGTTGCATGTTGACGATTTACTCAATGACCTTTGCCGGGACGGGAGCAGGGAGATTAGCCGGAAGTTCTTGAGGTCCTTGGAGTCAGCTTTGGGCTTCTTGAGGAGGGTGTTGATTTCGGCGTACTTCCAGCTTTCCGGGAATGTCGCGGTTTCTAAGGAGATGTTGATGACTTTCTGTAGTTGGGGTGCGATGGCTGCGTCTGCTTTGTTGAATACGTGGTGTGGGCACGGGTCAGACGGAAATCCTGATTGGATGGAGTTCATGACCTTGCGTGTCTCGTCATTGCTGTTGGACCAGGAGGTCAGGCGGTTGGCGCTGGTGGTGTTCACAGGGGAGGTGGAGTCTGGCGTAGTCGGGCGGTCGTGGTGTTGAAGCTGTCGTGGATGTAAGCGATCTTGCGGTGGAGGAAGATGGCTAGTGAGTCGCACAGTTCTCGTGAGGGCAGGATGTCGTTGGCGCTGATGTTGGAGATTTCCTTTATGATGCTGAAGAGCTCTTTGCTGTCGTGTGCGTTGTTATCCAAGCTGATGAGGTGGTGGTGTCTGCGGGTGGGGTCCTTGTGGGCTGCGTGGTTGTCCGATGTGCGCTCGTGGAGCCATGTCTTCTCCAGTTTCCGGCATGCGCGTTTAGAGGTCTGGAGCTCGTCGGTGAACCAGGTGGATCTCTTTTTGGCGTGGCTGTTGGAGGGTTTCTTGAGCGGGGCGAGGGTGTTGGCGCAGTCGTCGATCCATCTCTGAGGTTTCGGGCTGCGGCGTCTGGGTTGGTGGGGTCGGTGGGTGGGTTCTTGGAGAGGGAGGTGATTAGCTGGTCTTCGGTGACTTTGCTCCAGCAGCGGCGAGGCAGCAGTTGGGTGCGGTGGTGCGTGGTTGGTTTCTTGCAGGTGAAATGGATGCAGTGGTGGTCGGTCCAGTGGAGTTCGGTGGTGTGGTCGAAGGCGACATGGGAGCCTGTGAAGAAGACTGGATCCAGCGTGTGGCCGGCGGCGTGGGTGGGTGCGGTGACGAGTTGTCTGAGGCAGAGGTTGTCGATCAGGGTGGCGGAGTTGGCGTTGTTGTTCTCGAGGTCGAAGTTCAGGTCCCCGAGGAGGATGTAGTCTGTGGCGGCGAGTGCGTGCGTGCTGGTGAGGTCTGCGATGGAGTCGCTGAACTGAGCCTGCGGTCCGGGGGGGTCTGTAGATGAGTGTTCTTCTGAGGGTGGTGTTGGGGTCGGTGTGGATCCGGAAGTGCAAGTGTTCAGCAGTGATGATGGTGTCGTCTGCGTGGGTGGCGACCTTGAGGGTGGATTTGTGGACGATGGCTATTCCTCCTCCGATTCCGTTGTCGCAATCACTGCGGGTGATCTTGTAGCCGTCTGGGATGGCTATGATTGATGTCGGGCGCCGAGGAGTAATTCCACCAGGTCTCGGTCAGGAAGGCCACGTCTGGGGCGGAGGTGTCGAGCAGGTCCCAGAGCTCGACTGCGTGTGGAGCGGGTGTTGAGGAGTATGCATCGGAGGTGGTTGGGTCCAGGCCTTGGAGGTTTGGTGGTTCTGTCGCAGGTGAAGCTGCTGGTGTGGCAGGAGAAGGGTCCGTTTCGGGGCGGCCTGGAAGCAGGTGTGGTTTCGGCTGGCATGGAGTGCGTGGAGGGTGCTGGCGTTGTAGTGGGTTCCGGTGTTGTGGCGTTCGCTGGGTCCAGGGGTTCTTGCGCTGGGTGTGGTCCAGGCGCAGACGGGCTTGCCTTAGGTGCGCCCGCTGCGCTGCCTATATATGGGGTGGCTTGGGAGGGAGGAGCAGCTGGGAGGCGGGAGCAGGGAGGCGAATGGGTGTGCGGGCCGCAGGGAAGCATCGGCGGGAAAGGGCCGGGTTGGGGGCTGGGGGAACTGGCACACAGGGCAGAGGGGAGGGAAAAACCCATGAAACAAGGAGTCAGCAGGGAGGCAGGAACCAGGCAGTCAGGTAACGAGCAGCGGCGTGGGGGCGACCTGCCTGCGAGCAGGGTCAAAAGTCACAAAAAAGCACAGAAAGGTCAAAAAACAGGGGAAACGAGTGGCACAGAGGCACAAAAGTCACAAGAAAGGGCAGAAAAGGTCACAAAAAACGGGGGGAAACGAGTGGCACAGAGGCAGAAAGGTCCCAAGAAAGGGCAGAAAGGTCACAAAAAACGGGCGGAAACGAGTGGCACAGAGGCAGAAAGGTCACAAAAAACGGGGGGAAATGAGTGGCACAGAGGCAGAAAGGTCCCAAGAAAGGGTAGAAAGGTCACAGAAATGTAGGGGCAGCTAAGCAAGAGAAGGCAAAATGGGCAGAGAGACAAGGGGCCAGCGAGAGAGAGAACGGGCACAGGCGGTGCTGTGCGGAGGGGGAGTGACCTACCTGGAAGGGTCAAGGGTCGCTCTCCTCACCACGCAACGGCCGGCCTATATGGGGAGGTGGGAGGGAGGAGCAGCTGGGAGGCGGGGTAGCGAATTGGCTGTCAGGGGGGCCGGGATGTAGCGGCGAGGGGCGACGAAGGAACCAGAAGGCAAAAGGTCACAAGAATACAGGGGGAAACGAGTGGCACTAGAGGCACAAAGGTCCCAAGAAAGGGCAGAAAAGGTCACCTAAAACGGAGGGAAACGAGTGGCACAGAGGCATAAAGGTTCCAAGAATGGGCATAAAAGGTCACAAAAAATGGGGGGAAACGAGTGGCACAGGCAGAAAGCTCACAAGGAAAGGCAGAAAGCTCACAAAAAACGGGGGGGGGGGGGAACGAGTGGCACAGGAGGCAGAAAGGTCCCAAGAAAGGGTCGAAAGGTCGCAAAAAAGCACAGAAAGGTCAAAAAACAGGGGAAACGATTGGCACAGAGGCACAAAAGTCACAAGAAAGGGCAGAAAAGGTCACAAAAAACGGGGGGAAACGAGTGGCACAGAGGCAGAAAGGTCCCAAGAAAGGGCAGAAAGGTCACAAAAAACGGGCGGAAACGAGTGGCACAGAGGCAGAAAGGTCACAAAAAACGGGGGGAAATGAGTGGCACAGAGGCAGAAAGGTCCCAAGAAAGGGTAGAAAGGTCACAGAAATGTAGGGGCAGCTAAGCAAGAGAAGGCAAAATGGGCAGAGAGACAAGGGGCCAGCGAGAGAGAGAACGGGCACAGGCGGTGCTGTGCGGAGGGGGAGTGACCTACTTGGAAGGGTCAAGGGTCGCTCTCCTCACCACGCAACGGCCGGCCTATATGGGGAGGTGGGAGGGAGGAGCAGCTGGGAGGCGGGGTAGCGAATTGGCTGTCAGGGGGGCCGGGATGTAGCGGCGAGGGGCGACGAAGGAACCAGAAGGCAAAAGGTCACAAGAATACAGGGGGAAACGAGTGGCACTAGAGGCACAAAGGTCCCAAGAAAGGGCAGAAAAGGTCACCTAAAACGGAGGGAAACGAGTGGCACAGAGGCATAAAGGTTCCAAGAATGGGCATAAAAGGTCACAAAAAATGGGGGGAAACGAGTGGCACAGGCAGAAAGCTCACAAGGAAAGGCAGAAAGCTCACAAAAAACGGGGGGGGGGGAACGAGTGGCACAGGAGGCAGAAAGGTCCCAAGAAAGGGTCGAAAGGTCGCAAAAAACGGGAGGAAACGAGTGGCTCAGAGGCATAAAGCTCCAAAGAAAGGGCAGAAAGGTCACAAAAAAACGGGGGAAAACGAGTGGCACAGAGGCAGAAAGGTCCCAAGAAAGAAGGTCACAGAAATGTAGGGGCAGCTAAGCAACAGAAGGCAAAACGGACAGAGAGACACGGGCGAGGGGAGCAGAAGGAAAAACCGGGCAGAGAGACACGGGGGCAGCGAGGGAGAGAACGGGCACAGGCGGTGCTGTGCGGAGGGGGAGCGACTTGGAGTCTGGAAGAGATGACTCCAAGCCCCCCCCCATGCTCCCTTCCCAGGAGCCAGAGCATCCTCTGCCCAGCTTCGTGCCTTTTACGATCCCTCCATTCCATCTTTGGGCAGCCAGACTCCGCCGGCGCGCCTTCAGGCCCCGTGGACTCGGTTGGGGGCTCTAGGCCTTAGATGCTGACGCCACAGGGATCCAGACGTGGATCCCGATCGACCTTACGACATCTCCCCCGGTGCGTATTCCTCTGACGCCTCTGCCACCGGTTGTGTCCCCGGGCCGGCATCGACCCCGGCCCCCGTTCAACTTGGACACAGAGCCGGACTGGCTTAGAACGACGCCAGTACCTGTGCGGACCGGTAAATTTGTACCACTTTTCTACCCTACCGTTCCTTATCTTCGTGGGTGACAGCAAGAGGAGGGTGAGGACTGGGAGGGCTCTGTTGACCTTCTGGCGGACCAGCTTCGGAGACAGATTGGAGAGAGGAGTGGGGTGAGGCCATTGGTCTGGATATCTCCCCAGACCTTGGTATGCTTTATCTCCCTCTGTGGCCACGAAGGAGAGAGCGTCCTACGCTGTGGTGTTGCCAGGGTGGCTGAGGCCTTAGGCCTTGAGCTCCCTACGGTGGCAGACAGGACTAACCTTCTGACTGATGTGCTTCAGCCAGCAGCAGCCTTTTCGGAGCCCCTGCTACTGGTCAATGAGGGCCTTACAGAACTCCTTCTGGGCACTTGGTGAAAGCCCAGCACAGGGGCTCCTGTGGAAAGGGTGATTGCATGACACCAAGCCCGGCCCGGGTGACACAGTTTTCCTCTCCCAACACCCTACCCCCGAGAACTTGGTGATCCAAGCTTTAACATTCAACTGTGCGTTCCCTACTGCTCCCCCAGATAGGGAATCTAAGAAGCTGTACTATCTTGGGAAGATAATGTTTTCTTCTGCCAGCTTAGGACTGCGGTCGGTGAACACTCCATGTCTTTTGGGCTGTTTCCTCTCTGTGTGGAACATGGTTGCGCAAGTGCGGCCACAGTGCTCAGAGAAGGCCCGGGCCGTACTCTGCTGTGTGGTCTTAGACACAGCAAAGTTTGGCCATTGATGTGGGCTGGATACCGCGGACTCGCTGGGTAGAATGATTTCTACGTCATTAGCCCTGGGGCGCTACGCCTGGCTGAGGTCCACTGGCTTCTCTGGGGATGTCCAATCGACCCATTTGTACATGCCCTTTTGATGGCTGTCGCCTGTTTGGCGACCAGGCCGACAATGCGTTTGAGTGCTTCAAGGACTCTAGAGCTACAGCCTGATCCTTGGGCCTCCCTGCCACCTCTTGCCCTTTTCATTCTGCCTTTCGCCCCTTTCGTGGCTACCACCACGTTCCACCCAGGCCAAAGGCTGGCGCAAGCTGCCCAACCTCTGCGCAGTCCGGGACGTGGGGCCCAGTCCTGTTGATCTGGGGGCTACAAGACAGACCAGTGCCCCATCTGCAGCAGCCTCCAAACCTTCCTAGTCCGACTTTTCAGGGCCACCAGTTACCAATGGGCAGCAGAATCCGCCATCACTTCCCCCACTGGCACATCACGTCAAACAAGTGGGTTTTGTAGATAGTCCAAAGGGGGTACTCCCTCCCCTTCGAGACTACCCGGCCCTCCAATGCAACAACTCTCATCGCATATCGGAGGATCACTTGGCCCTTCTCTGTCAGGAAGTTATGTCTCTCTTGGCCAAGGGAGCTATTGAGCGAGTCCCTGTCTCAGAAGTAGGTTGTGGTTGTTACTCCCACTACTTCCTGGTACCCAAGAAGGACAAAGGCCTGCGTCCTATCTTGGATCTCAGGGACGTCAACCTCTTCCTCCGGAAGGAGAACTTCAAAATGTTGACTTTAGGTAAGGTCCTGTCTGCCCTCGACCATGGAGACAGGATGGTAGCGTTGGAATTGCAGGACGCTTACTTCCACATCCTCATCCAGCCAGCCCACAGGCGTGAACTACGGTTCACGGTAGGCATTTTCAGTTTACTGTGCTACCCTTTGGCCTTACCATCTCCCCTCTGGTGTCACGAAAGTGATGGTGGTGGTCGCAGCTCATATGCACAGATCAGGGGTTCCAGTCTTCCCCTATCTTGACGACTGGCTGTTGAAGGCGGGCTTCCCCCAGGCTGTTGTCTCCCACCTCCAGACAACAGCAGACGACCTGCACTCGCTGGGGTTCACTATCAACGTGACGAAGTCGCACCTGATTCCCTCTCAGCAGCTCCTTTTCATCAGAGCAGTTCTGGATACAGTGTGGTTTCGGGCTTATCCTCCCGGCGAGTCTGGGGTAATGAGGCTAGGATACAGATGTTTCAGCCTCTATTTCGGGTTTCGGTGAGAATGACCTTAAGGCCTTAAGGCCTCCTGCAGGTGGATGATGCCAAGTTGCATATGGGGCTCTGCAGTGGGGCGAGCCTTGGTTAGATACATTTGCCTCCGAAGAGAATGCGCAATGTCAGCAGTTCTGCGCATTAGAATTTAATTTCGAAGGCGGCACTCGCTAGGCGATGCTTTTTGTCACGAGGAGAGTTGCAGTCTTCTATACGCCTTTCCGCCTATACCACTTATACCCAGAGTGCTGAAGAAGATTAAGCACGACAGGGCCCCAAGTCATTCTTGTGTCTCCGGGTTGGGCACGAAGAGTCTGGTATCCCGAGCTACTCAGCATGGCTATCGCTCCGTCGATCAGACTGCCTCTTCGGGAGGATCTTCTGTCGCAGCAAGAGGGGACGGTCCTCCACCCAAACCTGTCCAGCCTCCACCTCCTTGCGTGGAGATTGAGCGGCGGCAGGTGACGTTGTATGACCTGCCTCCTAAAGATTGCGATGTTTTTTTGGCAGCCACGTGTCCCTCCACTAAGACGGAATATGACTGCAAGTGGAATACATTTGTGGCATGGTGCCCAGCAAAGGCTGTGGATCCCCTTTCGGCCCCTCTTTCAGAGGTCCTCCTAATCCTTCTTTCTTTGGCCCAGCAGGGCTCTGGCCTGGGCTATCTCTCGGCCATTTCTGCCTTTTTACGGCTTCCACAATCAGCCTTCCCTTTTCAAGTCCCCTGTTGTAAATAGATTCTTAAAATACATTACTTATGTTTTCCCTCCTTTACCTTTTATAAGGTTCAAGTCCTCAGTGGGACTTGAACCTGGTTCTGACATATCTGATGTGTGCTCCCTCTGAGCAACTGTCCTCTTCGTCTTCTTACTTTAAAGACCGCTTTCCTGGTGGCTATCACCTCTACCAGAAGAGTGAGTGAGCTCCAGGCTCTTTCTTCTAAACCTTCTTTTCTCTCTGTCCATCCACACAAAGTTGTTCTAAGGAGTCGTCCATTTTTTCTGACAAAAGTTGTCACTGCCTTTCACATCGGGCAGACCATTACTTTGCCCACCTTCTTTCCGCCTCCTCATCCCTCATAAGAGGAAGAGATGCAACATCCGTCTGGACCCAAAACGTGAGCTCTCATTATACCTCAACCGCACACAACAGTTCTGGGTGGATGACCAGCTCTTTGTTGGCTACGTGGGCGCCAAGAAGGGTCGGGCCGCGCACAAGCGGACCATCTCTTGGTAGGTCCTCCTAATTCTGTGCATTAAGCTTTGTTATTCTTTGGCTAAAAAGGATCCTCCAGTGGGGCTACACGCCCATTCTACCAGGGCGACAGCAGCCACAACTGTTTGGGAACTAGGAGTTCCCTTGCATGACATCTGTCAGGCAGCTACGTGGACCTCGCTGCACACGTTTACCAAGCATTACTGCCTGGACAGCCAAGTCCGGAGAGACTGCTTCTTTGGCGGTTATGTTCTTCAGGACTTCCTGGTGTGATCTTAGTTCGCAGACCCACCTCCGGGGTTGGTACTGCTAAGGTATCTATTGTAGAGTAAGGCATCTATCACTACGTGACCTTAACTTCTGTAACTATATATCTAAGAAACATTAGTAGTGATAGATTCCTTACTGCCCCACCCATCCTCCCCTGTTCTGCGAACTGATTTCTAGGGTTAGGGACATCCTTTTCAGGGCCCTAGTTTCATGGCACCAGTTGTCAGTTTCTTGCATAGCTCTGCATTCCTTGCGCGGAAAGTCGTGTACAGAACGGACGTGGGCGCGCCTAAATAGCTCCAGCGATGTCATCTCGGCGACGACGCACACGGAGCCGCACGACGACGCCTACCGACGCACAGGGGTACGGCTGACGAAAACTTTCCAGATTCAGTCTGATGCCTGGGGTAATTTTAAGATAAGGAATCAATCACTACTAATGTTTCTTACAGATATATTGTTACCGAAGGTAAGTAACTTGTGCACCTGGGTCAGATATCAGGGGGCACTGCAAAAGACCTGCAGTGGTGGCTGTGTATTGCAACAAGCAGGGTGGTGTGGGTTCGTATACTCTGTCAAGAGGTCCTGCATCTCTGGTTTTGGCTGGGACAGGGCATTTCCCTGGTGGTTTAACTTCTAGCCGCTTCTCTGAACGCCAGAGCAGACCAGCTCAGCTAAAGGTGCCTTACAGATCACGAGTGGCATCTCCATCCAGAGGTGGTACAAGGTCTCTTTCAACGGTGGGGAGTGCCTTGGTGAGATCTGTTCTCCGCTGAGGGGAACCCGCAATGCCAGCAGTTTTACGCATTTGAGTTTCCAAGGCGTCTCTCGCTTGGCTACACTTTTCGTCGCGAGTGGAGCTTAAGCTTCCTGTACGCCTTTCTTCCCATACCTTTCCTGCCTAAAGTTCTCAAGAAGATCAGGAGCGACCGTGTACAAGTCGTTCTTGGGACTCTGGATTGGGCACGGAGAGTTTGGTTGCCCGAGCTTCTGGCTATGAGCATCAATCACCCAATCAGGCTGCCACTTCGGAAGGAGCTTCTGTCGGAGCAGCAGAGGAGGGTTCTCCACCCGTACCGGTCTACTCCCCATTTCCTTGTGTCAGCTGACTGGTTTTAGAATTGAATCGGTTTTTTGGCAGTACACGTGGCAAATAGAATACAGAGCGTTCACGCCTACAACCCTGTGGGCCACCGAATTTGCAAACATGTAAAAGAGGGCATAGTACATGGTCCAACCAACAATAAAACCTTTATGTAACACAGCATGTCGCCTACAACCCATCTTGGGCCGGCTGCCTAAGACAACATGAAAGGATTGGCAAGCATACCAGTGTAAAGATAAAACAATGCCCAGTCCGGGGCACCACACATGCCTAAGTAAAAGTGCCAATAGAACCCTCCGCAGCACTTTTAGAGCAAGTATGCCTACCTTTAAGGGATAAGAACAACAAAAGGGGAAAAAAAGGAAAATTGGAAAAAAGAGAACTAACCAAAAGTCTAAACATCTAAACCTAGTCCCCCCACCCCACCCTTCCTCCCCCCTGGGGAGCCACCCCCTAGCTAAAACCTACACATGTGTGCCTTCAAGAAGCCCCCTTGAGAAAAGGGCAGATGTTAGGGGCGTTTGCCCTGCTCTGCTGTCGTACCCTCAAGGATCAATTTCAGGAGACGTAAATAGGCAGGACATGCTAGTTCTCAAAATTCAAAAGACAAAATCGCTATGAAAGGAGCCCAGATCTTAGAATATTCAGATTTGTCCCATAGTAAGGCCATGGATAAACGCTCCATACCAAGAAGGGACCACAACTGTAGCAGCCACTGGGAACTATCGGGGATCCTGTCCGTCTTTCAGGCCGTCAGGATAACCCAGTGTGCAGCATTCAAGGCAAGGGGGATTTGCTTGCCTTTAAGTGAACGGAAGGGGAAGGTCAATGCATTGGGAAGTCCTAGTATGATGCAAGCGGGAAACCTCAGAATAGTAGTGTCAAAGGCTCTATCAATCTCATCGAGGATTGTGTCCCAATATCGTGTTAATTTTGGGCAGTTCCAAAGCAGCCGAAGAAGGGTCCCAGGACTCCCACAGCCATGCCAGCAGAGACCATCATTCTGGGAGTTCCACTTGGCCAACCGGGCAGGGGTATGGTACCAATAGGAAACTGTTTTATATGCAGTTTCTGTGTGCCCCATTGAGTGTGCAAAATGATGTGATCTGTAGAGGATGTCCTCCCACTCCTTGTCTGTCAAGGTGCAGCCAATCTCCATCTCCCACCGCTTCTGTCCCGCAGAACTTGGTCCCTTTGACCCAGGCTTGAAAAAAAGCATAGAACTCTGAAATAAGTCTGCGGTCGTTCTTTTTCAGTTCAATTCTAAACCATAAAAGATTTCATACTATATTAAATCTTCATACAACAATATTTCAAAGCGTAACCCGCCCGACCGTAAGCAATTTGATTAGTAATCAATGTCCCGAAATAAGACCTTTCTTGAAGTTTAAAAAGACAATAAAAATAAAATCCCGTCAACAAAGCCATTTTACAATGAAATCACAGTATTAGTAATATTTCAGATCACAGTTTATATGAGGAGTAGTTTTTCTATATAAAAAAGTGGCCCATCAAAAATATACAAGGCTCCATGGTAACCGACTAAAATTATACATCTAGGTGTGAATCTATTACTTCATTGACACACACGTTTTTAGAAGTACCTAGAATTTCAGTCCCATTCTCTTTATTAGGTCGACACAAAAAAAGTATCTGCTTACACTAAATACAATTGTTTGCGTAACGTCTGTTCGCAATATTCTTCCCTCCTCATTACATGTTCTAATACCCAAGAGCTGACAGATGGGTTTGATCCATTTCCTCCTAGCATAAATATAGGCCCGGCAGAAGAATAACACATGCAATTCATTCTCTTTTGCACCTGTGTGGCAGATATCACAATAACCATTGTTTGCACCACCTACACTACGTACCCATTTCACAGTGTTTGCATTAATCTGCAAAATGCCGTAGCGTAATTTAAGATAAAGGGATTTAGCAAGTTGTCGTATTTCGTCCAAAAAGGACTCACATTTACCATTTCGTTTTATTGTAAGAAACCTTGTAGATAAAGTACCTAATTTACAGCCATGGGACAAAGTATCTTGGATAAATGTCCACAAGGTCTGTTTCAACAGCTCTTTTGATCTCAAAGTCAAACCATGAGGGTCCTTCCAAAACTATTTTAGTCCTAGTTTATAAAACCAATCCTGGATAGGATTCAACCATGCTAACCTTGTACCGTTTTTAATTCTAAAAATGTCCTCCAGACCTTCCCTATAATGAACAGGCTCATCTGTTGACCACAGACGGACCCAAAACAATAAAGTCCGTAGAACTGCATGCTGGTCAGTACAGCGAATGATTAAATCCATTACTACAGGTGTTAAGGGTGTGTGCATTGGTATACTTAACAATTTCGTAAAGAATATGTTCTCTTGCACCATGAAACTATTCTTTATTATGTGACCCCACAGTTCAGCCCCATAAAGGCAAGCAGATTGAGCCCTATACTTATATAGCTCCAATGCAGGAGAGACAGCTTTGGATAATAAGCTGCTCTCATGCTTCCTCACTATTGGGACTGAATTTTGAATTAATATTGTTTTGCTTTTGTCCAGCTGTGGTCTCCAGTTAATTTTGGAATCTAGAGTAATACCTAAATAATTCAAATTTAACACATATTCTATCTTCTCATTTTTGACAGTTACATATTTTTAAAAAGATTTGTGTGGGTTAACTGCCATGTATTTTGTTTTGTTAGAATTAAATTCCATGGCCTTATTTTCACTGTAAATTTCGAAAGTATTAAGTAAGCTTTGCAGACCTTTGGTGGTTTGTGATATTAAAATTGTCTCATCAGCAAATAGAATTGCCGGTAGTGGCGCCGGCTCCCCCATCCCCCTCCCCCCCATTTTCACCCTCCACGACTCCCCCCACCCCCTCCCCCCGCCAGCTTGGGAGAATCATGTTCGTAGCCCAAGAGGTATTCGGGGATATCGTTAACATACAACGAAAGTAAAGTAAGGGCCAGCACGTATCCTTGCCTTACCCCCCTATTTACTTGTATACGATCTGTAGGTTCGCCAGTTGGCCCCCATCTAACCCTTTCAAAGTTGCTCTTGTGCAGTCTAATGATCTGTATGAGCATTTCACCTGGGACACCCTGATCCCTTAAAGATTTCCACAGGAGACTTCTGGGTATGAGGTCAAAGGCTGCCTTAAGATTTACAATGGCAATATACAAATGGGCTTTCTTGATTGTAATATACTTCCAGATTAAACAGAGAAATCTAAAAACCTGGTCAATTGCGCTGTTTTTTTTCTCTAAAGCCTGCTTGGTACTTGGATAAAATACTATACTCCCCAATCCAATTGCTTAGTTTGTTTAACATTCGGCGTGCATATACCTTTTGTAAAACATCAATTAAACTTATCGGCCGATAATGCAACGGATCGCGGTGGTTACCCTTTTAAAAAATAGTTGCAATCTCTGCACCCCTCCACATTTCAGGAATCGATGCAACTGCATTACACAGATGGTTAATATAGGGAGCCCAAACCTCCTTCTCATGTCTCCATAGGTCGCCTGGTATCTTATCTGGCCCAGGTGCATTGACTGATTTTATTGCACTTATTGCTACTGATGTTTCTGCTATGCTAAAATGTAGTGGTGTCTTACTGAAGTGACTGGCATATTCATCAAAATTAAAATTGGTATCATTATTAGCGGTAGAGTAAAGTTGTGACAAATGAGTTACCCAGGCATTTGCATTGAGAAAAAGGTCCTTATTACATTTCCCTTTTCTGTTACCTTTAGATTTCAAGCGCCAAAACGTAGCTTGGTCGTTATATTTACATGCATTTATCAACTCAGACCAGATGTTTTCGTCCCAACTTTTCTTTGCTTTAGTTAATACCCCCTTGTAATAGCTCTTTTTTTCCCTTAGGATTGCTGTGTCCTTATTTTTTTATTGCCTGAAACAAGTCTTTTTTTGCGTTACAGCAATCTTTATTGTACCATGGGTTCTCTAAAATAGCTGAGTCAGATATTCCTTTTTGTGATGGCTTTAAAGCCTTACTAATATTGGTTTGAGTCCCTCTACCAATTTATCATGCATTTGCATGATTGGTACCTCTGCTAAAGGTAGATTTATATGTGGAGAGACTATTTCTATATAGGTATCGTACATCTTTTTAATAGTCTTTTCGTTCCCCAAGACCACAGGCCATCTAAGTGCTCTATGGTTATTTGAAAGTGTAGTGTAGTTCCTATATTCCCAATAGGCTCTGCGCATAAGGTTAGGTACACTGGGGTAGGCCTATTTAGAAGCACCAGTTGAGTACGTTTAGCCAACTTTTATCATTGTATACGCATTGCCACCATTGGTGTCTAGATCAGCAATGTTCACGGAAGATTGTACCTGTGTGCTGCTGCTTTCATCTCGTACTTCACCGCCACCTAATCGTAATGGTGAAGTCTCAACGAATGCTGTCATCAGAATAGGTAGCCGCTGGGTACAACACGTTGCATGAGTCGTTACCCGACCGAGCAAAAGTATCGATATCCATTGGTACTGCTGATGGTAGTGTAAGAGAGACGTCCAACACGCATTCTTCTCCGCATAGCAGACATCAAAGCACAGGTACGATGAATTTTGCCAGATTGGTCTGAATGAAAGAAACCAGGTAGTATTCAGATCTCTTATCCGACAATCCGAGGACCTTAGTGATACGGCTCTGTATCGTATTGCTAGGATCGTTTCTTCCATCGTAGCCTGAGTTTTGTCTGTGACTTGGCTTGCCATATCGGAGCAGAAGGAACAAAAATAAAATTCCTGCTACGAGTCCCAAAATAAAAGGCAGGCCACCAAAAAGTGAATACACAAAATTCGGGAAGATGCCCAGAACTGTTTCAAAGGGTGCTAACAGTCCCGAAAAAATTATCTTAAATCCATGTGCGATGCCACTGGTATCTGACATGTTTAAAATTTGGCTTAACATTTCTACGAAACGCACTGGGAAATTTGTCGATAATAGGGTATGTATCTCTGCCGCTGTCCTTGCAACTTGCAGGTCATACGTCTCTTTGGACGAGGTTAAAGGCACAGTTGTTTGTAAAATAATAGACTTCATTCTGCTTAAAGTATCAATTCGAATAGAAGAGATATTCACAGAAGGCCAAATTGCTGCCTCCATGTCTGGATTGCTGTTTGGATAATATACTTGCATACAACAAATGACCCTGGAAGTAACGCTCACGAGATAGGCTTTTCCTGGCATCATGCCGCAACAGCTGTGGTCACTTAATATAACGTAGCTACCGTTGGAAAGTTGTCTGTGTGAGAAGTTGGCCTGATACATGATGCTCACTAGCTCTAGTGATCACCTTGTATCAGTCCAAACAACCCTTATGGTGATTGGTTGTAAGTCAACCTTATAGACCAGCTATCCTAGTACCGTGGACAAAAGCAGTCTTTAGGCTAAACTCTGAATGGCATGTGAAGCCACGCAGATCTCGTGGATGCTGGGGGGCTGGTCTTTGGTGCAGGAGCTGCGTCGGTGTGGGGCTTCTCAGACCCCAATGCACTCACTCGAGGATCCCTCGGCGGTCGTGCTGGAAGCGCTGTGCAGGTTTCTCAAGATGGCCATCTCCACGTTGCTCGTCTCACCCACGGGTCCCAGCTGTGCTGTGGATGTGGGTAGAGGTCAGAGGAGTCTGGAGGTCCGGGTCTTGGGGAGCTGAGTCGTCGGATTCCGGGATGGAAGGACTTGCAGCAAACCGCACAGGAGCTTGATGGTGCCTGCGAAGCAGGATGGTCATTCCTTTCAGCCCTGTCCTACCTAATACACAAAATCCTGTCTGGGGTGGTGCTAGCACCTCCCATGGCAGGAAACCCTTTGTCCGAGCCTCCCTCGCTGGAAGGACTCCCAGCAGCAGGAGGTCAGACTTATGTCTGTGGTGGCAGCATCCATTTTGTGATGCTGAGGCTCGGGTTAACTTTAACCGGGGTTCACAGTTACATACATGTCGTGTCCCTCTAGAAGGGTGGAATGCTACCCCCGTCGCCAGAATTGGCGAGGGGGTAGTATTCCAATTCGTATGACACCTTACTCGACATGTTTTGATTATGCTAGCCCAAAGTTAGCATTGGACCGCGGGGTTCATAATGCACTTAAGAGTATATGGTATAGCGTTATCATGGAACAGCTATTGGGACTTGGTTCCGCAAGCTGCAAACGGGCTCAGCTCATGCCAGAGCACCATCTCACATAATTCCAAGCACTCTGCCTTCAGGATTGATAAGGCCTGCCATAGGAGTGACTGATAGGAAGATATGTGTCCATTTTAGGGTTAGATATAGGGATACTATATCTAAAGCAAAGGGTGATTACACCACCTTGCCCCAGCTGATTGATCAGCCAGTTGTGTCAGATTTGGATGGCCAGCCAGGGGTGGCATAATACATGCTGCAGCCCCTGGTAGGCCCTGGGTACCTAAGGTACACTGTACAGGGGCTGATAAGGTGACTCGGTATCCAATTAGATATGTACCTAGTGTGAGAAGGTGGCCTGATATGCAGTGCTCACTATTCTAGTGAACACTATGTATCAGTCCAGCAACCCTTATTGATGATTGGTTGTAAGTCAACCTTATAGACCAGCTATCCTAGTAGCGTGGATACGAGCAGTCTAAGGCTAAAGACTCGAGAGGGCGCGTTAAGCCAGCTGTTTACCACACATATACCCCTTGAATACCAAGTGAAAGGACACCACACAAGTGTTATGAAAATAAACAGTTATTTATTTAAAGATCACAACAGCCCTGTACTCTTTATGAGGACAGGGTACTAAGCACAAACCAAAACTCTTACAAAAATACTTAAGTTAGCACAGTATATACAAATGCCCGAGGGGCACGGAAAACCATATACTCTGAAAGTGGAATGCGAAATTCCTAGCAGGTAAGTACAGTACTAATAGCTTTTGGAATCGCTAGGACTTGACTAGGGAATCGTTAGATTATGTCTAGGAGGCCTAGGGGACTCGGGTGCAGTGTGTGCACTCTCACGCGAGATGCGGGACAAAAGTCTATGGTAGCTAGGAATTAGAAAGTTAGTGTTCTCGGGCGAACCCGACCTGGTAGGGAGAAAACGAAAGTAGATTCTGACCCTTGGATAGTGAGGCTATGCTGGGGCACCGAAATGCCGAAGTTACCTAGCCCAGGGGCTGCAGCTGCATAGGTCTGAAAAGACGTCGGGAATCCTCGTAGACGGACCAGGAGCCGGAAGAAAAGATGCTGGCCGGTGACCAGTGAAGAAAGTTCAGTTGGATCCAAGCCTGGATCTTGAAGATAGATGACACCTGAAAGCAGAGGGGACCAAGTTCGAGACTACTAGCCAGTAGTCAGTGGGCACCAGGAGGGCACCGGATGGTAGCCACCTCGACAAGGTGAGTGGGTGACGCTTGACTCGAAGATCTCACGGACCAGGAGGCGTTGTCGGCGACCAGGATGGAGGATCGAGCTGTCCCACGAAGATGGAAGCTGTCGGCGTCGCTGGACCCAGGATTGGGCAACAAAGCCTTGGCAAATTCAAGCCCACGCGGTGGACCTAAAATGGCGTCTGGAGTGGACCAGGAGGGTCCGGGGTGCCTCTCTTGAAGAAGGAAGCAAAGGCCAGCCTGGAGCAACCAGACCAGCAGTCGTGAAGTCGTTGGGCGTCGTTCAGAGGGCCACAAGCCAGCCGGCTAGTAGCCAAACAACGCGGTGCACAGCAAACAGCAGAAGGGCCCCACGCAGATCGTGGAGATGCAGGGGGGCTGATCTTGGGTGCTGGAGCTGCGCAGGGTCGGGGCTTCTCGGACCCCAAAGCACTCACCAGTGGAGGACACGGTGGGCTTGCAGTAAAGATGTCGTGCAGTCTTGGCGATCGTCGGTCCCTTGAGGTCTCGTCGCACTCACGGTCCTCAGCTGGGCTGTAGAGGTGAGTAGAGGTCAGAGGTGCCAGGGAAGCCGGGTCTCGTCGAGCTGGGTCGTCGGATTCGTGATGAAGGACTTGCAGCAGACCGCAGTGTTCTTTAGGATGGTGCCTGCGGATGCAGGGTGACTACTCCTTAGCCACAAGGGAGAATCTTGAAGAAGAAATCGTGAAGTCCTTTCGAAGAAAGTGGTATCTTGATTCCAAAGATGATCTAATTTTTAACAGGGGGCCCGCTCCCAGCTTTATACTAAAAAAGGGGGCTGACCCGGTGACTAGGTCCTGCCTATGGGTGGGACTAGGTGGGGGGTGGTTACACCCCTCAGCCATGCCGGACTTCCCCAGGCCAGGGGCTGGTGTGCCCCTGGAACTGGTTCAGACCGGCCTATGCGTAGTGAGCACCGGGGTGCCACTCAGCAGTCACCTTCCTGTAAAGCCCTGCCTACCCAGGATACACAAAACCATGTCTGGGACGGTGCTAGCACCGCCCCTGACAGGAAACCCTTTGTCCAGGCTCCCCTCGCTGGAAGGACTCCCAGCTGCAGGGGGTCAGACTCGTGTCTGTGGTGGCAGCATCCATTTTGTGGAGCTGAGGCTTCAGTTAACTTTAACCGGGGTTCACAGTTACATACATGTCGTGTCCCTCTAGAAGGGTGGAATGCTAACCCCGTCGCCAGAATTGGCGAGGGGTTAGTATTCCAATTCGTATGACACCTTACTCGACATGTTTTGATAAAGCAATACCAAAGATAGCATTTAACCGCGAGGATTATAATGCACTTAAGAGTATATGGTATGCGTTATCATGGAACAGCTATTAGGACTTGATTCCGCAAGCTGCAGACAGGCTCAGCTCATGCCAGAGCACCATCTCACCCGATTCCAAGCACTCTGCCTTCAGGATTGTCAAGGCCTGCCATAGGAGTGACTGATAGGAATCTGTGTGTCCATTTTAGGGTTAGGTATAGGTATACTACACCTACAGCAAAGGGTGATTACACGACTTTGCCCCAGCTGTCATGCAGCCAGTTGTGTCAAATTTAGGAGGCCAGCCAGGGGTGGCATAATACATGCTGCAGCCCCTGGCAGCCCTGGGTACACCTATGCCCTGAGTTACAGGGTCTGATAAGGTGGCCCAGTACCAATTGGAAATGTACCTAGGGTACATGGAATCCATTTTTAAGAGAGAGCAGTAGGCATGGGGTCCTGATTGGCAGGATCCCAGGTCGACTATGTCCAAAACCAGCTAAAACACAGGGCAAAAAGTTGGGGGCAACCATAGTCAGGATGTACCTTCCTACACAACCCCCCCCCAAACGAAAGGAGATAAGGCTATCCTTGTCCAGGTAAGCCTCTATTACCTAAGTGGCCATATAAGGAAGGACCAGCTCTGGCTTGGTTTCCCCCTGTGTCATGGTCCACTAGGCAACCCCTCACCCTAAGGGTATCTGAGGGTCTCCACCATAGGGAATCTCTGTCTCTGGTGTGTCTTGGGAAAGAAGAAGGCTGATGCTGGGATGGAGTGCTGAAGTGAGGCTCCTCTACCTTTGGGCTCAACTTCCTCCAATCACCATTCATCATGTGTGCCTTTCTTTCTTTAGCTGAGATGCACTGAGCTCTCAGGGTCAGCCTCTGGCTACCTAAAGCTGGAGGCTGAGTCCCTCTGTTTGGCTTACTGGAGGGACAGGTCAGGTCTGGGGTTTTTAGGCCCCATGTTTGGCTGTGCCCAACAGTGTCCAGCTGTGGGAGTTCCCTAACTACTTTTAAGGGGGATCCCTCAGGAGTCTGTTCTATTTTCACTTGGCTAGGTTTACCAGCTTCCGTGATCCTAATCTGCTGATAAGGGGGTTCTTTTGGACAGGGGGCCCTTTGGGGTCCACTACTGGCCTCCCTGGTCTCTTCAGCCCTGGGCTGACTGAGGCAGGGTAGAGAGGTGCAGGTTACCTGCTCCAGACTGGGTCCCACCTGGGAAGGGTCCACTGCCATCAGGGGCTCTGCCAGGCTAGGCCTGACTACCTCTGGGGCAGTTCCTTCAACAGGGGTAGAGTCAGTTCCCTGAGGAGGCTGGCTCTC
Organism: Lissotriton vulgaris; assembly: GCF_964263255.1. NCBI lineage: Eukaryota > Metazoa > Chordata > Amphibia > Caudata > Salamandridae > Lissotriton > Lissotriton vulgaris. Next base: position 955,912,455 of record NC_141687.1, on the reverse strand, counting down.
ACCTAGTGTCTGGGAGGGGGAAGACTCTTCTTCCTCCTCAATGCTCTCTGTTTGAGTGGAGTGATCCATTGTTTCAGGCTTCACAACCTCACTATCTGTCTGAGTAGAGGCTGAGACCATTTCAACCTTGCCAACCTTTTCAGGAGGGCACTCAGTCTGTGTTTGGGCTGTGACTGTCACAGCCCTCCTATCCTGTTCTGAAAAGTCTGTCTGAGCCTGGGCAGTGGCTACCACTGCCCTTCCAACCTTTTCAGGGAGGAATGGTGCTTGGACTGGGGCTGTAGCTATTACTGCCCCACTAACCTGTCTGGATAGGCCTATCATTCTGGAATGAGTTTCTTGTTCCACCTCAGCCCATGCTGAGAGTTCCAGGTCATTCCCCAGTAAGCAATCTACAGGTAGGTTATCTGTCACTGCCACTCTCATGGGCCCTGTGACATTACCCCAGCTGAGCTTGACTACTGCCATGGGATGCCTTCTCTTCATTCCATGAATGTCTGTCACCTGATAAGTAAAACCAGGGGTCAGTTGAGCAGAGGGGACCAGATGGTCACTCACCATGGTGAGGCTGGCCCCTGTGTCTCTGAATGCCTCAACTTTCTGACCATTCACTAGAACTTCTTGTCTATACTTGCCCAAAATGTGGGGTCCAGTAGTGAAGTTGGCAAACCCCATGCCAGTCTCACAGACAAGAGTGTGGTCAGGGAACCTGGCTAAGCCATAGTCCTCCTGATTGCCCAAAGTAATGCCCACCACATTCTTGGGGGCACTCCCACCACCTGGGGGATTACCACTAGTGGTAACAGGAGGTTTAGGAGTATTACCTGGGGGTACATTTCCCTTATTACCATTTTTAGGGCAACTGGCATCACTTTTGTAATGGCCCACCTGTTTACAGGTATGGCAATAAGGTTTCTTTTGTTCAGAAGGAGTGTTCTGGGACCCACCACCCTTGTTGGAGTTTTGGGGCCCTTGGGAAGTCTTCTCTGTGGATTTATCCCCACCCTTCTCTTGAGGCTTGGTTGATTCCTTTTTCTGGTCACCACCCTGGTTTTTAGGCCTAACCCTGGTTCTGACCCATTTGTCTGCCCTCTTACCCAATTCCTGTGGAGAGGTCAACTCAGAGTCTACCAGGTGCTGATGTAATAGCTGGTTCTGACAATTATTTAAGATTTGCTCCCTCATAATTAGATTATACAATCCTTTAAAATCAGTAACCTTACTACCCAGTAGCCAGCCTTCAAAAGCCTTAGTGGCACAATCAACAAAGTCAGTCCAATCTTGAGACTGAGTTTTCTGGGTGTCTCTGAACAGCATCCTGTATTGTTCAGTGGTTAAACCAAACCCATCAACCAGTACATTCTTCAAGACTTGGTAATTGTTAGCATCCTCCACCCTTGTGGTGAGGAGCTTATCTCTACCTTTACCATCAAAGGAGAGCCACAAGATAGCTGCCCACTTACTTTGGGGAACACCCTGCACAGTGCAGGCTCTCTCCAAAGCAGTAATCCATTTGTGGATGTCATCCCCTTCTTTAAAGGGGGGCACTATCTTATTCAGGTGCTTTGTATCAAAACTCCTTTCCCTATTGCTAGGTTTATTGCTGCCACCAGTGGGAACTAGCCCACATAATTCTTGCTCTCTAGCAAGGGCAAGTCTCTCTTTGGCCAGGGCAAGTTCTTCCCTTTCAATCCTCAGTTTGACTGCCCTTTCTTCAGCTTCATACACTCTCCTCTTAGGGGAAGACATTCCTCTGTGAGAAGAGTTGAGAGAGCCATTGGTTCGAAAGGATCTGCTAGAGCCTCTTGAGAGAGACCTAACTCGTCCATTCCCAATGTTAAGCTGACCTGAGAGTGGGCCCAGGGGTCCCCCAGTACCAAGCTCATGTCTGCTTAAGTTGGACCTGCTTAGTCTACTGACTTCTAGCTGTCCCTTATCTGCCTCATCCCCAGACAACTCATTCTCCTCCTCAGCATCATCTGCCTCAATGAGGGGATGGATATCAAAGGGACCCTGTAAGGAGGGCAAACTTCCATCTGGATTAGAAGGGTCTGGGTTACCAGCCCTACTGGCATCATAAGCCTCTAAGAGACCAATCAGAAAGGAAGTGGTGGGGTTAGACCCCTGTTTTAGTTTCCTGAGAGTACACACTTGTCTCATCTCATGGAAGCTAAGAGCAGTATATTTTGAAGGGATGACCTGTGGAGGGTCAACTGACACAAGGGGAGACTCAGTGTTTCCTCCTGTGACCGACATACTGCTTCTAGTGTGGTGTAAGTGATGCACCTACCTACACTATGTGTTTACCTACTGATCCCTTGCTAAGAGTTGCAGCCAAGGTGTGCTAAGCCTTGAGGAGCTACAACAGCTGGTTCAGTAGAACTCAGAGTATTCTAAGCTTTAGTTATGTGTACCTAACAGTACTTATGTGATCTTTCAACAAGATATTCTTAGGATACGTGTGGCAAAACAACAGCAAGCTCAAATCCCAACCGCTGCTCACCAATGTGAGAAGGTGGCCTGATATGCAGTGCTCACTATTCTAGTGAACACTATGTATCAGTCCAGCAACCCTTATTGATGATTGGTTGTAAGTCAACCTTATAGACCAGCTATCCTAGTAGCGTGGATACGAGCAGTCTAAGGCTAAAGACTCGAGAGGGCGCGTTAAGCCAGCTGTTTACCACACATATACCCCTTGAATACCAAGTGAAAGGACACCACACAAGTGTTATGAAAATAAACAGTTATTTATTTAAAGATCACAACAGCCCTGTACTCTTTATGAGGACAGGGTACTAAGCACAAACCAAAACTCTTACAAAAATACTTAAGTTAGCACAGTATATACAAATGCCCGAGGGGCACGGAAAACCATATACTCTGAAAGTGGAATGCGAAATTCCTAGCAGGTAAGTACAGTACTAATAGCTTTTGGAATCGCTAGGACTTGACTAGGGAATCGTTAGATTATGTCTAGGAGGCCTAGGGGACTCGGGTGCAGTGTGTGCACTCTCACGCGAGATGCGGGACAAAAGTCTATGGTAGCTAGGAATTAGAAAGTTAGTGTTCTCGGGCGAACCCGACCTGGTAGGGAGAAAACGAAAGTAGATTCTGACCCTTGGATAGTGAGGCTATGCTGGGGCACCGAAATGCCGAAGTTACCTAGCCCAGGGGCTGCAGCTGCATAGGTCTGAAAAGACGTCGGGAATCCTCGTAGACGGACCAGGAGCCGGAAGAAAAGATGCTGGCCGGTGACCAGTGAAGAAAGTTCAGTTGGATCCAAGCCTGGATCTTGAAGATAGATGACACCTGAAAGCAGAGGGGACCAAGTTCGAGACTACTAGCCAGTAGTCAGTGGGCACCAGGAGGGCACCGGATGGTAGCCACCTCGACAAGGTGAGTGGGTGACGCTTGACTCGAAGATCTCACGGACCAGGAGGCGTTGTCGGCGACCAGGATGGAGGATCGAGCTGTCCCACGAAGATGGAAGCTGTCGGCGTCGCTGGACCCAGGATTGGGCAACAAAGCCTTGGCAAATTCAAGCCCACGCGGTGGACCTAAAATGGCGTCTGGAGTGGACCAGGAGGGTCCGGGGTGCCTCTCTTGAAGAAGGAAGCAAAGGCCAGCCTGGAGCAACCAGACCAGCAGTCGTGAAGTCGTTGGGCGTCGTTCAGAGGGCCACAAGCCAGCCGGCTAGTAGCCAAACAACGCGGTGCACAGCAAACAGCAGAAGGGCCCCACGCAGATCGTGGAGATGCAGGGGGGCTGATCTTGGGTGCTGGAGCTGCGCAGGGTCGGGGCTTCTCGGACCCCAAAGCACTCACCAGTGGAGGACACGGTGGGCTTGCAGTAAAGATGTCGTGCAGTCTTGGCGATCGTCGGTCCCTTGAGGTCTCGTCGCACTCACGGTCCTCAGCTGGGCTGTAGAGGTGAGTAGAGGTCAGAGGTGCCAGGGAAGCCGGGTCTCGTCGAGCTGGGTCGTCGGATTCGTGATGAAGGACTTGCAGCAGACCGCAGTGTTCTTTAGGATGGTGCCTGCGGATGCAGGGTGACTACTCCTTAGCCACAAGGGAGAATCTTGAAGAAGAAATCGTGAAGTCCTTTCGAAGAAAGTGGTATCTTGATTCCAAAGATGATCTAATTTTTAACAGGGGGCCCGCTCCCAGCTTTATACTAAAAAAGGGGGCTGACCCGGTGACTAGGTCCTGCCTATGGGTGGGACTAGGTGGGGGGTGGTTACACCCCTCAGCCATGCCGGACTTCCCCAGGCCAGGGGCTGGTGTGCCCCTGGAACTGGTTCAGACCGGCCTATGCGTAGTGAGCACCGGGGTGCCACTCAGCAGTCACCTTCCTGTAAAGCCCTGCCTACCCAGGATACACAAAACCATGTCTGGGACGGTGCTAGCACCGCCCCTGACAGGAAACCCTTTGTCCAGGCTCCCCTCGCTGGAAGGACTCCCAGCTGCAGGGGGTCAGACTCGTGTCTGTGGTGGCAGCATCCATTTTGTGGAGCTGAGGCTTCAGTTAACTTTAACCGGGGTTCACAGTTACATACATGTCGTGTCCCTCTAGAAGGGTGGAATGCTAACCCCGTCGCCAGAATTGGCGAGGGGTTAGTATTCCAATTCGTATGACACCTTACTCGACATGTTTTGATAAAGCAATACCAAAGATAGCATTTAACCGCGAGGATTATAATGCACTTAAGAGTATATGGTATGCGTTATCATGGAACAGCTATTAGGACTTGATTCCGCAAGCTGCAGACAGGCTCAGCTCATGCCAGAGCACCATCTCACCCGATTCCAAGCACTCTGCCTTCAGGATTGTCAAGGCCTGCCATAGGAGTGACTGATAGGAATCTGTGTGTCCATTTTAGGGTTAGGTATAGGTATACTACACCTACAGCAAAGGGTGATTACACGACTTTGCCCCAGCTGTCATGCAGCCAGTTGTGTCAAATTTAGGAGGCCAGCCAGGGGTGGCATAATACATGCTGCAGCCCCTGGCAGCCCTGGGTACACCTATGCCCTGAGTTACAGGGTCTGATAAGGTGGCCCAGTACCAATTGGAAATGTACCTAGGGTACATGGAATCCATTTTTAAGAGAGAGCAGTAGGCATGGGGTCCTGATTGGCAGGATCCCAGGTCGACTATGTCCAAAACCAGCTAAAACACAGGGCAAAAAGTTGGGGGCAACCATAGTCAGGATGTACCTTCCTACACCTAGAGTACATGGAATCCATTTTACAGAGAGAGCAGTGGGCCTGGGGTCCTGAATAGCAGGGCCCCAGGTCAACTAAGTCGAAAAACCAGCTAAACACCAGGCAAAAAGTTGGGGGCAACCATAGTCAGATATCCACCTTCCTACATAACCCCCCCCCCCCCCCGACCCCCCAAACGAAAGGAGATAAGGCTATCCTTGACCAGGTAAGCCTATATTGCCTGAGTGTCCATATGAGGTGGTATATGCACTGGCATGGTTACCACCTATCTCATGGTCCACTAAGCAATCCCTCACCCAAAGGGCATCTGAGGGTCTCCACCATAGGGAATCTCTACCTGTGGTGTGTTTCGGCAAAGTAAAAGGCTGTTTGTTAGACCTGGCACCTTGGCGTGAGTTTCCCTTCCACTTTTTGCTGATGTGCCTCCGATGTTTTGCTGGTTTTCCGATACTCAGGGCACTGCGCCACGGCCGACCCGTGCCGCAGTGCAAGTGCTCCCTACTGTAAATTGTACATGTGATTGATGTCCATGATTGGTTCATTGGATTTACTGTTAGTCCCTAGTAAAGTGCACTAGGAGTGCCAGGGCTTGTGAATGCCGATACTGCTAGTGGGCTTGCAGCGCTCGTTGCGCCACCCACAGAAGCCGCCGTAAGATGTGTCTAGGGTCCGCCATTGCAGACCCTGCGTGCAGTCTCGTACTGTCATGCCGGCTGGGCAAGTGCACCCACTTGCCAGCCCCTGAACCTTCCCTTGACTGCATATTAGTCACCCCTATGGTAGGCCTGCGGGCAGGGTGCATTGTAGGTGTAAGGTAGGACAAGCCCTGATGTGTGTGGCCTGTCCTAGTCGTGAATTACAACTAAATTAGTATTTCACTATTGAAGGCTACCTGCTCCGTTAGGCCAGAATGGGCTGCTGGAATTATTACACTCTATAATCCCAGCAGGCTCAGGGAGCATGGTAGAGAGTCATGTTTAGTATGCCTGAACTCAGGATGATGAAATATTTCTTTTAGTAAAGTTTATTTTAATATCCTGTGTTTGCAAATGCTACTTTTAGAAAGTTAGCATTTGCTTGCCTAACCATTTCAGCCCGCCTCTGCTGGTATGTGTATCTGACTGTCTGGGATGTGTGAGTGACAGGGCTGGGGGATGACAGGTGGTGAATGCGCAGATTACACCTTAGTGGGAGGTAGGAGTGGCTCTTGACTCTGGATCTTGCTGTGCTCTGCCACCACAATGCTGGCTCCACCCTCCTGGGGAGCGACTGATGACTCAGCCGACACCTGGCCCAGGAAGGGCGAAGCCCCATCAACAAGGTACTTCTGGCTGCCCCTGTCCACACAATGCTGGCTCCACCTCCTGCGGGGCGTCTGATGTGCCTGCCCCTCACACTGAAAGCAGAAGCCGGATCGCACCCAACAAAGTACTCAAGGACTGAAAGTGGCTATGCAAAGGCCCCCCTGGCCTGTAAGAACAAAAGAAATGCAGTATAAAAGAAGGAGCCTTGCTCCTTGTAAATTAGATCCTGTTTGGGCTACAGAAGGAACTCTGCCTGACGAGAAGGACCGGGAAGGACAAGGAAGAGTGCTGTCTCTTGCCTGTGTCTGGTGCCTTGCTGCCGAGGGAGAGGAAAAGGAAAGACTGCAAGAAGACTTTTGCTTTGTAAAGACTTTGTGCCAAACTCTGCTAAAAGATCTCCAAGGGCTTGCTGCTGAACTTGCCCCCTGACCAGCGCCCCAGGACCAGTGGGCGCTACACCCTAAAGAAAGCGACTGTGTGTGCTGCTTATCGCTGCAGTACTGACGGAGGAGTCTGGGAGCGCTGGGCAATCCTGCCACGCTCCCCGTAATCCAAGGCATCAACATCCCCCCGAGCACCGTGACCGGGGCCCCAAGCAACAGCGAGAGCAACGTGAGGTTCAGCCGCCGCTGGCCCGAACACCGTGACCGCATCTGCACCGGGAGCCCGAGAGCAAAGTGAAGGAGGACCCGTCCGGTCCGAGCTCCCGAATTGACTGCGCCTCGAGCCGTCAATCCACCTGCGAAGACTGACAGCCGCCCTGTGAGAACCCCCCTCTGGTCGGTATCCTGCCCGACAGCTCAGCTGTGAGCGCACAGCTGCAACCGGCACTTGGCTGGGTACGTCCTGCACTTGAGGACCGTACTGCCACTTGCCGCCACCACCCAGCCGCCGCCTCCAGGGTCGGAGTGAACGACGAAGGAAGGACCCTGCCGCCACTGACCACCGCTGCCCCGGATGACCCGTGACCTGCCCGGCTGAGAGCCGCAGCGAACAGCGACCCCGAAAAAGCAACGCGACGTGGGACAGCTCCCCTGGAAGCCGCCTGCTCCACAAGAATTTGAAAGGTACTGTGTTGTATCCTCACGGTGCGAGCATCCTGCAACCCGAGCTCGCACCGCACTATCCGCTCCCAAAGCGAGCCGCCTCTGAAACCGTGGCTCGCACGGCTCCTGGTCCTCGGAGCCCACGCGGGAAGCGTGAACTCTGGCCGACTGGGCCCGATCTCCTCCCTGAAGCGAGCGGAGACAGCGGAAAGCGCATTGAGGCGCTACAAGACACTGAACCTTTTTGAACCTGGGCATAAGGCCCAAAAGATTGCTTATTGCTAAAAGAGAACTGTGGCAACTTGAAACTAAGTAACCTGGAACCGCTATTGAAAGTTTGACAACTGTATTTACAAGCCTGCTTGAAATTTATATAAAGATATATATTTTTACAACTACAGTTTGGTGTCATTGTGTGGTGGGTTGGTGGTGACGGTGTAATATTGCAAATGTTTAACCCAATGTGCCCCAGAGATTAGCCTAAAACTGCTTAAGCCACACTACCTAGAGGGTAAGCAGAGGTTGTCTTGAAGGTAACCCTCAGCCCTGACGAGGAAGAGAGAGTCCCTGCTTGTCACTAGTGTCGCACTGCGCCAACGAGAGACTCCCCCTTCCTACACTGTTGCTGGGATGGAGTAGTGAAGTGAGACTCCACTAATGTTGGGCTCAACTTCCTCCAATAACTATCTACCATATGTGCCTTTCTTTTCAGGACTGAGTTGCTGTGAGCTCTCAGGGTCAACCTCTGGCTACCTGTTTGGCTTACTGGAGAGACGGGTCAGGTTTGGGGTTTTTAGGCCACAGGTTTGGCTGTGCCCAACAGTGTCCATCTGTGGGAGGCCCCTAACTAAGTTTAAGGGGGATCCCTCAGGAGTTTGTTTTATTGTCACTTGGCTAGGACTACGAGCTTCAGTGCCCTTAATCTGCTGATTGGGGAGTTCTTTTGGACAGGGGGCCCTTTGGGGTCCACCACTGGCCTCCCTGACCTCTACAGCCCTGGGCTGACTGAGGCAGGGTAGAGAGCGGCAGGTTACCTGCTCCAGACTGGGTCCCACCTTGGAAGGGTCCACTGACCTCAGGGGTTCTGCCAGGCTAGGCCTGACTACCTCTGGGGCTTTTTCTTCACAAGGGGTCAGATCAGTTCCCTGAGGAGGCTGGTCCTTTCCTAAAGTCTGGTGGGAGGGAGATTTCTCTTCCTCCTCAATGCTCTCTGTCTGAGTGGAGTTGTCGCATTCTAATCTAGGACCCCGATCAATACTGTGACCTTATGCCCCTATACGGCTATAATCCATTTATTCCCCTATAATGGCATAAACGATCAAGAGCAATATTCAGAAACTCGTCTCTGGCCTCACACGATCAGAGCCACATTTCAGAATCACTTCCTCTGCAGCTTCCTCTGCAGCTCATTAGTGCAAATGACACAGCAGAAGCCACTATCTAAGATTCCTAGATTACACTCAGAGTTCTTCAACAAGATAAAAACTCAGCAACCTGGTAAAGCTCCGCTTGCTATGTTTTGATTAGTAATGGAACTCTAATGAGCACTAAGAGACGATCACTTCCTAGTGACATCTTTATTGGCGTCTTATGTCCAAAAACGTACGTCAAACCAGGCACCTTTCAGGTATAAATATTACCAACGTTGCCTTAAGCAAACGCTGATGCTGCTGATCTTACTGATGCTATCGCTGCTTCAATGACATCGATGATAGCGATGGTGTGGTGAACATAGGAGCAGAACAGCTGTCCCCTGCAGAGCCCAGCAGATGCAAGCTGCCCACGGACGCTGCCCCTCCTCCTCTTCCTCGACGCGCTGAGAGAGACGCTGTCTTTTCTCCTGCCGAGAAAATCCAGCTCCGGCGTTTCCAGCCTACTCTTGCGAGTAACTGGGATATCGAGTCCTGGAATGAGATACAAGACCTCCAACATTCTATTCCAGAGGTATGGTGTTGACTAAACTCTTAGAAGAGAATTCTTGAAGCAAACCTTGGCAAAACCAACTTAACTAAAACTGCTACTTACTTTCTCCCTCCCAAGTATTAGGCTTAGGTCCGGTACACTGGGGTAGGCGTAGTTAGAAGCACCAGTTGAGTACGTTAGCTGAATGTATATATGAATGTATATATGTTTTATCCATTTTAAACCATTGTATGGCTAAGAAACCATATCAATGCTTTTACAGTATTATTTCGCAATACCCATTTTACTGTACGCACTTTTTATAATAACTAGTCTTGCAATTGTGGCAATTCATTTCTCTTGTACGAGAAGAAAGACTGTTCAATAAATAATACCTTTTTATTGAAAACGCCCGTCTCTCTATTCTCTGCATTTTGGTGAAAGTAATCTGCACAAAACTGACTGAGTAAAATAACTGTCTATTGTTTCACACGACTCTAGAGATTGACTTATTCTAAGGAGCAAAGTTGTCATGTTTATGCGGTTGTTGGAAAACTGAATCCCTTCTTGTCTGTACCAGGGAAGCTGATCACTTCCTATTCAGTCAAGAAAGTTTCCAGTGACCTCTGAGCTAGTTGGTAACAAACCCAATTAAGTTTAGCATAGTCAGTGGAGACCTGGAAGATCCGCACTTCTACGTCCATACTACTGTTTGTTATTCCAATGCGCAGGGCCTATTGGGAAAATAGGAACTACACTACATGGCGCCCAACGTTTGGTAAGGCGATAAACTAACGCAAGACGTTAGAGTAACTGAGTCGTGCATTTTTCACACAGACCCCTTTCTCCTGTAAATACTCCAATAGACGTCTGGAGTGGGTGAAAGGTTAAAATCCGCCCGACCTTAGTAGGAAGAGATTCCTATGTAAAGCTCTGGTTTATTCAATGTTGAAGGATACAGTGTTCCAAAATATTGTGCACTTAATCTTTGTCTCCTTGGAGACCTGCTCTGCAAAACCTGCATTTATAAAATGTCAGTAGAAAACAACGGAACTGATGCCGCAGTAGATGCGACTCAGCAGGGTCCCGACGGGACTACTGAACCGGGTGCAATAATCATCCCGGCACATTTAAGAAAATCTATAACGTCAAAACTTATAGAAAATGGACTGACCACACAAGGTGGCACAGTCGTCTTCGTGATAGAGGCACACGAATATCGGCAGACAGAGGTATTCTATTCATGGATAAAATTTCCAGTGGCAAACGCTGCAACACCCGAGTTCCACTATTACAAAATAGGGGATCCACCGGAAGAGTACGCTCCTTTCGAGGAGATTGAAATCACATTAAAATTCCAAGAGCACCTGCTCTGGTTTAAAGGCGCCCTAAAACACAATGATCATATTACCTGGCTCGGTCCACTAGGTAGACCAGGAGCAACGTGGCCGGTTTTAGCCAGCTACACACCACATCCGGACATTGATAAAATGTCTAGAGAAGAACTTTTAGCACAGCTAAAAACATTAATCAAAATACATAGACAATTAGTCCAATATGTAATGCGGACTGCTACAGTCCAAACAGCTGTTAATACACCACAGCTGACCCCTCATCAGGGGAACACAAATAAAATTACACCACAGAACATACAGTCATGTCTTGGTAAAACACCCATAAAACGGGAACAAATTCCTATCTGGTTAGCGCAGAAAATCACTCAAATATAGGCAGTATTTCCGAATACCACCCCTATTGAGAAACATAGGATTCTGACCATCTGCCTTCCTATGGGGGTCGCACCACATGTGGAGGACTGTGACACTTGGGGTACAGTCTTTGCTTCCATTTACACAAAAACACATGGTGTTCCGTCAATGGCGGTAATACCAAAAGTGCTAAAACAGATTCAGAATGAATACGGTCCAGAACCTGCTTTAACTCTTGGTATGAAATTACTGAAAGACTTCAAGCAGGTCTCGGCTATATTACTAGCCAATATGAAAGGAGAAGCAGCATCTGTGGCGATCCGCCAGAAGTTGAAGGAAACGGATATAACAGATCAACCAATTGAGCTTGCCAGAATCATAGAAAAATGCTATGAAGAACTAGGTAGAGACAGCTTGGGTGGAAAACCAGTAAAGCCCCAACTGCTCGAAAATCCTGAAAAATTATTTATTAAAAATAATTCAAATACTCCTAAAAAGAGCTGGGATGGAAATAAACAATCCACTCCCAAAGAAAAAGTTTTCCAGTCCAGAGGAAGGTCTCCTCAACGGAGGGAAAGAACTCCGACTCGAGAACACCAGTCTCCCCAGAGGGAGCCCTCTGAGAAAAGATATAACCTTAGAAATAGGGATAATTTGAAGAAGCCTGATAGATATCAAAGTATTGATACACGCCCCTCTCTATCTTTTTCGTAGCAATCGGAAAGAAGAGGACGGTCAGACCCAGGGGAGCACACCAAGTCCAAAGACAAGGAACCTGCTCAAAGTAAAAAAATCTCAATTTCCAAAAAAGAATGTAGCCAGTATTAGAGTAATCGAACATGCCGAGAATACTGAGGACACAGTTGAAAAACGGGGAGTGGGCACAGACAATGCTAGACAGTGCAGCAGAAATCACTATAGCCTGCAAGATCCTGATGAGTCATCTGGAGACAGTGGACACGAATGAATACATTCAGGTTGAAACTGCCGACACCAGACTTAGCGAGCCCCATAAGATATACGAAATAACATTGCATATAGAGGGTGATAAGACTAGGAAACTATGGGGTCTATCTTGGGATAAACTCTCAAAAGGCTATGATATTCTGTTAGCTGAAAAAGATTGGCCCCCGGAGTTTGTCAGGGAGTGCCCTCGTGGCGAAGAAATGATTATGCCTGCCTTCTCGAATCACATGCCGATTCACAAAAAATATACTTATGCAAGGAAATGGGCAGTAGCCCAGGTACCGGCATTATATAAAAATCATGTAGGATGGGATGAGGATTCTCCTCCTCACAAAATCCAGTTAAAAAGTCAACCGACTGCCCAAAGGCAGTATCCCATTAAGCAAGAAGCTAAAAAACAAGTCAGGGAGATTTTAGATCAACTTGAATACCAGGGGGTGATTGAAACATGCACCTCTCAAATGAACAATCCTTTGTTTCCTGTCTCCAAGCCAGACAATTCATATCGTCTAGTTTTGAACTACAGACACCTCAACGCATGTTGCAAAACATTTGCAGTACAAAATTCGCATAGTGCTGCACTAATGAATAACATAGTTAGGAAAAAATATAAAACGACATTAGACATATCAAATGGTTTCTTTTGTCAAAACATTGCACCAGAAAGCAGATACTTGACCGCTTTCTCAGTAATGGGGTCTCAGAAAAATTTCTGTAGGCTCCCACAGGGCTTCAAGAACAGCCCAGGACTATTCTCAGCCAGAGTAACAGAGTTACTACAAATGTATGATGATGAGGCATTATCTTACGTAGATGATATCTATCTTACAGACAACGACTTGGAGACTCACTTGAAAAGAGTGAACACCATTATACTTGGGTTCGCAGCAGAGGGTTACAAATTCAACTTTAAAAAGTCTCGAATTGCCCATCTGACAGTATTATTTTTAGGATGCGAATTATCAAGTGAAGGAAAAAGCCTAGCGGACAACTTCCTAGCGCTGTACTCCAAGCACCAAAAACGCTTATGACCTTAAAATCGATTCTAGGTTTTCTGAATTTCGGTAGAACTTACGTTCTAAATTACGCAGAGAGGGTTAAACCTCTCTACGAACTAATAAAACCTGATTTTAAACCAATCACTTGGACTCAAAAACATACAGAAATTTTGAGATCACTGCAAACAGACATGTTAGCAAAAACAAATTTAGATACACGTGACAACACACGCAATCTTGTAATCCGAGTCATCCCAGGAAGATGCGGATTCACGTACCTAACCTCTAATGAGGGAGAAAAGGTACCAATAGCTTACAAATCACATTTGTACACGAAGGCTGAAATAAAATTCAGTTCAACTGAGAAAATTCTAACTGCGGTTCAGACGGCTGTAGCAAAAGAAGGGGCCCTAGCACAAGGTAAACGAATAATAATCGTTACACCCATACCGGCTTTGGAAGCAGTAACTAAAGCGAGCATTCCTAATGCTAATGCTTTGCATCCGAGATGGATCCAGTGGGTTAATTCTCTTGCTGCAACAGACGTAGTTTACGAATTTGATCCTAACTTAAAGACACAGGAATTTTTACAATATGAATATCCTCTGCCAATTAAAATCCTGCCTCTAGAAGAATATGGAAGTATTATATATACTGATGGATCAACACAACCCGCAGTTGGGGGCAAACAAGCTTACAGTGCTGCGTGCGCGATTGTTAAGGGTCGTTGGCACAAAGGAAAATTTAGACCAATGGTCACTAAAACACAATCTCTAGGAGATTGCTCAGCTCAACAAGCTGAATTGGTAGCATTTAAGATGGCGCTAGAAAATACTGATCGCGAATTCCCCACACTAATAGTGTGCGATTCTTATTATTGCGTAGAATCTTATAATGAATACTTGCAGAATTGGGTGGAAAATGGTTTCAAAGATGCAAAAGGTGGCACGATTAAGCATAAAATGCTTTGGGAACAAGTAGTTCTTTTACAGAAGGAACTACAAAAGACTCACGTGATACACACTTTGAGTCATCAACGTGATGGCGTTCACGTTGCAGGGAATTCATTGGCTGATGAAGTCGCGAAGGCAGCTGTGCAAACGGCTTCCGTAGCTGCGATTACTCGGTCACAAACAAAAATAGACAGCGACATTCTACAAGCTGTCAGTGCGTCAGTAAAAGATGATGATAAGAAAACACTCCCAAAAGGCTTTCCAGAAAAGTACTTTTATTCAACAGATACGAATAATGTTCCTTTTGCTCGAATCCCTGGAGTGGGGGATAGAGTAATTCCAAACATGGAACACAGGTTAGGACTAATAAAAGCGGCACACGAAGGGCTTGCTTCTGCACACGCTAGCGTTTCCGCAACAGTATCACTATTAAAACAGAGATATTGGTGGCCTCGCATGAGAATACAAACTAAGAAGTATGTATTAGAATGCGAAATATGCCAAAGAATGAAAGTATCAACAGTAAAACGACCAGCGCAGACACCCCTTCTCATCTCAGATAAACCATTTGCATGTGTTTACCTGGACCACTGTGGTCCCCTACAAAGGGACGGCAGCTATAGATATATCATGGTCGCAGTGGATTCCTGTACGAGATTCATATGGATGTGGCCCCAGCGCTCGGCTGACGCCAGAACGGTTATAAAAGATCTGCGAGTCTTTATCGGCACATACGCAATTTCCATGTTCCATTCTGACCAGGGTCCTGCTTTCAGCTCTCGAGCTTGTAAGGAGGCCATGGCCAGCATGGGCGTTGGCTTGCGGTATTCTTGTCCGTCACACCCCGAAGGGAACAGTGTGGTAGATAGAAAAAAACAGGACATAAAGCAATCTATAACAACAAAGGTATTAGGTTCAGGTGCTGGATGGGTCAAACATTTAATAAGTGTCCAGTTAAGCCTAAACAACTTGCCAAGAAATTCTCTAAAAGGTTTCAGCCCATACGAACTATTGTTCGGAACTAGAATGCGAATTCAGGACTTAGATAGTCCGGTATCAGTGGTAAAAGATAAGAAAACAGACTTCGACATCAAAGATCGTTTGGCTGTTTTACAGGACTTGAATAAAACAAGCAAATCCTTAAGCAACATAAAGTTAAAGCAACAGCCAGCTACCACTGACGAGGCACCATCAGCCCCAGCAAGGCCTGTCTGGATTCCAAAGATTGGGGATCTAGTCAGAGAAAAAATAGCGGTGAAGAAGGAATTTGGGCCTTCTAACAGAAAAGAAGTACCTGTCTTAGCAATCAACGGAACAAGATCAGTAGTACTATCGCCCCTTGCTGGTAAAAAGGAGAACAGAGTTGTATCAATCGACCTGGTAAAACCACAAGCATGTGGCCTATAATCAACAGAAGGCCCAGTGGACTCCCGAGAAACAACAGAATACCCAAACTTGCAACAATCCAAGAGGTTCAAACTGAAAGACTAATCACATTCGATCAGCCTGCAGTGCACGAAGAGGGACTACGCAATAATGCCATGGAACTCGTGCCTCTTGAGACACAGATTGAAACAGTTCGTCAAGAAACACCAGTCTACAATGATGTGGCATCAGAATGTGCTACCAAAAGACAAATTGAAAGAACAATTCCAACAATTGACAGAACTGCCTCTGGTTACTTCATCAACTTCGATAACTTTTCTGAGGATCAAAGCAACCCAGAAGTGATGCCAGAAACAAAGACTTTTAAAGAAAAAGCTACAGAACTCTTTCAACAAATCAAAGAAGTATATCTGGATGCACCATTAATTGAGCATTGGATTATTTCGGGGGTATTCATACTCCTACTATGCCTAATTTTAGTTTTAATTTTAGGAAAGTTTATTACAATACAATGGACACAGCAAGTCAGAACATCAACTTGGTCCTCAAATCACACAGATCATCCCACGTTAAGAAAAGAGAACTGTCAACAGTAAATTTCACAGCCATTCCAATACCCGGCGGGGTAGTATGGGAGAAAACTGACTATGAAATATATGGTCCGGTCGAAATCCTGAAGTATCCTCATCAATTCAAGGTTTCCTTAAGTGACTTTGTAAAACCTAGTACATTCTCTGATGATTGGGACTTTGAAAGTATTAATAATATGATGTCTGATTTAGTAATGTCAGCTACATTCACAGATCATGATTATTTACAAGGTTCGTCTAGTTATGAACAGATGTTCTGCTACACAAACTATGGTGATCATTACTTGCATAAATCTGCACAGCCTAGAAATGTTTTTTAAGTATAGCCAATGGGAACATTGTGCTACTCCACCTAAAAGCAGTTCTAAAAAACATTCTATGAGAAATTCAAGTACTTCTCAGGGTTTAACACCAGTGATGCAGAAACGTTTTATTATAAACTGTTAGATAAAACAGGATTGAAAACAATGCTGACAAATACTAAATTGATATATTCAGAAGCATTTTATGAAAAAATGATGACATTTAGTTTTGATTATTGGAAAAATAACATTGAAACAAAAACCATCTGGGGTACAAAAGAGTGGCAGGTACAAGGCCTAGAAGCACTATTTCGAGCCTGCATGATCCCAGAACAAATAATGTTCTTAAATGAAACAATTCAACAAACAACTTGTCTTGGCCTAGCTAAGATCAAAGACCTTAACAAACCGTCTATTCCAAAGTCAATACCTGATAATGCAACAACAGATATTGAGATAGACGTACCTAACATTTTACATCTAAACAGAACACATCCTGATTGGAAAAAGTGGTTAATCTGGCCTACTGACATAAACAACTGTCAAGATAGATTCCTGAACAAAACACAGGGGTTAACAATGACCAGATAAGACCCTAGATACTCCCAGAGACAACATCCAGGGATAGTAACAACATACAGTGTAGGGAAGCTGTGCCTTGAATGGCTAGAATCATCCACACTGGCTGAAATTAAGCAACACTTGTCTTTACTTAAAGATGGTGCTGATTTGCGCGATTTCATTCTGGGACCACGCAAACAGCGTCAAAAACGCTTCATAGCGGCCAGCATCTATGCGGCATACAACGAGGCTTGGAAAGTCACACAAATTGAAACAGCTGAAATAATACGAGAAATTGATCGTATTAATTTGGAAAAATCACTTTCTGTTGTGGACAATGGGTTAATGACTCTGTCTTCCAGAATATATTCACTGGACAGTATTGTATCATCTGCCATTGATATAATAGACAAAGACTTGCCAATGTTACAGCATGGCCAGTCGCAATTGCGTTCTATTGTACAGTTAGGCTGGACGCTGCAAAATCTTCGTTCAGGCTATGTGCCTTGGTGTTTAATCAACACAACGTCATTGTTTTCCATCTTTAACCTTACTGATAAACAAATCAGCTTGGCACAGAAAGGAGCAGACTATACAATCCTGAGCATCGAAAAACTTGAGAGATTACCTTTGACAATGACAGAAAGTCCTGTCATTGAATGGATAATACACGGGATTATCACAATTCTGATAACAACTTTCCAATTAAAAAATTGCCTTGAATACATACCTACTAGCCAGTATGAACGATTGGGTAAAGGATACATTAAGTCAACATGAAAATTACCATACCCACATACATGCTATAGTGACAGCAACAAAAATGTATTTCTTAGTGGTGAGAACTGTAAACATTCACTAAGCGGTATACTTTTGTGCCAAGGTATTAATTTACACGGAGCCTGTGAAGGTAATTCTAACAACCTTTCATGCCACCAACATGTCACACCTGCGACGCAGATAGAGCCTTTCTTTATGCAACTCGCAAATGGGAGTTACATTCTAAGAACGGATCACAGCTGTTGTGGCCTTTTGCCAGGAAAAGCCTATCTCGTAAGCGTAACATCCATGGTCAAATGCTGTATGCAAGCATTGTTTCCAAACGGCCCTGGAGACACAGAGACTCCCATTTGGCCTCGTCTGAATTTCTCTTCTATACGAATTGATACTTTAAGCAAAATGAAGTCTGTGCTTTTACAGACAACAGTGCCCATCACGTCATCAAAAGAGACGTATGAACGCCAAGTTGCAAGGACAACATCAGAGATTCATGACCTTTTATCAACAAATTGCCCCCTGCATTTCACAGAAATGCTTAGCCAAATTCTTAACATGTCTAGTGCCACAGGCATCCCAGGCATATTTAAGACCATTTTTACGGGACTGCTAACACCATTCAAAGCAATTCTGGGAATCATTCCTAATTTTGTCCATTCAGTCTTTGGCGGCATACCCCTTATTTTGGGACTTGTAGCAGGCATTTTATTTTTGACCCTCCTGCTCCGATATGGTAAACCAAAACTCAGACATTACTCCTACAAGGATGGAAGAAACGATCCTAGCAATACGCTACCGGGACAGAATAACTAGAGTCCTTGGATTGGCCAGGCAGAGAGATCTGAACATGACCTGGTTTCTTTCATTCAGACCGATATGGCAGACCTGCATCTTACCTGTGCTTCGATGTATGCTATGCGGAGATGAGTGCGTGTTGGACATCTGTCTTGCACTTCCATCAGCAGTACCAATGGATATCGATACTTTGCTAAGTCCTATAACGGCTCACGCATTGTGTTGTCCCCAGCGGCTACCAATCCTGATGACGCCATTCGTTGAGACTCCTGTGCTACGACTAGGTGGTGACAGTGGAGCGAGAAATAAAAGCAACATCACCCAGGTACGACCATCTGTGAATATTGCTGATCCAGACTTTGATGATAGCAATCATTCTCACACCTGCCAAGTTACAGCACTATCGAACTTGATCGAACTGTCACCTGATTTTGTTGACCAATTTTTTGAGAGCCTGTCTGATATGATGTTCTCCCCCGAACAGAAACAATAACTTTAGAAAAGAATTCTGACACACAGCGTTCCCATGAACTCTGAATTCGGCCTTTAGTTTTGATCAACAAAAACTGCTGAAAAGCGTTGGAACTGTATTCCCCCGTTCAACAAGTATTTTTTTTTAATTGAACACTTTTTAAAAATATTTACCTTTTTCTGGCACAAAAATTCTTTGCTTAAGGTAGACCGATTCATAAAGAACAGAAGCTTCTATTTTTAGACAAATCTAGAGACATAATAACTTTACACCAGCTTCTAGCACATGTTTTAACAAATGCATTTCTATGTGATGAAATTATCTCGCACTTCTTTTCTGTATTAAGAGATATTTCATGTGTAATTTTTTCGCAAAATCGTTCATTGATTACATATGCTATAATTTTGAATGATTTCTATGCTTAAAGACGTACAGTACATTCCATGTATTTCGAATACGCCATTTCAAATGCATATATGTATTTTGGGGTGGGTAATGTTACACATGCATCTTTTGCTATAGTTTTAGTAAATCGATGGACATAAATTCGTGGAGTGGGTGTCGCGTTCTAATCTAGGACCCCGATTAATACTGTGAACTTATGCCCCTATACGGCTATAATCCATTTATTCCCCTATAATGGCATAAACGATCAAGAGCAATATTCAGAAACTCGTCTCTGGCCTCACACGATCAGAGCCACATTTCAGAATCACTTCCTCTGCAGCTTCCTCTGCAGCTCATTAGTGCAAATGACACAGCAGAAGCCACTATCTAAGATTCCTAGATTACACTCAGAGTTCTTCAACAAGATAAAAACTCAGCAACCTGGGAAAGCCCTGCTTGCTATGTTTTGATTAGTAATAGAACTCTAATGAGCACTAAGAGACGATCACTTCCTAGTGACATCTTTATTGACGTCTTATGTCCAAAAACGTACGTCAAACCAGGCACCTTTCAGGTATAAATATTACCAACGTTGCCTTAAGCAAACGCTGATGCTGCTGATCTTACTGATGCTATCGCTGCCTCAATGACATCGATGATAGCGATGGTGTGGTGAATGTAGGAGCAGAACAGCTGTCCCCTGCAGAGCCCAGCAGATGCAAGCTGCCCACAGACGCTGCCCCTCCTCCTCTTCCTCGACGCGCTGAGAGAGACGCTGTCTTTTCTCCTGCCGAGAAAATCCAGCTCCGGCGTTTCCAGCCTACTCTTGCGAGTAACTGGCATATCGAGTCCTGGAAGGAGATACAAGACCTCCAACATTCTATTCCAGAGGTATGGTGTTGACTAAACTCTTAGAAGAGAATTCTTGAAGCAAACCTTGGCAAAACCAACTTAACTAAAACTGCTACTTACTTACTCCCTCCCAAGTATTCGGCTTAGGTCAGGTACACTGGGGTAGGCTTAGTTAGAAGCACCAGTTGAGTACGTTAGCTGAATGTATATATGAATGTATATATGTTTTATTCATTTTAAACCATTGTATAGCTAAGAAACCATATCAATGCTTTTACAGTATTATTTCGCAATACTCATTTTACTGTACGCACTTTTTATAATAACTAGTCTTGCAATTGTGGCAATTCATTTCTCTTGTACAAGAAGACATTTTTTTCAATAAATAATACCTTTTTATTGAAAACGCCCGTCTCTCTATTCTCTGCATTTTGGTGAAAGTAATCTGCACAAAACTGACTGAGTAAAATAACTGTCTATTGTTTCACACGACTCTAGAGATTGACTCTTATTCCAAGGAGCAAAGTTGTCATGTTTATGCGGTTGTTGGAAAACTGAATCCCTTCTTGTCTGTACCAGGGAAGCTGATCACTTCCTATTCAGTCAAGAAAGTTTCTAGTGACCTCTGAGCTAGTTGGTAACAAACCCAATTAAGTTTAGCATAGTCAGTGGAGACCTGGAAGATCCGCACTTCTACGTCCATACTACTGTTTGTTATTCCAATGTACAGGGCCTATTGGGAAAATAGGAACTACACTACAGAGTGATCCATAGTTTCAGGCTTCACAACACTATTATCTGTCTGAGTTTGAGCTGTGGCCATCACAACTCCACCAACCTTTTCAGGAAGGGACTCAGTTTGGGTTTGGGCTGTTACCAGTCCAGCCTTGCCAACCTGTTCAGGGAAGGAATCTGTCTGAGATTGGGCTGTGACTGGCACAGCCCTCCTGACCTGTTCAGGGAGGACATCTTGGACTGGGGCTGTGGCTATCACTGCCCCACTAACCTTACCATGGAGGCTTACCATTTTAAAATGGGTTTCTTGTTCTACCTCAGCCCAGGCCGAGATCTCTAAATCATTCCCCGGTAGGCAATCTACAGGCAAGTTTGGTGACACTGCCACTCTCTTGGGGCCAGTGACACCTCCCCAGCTGAGTTTTACCACTGCTATGGGATGATCTCTCTGCACTCCATCAATGTTGGTCACCTGGTATGTGGCTCCAGGTATAAGTTGCCTTGAGGGGACTAGGCTCTCAGTCACCATGGTGATGCTAGCCCCTGTATCTCTATAGGCCTCAACTTTTGAACCATTGATGAGGGCCTGCACTGTCCAGTGCATCCCCCACCTGTCTGTACTTGTCCAAAGTGTTGGGACAAGCTGTGAAGTTGGCAAACCCCATGGCAGTCTCACAGACAAGAGTATCTAAGTCAGGGGATCTGGTTAGGCCAGAGTCCACAGGAACTCCCAAAGTAAATGCACCCAAATTCTTGGGGGCACTCCCACCACCTGGGGGATTACTACTAATAGTAACAGGAGGCTGGGAAGTGTTACTTGGGGTATGTTTTCCTTATTGTTGTTGGCCCTTGGGCAACTGCTGTCAGTTTTCCAATGGCCTACCTGTTTGCAGGTATGGCAATAAGGTTTATTTTGGGTATTGGAAGGATTCTGGGACCCACCCTTTTCAGAGGATTTTTGGGGCCCTGATTTGGTTTGATCAGAAGATTTATTCCCACCCTTCTCTTGAGGCTTGGTTGATTCTTTCTTTTGGTCACCACCGTGGTTCTTAGGCCTAATCCTGGTTCTGACCCATTTGTCTGCCCTCTTACCCAATTCTTGTGGAGAGGTCAGATCAGAGTCTACCAGGTGATGGTGTAATAACTGGTTCTGACAATTATTTAAGACTTGCTTTCTCATAATAAGATTATACAATCCTGTGAAGTCAGTAACTTTACACCCCAGTAGCCAGCCTTCTAGAGCCTTAGTGGCACAATCAACAAAGTCATCCCAATCCTGAGACTGAGTTTTCTGGGTGTCCCTGAACAGCAACCTGTACTGCTCAGTTGTTAAGCCAAACCCATCAATCAGTGTATTCTTCAGGACTTGGTAATTGTTAGCATCCTCAGCTCTAGTGGTGAGGAGATTATCTCTACCTTTACCTTCAAAGGAGAGCCACAATATAGCTGTCCACTGACTCTGGGGGATGCACTGGACAGTGCAGGCCCTCTCCAAAGCAGTCATCCATTTGTGGATGTCATCCCCTTGTTTAAAGGGGGGGCACTATTTTACTCAGGTGTCTAGTATCAAAACTCCTGTCTTTATATCGAATGATAGTGCTGCCACCAGTGGGGTCTGCCCCACTCTATTTCTGCTCTCTGGCAAAGGCAAGTCTTTCTTTGGCAAGGGCAAGTTCTTCCCTCTCAATCCTCAGATTGACTTCCCTCATCTTAGCTTCATGCTCTCTTCTCTGAGGGGATGTCATCCCTCTCTGAGAAGGTGCCGGAGAGACATGAACAGATCTGTTAGAGCCTCTGGAGTGAGACCTAACTCGTCTGTTCCCAAGGTTAGGCCTGCCTGAGGATGGGCCTGGGGGTCCCCCAGTTCCATTCTCATGTATGCTTAAGTTGGTCCTGGTGAGCCTACTGACTACTACTGGACCTTTGTCTGCCTCATCCCCAGATAATTCCTCCTCCTCTTCCTCCTCTTCACTTTCTGCTCCATGGAGGTTAAGGTCAGGATCACCCAGGGTTCCTTCTAAGGGGGGCATGCTCCCATCTGGATTAGAGGGGCCTGTGTTAGAAGCCCTTCTGGCATAATATGTCTCTAAGAGACCTATCAGAAAAGGAGTGGTAGGGTTAGAACTCTGTTTTAGTTTCCTGGAGGAACACAATTGTCTCATCTCCTGGAAGCTAAGGGCTGCATATCTGGAAGTGACCTGTGGAGGGTCATCAACCACAAGGGGAGCTTCTGTGTTCCCTCCTGTGGTAGACATGCTTTTCTAGTGAGGTGTAAGTGGTGCACTTACCTACACTATGGGTTTACCTACTGATCCCTTGCTAAGAACTGTAGTCATGGTGTGCTACTCCCTTTCTACTACAACAGCTGGTTCAGTAGAACTAAGAGTATTTCTAAGCTTGTTATATGTACCTATGGTACCTTATGTGATCTTTCAAATGATATCTCAAGATTATATTTGGTAAAAACAACAGCAAGCTCAAATCCCTACCGCTGCACACCAATGTGAGAAGTTGGCCTGATACATGATGCTCACTAGTTCTAGTGATCACCTTGTATCAGTCCAAACAACCCTTATGGTGATTGGTTGTAAGTCAACCTTATAGACCAGCTATCCTAGTAGCTTGGACAAAAGCAGTCTTTAGGCTAAACTCTGAATGGCATGTGAAGCCAGCTGTTTTACCACATATAACCCCTTGAATACCAAGTGAAAGGACAACACACAGGTTGTTATGAAAATAAACAGATATTTATTAACTAACATACACC
Source organism: Lissotriton vulgaris (assembly GCF_964263255.1). Lineage (NCBI taxonomy): Eukaryota > Metazoa > Chordata > Amphibia > Caudata > Salamandridae > Lissotriton > Lissotriton vulgaris. The sequence continues at coordinate 955,888,725 of NC_141687.1, read as the reverse complement.
TCTGAACTCTTTATGAGATCAGAGGGCTAAGCACATGACAATACTAAAAAGGAAATACGAGTTTGCACAATATTTACAAGTGCGCCTTAGGGGCACGACAAACCATATACTCAAAACAATGGAATGCGAGGAAAGAAAGTACTGTAAGGAGATCCAGAGGCTGGAGGATCGCTGGGACTACGCTACAAACTAGGTAAGTAAGGAGCAGGAGGCCCACGAGACTCACGTGCAGAGTGGGAACTCTCACGCGGGATGCGTACCAACGTCTATGGATGCTACAGTTTTAGAAAGTTACGGACTCCGGACGAACCCGGCTGGATGGAGGGAAAACAGTGGACCTGGACACTAGGAGAGTGAACACAGACTTCAGCACCTAGAAGCTTTAGTTACCTAACCCACAGGCTGCGGGTGCATAGGGCTGAAGTTGCGTCAGGTTTGCTGCGTTGATCCCGGTGATGCCTGAAACAAGGAGTTGCTGGCAGGCAGCCAGATGGAGGAGTCCGGTGGTTCCAAGGATGGAACTGGGAAGAAGAAGTCCTGAAAGGGAAGGGGACAGAGTCTCGGTCACTAGCCAGTGACAGTGCTGGAACCAGGAGGGAACCAGATGCTGTCGCCGCAGTCAGGTGAAGGGCGGGACACTTCTCTCTATAGCTGCGCGGACCAGGAGCTGTTCTCTACGACCAGGCTGGAGGCACGAGCTGTCCCACGTAGTCTGCTGCTGTTGGCGGTGTTGGATCGTCGATCTGGTCAACAGGCCTTGGCTAGGGCAAGCCACGCGGTGGAACAAAGATGGCGTCTGGTGCGGACCAGGAGGGTCCGGGGTGCTTCTCGTTCACAGGGAAGCAAGGGCCAGTCTGGGGGACCAGACCAGCAGTGTTGGATTCTTCGGATCGTCGTCTCAGAGGTCACTAGCCAGCCGGCAAGTGACCAGACAACAGGACAAGCAGCAGCCAGGCAAAAGGGCTCCACGCAGATCTCGTGGATGCTGGGGGGCTGGTCTTTGGTGCAGGAGCTGCGTCGGTGTGGGGCTTCTCAGACCCCAATGCATTCACTCGAGGATCCCTCGGCGGTCGTGCTGGAAGCGCTGTGCAGGTTTCTCAAGATGGCCGTCTCCGCGTTGCTCGTCGCACCCACGGGTCCCAGCTGTGCTGTGGATGTGGATAGAGGTCAGAGGAGTCTGGAGGTCCGGGTCTTGGGGAGCTGAGTCGTCGGATTCCGGGATGGAAGGACTTGCAGCAAACCGCACAGGAGCTTGATGGTGCCTGCGAAGCAGGATGGTCACTCCCTGACCATAGGGGAGATTCTTCAGTCTTCTGGTAATCAGGAGGTCGAAGGTCAAGAGTTTCTTCGTGGAAGTTGTCAAGATTAATCTGGTTTGGAATGGGACCAGCTCCTACCTTAATTCAGCTAAAAGGGGCTGCACTATGACTAGGTCCCTCCTCTGGGTGGGACCAGGAAGGGGGGTGGTTACACCCCCTTTCCTTTGTCCGGTCTTGCGCCAGCTCTGGGGCTGGAGTGCCCCAGGAACTGGTTCTGACCGGTGTATGCACAGGGACACCTCGTGTTCCCCAGGCATGTCTCATTCCTTTCAGCCCTGTCCTACCTAATACACAAAATCCTGTCTGGGGTGGTGCTAGCACCTCTCAAGGCAGGAAACTCTTTGTCCGAGCCTCCCTCGCTGGAAGGACTCCCAGCAGCAGGAGGTCAGACTTATGTCTGTGGTGGCAGCATCCATTTTGTGATGCTGAGGCTCGGGTTAACTTTAACCGGGGTTCACAGTTACATACATGTCGTGTCCCTCTAGAAGGGTGGAATGCTACCCCCGTCGCCAGAATTGGCGAGGGGGTAGTATTCCAATTCGTATGGCACCTTACTCGACATGTTTTGATAATGCTATCCCAAAGTTAGCATTTGACCGCGAGGTTCATAATGCACTTAAGAGTATATGGTATAGCGTTATCATGGAACAGCTATTAGGACTTGGTTCCGCAAGCTGCAAACGGGCTCAGCTCATGCCAGAGCACCATCTCACATAATTCCAAGCACTCTGCCTTCAGGATTGATAAGGCCTGCCATAGGAGTGAATGATGGGAAGATATGTGTCCATTTTAGGGTTAGATATAGGGATACTATATCTAAAGCAAAGGGTGATTACACCACCTTGCCCCCAGCTGATTGATAGCCAGTTGTGTCAGATTTGGATGGCCAGCCAGGGGTGGCATAATACATGCTGCAGCCCCTGGTAGGCCCTGGGTGCACCTATGCCCTGGGTACCTAAGGTACACTGTACAGGGCCTGATAAGGTCACTCGGTATCCAATTAGATATGTACCTAGAGTACATTGAATCCATTTTACAGAGAGAGCAGTGGGCCTGGGGTCCTGAATAGCAGGGCCCCAGGTCAACTAAGTCGAAAAACTAGCAAAACACCAGGCAAAAAGTTGGGGGCAACCATCGTCAGATATCACCCTTCCTACAGTCTGAATAAGGGCTCTATCTGTGTAACAGGGGTGCCTTGCAGATGACATGAAAGGTTGTTTTTTTTTTTGAAAACCTTTATTGAGCTCTTTGCACAGTACAAATACGGGCCCACAACCATCCGGCCGGCCACAACACTTCTGAAGCTCGTTAGCAAAGGATACGTCCACTCGGTGGCACGGCAGCACAGAAAAGCATACGACCCATGGTACAATAAATCTACGTGCACCGAGTGGCAGGAGACAGTAAGGTTAATTTTAAAATAATTTTGTATGTAAGGAGATACAGAAGCTAGTACGGATCAGTGCACAGTACAGACGATCGTATGATGAATGGGTAACGGCCAACAGGAGAGACTACTAGCAGTAAACTAAAATGGCGGCACGATACTGTAACATCAGGATAGAGATACGCAGCGAGATGTGCCACCCAACCACTACCCATCTAACACCAGTCCCCACCACTGACCCTAAAAAGACATAAGAAAAGGACGGAGAAAGAAAAAGAAGGCCCATAGAAATAAAAACTTACCGAAGATGACCCCCCACCCTACACGCATGCCGAGGCTATGGCCTACCCCCCCCCCCCCCCCCCCCCCCTAGCTACGTGTCTGTCGCCCCAGAAGAACCCGAAATATAGAAATAAGAAAGAGAAAGGAAAAAGGTCCAGAAACTCACGATTGAACCCAGGGAGAAAGGAAGAGTGCATTACCCTATTACTCCCAGAAAAAGGAAAAGCGGGGAGGAGCCCACCCAACAATCGAACTCCCGGACTCCCACACCGCCCATATATCCTGCGCCAAGCACGTTACAGTCTCAATGGACCCCCGTAAACCCGGTGGTCCCGATTCAATACCACCCAGCACCTCAGAACTTCACAAGTCCTCGACCCAGCATAAAAGGGAAACAGGAGGTGAAATCACAGCGACATGTAGCAAAAACACAGGATACCAAAAAACTACTCAGCCAATATTGCAAAACGTGTGTCAGTCCAAGTCCCCGCCAGCCAGTCCAATCGAAGCGACAACAAGCACGTCTTCACCCCTGTCCGGACCGGCAGATGCGGTTCAGGCCCGTCCATTGCTGCGAGTCACCTTCAGCCAGGACAAAGGGGCAAGATGGCCGCTCTTGAGGAAAGGGGACAAGGAAAACGTGTCGCACCGCGGGGTCCCAAACACAGCCGTAACATGCCACAAAAGTTCCATCAATTGGTGCAGCCAGGGTAGCATCAGGCTGGTAACGTGGAAAGTCAGGTCCCAACAGGTAGCTCAGAGGCAGAGTCACAACATTGAAACCGAAGGGTGTCTCCGCAACTGTATCCGTGCCGGCGGGTTGATGCGATACATTGTAGCCAAGAGGACTCCGCACCGCCGTCCCTCCGCTCTGCAACAGTGTTTCGCCTCCAGAAGAATACATGGGCGGCGGGGGATCTTCCAGCTGGGAACGTCCCGTTGCAGACAGTGCCCCATCGAGTCTCCTGGTCAGCGCCCGGCCGGTGCTCTGCATCTCCATTTTCAACTCCACGAGGGCGGCCAATACATCCCCACAGGTCGGGTCTCTCAGTACCAGGCAACGATCCGCACGTTCCCTCTGCTCCCTCGATGTGACAATCAGCTCCGGGGTATAAGGGCGCGCAGGCACTGTGAAACCAGGGACGGACCGCGTACCAGCCGGATGAGCAGGCGCCATTGTCACCTCCGATGCGGGCGATGAACGGCAAGTCAATAAGCCGTGTATTTCGGAGACATTAGAATACAGTCCCCATAATAGCACCGTGCGCCACTCGGAAACTGCCCAGGGCGAGAGCGCCCTACGATTACTTGAATGCCAGCAGGTCACCTCGGGGAGCCTCCTCAAAATGGAGTCCGCTCGCTTCTTGCCAGGGTGGCGGAGGAGAGCTATTGTTGGAGGGCTCCAACGCCGTCCATGCCGCCGTCAGCGCAAGGGGGAGTCCGACCCGGGTGGAAGGGTCCGATATCAGTCGTGCTGCCAGCGTTTACACCCCCGCGATCACCCACAGTGTTTCAGCCCAGCTCGCCGTCCACATCCCTCGGCATCCGGTAACGACCCTCTACGCGGGGACCAGGGGAAGCGTCGGAGGTCGAGTTTATCACCGAGTCTGCTACCAAACCAGCCGACAAAGGTGTCTGGAGAACGCCGGTCGCTTCAGTGCCGGAAATCCACGGCGGTAGAGCGGCGCAGGACAGGAGAATTGTGCAGGATTATCGAAGAAAGCCGGACGGTCCACGGAGCCGGGAGCTCAAACGTCCGTCCCGGCCGCCATCTTGGCTCCTCCCCATGAAAGGTTGTTTTGTGTTAATACCTTGACACAGAAGTGTACCGCTTACTGATTTTTTACAATTGTTACCACTAAGAAATACCTCTTTTTTCCCTTCACTCTAACATCTATGTGTATAAGGTAAATTCCAGGTTGATTTGATGTATCCTTTACCCAACCTTTCATACAGGCCTACTGGTATATACTTTTGGCAGTATTGAAACTGAAAAGTTATCGGGATTGTAATGGTGCCATGTATTATCCATTCAATGACCGGTCTTTCTGACATTGTCAATGGTAATCTTTCTAGCTTTTCAATGCTTAGCACCGTATAGTCTGCTCCTTTTTGTGCCAACGAGATTTGTCTATCAGTAAGGTTAAAGAAAGAAAATAATGACGTTGTGTTGATTAGCCGCCATGGCACATAGCCTGAACGGAGGTTTTGTAACGTCCAGCCTAGCTGTACAATAGAACGTAATTGGGACTGACCATGTTGTAACATTAGCATATTCTGTTCTATTATATCAATAGCAGATGATACAATGCTGTCCAGTGAATATATTCTGGAGGACAGTCGTTAACCCATTGTCCAATAAAGAAAGTGATTTTTCCAAATTAATACGATCAATTTCTCGTATTTTTTCTGCAGTTTCAATTTGTGTTACTTTCCAAGCTTTATTGTAAGCTGCGTGTATACCGGCGTATATGAAACGTTTTTGACGCTGTTTGCGGGGTCCCATTATGAAATCTCGCAAGTCAGCATCTTCTTTAAGTAAAGTTAAGTGTTGCTTAATTTCCGGAAGTGTGGATCTATGTAGCCAATCGAGGCATAGTTTTCCTACACTGTATGTTGTAACTGTCCCTGGATGTTGTCTCTGGGAATATCTTGGGTCTGGCTTGTCCTGTTTAAACCCCTGTATTTTATTCAGGAATCTATCTTGACCGGTATTAGTGTCTGTGGGCCAGATCAACCATTTGTTCCAATCAAGAATTGTTCTGTTTTGTTTTAAAATATATGACACTTCTGACCCCTCATCTGTAGTGGTGTTTCTATCAGACATAGGCTGTGGTATAGACTGGTTGTTTAAATCTTTTATCTTGGCTAAACCAAGACATGTTGTTTGTTGAATGGTGTCATTCAGGAACATTATTTGTTCTGGGATCATGCAGGCTCTAAATAATGATTATAGACCTTGTACCTGCCACTCTTTTGTACCCCAGATGGTTTTTGTCTCAATGTTATTTTTCCAAAATTCAAAACCTAATGTAGACATTTTTTCATAAAATTTTTCAGAATAAAACGATTTAGTATTTGTCAACATGTTTTTCACTCCTGTCTTATTCAACATCTTGTAATAAAACGTTTCTGAATTAGTGTCATTAAATCCTGAGAAGTATGGGAATTTCTCATAAAATGTTTTTGAACTGCCTTTCGGCAGAGTTGGACAATGTTCCCACTGATTATAACTGAAAACATTTCTAGGATTAGCAGATTTATGCAGGTAATGATGCCCAAAGTGATTGTAATTATACATTTCATCATAATTCGATGAACCCTGTAAATAATCATGGTCTGTAAATGTTGCTGATATTTCTAAATCTGACATCATATTAATATTTTCAAAGTCCCAATCATCAGAGAAAGTACTAGGTGATACAAAGTCACTTAAGGAGATCTTAAATTGGTGTGGATATTTCAAGAGCTCAACCGGGCCATAGATTTCATAGTCAGTTTTGTCCCATGCTATACCACCAGGTATAGGGATGGCTGTGATGTTCACTGATGAAAGTTCTCTTTTTTTCGATGTGGGAGGATCTGTGTGGTTTCAGGACCAAGTTGATGTTCTGACTTGCTGTGTCCATTGTACTATATTTTCCATCAATAAATCTACCCAAACTTAAAACCAAGATGAGCCATAGAAGGAGGAAAAGTACACCTAACACAATCCATAATTTAATCCATGATGAAGTTAGATATGTTTCTCTGAGTTGATGAAAGAGCTCTGTGATTTTCTTTTTGAAAGTTTTTGTTGCTGGCTTGCCTCCATATTCACTTGGATAATCGTAAAAAGTAATCAAAGTTGATAAAGTAGCCAGATGCAGTTCTGTCAATTGGTGGAATTGCTTCCGGATTTCCATTGATCTTTGGATTTTCTTTGTTTACATTTGTATAGTCCGAGGCTACATCGTTGTAGACTAGTGTTTCTTGACGAACTGTTGCAATTTGGGTTTCAAGAGGCACAAGTTCCATGCCTTTGTTGCATAGTCCTTTTTTATTCACTGCAGGTTTATCAAAAGTTATTAGTTTTTCAGTTTGAACTTCTTGGATTGTAGCAAGATTAGGTCTTCTGCTATTTCTTGAGTCCACTGAGCCTACTACTTATTATTGGCCACATGGTTGTGGTTTAACCAGGTTGATTGATACAACTCGGTTCTCCTTTTTACCATCAAGGGGCGGTAGTACTACTGATCTTGTTCCGCTGACAGCTAAGACAGGTACTGCTTTCCTGTAAGAAGGCCCAAATTCCTTCTTCACCGCGATCTTTTCTCTGGCCAGATCCCCAATCTTTGGAATCCAGACAGGTCTTGCTGGGACAGGTGGTTTTTCTTCAGTGGTTGTTGGCTTTAGCTTTTCATTACTCAGACTTTTTCTTGTTTCATTTAAGTCCTGTAAAACAGCCAAACGATCTTTGATATCAAAGGTTGTTTGCTTCACCACTGAAGTCTGACAATCCAAATCCTGGGTGATCATTCTGATACCAAATAAAAGTTCGTACGGACTGATACCCCTTAGAGAATTTCTTAGCATGTTAGTAAGACTACGTTGGACACTTATTAGATGTTTGACCCACCCGTCACCCGAACCTAATACCCTCGCTGTTATAGATTGCTTTATGTCACTTTTTTTATCTCCACTACCACATTTCCCTCGGGATGTAATGGACTAGAATACCGCAATCCAATGCCCATGCTGGCCATGGCCTCCTTGTAAGCACGAGAGCTCAACGCAGGACCCTGGTCAGAATGTAGCACGCCAATTGCGTATGTGCCGACTCGCAAATCTTTTATAACAGTTCTGGCGTTAGCCGAGCGCTGGGGCCACATCCAAATGAATCTCGTAAATGAATCCACTGCGACCATGATATACTTATAGTTGCCGTCCCTTTGTAAGGGACCACAGTGGTCCAGGTAAACACATGCTAATGGTTTGTCTGAGATTAGAAGGGGCGTCTGCGCTGGTCGTTTCACTGTTGATACTTTAATTTTTTGGCATATTTCACATTTTAGAACATAGTTCCTAGTCTGTTTTCTCATGGGTGGCCACCAATATCTCTTTTTTAATAATGATGCTGTGGCGGACACACCAGCATGTGCAGAAGCGAGCCCTTCGTTGTGCCGCTAAAATTAGTCCTAACCTGTGCTCAGTGTTTGGAATTGCTCTTTCCCCCACTCCAGGGATTTGAGCAAACGGAACGTTGTTTGCATCAGTTTTGTATGAGTACTTTATTGGAAAGCCTTTCGGGAGTGTCTTACCACTGTCTTATACTGAAGCACTGACCTTGCATTATCTCGCTGTCTATTTTTGACCAAGTAATGGCAGCTACGGAAGCCGTTTGCACAGCTGCTTTCGCGGCCTCGTCAGCCAATGAATTCCCCGCAACGTGAACACCATCATGTTGATGACTCAGTGTATGAATCACGTGAGTCTTTTGTAGTTCTTTCTGTAAAAAACTACCTGTTCCCAAAGCATTTTATGCTTGATTGTGCCACCTTTCGCATCTTTGAAGTTGTTTTGAACCCAGTTCTGCAAGTATTCATTGTAAGACTGGACACAGTAATAAGAATCGCACACTATTGGTGTGGGGAATTCGCGATCTCTATTTTCAAGTGCCATCTTAAAAGACTGTAGTTCAGCTCGCTGAGCTGTACAGTCTCCGAGTGATTGAGTTTTAGTTACCAAAGGTTTAAATTTTCCTTTGTGCCACCGACCTTTAACAATCGCGCACGCAGCACTACAGGCTTGTTTACCCCCAATTGCGGGTTGAGCTGAGCCGTCTGTATATATTATACAGCCGTAATGTTTCAGAGGCAGGATCTCGGTCAGCAGAGGACATTCATATTGTAGAAATTCTTGTGTTTTTAAGTTGGGATCAAATTTGTATACTAAGTCTGGTGCGGCAAGAGAATTAACCCATTGTATCCATCTTGGATGTAAAGCTTTAGCATTGGGGATGCTTGCTCTTGTTACTGCTTCTAGGGCAGGTATCTGTGTAACGATTATTATTCGTTTACCTTGTGCAAGGGCTCTTTCTTTTGCTACAGCAGTTTGAACCGCAGTTAGAATTTTTTCAGTAGAACTGAATTTAATTTCAGCTTGTGTGTACAAGTGTGATTTGTAAGCTATTGGTACCGTTTCTCCCTCATTAGAGGTCAGGTATGTGAATCCGCATCTTCCTGGGATGACTCAGATTACAAGGTTGCGTTCGTTTGCGCGTGTTTGCAGTTTTGTTTTAGTTAACATGTCTGTCTGTAGTGTTCTTAAAATTTCTGTATGTTTTTGAGTCCAATTAATTGGTTTAAAATCAGGTTTTATTAGTTTGTAGAGAGGTTTAACCCTCTCTGCATAATTTAGAATGTATGTTCTTCCAAAATTCAGGAAGCCTAGTATTGATTGAAAGTTTTTCAGCGTTTTTGGAGCTTGGAGTACTGCACACTTCTCTAAGAAGTTGTCTGCTAGGCTTTTGCTTTCACTTGATAATTCATATCCTAAAAATAGGACAGTTAGTTGGGCAATTTGTGATTTTTTAAAGTTAAATTTGTACCCTTCAGATGCGAAATATGGTGTTCACTCTTTTCAAGTGAGTCTCCAGGTCATCGTCTGTAAGATGGATGTCATCGACATAAGATAATGCCTCATCATCATATATTTGTAGTAACTCTGTTACCCTGGCTGCTGGAGAAAGCGGTCAAATATCTGCTTCGAAATGCTATGTTTTGAAATGCTATGTTTTGACAGAAGAAACCATTTAAAATATCTAATGCCGTTTTAAATTTCTTGCACACGATGTTATTCATTAGTGCTGCACTGTGTGAGTTTTGTACTGCAAAAGTTTTACAGCAGGGGTTTAGGTGTCTGTAGTCCAAAACTAGACGATATGAATGGTCTGGCTTGGAGACAGGATTGTTCATTTGTTTTTGTTTTGTTTTTTTTGTCCTCATATATGCCACCAGAATATGTATGCTCTAGATGGGTCTCACTGTTGCCTCTTATACTGTTGTTTTTTCGAGTCCGCCATGGAAACAGTATCATAGCAGACAGAGATGTCCCAGAGGTAGGCTGCTTTCCTTATCCTACTCCTCCAGGCCTATTTTAGGCATCCTAGGCCTGATGGAGGACAGGACCGACACAACCTCTGGCATAATCACAGGACCGCTCACCAGACCATCAATTTAGACCAGACATTCTCAGTGTTCTCACTGCGGCCAGCCAGATCAATTTTACTTACTTCCATTATATACTTAATGCATACTGCAAATCTGGGGGAAGACGCTGACTTCCACTCCATGCAAATTTGTCTCCTTGCGATAGCTATTATGTAAAAGATGAACTGAGTATCCAAACTATTGATATTATAGTCTTTCAATAGACCAAAGAAGACAAGTCTGCGAGAACAAGTAATGGTTATTGAAAGTACATCACCCAAAAAATCCATTATCGCTTTCCAGTAGTCTTGAATAACTGGACATTCCAAAAAAATATGGATATCATCAGCTACGTTATTGTTACAACGGGGACAATAATAGTTGTTTCGTGTAATCTTATGCAATTTGGCCGGAGTCCAATAGACTCTATAAGCCGTAAACAGGTGGTTGCGTCTTAAATTGGCTGGTTTAATTAACCTCTGTGAGAGAGAAAAGGAATCTAACCATACTTTACTGACTTCTTCAGGGGGCTCAGATATGCAAATTCCCCATAACTTTATTATCTCCGAATGCAATTTACTCTCCTCTTCTTTAATCATCAAATTGTACCAAAATGAAAGCTCTTTTACCCATTTCCCCCCTCTGCCAATTGCATCAAGAATATCTGTATCTTTCTCCCTTTGCATATTTTGACTGGACCACCAGGCGGATAGTTGATAGTATTTAAACCTAGTCAACTGTCCATCTGTAAGTTGTACTAAAGAGTTCCAGCTCACTAGGCCCGAATCTGCCCAGAGATCCCCCCCATTTTTTTAACCCAGCTGTTTTCAAGGGTTGTGACAGTTGATCCTGGAGGCATTGAGGTGTACCAGGAGAGTCCCATAATGGGTAGTGTGTATGGTAATAAGGAATATCAAATGTCTTCCTAATGAACCCCCAATTTTTTAGTGCAGTCTGTAAAATTTTAAGGCGAATTTTTAAAAAATATTTCAGTTAATAGAGCTTGAAACAGGCGTCCCTGTGATGATGCATCTAACTTATTTGCAAGAAGCCTAAAATTTTTAAAGTGAAATGCATGACAGTATGACAAAAGATCAGGGAGGGCAAGCCCTCCTATTTTTAAACCCCTCCTCAGTTTCTTCCATGCGATTCTTGTTGACTTACAGGCCCATATAAAGGATCCAATTTTACCCTGTAGAATATTAATGTCTTTCAGTGAGAATGATAAGGGGATGCAGTTAAATAGAAAAGTCAATTTTGGAAGAATTGTCATTTTAATGAGGTTGACCCGACCATATATGTTCAAAGGCAAGTTCCCCCATCTTATTAAGGTTTTATTAATATCTTTAACGACCTTTTGCCAACTGAGTGATGTGATATCTTTTAATGATTGAGTTAGGTAGATTCCCAGATACCTCATATTCTGTTTTGCACCCAATATATGTGTATTGTTATTCCATCCCATAATCTCCGTTTTCTCCTTATTAATCTGGTAACCAGACAGTTTCCCAAATTCTTCCGATAAAAGAAATAGCCTCGGAATTGCTACCGAGTGATCAGAGATGTATAAAGGAAGGTCATCTGCGTACAACGCCACCTTCAGGGGCAGATTTCCGAGCTGAAATGGTTGAATGATATTATCCTCTCTAATCCTACAAACAAAAGGCTCCATATAAACATCAAACAAAAGGGGAGATAAAGGACAACCCTGCCTAGTACCGCGAGATATATCAAACCACTCAGATAAACTTCCGTTAACTAAGACCTTTGCCTTTGGATTATGGTATAAGGATCTAACCGCCTCTATGAAAATTTGAGGGCACCCAAAGCCGCCATTGTGGCCCATAGGTACTTCCAATTGACCTGATCGAAGGCCTTAGCCGCATCTATGGCAACCAGGGCCAGTGGGAGATTTTTAACGTTGGCGTAGTCTATAGCCCCTATTGCTTGAAATGTTAATTCATTTAATTGTCTCCCCGGGATAAAGCCTCTCTGATCAGGGTGAATTATGGATTTTATGACCTTCGATAGTCTAGTGGCTAGAATACCAGAGTAAATCTTCATATCTGTGTTCAGCAATGAGATGGGTCTATAGGACTCTATTCTTTTTAAGTCTTTGTTTGGTTTAGGTATGAGCGTTATAATGGCTTCTCCCCATGAGGGAGGTGTAGAATAGCCATGAATCAATAAAAGATTGAAGAGTTCCCTTAATGGAGCTATTAATTGATCTTTGTTGTCCAAATAGATCTCCGCTGGCAACCCATCTGAACCTGCAGCTTTCCCTCTTTTCATTTTCTTCAGTTGGCATAGAATTTCCCCTTCTGTTATCTCACTTTCCAGGTATGCTTTATCCGTTTCGGACATTTGCGGCAGATGTTTTATTACCAGCCAAGATTCTAAATCCTCCCCCTTAGGGTCTTTGTCTTCCGTATAAAGACTCCTCATAAAGAACCTTGCTTCTTCTCTTATCTCTGCGTCTGTTTCTATCAGATCTCCTGTCTGTCTTTGCAATAGGGCTTTGATGTTGTTTCTCGTTCTTTCTTCTCTAGCTTTCCAGGCAAGGAGGGCTCCACACTTCTCTCCATACTCAAAAATTTTTAATCTGCTAGACTCCCATTTTTCTTTAAGAGTTCTCTCATCCGAAACTTTTAACTGAAGCTGTAAATCAATAAGTTCCTTCTCTAGCAAATGTACTCTACTGGAGTTCGTTAAGATTGCATTTTGTAATTCAAGATCCTTTCTTGTTATTGCTGCCAAATCTTCCCTTCTTTTTATTTTATACTCTTTCTCTTATAATACATTAGAGAGCTTAAAACACCCCTCAAGTAAGCCTTATAAGTTTCCCATACTACCTGGGAGGAGGAGGATCCTGAATTTGTTATGAAGAATTCTAATGTTTTATCTTTAACTTCTAATTTTATCTAATTGTCTAATAGAAGTGATCTCTCCAATGTCCACCTTGGTTTTGGTAAAGTTATATTCAGTTCGATTACCAATTCCAGTACAGCGTGGTCCGATAGTCCTGTGGGCGTGAAGGAAAGGTAGTTAATATCCTTGAGGAGGTGTTGGTCAACTAAAAGGTGATCTATTCTAGAATAGTTCTTGTATTTTTTGCTATAGAAAGTGAAGCCTGGTTGGGATCTATACTTTTTTCTCCAGACATCTACTAGAGTAAAGTCTTTCATTAAGGCATCTAAAATGGCAAGTGATTTTAGGGGGGCATGGTATTTAGCTCTAGAGGTTCTATCTAATTTTTGGTCGAATACCAGATTAAAATCCCCGCCTAAGATTAGAGGGCCAGTTGTCGTGAATAATGCTAATTCGAGTTAGGACATTGGAACCGGATTGTCCTCGTTTGGCCCATAATACACTGCGATTGTATAGGGGATGGTTTGAATATATACTTCTGCGACTAGCCACCTTCCCGATTGATCTGTCTCAGAGCTTCTCAAGCTTATCCCTCTGTTCGCTCGAATTATAATGAAAACTCCCCTTGTGACGCCTGATTGCCTGGATCTAATTATGTCTTGAACCCACCTAGACTTCTTAAAGAGAGAATCACATAATGCTGCCTCTAAGTGTGTTTCTTGTATTATTATAATTTGAGCGTCTGAATTTCTTAAAAATTCACAAATTCTATTCTGTTTTATTTTTTCCCCTATACCATTAATATTCCATGACAGGACCTTAAGCTTATACGGATTAATCATGAATCTAATATATGCTCGTACCCATCCATATCTTTACGCATCAAACATTTGTTTATATATGAGGATTTTTTTATTTTTCCCCCTGACTCCCCCCACCCGTTGAACCCCTCCCCCCTGAGGAACCCCCCCAACATACCTGGCGATGACTTCGCCTTTCGGAGCAACCGAGTGGTGCCCATGACCAGTTTACTGTATTCTAGTGAGACAAATTAAATCACAAATAAATCATCATGTCCCCTCTGTTATGTCATACAGCCTACTCATGCAATCATTTACTTTCTCAAATTCCCCCCTACCATTTTTTTTTTTTAAATGTATTTCCTTTTATTATTTTCTTCCTAAAAGTAATCAGCTTATCTGCCCAGTTCTATTCCTCCTGCTCACTTCTTATTCGATCTAAGAGATTATCAACCTCTTCTGGCTGTGTGAAACTATGTCTTGTTCTTCCACATAATCCGGAGCATGGCTGGGAATCTCATCTGGACATGTGCTCCCAGTGACCTTAGATCCGGCATTCTAGTGCCCAGCTCCCATTGTCTTTGTGCGGTTCTTGCGCCAATATCGGACCTGATAAGGTAAGGACTGGACTTATAACGTAGATCTGTTTTCGAGAGGGATCTCCCTAGGATGAGCTCCTTGACACTGTATGTCTGGAAGTTTACAAGTATTTTCCTAGGAGTTTTCCTGTCCGTGCGCCTCTTGTAAGGGTCTCTATGTACCCTTTGGATTTCTGCCTCCAAGTCTATGTCCGGACGATCTTTTAAAACACCGTCTCTCAGGAGTTTACAGACAAATCCCTTTAAGCCCTCCAACTCTTCCCCTTCTAGTATTTTCAAGATCCTTAAGTTATTCCTCCTAGCTTGGGTCTCCAGCCGTTCAATGTCCATAACCAGTGATCTATTCTGGGCTTTAAGATGTTCTATGTCCTTTTGATTTCCATGTACAGTTTTGTTCAGAGCAGCTGCTTCTGTTTCAAGGTTCCCTGTGCGCAGAGTGACCTCCTCTAGCTTAGATTCTAAGACATCGAATCTGTCCTGTATTGTTTTTTGGTTAGCTTCCGATATCTCAAATTTCGACATCATATCGCCCCTCAAGGATCGAAAAAGATCCCCTAGTCGGTCACTCTACCGCTCGCTTGAATCCTCAGACCTCCTCCTTATTCCTGAAATTATTTGAGCAGAATCTGATTGATTATCTTTACTTGCATCCATTCTCCTGGTCTCCTCTTCTGCTTCCTTAGGGCTGCTTTGTACAGGTTTAGCCGTTCCAGCCTGACTCTTGGGTCTAGTGTCTTGTTTTCCTCGCGCTTTGTCTACTGGGGGTGCTTTATTTAGATTAGCCGGAGCACCTAATACACTTTCAGTCTCAGGAAGATTCAACTGAACCTTATGCTGCCCAGAACTCCCTGAATTTAGCGTTTCTATTCTCTCATCTGCATTTTCCATGTTTCCCAAATTTTCTAGAACCCCGTAGCGGTTTTTTAAGGATGTAGTGCCAATGTTACCCTCCAACGGCACTGAGGAACGCTTAGCCTGATCTAGGACCTTAAAAAAAGATTTGAGGGATGGAGTGCTTTTCACCGCTTGGCCCTCGTGAGATGCTCCTTTAAGTTTTTTAACTAGAGTAGTCTTTTTCTTTTTGCTTTTGCAGGGGGTTAATGGCATAGGTCGCTCCCTCTCTTCAAATTCTAAAGCCCCTTTCTCTTTTAATCCTACCCTAGATCTCAGCTGGTACCTGTTTCTTCTTATTGGAAGGATATTTCCCTGTTTTACAGGAATTGAGCTTATCTCAACATTAACTGACTCGATAGTCTTAGATATAGCAGCTTCCGTCGAGACTTCAGTGTTCTTATAAACTGGGAGACCAAGCTGCGTTTGATCCATGCAACCCCTCCTCCCGGTAGTAAATCCGTGGGTCTCTACCACTTTACTCCCCCTCTCCCCACACCTTACCACAAGAGAGTAAAGCTTCTTTCTCTCAAAGTCCGTTTTGTTAGGCTGTTGCTCAAGTGTATGTGTTACCAGACTTCCAAGTTTAAGTTTAAATAGTGCAGAGCGAAATCTTCTCCATAGGCACCATCGGCGTTCTTCCAGCGTGAATACTAATGAGCGCTGGTCCGTGATCAGACCAGCCTTAACCAGCTGCAACCTCAACGGAAGTAAAGTAGGGCGAGTTGTAGATTTCTGACTTGCAATGGTATATATGTTATAATATAGTACCCCGGGGACTTGCTGCTATCTCCCTTTGAATGCCACCTTACCACTGATTACCGCTGATTACTGCTCTCCGATAAGGCATTCATAATTTCACTGCTTGCTGATCTCAAAAGCACAATAAGGTTTATGGAATGCATAACCTGGCCAGCCGCCTCCGTCAGCGTTCACCCGGTGAAGGCGTTTCCTCTCGCGCCGAGCAGATCCGAATCTGAGACCAAGTATGCGCTGGTCCTAACGCTGGTCCTAGCGCCGCCTGCTGCAACACCTCCTAGGACGGCCGTTAATCCTCGGAGAAAAGAAACAAAGGAGCCGGCTTAGCCTAACGTTCGGCGGTTACAGGGAAAAAGCGCATCTACCTCTCACCTGGACAGGGGGAAACTTGCGACCTCTCACTGCCGCGCCGCATTCATTTCGGTCATCGGGAAACGCCTCGGTGCTGCCGCGGCCGGCTCTCAGCCCGCCGCCATGTTCCTCGTGGGCGTGTCCCAGGATTATTCATTTGTGAGGTACATGTTTCAATCACCCCCTGATATTCAAGTTGATCTAAAATTTCTCTTACTTGTTTTTTGGCTTCTTGCTTAACAGGATACTGCCTCTGTGCAGTAGGTTGATTTTTTTAACTGGATTTTATAGTGAGGAGAATCCTCATCCCATCCTACATGATTTTTATATAATGCAGGGGCTTGGGCCACTGCCCATTTTCTAGCAAATGTGTATTTTTTATGAATTGGAATATGACTTGAGAAGGCAGGCATAATCATTTCTACGCCATGTGGGCACTCCCTGACAAACTCTGGTGGCCAATCTTTCTCTGCTAGAAGGATATCATAGCCTTTAGATTTTCCTAGTTTTATCTCCCTCTATACGTATTGTTATTTCATATAGTTTATGGGGCACTCTAACTCGGGTATCTGCAGTTTCCACTTGAATGTATTCATTCGTGTCCACTGTCTCCAGAAGATTCATCAGGATCTTGCGAGCTATGGTCACTTCTGCTGCGCTGTCTAGCATTGTCTGGGACAACTCTCCGTTTTTCAGTTGTGTCCTCATGATTCTCGGCATGTTTTATTTTAATACTGGCTACCTTCTTTCTGGGAAATTGTTTTTTTTTTTACTTTGATGAGCAGGTTCCTTGTCTTTGGACTTGACGTGCTCTTCTTTATGTTCTGACCGTCTTCTTCTTTCTGATTTCTTTGAGGAAGTCTGAAAAGATCGAGAGGGACGTGTATCAATATCTTGAGATCTGTCAGGTTTTCTCAAATTGTCCCCATTTCTAAAGTTGTATCTTTTTTCAGAGGGCTCCCATTGTGGAGTCTTGCCCCCCCTTCTGGAGATTTATGTCTTCGTTGGGGAGACCTTCCTCTGGACTGAAATTGTTTTTCTCTCGGAGTGGTTTGTTTATTACCCTCCCACTTCTTCTTTTGAGAATTGAGATTATTTTTAATGAGTCTTTTCAGGATTTTCAATTAGTTGTTTTAGTCGGTAGGTTGTACCGTCAACTGTTAATTGAACTTAATCTCTATATGCTTTTGTTAATTCTTTTATTTTAACTAAGAGTTCTTCGCTTGACATTTTCTCAATGTCGGGGTGTGGTGTGTAGCTGGCTAGGACCAGCCGTGTGGCTCCTGGTCTACCTAGTGGACCGAGCCTGGTATTGTGATTTTGTTGTTTTAGGGCGCCATTAAACCAGAGCAGGTGCTCTTGGTATGTTAGTGGAATTTCAACTTCCTAGAAAGGAGAGTATTCCTCTGGAGAATCCGCTATTTTAATAATAATAATAATAAAGGATTTTATAAAGCGCCTGGTGACGCCATCTCGGCGTGTCCCCGCGCTGTGGAGAGAGTAGCAGGAGAAAGTGAGCGACCTAAAGGGTGAAAAGGTGAGTTTTTAAAAGTCTCCTAAATAAGGTCTCTGTCTCGGCCAATCTAATATGCAGAGGAAGAAGGTTCCAATTCTTGGCCGCCAGCGCACGAAAGGAGCGCCCTCCCATTCTGGCTTTGTTTATCCGGGGGGCACACAGAAGCCCGGTACCCTTGGAGCGCAATTCTCTGTTGGGCATATAGGGGATTGCGAGATCCTTCAGATATTCAGGGGCTACCTGAGAGGTAATCCTGTAGCACTTTAAACAAGATCCTCTTTTTTATAGGGAGCCAGTGAAGAGCCACTAGTGTAGGCTTGGAGGCCGCTCTTCTGGGAAGCCTGAGGACCAGACGGGCCGCCGTGTTCTGGAGAACCTGAAGTTTTTTAATGTTCTTCTCAGTGGTTCCTAAGAGTAAAACATTACCGTAATCAATACGGGAGGTGACTAAAGCTTGGGTCATCGTGCGTCTGGCCTCTAAAGGAAGGAGGTCCAGGGTGCGATTTAAGGTCTTCAATACACCAAAGCACTTTCCTGCTAGCTTCTGGACGTGGCTGTCATAGGAGAGTCTGGGATCAACCCATACACCCAGGTTCTTTGCTTCCTTGCACGGAGAAGGCATAGGACCTAAACAAGGAGGCCACCAGTCCAGGGTCCAACTGGCCGAGTTACCCCCAATCACAAGCACCTCTGTTTTCGAACCATTGAGCTTGAGGCAGTGTTGGTTCATCCAGCCTGCAAGCTCCTGCATGCACGTTTTGAAATTAGCAGCAGCCAAGGTGGGTGTCTGGGATAGGGAGATGAGGAGTTGGGTATCGTCGGCATAAGATACTAATTTTATGCCGTACGATTGAACCACCTCCGCCAGCGGGGCCATATAAAGGTTAAACAGGGTGGGGCTCAGGGCAGAGCCCTGAGGCACCCCCTGTTCTAGGGCAATGCTGTCTGAGAGGGAATTGCCTCTCTGAACCTGGAAGCTTCGGTCTATTAGGAAGGATTTAAGCCATCCCAATGCCGCCTTTGTGACCCCAGCCTGGTTTAGACACTGTAGCAGGATGGAGTGAGCTACAGTGTCAAACGCAGCACTGAGGTCCAGCATTATGAGCGCCATCGTATGACCCTCATCAGCTCCTGCCCGAAGCGTTTCAGTAGCTCTCAGGAGGGCTGTCTCGGTGGAGTAATTGGTCCGAAAACCGGACTGGGAGCTATGCAGGGATTTATTAGCTTCAAAGTGAGCCATAAGTTGTTTGTTTGCAATTTTTTCGGTCACTTTAGCAAGATAAGGTAATAGAGAGATTGGTCTCAGATTTTCCAAGGTGTCCTGACTTACATTAGGCTTCTTTTTGATTGGTAATACAATTGCCTTCTTCCAATCAATCGGTAAGTGCGCAGAGGAGAAAGATAATTGAATTATATGCCTAAAGTAGGGTTCTAGTACCTGTAAGCTCTCTCTGAGTACTTTCGGGGGAGCAGGGTCCCGAGGGGAACCCGATTTGACGCTCTTGCAGATGTTTATAAGCGTATCGGGAGTGGGAACGAGAAGTATTGGAGGCAAGACTCAGTGGAATTAGCAACAGCACTTTCTGTAAAATCACGGCCGGATGGCAGCTTGTCAGAGAAACTGGTATAGATGTTGGTGATTTTGTCTGAAAAGTAGCGAGCAATCTTATTGCAAGTTTCCACTGAGTTGTCGCAAGGCGCATTATCATTAGTGAGCACAGAAATTTCTTTAAAAATTTTAAAAAGCTCTTTAGAGGAGTTCTCTGCCTCCCCAATGCGCGTCTTGTAATGCATGGCTTTAGAAATACGGACTTTTTATAGTATTCCTTTTGCGCTTGTTTATATTGAAGTTTAATAACTTGGCAAAAGTTAATACGCCAATCGCGTTCTAATTTTTTGCACGCAGATTTTTTGTAGTAGTGGAATTCATGTGTTACAGCATGTGCTGCTGGAAAATTTATCCAGGAATAGAATACCTCTGTCTGCCGAAATTCATGTGCCTCTACCACAAATACGACTGTACCACCTCTTGATGTTACTCCATTCTCTAAGTTTTATAGTCATGGTTTTTCTTATATTGACCGGGATGATTATTGCATCTGGTTTATCTTGTTGGAGACTTGTGTCTTCCGTCAAAAGTTGAGCTGCTAGTCTAGCTCTATCCCTTTCGCAGTCACTTGCGGAATAAGTTTCAAGGAAACACAATATTTTGGAACACTGTATCCTTCAACATTGACTAAACCAAAATCTAATCCATAGGAATCTCTTCCTACTAAATTCTGGCGGATATTAACCTTTCACCCACTCCAGACGTCTATTGGAGTTTATACAGGAAAAGGGGTCTGTGTGAAAAGCACGACTGAGTTACTCTAGTATCTTGCGTTAGATTATCGCCTTACCAAACGTTGGGCGCCATGTAGTGTAGTTCCTATATTCCCAATAGGCTCTACGCTTTGGAATAACATAAACGGCAGTTTAGATGTAGGACTGAGCTCGACTAGGTCTCTACTGAATATGTTAGACTTAATTAGGTATGCCAGCTAGCTCAGAAGTCACTAAAAACTTTCTCGAAAGAACAGGGAGGAGTTAACTTCCCTGATTAGACAAGAAGGGATTAGCTTCAGACAACCGCATAAACATAACAAATTTTCTCCCTCCAGAAAAAGGAGTATATCTCCAGAGTCGTGTGAAAACAATAGATAGCTATTTCACTCAGTTAATCGTGCATGCTTAGTTTAACCTGAGTGCAGAGAAATAGAGAGACTGGTGTTT
This sequence comes from Lissotriton vulgaris, assembly GCF_964263255.1. NCBI lineage: Eukaryota > Metazoa > Chordata > Amphibia > Caudata > Salamandridae > Lissotriton > Lissotriton vulgaris. Next base: position 955,867,991 of record NC_141687.1, on the reverse strand, counting down.
TCAATAAAAGTTGTTATTTATTGAGCAGTCTTCTTTCTCATGCAAGAGAAATGAATTGCCACAATTGCAATACTTGTCATAAAGTAAAGTGCGTACAGTAAAAGGAGTATTATGAAATAATACTGTAAAAGCATTCATATGGTTTCTGAGCCATATGATACTTAAACCGGTTAAAATATATACAATTATATACAATGATAAAAGTTGGCTAAACGTACTCAACTGGTGCTACTAAATACGCCTACCCCAGTGTACCTAACCTAAGCCTAGTACGTGGGAAGGAGTAAGGGAGTTGCAGTTTAAGTTAAGTTAGTTTTGCCAAGATTCTGAATCAAGAATTCTCTAAGGATCTAATCATCTCCGTACATTGGTTTTAGAATGAAGGAGGTCTTGTATCTCGTTCTCAGGACTCGATCTCCCAGTCACCCGTAAGGGTGACTGGAAACACTGGAGCTGGATTTTCTCGGCAGGAGAAAAGACAGCGTCTTTCTCAGTGCGTCAAATGGGAGGGACAGCTTCCTTCGGCACTCGCATCAGCTGGGCTTCGGGTAAGTAGATAGCAGCTCTGCTCCAAACCACTGTGTGTTGCTTAAGGCAAACTCTGGTATATTTATACCTGGAAGGTACCATGTGTGACGTATGCCTTTATAAGGATAGGATTTGTTATAACCATATAAGGGCATAAATCGGGAATATTTAATTAGGGTCCTAGATACGTTCACAACAAAAGTAAAGGCTCAATTGGACTGTGGCTAGGGTCACATCTCCCTAAGGGACTTAACTGAAAAAGGGAAGCTGAGAGCGTCAAGCATAAAGGATAATGATCGCTCTCCGTTCGGTCTTCAACTACTAGATCATATACCATGGTTCAAAATGGGATAGATATATCCCAATATATAATCTATATAACTTTTAGAACTACCCCGGGTAAATGTTGGTGAGTTTGGGCTGTCGGAAGGTAGTTGCCCATTACAGGCACGTAGTTCATGGGCTGAAACCAGCCTCAGCAACTGCTCTACAGCACATCCTCAAAGATATTTTCGAATCCAGCCACAGGTTTAAATTTTGATGGATACATCTGCCAGTGGATTCCTCACCTTGTGAATATCCCCCTGCGTCAGCAACGTTCGGAAAATTCTTTTGCAGCACGCCGGCGTGGACGACGTCATAGGAGCACGGCATCGCGCGCGACTCCGACAGACGTCACTGACTCCTTATTAGGCCTACGTCGGCGTGATGACATCAGTTCCCTTTTTTCCGCGTCGTCAACGCTAATGGTTTCAGGAATCTTCTGTTGCGATTCGTGGTAACTTTGTTGCTGTTGGATTTCTTCTGTATCTTTTTTGGTGTTGCTGTCTTTTCGAAAGATGTCATCTAAGAAGACCAGCTTTAAGCCCTGTGATTCATGCGGGAAGATGTCCATCACGGATCCGCATAGTGACTGCATCTGGAGTCTCAGTTCAGGTCACGACGTCCAGAGTTGTCGATCCCGTTTAAAGATGATTCTGAAGGCTCTTCGAGAACGTGAGGCCAAACTGCTTGTTGCCAAATTGAAAGGTAGGGAGGCCAGGAAGAGTTTGAGGTCGAGGTGTTCGAAGTCAAGGTCGAGGTCTCGTTCAAGGTCGGCTTCGAAGTCGACGTCGGGGCATGTTTCCAGGTCTTCGAAGAAGAAACATAAAAAGAGGAGACTTAGTTCCAGGCATCATTCAGGGAAGGATTTGGACTCAAAATCCAAGACCTCTGAAAGAAGGCATCGAAGGGGCCTGCTAACTCCCTCACCGGGTCAGGATCCTGAAGGTGAGGTCTTGACTTGTGATACTCCGGAACATTCACCGGCTTCGGAGTTGAATCCGTCTCCAGTTCCATCGCAATCTCCGGAGCGTGAGGAGGAAGAGGTTCTTGATCCTCAGGGCTCGACGACTCCGGTTGGCCAACCCGAGGACAAAGAGGAACAAGAGGTGTCGACTCCAGTGCAGCCTCCTCAGGAGCAGCCGGTGGGTTTGTATCCTCCCTTTCCAGGTCCTGGACAAGACCCCTCGCATTTTTTAAACGCCATGTATGGTGTTTATGCGAGAGCCATGTACCCCTCTGGAGCACTGGCTGGTCCTATGGGTCCATTGGCTTATAATTTGGGTGTACCTCAAGCCTATGCTCCGGTGCCTTTCCTTCCTTTTATGCCGACGCGACTCTTCCTTGGCATATCTCGGCGCCGCCGAAGTCATCAACGCCATATGCGGCTTCACCGACGTCGACTAGATCTCGAGATCTGCCTCGAAGCTCGACGCCGGCCCCGCTTTCGACACCGGCTCCGAAGCCTTCGGAGCCGATACCGGATCCCACGAAGTAGATTCGAAAGGAGAGGTCGAGGCGGGAAGCCCAGTGCCTTTTGGAGGAGCAGAGTTATAGGGAAGCTGAATACGAGGAAGGTGAACATCTTGATCCTGAGGATTATTTTGATGACTTGAGAGAGGCAAGTGGGTTAGAGCTGTCCCCTGAGTGGGATTTAAACTCCGTGTCAAGTGCTCCTTCTAAGGATGTGGCGCCGTATCACGTTGTGATTAAGAAGGCAGCAGACTTGTTGAATTTGACTTTGCCTACAGCTGAATATTAGTCAAATATACTGACTGAAGTTCTTCATTCACCTACATCAGTGGTTGAACCCATTCTTCCCTTTACTAACGCCCTAACGGATCCGATACTGAAAGTATGGAGTAGGCCTCTAACGGCTCCTGCAGTGTCTAAGGCCGTGGCTAGGCGTTACAGAGTGGCTCCTGGTGACCCTGACTTTTTGTCCTCTCATCCCTTACTGGAGAGTTTTGTGGTGCAAGCTGCCTGCTCTAAGAGATCTGGAGTGCTTTTCCTCAGGTACCTGGAGACAAGGAATCAAAGAATTTGGATCAGACTGCAAAAAAAGTATTTTCATCTGGCAGTATGGCCTTAAAATACAAATGCGACCTGTTTGCTAGGATGGTATATCCATGCTTTGATGGATTCAGTGAAGTTGTCACCTAAGCTTCCTGAAGAAGACAGAAAAAATTTCAACCAGGTGATTTCTGACAGGCAAGCTGCTGCTCGGCAGGTCATTCAAAGTGGTATGGACACGGCAGACTCGGTAGCAAGAGTAATGGGCTCTTTGATTGCCACTAGGCTAAAGACTTCGGAGTTCTCGGCTGATGTTCAGGCCGCATTAATGGATTTGCCCGTTGATGGCTCAGGCCTTTTTGGAAAGAAGGCTGATGCTGCTTTAGAACGGTTTAGGGACAGCAGGGCAACAGCAAAATCTTTGGGTCTGCAATCTAGAGGCTCTGTGACCAAAAGATATGGGGGATTTGGAAGATCTTCTTTTCGACCCTATAGGCGGACACAGCAGCAGCAGCAGCAGCAGCAACATCCTTTGTATAGGTCCTACAGAGGCAGACAAAGAGCTCGTCCCCGTGGACGACAGGCCTCCTCCTCCTCCTCCTCCTTCCTCTTCTGCTACCCACCCCCCTCCCACAGCAGCAAAGCAGCCCTAGATCCGCCATTCCGGATCATGCGGGTCCTGTAGGGGGTCGGCTTACCTATTTTCTACGGGATTGGGAATCGGTTACATCAGGTCTTTGGGTTCTCAATCTTGTGGAAAATGGGTATGCTCTTCCCTTTCGGGAATTTCCACCAAATTACCCTCCTTGCCAAGGTTTTTGCTCGGAAGACCACCTATTGCTTCTGCAGGAGGAAGTCTTGGCACTGTTGAAAAAAGGTGCGATAGAGGTGGTTCCAGAGCAGGAAAGGGGTCAGTGATGCAACTCCCGGTATTTCCTGATCCCCAAGAAGGATGGCAGACTTCGTCCAATCCTGGATCTGAGGATCTTGAACCTTTACCTGAAGCAAGGGAAGTTCAAGATGCTCACCCTGGCGCATGTTCTTCAAGCGCTGCAGGAAGAAGACTGGATGGTGTCAATCGACTTGCAGGACGTATATTTTCACATCCCAATCCTGAAGTCGCACAGGAAGTATCTCCGATTTACCAGTTTGTGGCCCTTCCGTTTGGTCTTACTACTGCGCCTCGAGTCTTCACCAAGGTGATGGCTGTGGTAGCAGCACATCTCAGATGATCAGGGATTCCAGTATTCCCTTATCTGGATGTTTGGCTGATCAAGGCTGAATCTCCAGAGAAAGTGCTCCATCATCTGCAAAACACAACTCAGTTGTTGTACAGGTTGGGTTTTTCGATAAATGTACCCTAATTTCACCTAGTGCCCTCCCAGCGCAACCTGTTCATTGGTGCAGTGCTGGATACAACTGTATGTCGGGCATTCCCTCCTCAACGGATTCGCGACATACAGGAAATGATTCCTTTATTTCACAATGGAGCGGTCGTTCCAGTCTTGAAGGTCCTTCGTCTGCTCGGTCTGATGGCTTCCTGCATTCTGCTTGTCAACCATGCACGCTGGCATATGAGGGCACTCCAGTGGGGCTTCCGCAGGCAGTGGTATCAACACAACGGAGATCTCAGGGAGTCTATCAGGATCTTCAGAGAAACTGCAGCGGATCTGTCTTGTTGGAGCGTGGAGGGCAATCTGTCTCAGGGGAAAGCCCTTCCATCTACCTCCATCGGTGGTCACGGTGATAATGGATGCATCCACTCTAGGGTGGGGTGCTCATCTGGGGGATCTGGAGATCAAGGATCTTTGGTCTCCAGAGGAAAGGTTGCTTCACATCAACCTTTTAGAGTTGCGGGCGATACGTCTAGCGTTCAAGGCCTTCCTCCCTTCCCTTTGCGGTCGGTCGGTTCAGGTCCTGACGGACAACACCTCCGCAATGTGGTATGTCAACAAGCAGGGAGGAGTAGGGTTGCAGTGTCTCTACAGAGAGGCTCTGCATCTCTGGTCCTGGGTTCAGGATCATCAGATTTGTCTGATCGCAAATCTGGCCGGAGTTCTAAACGTCCGTGTAGACAGTCTCAGTCGGCAGTTCTCAGCCAACCACGAGTGGAGGCTTCATCCAGAGGTAGTTCGTCACATCTTTCGGACGTGGGGAACTCCTCAGGTGGTCTGTTCGCCACTCACGAGAATGCTCACTGCCTATCATTCTGCAGTCTCCAGTTTCCGATGCAGGGAGCCTTGGGGGACGCGTTTCAGTTGAGTTGGGATTCACAACTCCTTTACGCGTTTCCTCCCATACCCTTGATTCTGAGGAAGATTCGCCAAGACTGTGCCCAAGTCATTTTGATCGCCCCGGATTGGCCAAGAAGGGTGTGGTACACCGATCTTCTCCACCTCTCCTCGTGCCCGCCGCTCCGTCTCCCTCTCAGGGCAGATCTCCTCTCTCAGATGGAGGGGCAGGTTCTACACCCCCACCTCCAGACCTTACACCTTCATGCGTGGAGATTGAACGGGGTAACCTGAATTCCTTTTCTCTCCCACATGGATGTCATTTTATCGGCCAGGCGTTACTCCACCAAGTCAATCTATTCATACAGATGGTCTAAATTTGTGTCTTGGTGTGGTGAGAAGTGCATTGACCCTTTGAGGGCTCGTTTATGTGACATACTTCAATTTGCTCTTTTCCTGGGTCAGCAAGGGTTTGCTGTGACTACAGTTAAGGGTTATCTTTCGGCTTTGTCTGCTTTTCTCTGCCTGCTGGATGAGCCGTCTTTGTTTAAATCTCCTGTGGTTCTAAGGTTTTTAAAGGGCCTTACAAATAAATGTCCTACTCCCTTTATTGTGCCTCAATGGGCCTTGAATCTTATGCTTACATATCTGATGGTTTCTCCTTTCGAACCTTTGCACAAGTGTCCCATGAGACTTTTATCTTTTAAGACGGTCTTCCTGGTTGCAATTACCTCGGCAAGGAGGGTAAGTGAGCTTCAAGCTCTTAGTTCAAAGCCCCCGTTGTTGACCATTCATGCTGAATAAATGGTTCTTAGGACCAGGGCTGCTTTTCTGCCTAAGGTGGTAACTCCTTTCCATCTAGGACAGTCCATTACCCTCCCTACCTTTTATCCTCCCCCTCACCCTTCCAAGGAGGAGCGGCGACTTCGCCGTCTGGACCCCAGGAGGGCGGTGAGCTTTTATCTTGATAGAACAAAAGACTATCGAGTGGATGACCAGCTTTTTGTTGGTTTTGCTGGCTGCAGAAAAGGAAGAGCTGTGCACAAGCGCACTCTCTCAAGATGGATTATACTATGCATCAAGATCTGCTACGCCCTGGCTGGTAAGGAACCTCCAGAGGGTATAAGAGCTCACTCTACTAGAGCAAAGTCTTCTACATCTGCTTTGTCTAGGGGTGTGCCTGTAGAGGATATTTGTAGAGCGGCAACTTGGTCTTCACTCCACACTTTCGCAAAGCATTACTGCTTAGATACTGAAGTGAGGAGGGATGGCCACTTTGCGCGTTCTGTCCTCCAGGATTTTCTGGTATAAATATGTAAATGTATTTGAGCTTGTAAAGCGCACTGCTACCCGTCCTAGGTTTCCTGGCGCTGTATAACTCTGGGGAACCCGTCCTGGCTTTCCCTGTGGGATGGTCCCTGCTGGGAGTCCCCAAGGTGGAGCCAGGCATCTCCGGAGTTGATGGTGCCGTTGTAGAGACTAGGCAAGCTAATGCCCAGAGTTGCCGAGTGGAACCCCTGATTAGAGTAAGCACCGAAGCGAGAATTATCGAGTCCGCTGACCTGCCGCGTCGGGAATTGAACCCTGGTCCCAGGCCGACTTCTGCTCCCGGGTCTGCCGCCTCTAACCACTGAGCCACACTACTCCACTGAAGAGTGGACACCCTCCTCCGGAGTGGGGACTGCTGTGGGACTCTATTCACAAGGTGAGGAATCCACTGGCAGATGTATCCATCAGAAGAACTAGTTACTTACCTTCGGTAACGCTTCTTCTGGTGGATACAGTATCTGCATGTGGATTCCTCACATGCCCACCCGCCTCAGTGACGTCAGTCGGAGTCACGCGCGATGCCGTGCTCCTATGAAGTCATCCACGCCGGTGTGCTGCAAAAGAATTTTCCGAACATTGCTGACGCAGGGGGATATTCACAAGGTGAGGAATCCACAGGCAGATACTGTATCCACCAGAAAAAGTGTTACCGAAGGTAAGTAACTTGTTCTTTACGATTACGAAGTCACCCCCAATGATTATCAGAGCACTCTGGTTAATCGTAGTTAAAATATGATCCAGGGGCTCAATGACTTCCACTTCTCTGCTTGCTACACTTGGTCTTCTGTATACATTAAAAATATAAACTTCCCTTTTGTCTGGTGCTAGGAACTTAAATCCCAATATATCTTAGCAAGGGGGATCAATTTGCTTAAAGTCTGCACCTAAGGTATTTTATATCCAAACGGCAAGGCCTCCCGAGGGCCTTCCTCTAACTGAGGGAAAATGCAGGAATACTAAAGGTTTTGAACCCTATCTTATGGGGGCGTCTTCATAGCCCAGGTTTCTTGGAACAGGACTATTTCACTCTGTCCAATGTAATCCTACCATTTTGGATCCCTTTGGTTTTTCCGAATCCCAGCAATATTCCAAGAGGTTAACTTTGTCTTTGTTTTACATTCTTCACTAATTTGATCACAAATTATCTTCTCACTTCTGTTTTCTGGTCGTGGGACTTCCTCACAAATATTACCCTGACTACTGGCAAAGTTGCCATTTAATATAACTTCCTTATCCTGGCTGGCTATTGGATCGTTCTCGTCATGCACTTTATTTAAACCTCCTATGTGCTTTGAAAGTCCTCCAAGGCTCCTACATGCATTTCCATTCTGAGTGCTATTAGGATTAGCTGTCTGGTCCCTTTGGCAAATGCTGGTAAGCGCATCGGGCCGTGTTATCATTAACTATAATTCCTATCTCTATAGGGGCGGTTGAAGTGCCAATGAGTTTTACTACAGCTACATCATCGTTAGTTTTGGGTCTCTGATCTTTATGAATGGTTAAGCAAGTCTTATCCTGCCCAATTCCAGATAGCTGTCAGTCCTGGGAATCCAAGTCTGACAGCGCCCGGAATCTATTAGATTGTGTAACCGGTAAAAATCCAATGTATTTGTTCCCCCCTTCCGGCTTATAAAAGTATCCTAAAGGAAGTGCACTAATCTCAGTTTTAGGGGCAAATGTTGCGTCACAATGGTGTGAAAGATAATGAACCACCCTTGGCCTACGAAAATTGACCACAATGCAATCACCTCTTATACTCTTAGCGGATTGCCCTATCCACCCTACTCTGCGAACCATTAGAATCTCATTAGCTTCAGATGGGTGGAAGTTCTTGTGTCTAGTCAGCCAGTCTACAGTTTGGTTCCTTAGATCAACCCAATTTTCCTTCTGCCCAACCCTCAGTGCTGGGACCCCGGTTAAAATCAAAACATAAGGACATGATGCTGGGGGGGAGACGCAATTTCTCCCTATTAGGGGCTGGAGAATCGTTAAATTCACTAACTCTCTGGCACCCAACAAGGGCACTGACGCAATCGTTTCTATCTAAAGTTGTTACATATCCCTTCTGTGTACCCTGGGAGACGTTCACATTCAGGCCTACAGGCAGTACCCCCGAACTGTCTTTCCCCTTATTACTTAAAATGGATTTGTTGTTGTTTGTTTTAACAGTATTCCCTTCTTGGACAGCAGATGAGCAGCTACCCAACATTAACCTTGTGTCCTCCCTTTCAACTCGGGTTGATTACACACCCGTAATGCTACTGCTTAGGGTATTAATTGCAAACTCTAAAAGGCTGATTTTGCCCACAGCATAGAAAAGTTTTTTCCAGCCAAGTCGCATACACAAGTTAGGGCTGCTCCTACCCCAGGGTCACTCTCTCCCATAGGGGAAACTGTCATAACTTCTTTAGTATTAACTATACTCTGCGTTGGTAGAGATAGTCATCTCAGTTCGAGTACCAACTGAAGTAGTTTTCAAGGAAGAAGTAGTACCATTATTTTCCTTGCCCTTAGTTTTTCTTGTCCCAGTGTCCCGCTTTCTTTTGTCTAACCGGGGCTCTATGGCCACGTTTTTTGCTGCCCTGGTGGCTCTATTCGGAACCACTGGAGAGCTTTGGATCACATCTGAGGGCGACGGTGAAGAGATAGGGTTAGATAGGACACTTATGGCAATGTTCGGCAAAAGCTCCTGGTCAACTCCCCCCCAATGCAGGTGAAGAGATACCAGTTGTTAAGTGTCTCTGTAATGTAGCGGGTCTAAGGAAAGGCGTCGCTCTGTCAAATGAATTTCGTGGGTTAAAAGAGATTCCGCCCTTAATAGAAAGGAGTCTAACGTGCCGGCAACCCCCTTATGTTTTTTTGCATTTTTTAGACAACCCAATGAGACAGACAATCCAGGCACTAAACTTTATGCTCTTAAACAGTACCTTGGGTCTTCTTTTAAGTTGAGTTATTCAAAATAGTAGAGTGCCGAATCCAAGCTTCTCAGTGAGATGGTCCAGCCTCTGACATGCACAGACGGCATTGGCGCGGCGCGGGCACACCCGCTCGCTCCCACAGCGCGGGAGCCCTAGCCCCCTTTTCTACGCCTCCTGGCGCTCAAGGGTGCGGTGCGCGATGTGTTTGCCCCACAGGATGATGGGCAATGAAGTTCTCCGGTGTCAGGCGGGGAATGGCGGTCTCCGGGCGCCCCCTGTAGACCAGCGGCAATGTCCCAGCTGTAGACGGCGAGAAAGATAGCAGCAATAGACAACCGATAGGAAAGAATGCAGGCGCCCCTTTTTCAGGAAGGGCCACTTCTCAAATGGAAGCATTGGCCTACAGGGGACCCGAAGTCCAGTGGCACATTTGGGCGTGGAGGAAAGTGTCTGAGTCTGTTAAGTTATAGTCCTCTCGGAGTTCCTTAAAAGGGATATGGCCACCCAAATCTAACACCTGCCCCACTCGCTTACACCCTCCCTCCACCCAGCGGGAGCCTACACCTCTGTCCATGCCCAGAGAAAAAGTGGGATTCGAAAAGATGGGAGACATGGGGGAGGGGAAAGTGGTGAGATTTGCTCGTTGAGACACCTTTCCCATGCTAACATGGTAGGGCGAGTGACTGGTGAGGAGTAAAGACCCTATGCGCGCGCTGACCTGGGTAACCAACACTCCCTCCAAATATGCCTACCAGCTACTGACTGATCCATAAATACCCTGTGTTTCTCCGTCATGGGACGGTTCCACTCCACAAGCAGATCCTCTTTGTGTTATCCCCGCACTGCCTCCCTGGAATAAAACCCGACTGATACGGGTCTATCAAGACGGGCATAAGAATGGTGAGCCTATGGGCTAAAATGCTTGAGAACAGTTTAGCGTCAATATTTAGCAGGGAAATGGGGCGGTAGGAACTGCAAAGCATTTGATCTTTCCCGATTTGGGAATAAGAGATTGTGGCCTGTAGTTTAGAGGTCGTAAGAGTGCCTCTATCCAGGAAAGAGTTGAACAGTCGGGTGAGCACTGGCGCCAGTTCCGTACAAAATGTTTTATAAAAAAGGGCACTAAACCCCTCCGGGCCAGGTGCTTTTAGAGGTTTCAACCGAGCTGTGGCCGATAACCTCTTCTATTCGAATGGGGGCATCCAGACCTTCCGCTTCTTGCCCTGGGAGGAGGTGGGGGGGGGGTTACAGCTGCACCCTATAAGTACTCGAGAGGATCAAGAAGGCCTGAGGACTCGGCGGAATATAGATAGCAAGATCATCCGTCTCCTCCGACCCCTTGGCCTCTCTGATCACTTTCACTGCCTGGGCCTGTTGTTGGCAACGAAGACAGTGTGCCAGCATGCGGCCTCCCCTATTAGAACCGACATAATACTTATGCTTCAGTCGTAGTACCGCATATTCGGCCCTATCAAGGTCCAAGCGATTCAGTTGTCGACGCTCCCTCTCCAGCAGGCGCCAGATACGAGGAGCACCTGTGCGCTTGTGAAAGGCTTCGAGTTCCCTCACCCGGCCTTCGAGTTCTTGCCGCTTTCCACGCCTAATTTTATTATCGTAGGCCTCCCTAGAGATAAGAGCCCCGGCACAACTAGCTTAATCCCCTCCCAAACTGATGCCAAGAGAGTGGAGCCAGTTTCGTTGAGCTTCAGGTAATCTGTCAGGGTACTGCGGAGACCCTCCACCATTGACGGGGACCTCAGGACTGATTCCCGTAAACACCAACGAGTGGAGGACGATGGTGTGTGCGGAAGTCGTAGCGTGAGGGTGATATGAGCGTGGTCCGAAAGAGATCGAACTTCTATAGGGGAGGCCTGAATGCAGACCCATGCCACTCGAGTGACAAGGAAGTGATCTAGTTGGGCGTATGTCTTATGAGCCGCGGAGTAGAACGAATTGTCTCCATCATCAGGGCGCAAACACGGCAAGTATCTCTAATCCCACAGTCGTCCAGCCAAACCCTTCCCGCCCCTGATAGGGCGCTTGCGCCACCTGTTCTCGGGCAAGAGCGATCTACCTGTGCATCCATAACCAAGTTCAGGTCCCCTCCTATCACCACCAGGGAGTCAGGTGTACGCAACACTTCGGCCAGCGAATTAAGAAGGAATTCCTCCTGGTGGTCATTAGGAGAGTAGAGGGAGGCTATTGTGATAGTGGTGGTCCCTATATAGAGTCGTACTGCAAGCAATCACCCCGTAATCTCTGCAACTGTACCCACAACCAAGCCTCTAAAATGCGTGGAAAGCAAGATGGCCACCCCTCCTGTTTTCCGTTTACCCGAGGACCAAAATTGTACCGGGAATGCCCTGTGTTGCATGCGATGTGTGTCACTGTGGAGGAGGTGCGTTTCTTGGAGTAGGCGCACATCTCCCTTGTGTTCTCAAGTAAAGATAGCACAGCCTTCCTTTTAGTGGGAATATTAAGGCCCTTGACATTATAACTAACAATCTGGACTACCATCAGTAGGGGAAGGACCGTTAGGCGCTATAGTTAAGGCCCAGGTGACCCAGTAAGGAGTGGAGTACTGCAAGGACAGAGTGTATATGTGTAGGCAGGTAAAACATATCTCAGCGTACATGACTAGAAAGCTCACCAAAGGAAGGAACTACCCACTCACCCCAGAACAACAAAAAGAACAAAGCCAAGAACAACAAAACAGCACATAGTCCAACGTGAAGGTTAGGCAGTTTTCAAAGGAGACTGCCAAGGAAGTAACGGTCATCTCCACCAGGGGAACAAGACATTCTGTCCGCTCCCACCAGGCCCACAATAAATGGTAAAAACCCCAGAACACATTACCCTCAGTCATAAGCGTCCAACAAATCCCCCTCTGCGCCTGTCAGAGTTCGAAGGACAGCAGAGCGTTCCTTGAGGATGGTGCCTGGTGAGGGCGAAGGTGGCCCGCAGTCCGGGCGTTCTGGGGACCGCGGTTTCAAGATCTTTGTGAACCCTGCACCGCAGCATCCGGAGGGGGAGGGCAGCTCGTCGGGGGACAACTTCAACACTCTGCAAGCTTCAGAAATGGAAGAGACCTGTGTGAGCTTCCCGTCAAGACAGAAAATAAGGCGAAAAGGATGCCCCGAGCATAAGAAAAGTTCTGTGAGCGAAGATGATTTGTTATTGGGTGAAAATATTTCCTCTTCTGAAGTATGCTAGCCACTTAATCCTGGAAGAGCTGCGGAGTATGGTCCCTGAAATAGAGAGGTTGAGTGGAACGTGCCGCTCTGAGAATCTCCTCCTTCACTCTGTAGTTATGGACGCATATCAGGATGTCCTCAGGGGGACGATTTGCGATTTGACTGGCGGGGGGGTTCAACCCAATGGCATTGGTCGATCTTAAGGTGGAATCCGATGAAGAGCCCAGAATCTTGTGGAAGAGATCTTGCACATAGCCCACGAGGTCCTCGCCCTCCGCCCCCGTAGGGACCGCCCGGATGCGAATATTGTTCTTCCGAGATCTATTCTCCAAGTCCTCTGTGTGCGTTTGGAGGTCCAGATTTTGTTTCTGCAGCCTCAGGATTTCTTGTTGAAGCGTCGTGATCTCCTCATCCCTCGCTGCTGTGGAGTCTTCCAAGGCGGCAATGCGCTCTCCCACCACGTCCACAACCTGCCTGACCTCTCGGAGATTCGCCTGCAGGTCTGTCTTGACGGCTAGGATGTCCTCCCTCTGAGAGGCAAAGAGAGACTCCAGAAACTCCTGAGTGACGGCACTGTTCGGACTGCCCTCCACCGCTGCTGAACCAGGGCCTGATCCATCTCCCGCAGCTTTCAGTAGGAGATCCCGTACCGACCTGTCCTTTCTACCTTTGGTAGCAGCCATCGCTGGACCAGCAAACAGCGAGCGATATAGGCAGCCGCACCTGATGCCGGTAGACGCAGCAAGAAGACCCAGCCATTTCCCTGTCATGACAGCTGCCATTTAACTGCTCACACCACCCGTGGTGACAGCAGCCGGCAAGCACCGCTCCAACCCCCGGTGCGACTCTCGCACAAGAGGATAATCAATCGGTCAGTCCAGGCTAAAATTCCGTTGCTCTGCTATTCTGTGGAGCAATGGCTCTCCAGCGATGGGCCTGGCCCTCAACTGTACCACTCGGGCCCTCCACGGGCCAGTCCCCACGAAAGCAGCAGGGGATCAGTTAAACACTACATCCCCCACCCCTAAAACCACGGAGGCTCCCTGCGGGGAGCACCGTGGGCCTGTATCTTCCAAAGGTGGAGGCCTCCTCAGGGCGCAGGAGCGCCTAGTCACGTGGCAGGCTTCACTTCGGCCGCAAGCCAATCGCCAGTGGGGGGACAAAGAAGCAGGGCTCCCTGCGGGTGCAGGAGAACAGAGTGTGAGCCTCAACGGGACACTTGCCTGGCTCCACGAGGTCCCAGATGGCGCCAACCACCACTGCTTCAGGCCAGGGGTGTCACTCAGCAGGCCTGCGGTATCGCGTAGTCTCTGCCCGGCACTGCCTATTCTGGGTCAAGGGTCGGGCGCCTCCTCAGTGCCGCGCTGTGCCTTGGCGCCTTGCTATGTCCAGAGCGAGGGCGCAAAAGCAGCTCGCAGGCTTCCCAGTAGTGTAAGGGGCAGGGCGAATCTTGTGCCTCCCGCTGGTAGAGCCACACAGCCGTGCACAGCTCCAATGCGCCCCAGCCAGCTCAGCAGCGTGGCCTGACTCTCCGCTCACGGAGCCGCGGGCCGCTCAGTAAACCCTCGGAAAGGCCCGTCACGGGCGGGCAACGTGACCCTGTACTCTCCGCTACGTCCTCTGGGCAGGACCCTGGACCTCCACCGGTAAGTCTGAGTCTGGGTGTGCAGTAGTCAATGCTTTGGGCCCGCCATCTTGGCCACCCCCCTCAACAGCTGACTGGTTTTGACCTTCCTCCAGTAGTCTGTGAAATTATTATTCTGGCAGCCAGGTGTCCTTTCACAAAATTGTTATATGCTTGCCGATGGAACAAATTTTGTCAATATTTTACAGAACGGTCTGTTGCACCTTATCTGCCTCTCCGTCAGATATTCTCCTGTTTATCCTTTCCTTGACCCAGCAGGACTCAGCTTTTCTTCGGCTGCCAGATCAGCCTTCACTTTTTAAGTCCCTTCTGGTGCAGAGGTTTTTGAAGGGTTAGCCCACTTGTTTCCCCCTTCTCCTTTTCGTATGCCACAGTGGGACCATAATTTTGTCATTACTTTCTTGATGTGTGCACTGTTTAAACTGCTTTACATTTCCCTCTACTGTTACTGTCATAACAGCCTTTTGGTGGCAATTACCTCTGCCAGGGGGGTGAAGGTACTGCAGACATTTATCATGACATCCTCCTTACCTGACAGTCTTTCCGGACAAAGTGTTATTAAGAACTAGGACATCTTTTCTGCCCAAGGTTGTAACTATCTCCCATCTGGGACAGTCTGCTACTCTACCCACTTTCTATGCACCACCACACCTTTCCAAAGAAGACGAGCATCTCAACTGTCCGGACCCAAAAAGAGCGTTCTATCTTTATCATACTAAAGAGTTCTGTGTGGATGGCCAACTCTTCACAGGGTACGTGGGAGCAAAGAATAGGAGTGCTGTCCAAAAGAAGACCATCTCCTGTAGTTTTATCCTCTGTATAAAAACTTGTTACGCCTCTGCAAAGAAGCATCCTCCTGAAGGCCTATGGGCCCATTCCACCAGGGTGAAGGCAGCCACCAGAGTCCTCCAGCGTGGGGTTCCAAGTACTGATATCTGCCAAGTTAATGTTAATGTTATAGTGATTTGTATAGCGCGCGGCTGCCCCAGCCAAGGGGCGTCCCGGCGCTGCAAGCAGACAGAATGCAGAGAGTTGGAGGTGCAGAGAGAAGAAAGAATTATTGGAAGAGATGAGTTTTGACAGCCTTTCTGAGGCTAAAAGGTCCTGTATACCGCGGATAGCTTCGGGAAGGCTATTCCATAGCTTGGCAGCTAGGAAGTTAAAGGATCAGCCGCCTACTCTGACCAGTCTGGTGCGGGGGATAATCGCGAGGTGTTGTCCCTCTGAGCGGAGCGACCTCCTCGGAATGTACTCTGACAGGAGGGGGCACAGCATTGGGGGGGAAGCGGTTTTAAGGATTTTAAAGGCTAGACACAGTGCCTTAAACTGGATCCTTTTACCCACCGGGAGCCAATGCAATTTTTTCAAGGCTCTGGATACCGAGGAATGGCGGGGGAGACCTACCAGGGCCCTGGCTGCCGCATTCTGGACTCTCTGCAGTCTGGTGGTTTCGGCAAGATTTGCCCCCAGTAAGAGAGAGCTGGCATAATCCAGTCTAGAAAGAATGGTCGCCTGAACAATTAGCTGGAGAGTGCGGCAGTCAAAGAACTTCAGAATAGTTCTGATGTTGCGTAAAATGCCGAAGCAAGTGGCAGCCACTTTTTTAGTATGAGTGAACTTCAGTGCAGAGTCCACCCAGACTCCCAGATTTTTGACGCATTCTTTTGGCTCGGGAGGTTGGCCTAGTACTTCAGGCCACCAGTTGTCTCCCCAGGACGAGGTGTTTTTTCCCAGGAGCAGTATCTCAGTTTTCCCGGCGTTCAGTTGAAGGAAATTTGCCGTCATCCAGTTGGTGATGTCCGTAAGTGTCTGTTTAAAGTGATGGGCCTCCAGACCACTGTTGTCCTTAAGAGCCACCACCAACTGGGTATCATCGGCATAGGATACCAGTGCTAGTCCGTTCTTTCTAGCCACCTCTGCCAGAGGGCGGACATAGACATTGAACAGGGTAGGGCTCAGGGAAGAACCCTGCGGCACTCCCTGTCCAATGTTATGCTCCTTAGAGATGTAAGGGGGGGTGGAGACTCTGAAAGACCTGTTGGAGAGAAAGTCTCTAAACCATCCCAAGGCTGTCCCTGTAATTCCAATTTCCTCCAGTCTCGTCAGAAGGACCTCATGTGACACCGTATCGAAGGCAGCACTGAGGTCCAACAGGACCAGTGCTGCCGTTCCGCCGGTGTCAAGAATGGTACGAAGGTCCTCTGTAACACTGAGCAAGGCTGTCTCGGTGCTGTGACCAGCTCTAAACCCGTGTTGGGAGTCATCCAGAATGTTGTTGGTGAGAAGGAAATTGGTCAGAATGTTGTTGACATGTGCCTCGATGATTTTGGCAGGCCAGGGAAGCAGGGAGATGGGCCTGAAATTCTCAGGAAGCGTAGGGTCTAAGGTGGGTTTTTTTAAGATGGGGGAAACCCAAGCCTGCTTCCATTTAGAAGGAATTCTGGCGGTAGAAAGAGACAAGTTGATAATGTCTCGAATATGTTCTGTGATAAGTTTGTGAGCTTCCCAGAATGTATCCGGTTTTAGGGGATCCGCCGGGGAGCCAGATTTAATTTTTCTGCCGATTTTTTGGAAACTCTCTCGCTCAAGTGTAGGAAGGGAGGAGAGAGAAGGCCTGGTGGGATCCAAAGTGGCCGGTGACTGCGGGAGTTTTGGGAAAGTGTCATAGATTTTCTTAATCTTACTAGTGAAAAAATTTGCCATATTATTGCAGAGGTCAGGGGAAGTAGTGGTAGTGATGACAGTTTTTTTCGCAGTAAGGTCTTTCAGGATTTTAAAGACAGATTTCGAGGTGTTAGAGCTATTGCTGATTTCATTTGCATAGTATGCCGCTCTCGTTCTGCAGACCTTACGGTGGTAAGTTTTTTGGAGTAGGACATAATCCTGTTTGAGGTTGGCATCGTAATTTTTTCTCCAACCCCTCTCCGCTTTTTTGCATTCCTTTTTCAGAGTTGCTAATTCAGAATTGTACCAGGGACTAGCCGTATGGGTACGGACCTTGGTCCATCTGGCAGGGATCAGGGTGTCAAGTGCCTGGGTGATCCAGAGGCAAAACTGGTCATACCCTACGTCCAGGTCTTCACTTGGGGGAGGGGGATTTAACACCAGGAGGTTGTGTAAGTCTTCAAGGCGAAGTTTTCTCCATGGCCGTTTTTGAACTGACGGAGTAGGCACCGCTGCGGGGCTCGAGTTACTGGAGATAGACAGTATTACTAGATGGTGATCTTTCCAGGTCATAGGAATAGGCGAGCCTGCGGATCCACTCGTAATGTTAGAGAAGATGGGATCAAGAAGGTGTCCCGCTCTATGGGTGGGACCACTTACGAGTTGATTGAGTTGGAAGGCGGCGAGATCCGCAAGAAAAGTGGCAACTTTGGGCTCGGTGTCTCTATCAAGATGTAAATTGAGATCACCTAGGATCGTAAAGTTAGCCGTTTTGGTAATGTTAGTGCCCAGATACTGTAAAAGTGAGTTGATAAAAGGGGTGTCTGCGCCAGGGGGTCTGTAAATCAGAAGGCCGGTTGCGCAGAACTGTGGGTTGGCTTTGATGGAAAAGCGAGCGCTTTCGCTGCCCTTAATGTCCACTTTAATTAATTGGCAGTCAAGATGAGATTTAATTATGAGCGCTAACCCGCCCCCTCTCGTGCTCCTGTTCACAGTGTGTATGGTATAACCCGTAGAAGTAGCTAGGTTGCAGACCGAGTCCATATCGTCAAGGAGCCACGTCTCGGTCATGAACAGGGCATCAAGAGAGTGATCTTTTAGGAGGTCATGGATTTCTAAGTGATGTTTCTGCAAAGATCTTGGGAGGGGTGTAGTAGGGGATGTAAAATATGGGCAGGGTTGCGCCTTGCACAAGAACAGGTGAGGTGCTGAACACCAGCAACTCTGCTTTAGAGTAGCACATCTTACCGCCTTAATTACAGGTATTAGGTACAGTATGCCTGGCGCTGCCTTAGCGCGGACGGGCGCAGACGGGCTTACTCAGGCGAGACTCCGGCACTAGGGATGGCACTCACGCAGACGCGGCCGCTAGCGCGGTAGAGCGTCCGTTTCCTTTTATGTGGTCCACTAGAGCGCTCTCACCGCTCTGGGCCACACTCAAGATGGCCGCCGTGTAAAGATTTTACTATCCCCAAAGAAAGCCCAATAAAGCCCCAAAACGGCCGCTAGAGCCGTGAAATGCTGGCGAAAATGCGTGCAGGAGGCCTAGGGGTGTGCTGTCTGCATCACAGGATGAAAATAAAATTTTTTAAAAATGACGATTTTTCGATTAAAAAAAGCTTCAAACAGCTGACAAGAACAACAGTTTTTGATATCCCTTAGCAGGTAGCGCTTCTAGATCGTTTTTGGCACAGAATCTCGCGAGCGCTGACACAGGGCTCCTTTTATGGGGTCCACTAGAGCGCTCTCACCGCTCTGGGCCACACTCAAGATGGCCGCCGTGTAAAGATTTTACTATCCCCAAAGAAAGCCCAATAAAGCCCAAAAACGGCCGCTAGAGCCGTGAAATGCTGGCGAAAATGCGTGCAGGAGGCCTAGGGGTGTGCTGTCTGCATCACAGGATGAAAATAACAATTTTTAAAAATGACGATTTTTCGATTAAAAAAGCTTCAAACAGCAGACAAGAACAACAGTTTTTGATATCCCTTAGCAGGTAGCGCTTCTAGATCGTTTTTGGCACAGAATCTGGGTGTCTCGTGGGTGTCTCTGCACACTTTTCCCAGACACTATTGCCTGGATTCTCAGGTTTGCAGAGAGGGCCTGTTTAGCTGCTCTGTTCTGCAAGATTTTCTGGTCTAAAACGTTTCAGCAGTCCCACCTTGTGGGTAGGTATTGCTAGGGTACCAGTTCGAAGGTAAGGAATCTGAAGCTAGACGTCTATATCAGATGTACAAGGTGCATACCTTCGGTAACGCCTTATCTGGTAGAGACACGATCTAGCCGCAGAGTCCTTACCGACTGACTCATCCTCCCCTCCCCATGTTTATAGTGTCAGGGCTATTCCCCTTCAGGGCCCTAGCTGTCTTTTTCACACCATGGTTCTGGCTTTGAAAGTCATGAAAAATACAGACGTCCGCACCGGAGTGGCGGTTATATTGACGATGCAGATGTCACAACAACAAACACGTCAATTTCAGTCGACAGACGCAGCCTACTGGCACGGAGTGGTACTGGTAAGAAAAGTCTTGCGCACCCAGCCTCATGCCTGGAAGTTCAAAGGTAGGAATCTGCAGCTAGATCATGTCTCTACCAGATAAGGCGTTACTGAGGATAATTAAATTGTCAGCACGCCTAGGTGGCTCCCATTTAGGCACCGCAAACATAATTACTGGCACGGACGACGCCACTGATGCCACCTACCGGCACATAGGGGCACTGTCTGATGCAAGTGTGTAATTCGAAGGTAATGAATCTGCGGCTAGATAGTCTCTACCAGAGAACGCTTTACCCAAAGAAAGTAACTTGTTCTTCTGTGGCATATTTCTCTCTTAGCAATTTGATAAAGTTCTTTTTTGCACCACATGGCACAAACCCTCACAGGTGGTGTAACAATGTCACTTGAGCTTGGTGAAAATCTGAAAGAATTTGCTAGTTTGTGCCAAGATATTTCATTCACGATGTTTTTTTTTTTTTTAGTGTTTGTGTACAACACAGGAGACATAATATGAAAGCTTGCTGCTTGAGTTTGTCATAGTGAAAATGTGCCTGAAAAGACAGCAAAGGTAGTTGAAGAATTGCCACTGCCATCATATAAAATCTCAAAACGTCCCCTTTTTTGAAACGTAGACTTGATTATTTATTGAGTTCAGAAAATAAAAGCATGGGGAAATGCTGTATCAATTTTGCTGTCAATACACTTAAAAAAAAAAAAGATTTGATGCCATCCCTCCACGTGATTTGAATTATTTGTGTCAAAACGTTTACGTATTTATATATGTTAATTAATAGTGTACTGATCCCAGGTTTGAACTCTAAAGAGATTAAATACACTGTACTCCAGTCAACCATCCTTAGTTGTTTTTTTTATCACAGTGCACTGTTCGAGGCATATGGGCTGCAGATGGTACATTATGAATAGATCGCCATCTGGTGTTGGGCTCGGATGATTGCACTTTGTTTTTCTCTTGGAGAGTCTTTTGTCTCTTGGTGACTCCTCCCTTGGTTGGTAGTGCGCATGGGCATCGGCTCCATCCTTAGATTGTTTTTTTCCGCCATCGGGTTCGGATGAAGATCGAGACGCTCCAGATCAACTTCAGAAGAAAGTGATTTTCGGCGCGTATTCCCTTTCCAATTCGACGGTATTGTTATTCGAACGCGTTCATTTCCATTCCGACGCGTTACAAATTCAAAATAGAAGAGAAAAACTTGGATCTACGTCGAAGAACAGGAGGCCTTTCTCGACGCAGTCAAGCCCGGAGTCCATGGAAAGGACTCCATTCAAGAAATGTCCAACGTGTGGTGCTAAGTTCCCACACAAGGACCTACACGAGGTGTGCAACCTCTGTCTATCGCCTGAACACGAATCCAGGGACTGCGAAGCCTGCGCAGCATTCTCCTCCAAGCTAACGATTAGAAATCGTCGAGCTCGAAGACACGAGGTTTCCAGAATGCAGGCGGAAGCGATCCCGGAGCTGTTCGGAGACGAACAAATCGAGGAAGAAGAGGACCAGTCGGGGTCGGAAGGGGACCAGTCGGAGGTTGAAGAACTCATCGAGCAACAAACCGTGAGTGACGACGTCCCCTTACCGAAAAACCGACCCCGTGCGGTAACGACCCCGCCCTCGGGCCCGGTCAAACCGCTGAAAAAAGTTTCCGACGCCCCGCCCTCGGGCCCGGCAACGAAACCGAAACTGAAACCGAAACACTCGGACTCCCACCATGTCGGATCCGAGAAAAGGGCGTCATCGACTTCGGCACCGAGGCTACATACAAAGGAGAGCTCGGTATCGAAACATTCCATGTCGAAACATAAATATGACTTATCGCCCAAGAGACACTCGATACCAAGAAAGTCGGAATCGAGCAGACATTCGGTGTCGAAAACAACAAGATCTGACGATCGAAAACAAAAGCACCTCTCGGAACCAGGACCCTCGGTACCGATTCAGGAGCAACAGACAGATCCCAAACAAAAGATCTTGTTTATTGATCCACAAACTGGGAAAGTGGTCACGAAGAAGATAAAGAGTGAACAGTCAGAAGATAAACCTCTTCCTTCAAAAAAGAGAACAATGGGGACAAATATAACTCCTCCTGCTTCTCCTCATCCTAGAGTAACACCCTCTTCTCCTATTCCTCACAATAGGCCAAATATTCCTACACCTTCCACACCAAGACCAGCTACACCTCAGTCAGATGTAGACAGTGATCTAGGGGAGGGAGAACCTCAAGGGGATGACGAAACTATCCCAGATGAGGAAGATCCATGGGAAAATTATGATGTAGGGTCAGATGAGGACAACGACCCAGAGCTATATCCCTCAAAGCCTTCACCACCTGATGATAACACAGGTTTTGTGCAGCTCATTAATAGGGCAGCAAAATATCACAAACTAGATATGCATACAGAACCTCAAATAGAGGATTTCTTGTTAGAGACTCTACCTAATGCACAGAGAACATCAGGTACTCTTCCTATGTTGAAGGGTCTTCTTACTCACACAGAGGAAATATTCGAAAACCCAGTGAGAGCCAGGGTGTTAAACCCAAGAATCGATAAAAAATACAAAGCGGCTCCAAAGGACCCAATATTTATTAGAGGGCATGTACCTTTAGACTCGCTGGTGGTCTCAAACGCTCGTAAAAGAGCAAACTCATTATCTACAGGAGAGGCTCCTCCACCAGATAAAGAGTCGAAGTTAATAGATGCATCAGGCAAAAGAGTAGCATCACAGGCAGCGAATAGCTGGCGTATAGCCAATACACAAGCACTACTCGCACGTTACGACAGGGCACATTACGATGAGTTAGAAAAACTTCTCACACATCTCCCAAAAGAACACCAGAAGAAGGCAGACCAATTAATACAGGAAGGTAAAATAATAACCAATACTTCCATTAAGTGTGCATTAGATGCAGCAGACACTGCAGCAAGGTCGATTAACACTAGTGTCATGCTAAGAAGGCACGCATGGCTTAGAATCTCAGGATTCAAACAAGAAGTACAAACAGCCCTACTGAACAAACCATTTGATCAGAAGACATTGTTTGGTTCAAGCACAGACGAGACATTAGAAAAAATGAAGAAAGATACGGAAACGGCTAAGTCAATGGGAGCATTGCAACAGCCAACTCAGAGGTTCCTTTCGTAGATCCACCTATAGAGGGGGCTCAAAGAACACAGGAACGAATCAGCAATCCACATCTTTCACACCAACATCACCCAGAGGTAATTCAAGAGGCAGTTACAGAGGTAACAACAATAAGGGAAGAGGCCGCGGAAATAATAACAACCGCAACGCCTCAACACCAAAACAGTGACTTCATAGAACTCCCCCCAGACCACATAACACCGGTCGGGGGACGTCTATCACAGTTCCTACCTGTCTGGGAAAACATCACGTCAGACAAGTGGGTGAGACAAATTATCCAACATGGTTATTGCCTAGAACTCACAGCTACCCCACCAAACATCCCCCCCAAACAGCGTCCAATGAGTAAAGATCATCTGACATTGTTAAGAGAAGAAGTGCTAGCACTTCTACAAAAGCATGCAATAGAGAAGGTCCCAAAAGATCAACAGGGCACAGGAGTATACTCTCTATACTTCCTGATCCCCAAAAAGGACGGGTCCCTAAGACCAATATTAGACCTCAGACCTCTCAATGCTTACATAAATTCGGAGCACTTCCACATGGTCACGCTCCAACAAGTACTCCCTTTACTGAAGAAAGGGGACTTTCTTTCTACACTGGATCTAAAAGACGCTTACTTTCATATCCCAATTCACAAAGCCCACAGAAAATACCTAAGGTTTGTGTTAGAAGGACAACACTATCAGTTCAAAGTCCTTCCGTTCGGTGTCACAACAGCACCAAGAGTTTTCACAAAATGCCTAGCTGTGGTGGCAGCACACCTAAGAAGACAACAAATACATGTCTTCCCATACTTGGACGATTGGCTAATAAAGGCCAAGTCAAAGGAAGAATGTCTTCACAACACACAGAAGACAATTCAATTGCTGCACCACCTAGGGTTCACGGTGAACTACAAAAAATCACACCTGCAACCAAACCAGATTCAGCAATACCTGGGGGCTACAGTAGACACAGAAAAGGCAATAGCATACCCCAACCCAATCAGAGTACAGACAATGGTTGGGTTAATACAAAGATTTCAACCACAACACTCACTACCAGCACGAGTGTTTGTGCAACTATTAGGCATGATGTCCTCCTGCATACTGCTAATACCACATGCCAGACTACAAATGCGCCCACTACAAGAGTGTCTAGTGACACAGTGGAATCAGGCTCAAGGTCAGATTACAGATCTGGTGTTGGTAAACGACCGGACGTATCGCTCTCTGAAGTGGTGGAACACAGAAAACATTTCCAAGGAACGGTCGTTCCTAGAGCCAATTCCACAAGTGATAATAACAGCGGACGCATCGCTCTCCGGATGGGGAGCGCATATGGACAGATACACAGTACAGGGGAAGTGGAGTGTGCAGCAAAAGAAACTGCACATCAACTACCTAGAACTATTAGCAATATTTCTAGCACTAAAAGCTTTCCAAATGCAAATAACAGGCAAAGCAGTCCTGATCAGAACAGACAACATGACTGCAATGTATTATATTCAAAAACAGGGGGGGACACACTCTCTCCAACTGTCCAGACTAGCACAGGACATATGGAGATGGGCCATTCCTCAAAAGATCTACCTGTTAGCGGAACACCTACCAGGAGTTCAAAATCAAATAGCAGACATCCTAAGCAGACAGTCAGAACAAGTACACGAATGGGAGCTGCACGACCAAATACTACAGCCATTCTTCCAAAAATGGGGGCAACCAGAGATAGATCTGTTTGCCAATCATCAGAACGCAAAATGCAAAGAATTCGCATCCAGGTACCCACACCAAAGGTCCCAGGGCAATGCACTGTGGAAAATTGGTCCAACAGATTTGCTTACGCGTTCCCTCCTCTACCACTAATTCCACTACTGGTTCGGAAACTGCAGCAACATTCAATGACAATGATACTAGTGGCACCCACGTGGGCAAGACAGCCGTGGTTCACCACGCTGCTACAACTCTCACAAGTACCACATCAAAAGCTAAAGTTATTACCCATGCATCTTACACAGAACCATGGAGAAATAATGCACCCAGATCCCAAACAACTGAACCTAGCGATCTGGCTCCTGAGGTCATAAAGTTTGGGTATTTAGATTTACCACCAGAATGCATGGAAATCATTAAACAAGCAAGACGTCCTACCACCAGAGCATGCTATGCAGCAAAATGGAAGAGGTTTGCTATACACTGTAACAGTAAGCACATCAACCCTCTGGACGCATCCACTAAACAAATCATTTGCTATTTATTACACTTACAGCAATGTAACCTATCATATACCTCTATCAGAGTTCATCTCGCAGCCATAGCGGCGTACCTACAAAACAGGCAACATCTGTCACTGTTTAAAGTACCAGCAATTAAAGCTTTCATGGAAGGACTCAAAAGAGTCATTCCACCAAGAAGACCACCTTCCCCAGTCTGGAATCTCAACATAGTGCTTACCAGACTAATGGGGCCACCATTTGAACCTATGCATAGGTGTGAAATACAATTCCTCACATGGAAGGTAGCCTTCCTCATAGCTATCACGTCACTTAGAAGAGTAAGTGAATTGCAGGCTTTTACGATTCAAGAACCATTTATGCAGCTACACCAAAATAAAGTGGTTCTTAGAACAAACCCAAAATTCTTACCGAAGGTTATTTCAGCATTCCACATCAATCGGTCAGTGGAATTACCGGTTTTCTTTCCAAAACCACAAACAGTAGCTGAAAGAGCCCTACATACACTGGATGTTAGAAGGGCCATATTGTACTATATAGAAAGAACACAAACTTTCAGAAAGACAAAACAGCTATTTGTTGCGTTTTCTCCCACACATAAAGGCAATCCCATCTCCAAAGCGGGCATTGCCAGATGGATTGTAAAATGCATTCAAATATGCTACTTAAAGGCAAAGAGAACATTAACTGTTCCTCCTAGAGCTCACTCTACATGTAAACTAGGAGCATCTATGGCATTTCTGGGAAACATTCCACTAGATGACATATGCAAAGCGGCTACCTGGGTTACACCGCACACCTTCACAAAACACTATTGTGTAGATGTGCACACAACACAACAAGCTAGAGTGGGACAAGCAGTATTAAAAACATTGTTTCAGACAGTTGCAACAGACACGGGCGACCACCGCTAGGGAGAGAACTGCTGTATAGTCTATTCATAATGTACCATCTGCAGCCCATATGCCTCGAACGGAATATGCTACTTACCAGTATGCATCTGTTCTTGGCATAGAGGGCTGCAGAGTGGTACATGCCCTCCCAGCCTCCCCGGAAACCTGTGTCTGTTCCAACATTATCTTATTTAGATACACTTACATGGGCACTCTTATCTGTATTCTACTATACTACTCCATCTAACCCTACTATGGCAAAACAATCTAAGGATGGAGCCGATGCCCATGCGCACTACCAACCAAGGGAGGAGTCACCAAGAGACAAAAGACTCTCCAAGAGAAAAACAAAGTGCAATCATCCGAGCCCAACACCAGATGGCGATCTATTCATAATGTACCACTCTGCAGCCCTCTATGCCAAGAACAGATGCATACTGGTAAGTAGCATATTCCTTTCTTGTGACACAATAGCTACCACTGAGCCATTCTTTTTTGGATATCTGTCTGACAGGCTGCTATAAGGGCATCAATACACATGTTCATGAAGCCCGGTTTCCTAGACCATCAGATCCGTTGGGGATGGATGTTTTTCCTATTTGGTCCTGAAGAACTTGTTAGTCTTCGCCATTCCACAAACCCCACCACCTGTGTAGGCACATCTTCGGTACCTATTCACAAGGTGAGGATTCTACGGCTTGAAGTGTAAATCAGAACAACAACTAACTTAGCTTCGCTAACACTCTTTCTGGTGGGTTGTCTAACTGCAGATTCCTCACACTCGGCAACTCTGGGCATTAGCTTGCCTCTTCTTCACTAACGGCCCCACCAGACCGCCGGGGATGCCTGGTCTCACCCTGGAGATACCCATTAAGGGACCATCTCTCAGGGAAGCCAGGAAGGGTTTCGCAGCGGTCGAAGCGCCTTGGGACCCTCCGGGTAAGTAGTGCGCTATATAAATGCCTATACATTTACATTTACATTTACTGTCCCCTTTTCTCCTCGTCCAGTGGAATAGACTTTTCCATCTCAAAGCATCCCTATCTAGAGATCTGCACATTGGCCATACCAGTTTGCTTATGAGATCTGCTCCTCAAGGCTATGACAAGCCTGCAAAAGAAACTCACTGCACACATGGGTGGCGCTTATATGTAGCTCTGTTCTTCTGTAGCAGAACCTCTTGGAAGCAGGGCCTCATGTTGCCACCTACAGGAACGCAGTAGTATATCTTTTGAGTTTTCTTGATCCAGTCTGGCACCAGGGTAATATTCACAAGGTGTAGGAAGCTGGGTTTCTTTTGCAGTAACCCCCTCCCCCCCCCCCCCCTCCCCCCCACACACACACTTTTTGCCAAACTACTGATGAACTTTGACTTGATGTGCCCTGTCTGCTATGCCTGCAACCCACATCCCTGGCATAGGTCAACCACCCCTCTAGCTGGGAGTTCTATAGCAGTGGTGAGGGTACAGGTGCAAGAGCCCTGTACCCCTTTAGTCTGTAGACCAATTCTTGGACATTGTAAGTGCAGTAATGCTATTAGAAGGTTTTTTTTATTTTTTTTATCGTGCCTTAGTGCTGGAACATACATTGTAAAGCTTTACAAAAAAAGTCCAAGCATCAACAAAGTAAACAGACAGGCTAATTCACACCCATACCCCCACCAGTACTTTGCAGATGTTACACTATAATATAATACAATGCTTCATACATTATTAATATAGCTACAATCAGAGTACAACATAATATACAAAAAGAAGCGATAAGTCAATCAGATGGGACTGTAGGTAGATCATTAATGGTTGCCAATAGTCTCTCGGTTTGGATCTTAATGGAAGCTCTTCTTCGTAGGTTTTCAGGATGTCCTTACAGTACACCATGTCATGTATCCATTACTTACATGTGAGATGCTTTTTGCCATTCCAATACATAGACAGTCTACGCTTAGCCAATAATAACGCAACCACAGAGTTTTTTAGTTATTGGATTTCAAATTGGAACCAGACCTAGAAGACGTACACGGATTGTGCAGTCGATGGTCGTTTCTAACACTGCGCTTAACGTTGTTGTTACAGTTTTACAATAGTTACTAATATGCGGACATTGCCATGCTAAGTGTATAAAATCTGCTTCTTCAGCTCCACAACATTTACAACTTGCGTCTATGCGGAGACCGCATCTGTGTAATTTAGCCGGTGTGTGGTACGTTTGGTGTAAATATTTATAATGAATAAGACGTAAGTTACCATTGAGCATAAATAGGGCAGTCAGAGCACAACACTTAGTCCATTCTTCTTCAAGACCGGGCGTGTCTAAAACCATCGACCATCTATTTCGTGCCTTGCATGTGTTTTCTGCTCTGTCAGTTTGTAATAGGACATATAGTTTGGTCGATAGGTGAACATTGTTCGAATCCGTTATGACCATTTGTATTGCTTGAACATGCGGTTCTGCTGGAAATGTGGGATAGTGATTTTTAATTGCACCACGCAACCTATGATAGGTGAACTTGAAAAGGAGCGTTTGGTTACTAATATGGTGAAGGTCGTTCGCTTCTATAAACATTCTGTTGTCCTATAAATCACCCATCTTGTCTATGCCAACCTGTTGCAGCAGAGACATGCCCACCTTCTCCTGAGTCCGATAACGCGGGATGTTGCGGTAAAGGCAACGCTGGCGCGTACAGCTGGAGTTTATTCGACAATTTCCCCATTCTCTGCCATGCCATGTTTGTTGTGCGAATAGTGTGTAATATTTCGAGCCATGTGCTCGGGGGTGTGGCAATATATATTGGAGCGGTATTGGGTGGGCGTCCATCTTTGACCGCCGTATGTGGGAGGTATCTGATTGGATGGTACCAAAAATGTGAAAATTGCCTGCGGGGTATGGGAGTGTCGGCGCATGGAGCTCAATGAGGGCTTGCTTGCTAGCCCAGATAAGGCGAGTTACACAGTACGCCAGTCTTTGGAATACTACTTTTGGCTGGGTTATTGGGATATTGTTAAATAGATATAAGATTTGCGGCAATATGACCATCTTTACCACCGCTATTCTGTCTACCAGGGACAGAGGGAGATGTATCCTTTCTACTTTGTCTCCCAGTTTACTGATGGCAGTACCATAGTTACTACGTATTACCACCGCTGGGTCTCTGTGATACCAATTGCCCAGGTAGCGGACAGGGTCTGTTTGCCACTCCACTGGAAAGTCTGCCGGGTGTGGTGCAGTAATGTCCGTCGGTGGGATGATGGTGGATTTACTCCATTTTATTTGTAGACCCGATTGCCTGCCAAATTTAATGTATTCCCGTAGTAAAGGAGATAGGTTATCTTGCGGGTTGCGGACATTAAGTAACATATCATCGGCATACAAAGAGATATTTATAGGGCGTTGTAAAAAGCGCAGTGCGGCATGTTTGTGATGTTGCCTAATTTTGCACGCTAAGGGTTCAAGAGCAATGGCAAAGAGGAGGGGCGATAGTGGCCACCACTGTCTAGTTCCCCGCGTAATTTGTATAGTGTCTATACATATTGATTTATTTTAATATGTGCAGTGGGTTTTCTGTATAAGATTTGAATCCACTGTAGTAGGATTAAGGGTAAGCCCATTTTTTGTAGTACTGTGGTTAAGTAGGTCCATTCTACCGAGTCAAATGCCTGAGCGGCATCCATTAGAACAGCCGCCGCCTTGAGCTCCGGGTTAAGTAGATGGGAGAGGGTGCATATATTGTGCATATATTGTCTGTTGTAGAGCGGTTTGGTATAAACCCCGATTGGTCTGGGAGTATAATGTTGGACATGAGTGGTTGCAGGCGTGTGGCTATAATTTTGGCTAGTATTTTTGTGTCCGTATTTATTAAAGAGAGTGGGCGGTATGATTCACAGATCTCAGGGTCCTTACCAGGCTTCAGGAGCGCTATATTCATGGCCTCACGAAGCGTGGGAGGAAGGATTTGCTTGTTGTGTGCATCACCATACGTTGCCACAAGGTGAGGTGCTAGAAGGTAGACGTATGCCTTATAGAATTTCCTCGCAAACCCATCCAGGCCTGGTGCTTTTCCGTTGGGTACGGCTTTTATTATCTCTATGACCTCTTCAACTTTAATTGGTTGTGCTTGGTTTTCTCGTTGGTTATCCGATAAACAGGCTATGGCAATGTCCTCAAAGTACGCTAAACCTTCAGGCTTCTCAGCTGTGCTACGTGTAGCGTATAGCTCACCATATGCGGCCCTAAAGGCCTGCAATATGCCTTGAATATCATACTGCAGGTTACCCTGTGAATCTTAAACTTTTTTTTACTGCTTGCGTTGTGCTTTTGACAGATTTTATAGGCTAGTACACGCCCGACCTGCCTCCCTCACCATAAGCTCTTGCTATTCAACCCATAGTTAAGCTCACTATCTACATAGTTCTGGTATTCAGATAGTTTCATGGATAGTTCCCAATAAAGCAGTGTTGTGGGTGCGTTCGTATTCCCTCTCCAAGTTCTGGAGTTTATCCTCGCATTTACGTATCTGAGTGCAGATGCCTTTTAGAATACCCGCAGTGGTATTGATGCATGCGCCACGTAAAGTGGCTTTGAATGCTTCCCACACTAGACTAGGATCATCTACAGATTGTGGATTGAATTGGAAGTATTCCTCTATGGCATTTTGAATGGCAGCTCTATATGATTCGTCTAATAGTGATTTAGCATTAAACCCCCATGTATACGGAGGTGGAGTACAGTTGGGTAGGTCAATGGACAGCAGTATTGTGTTATGATCTGATAGTGTCTTTGGTAAATGGCGTATTTCACCTATCCAAGTACTTGCTACTGTGGTTGTAAGCCAATAATCTATCCGCGACCAACTATTGTGTATGGTGGCACTGTGTGTAGCTTGTAGAGAAGCTGCATTACTCAGTCTCCATACATCTACTAAATTGAATTCTGTCATACTTACGGCCCAAGTGTGCAGTTCTTTAGTGGTACCAGCTCTATCCAGGTCATCATTTAATGCCAAGTTAAAGTCTCCATCTCAGGTAGTTCTCGGAGCTGCACTCTAATACGGGCGAATAAATCATGGTCATCTATGTTGGGACCATACACATTCACTAGTCTCCGGTAGTGACCTCTAAGTTGACCAGACACAATGATATATCGACCTACGTCCTCGGTCTGTGTATGAGTTACAGTAAGGTGTACCCTTTTTTTACTAGGATCATAACCCCTCTGGAGTACGAGGAATATTACGATGTGAATGTAGCTTCATCCCATCTGCGTCCCAAGTGGTGATTGACAGCATTTGTTAGATAAGTTTCTTGTAGAAAGGCAATATCTGTATAGTGTCTATCATGGTAGGCGAAAATATGGCGTATTTTTTGGGGGGTTATTCAACCCTCTAACGTTCCAAATAAGCAATCTAAGTGGTGTTGTCAACACCCTACTGCACATTCTAATGGAGAAGAAATATCATACCATGCTGGAGTGGTCCCTGATTGCAAACATGCGACAGAGCACATATTAAATTACATTGTATTAGCATCATACGCATAGCAGCATCGGTGGCTGGCATATGTTGTTGTGTGTGATAGCCTGAGAAACAAACCAACAGTTCCCCTTTCCCCCACCCACTTTAGCATCCCAAACATGCCAAAGACCAACCCTGAAAAACAAAATGAACATCATAATAACTGTTATGGGGATCACCCTTAGGGGGCCGCTAAGTGCACACAGTTGTATCTGCATAGACTGATGTGATCGGGTGGTACCTGTACATCATGGCCTTTACAGTTCCAGAGAAAACATACAATCATTACCGCAGCAAAAGGACCTAATTAGGCGTTTAGCCATGACGAGACCGTAGGCAGCACATTACAGATTGCGAAACTTGGAATTCCATGCAGCTTGCAAATTTCCATGTAAAGAGTAGCACAAAGACATACGATATATATTAGTATGCTAAATGACATATGTCCCACACCCTACCAACTGAGAGCGTCCAAAGCATTTCAGTGCGTGTCTATCACAGCAATACAATAGAGCATTTTTAGTGTACAACTAGTGCTCACAACTACATTATGCACGCTGCACAAGGAAAACCGATAGAGAATCCATTTAAACAAACGTTTTGCTGCAAGCCTTATGAGCAAACATTGAAAGGCACAGTAGTTACATTACCAAGGAGTCTGAGAGTCTTTCCATATCTGTCCGAATCTGACGCTGCAGTGGACCTAGCTGGCGTTTTGTTTTTATGAGCAATGATTTTACTGAAGTCCTCTGCAGCTTTGGGCATGGACAGAATCTTAGTTTGTCCTCCGTGAGATGCAAGTAATCTTGCTGGATAAAACATGGTGTAATCCACTCCCATGTCTCGCAGCTTCTTCATGGGCGCGAATTCCTTGCGAGCTGATTGTACCAACATCGTGAAATCAGGGTAGAACTACTCTGCATTGCCCTTATAGTTTGTTGTTTTTCTCTAGCCAAACGCAATATCATGTCCCTGTAATTAAGGATATGGGCAACAATAGATTGTGGAGGGGCACCTGGAACCGGTTTGGAAACGAGAGTTCTATTTGCTCGTTCGACAATGAATATTGGGGAAAATACCTCAGCGCCAAAAATCTCACTCAACATTTCTTCCACAAATGTCTCCATTTTGCCAATGTTTGTGCTTTTTGAAATTCCCGTAACGTGAATGTTGTTGCGTCACGATCTGGCCTCAAAATCTTCGTTCTTGTAAATAACTTCTAGTATTTTGTCCATCTCTAGGCATTTATGAGTAGTGGAGGTTGATTCGTCTTCAACTGTCGAGAGACGTAGTTCTGCATTGTCCAATCGTTTGCTGTGTTTATCAATTTTGGATGCCATATTATCCACTCTTAATGTAAGGGTGTCAATCTTATTAGCTTTGGTCTGCAGACTCTGTTGGATCGATTGTAGAGAATTTTCCAGTTTAGACTTTTTAGCGTGCTCCGCATCAAGTTCAGTTTCAGAGAGGGTTGACGTTTCTCTGGGTGTGCGACGGGTGTCAAATGACAGTTTATGCTGCTATTTATCAGGTTTGCCCATCATTAGCAGGTAGGTGTCAGCCAGTGAGGTGATCTATAGCGTACAGCGCTGTGGCAACCGATGGAGCCAGCCACATACACCTCTGTCTGCGGTGGCGTTCCACATTCGGCTTGGTACGGATTAATAGAGCAGGCAGCTCTCTGCATGCGAACACGCACGTAAAGGAGAGCCAGTGTCACACCATCCAGTGTCGCAAGGAGAGGGTTGGTGGATATGATTACCACCCTTGTTGTAATTCACAGTTTAAACCCAGAAGTAGGAGGAGTGACATACACAGCGCAATTTAGTTCACTTTGCATCCCCAGCAAGGTTACAAATTAGCAGCCAGTATCGCATCGGTACAGTCTGCAGCAGTTGGACAGGCACCTCAGGGCAGCTGCACAATTTAAACATGCGTTGCCTGGAGAATGAGTATGTGGAGCCACGCAGGAGAGGAGAGTCAAATCACAGGATTCAGTACACAGCCGCGTGGGATGGTCGCGGCGCCACTGTGAACTTACGGTTGCCCCAAGCGTGTACAGACAGTTCTGAGCAGCTCCCTGCCAAATAGTTGTGTCAGTCACTTCACAGCGCCCGCTGTCCGCCCGCACCAGGCAGCTTACTCTGTGTGATGTATCGCGGGCCGGTGCACGTCTCTGAACTGCCATGCGGTAGAAAACAACGCACCACTCGCAGCCCGTCTCTGATCTCTGCCCAGTTACAGACAGGTCCCATATGCAGCGGTAAAAGTTGAGATCGCTGTCCGACAATAGCCCCCGCCGATCGCCAATAAAATGGTTTCAGCAATCCAGCGCCATTATACAGCGGTAAAGCAGGCACCCACATGCCGGTGATGAACACAGCACACGTCAGTCCACCTACACTGCAAGGCAGGGCGCCACCATTTTCCCCTGCACTCCGCTCCTGGCAGGCCACCCACGCCACCCCGGTTTTTCACAGGTGTTACTGGCTCATTTGCCTCCAGGACAGCTTCCACTTGTAGCCGCTGTAGTACGCCATGATTTTTAACGAGTTTCAATCGTCTTGTGCAGGCCAAAGCGTTAATTTAATACAGGATAATGGACCCGACCAGCGGAGCGACACTACAGTGCAGCAATTCCGTTGCTGCCCTCTAGCGCCCCCGCTAATAGAGGTTTATGGTGCTGTGAGTTTGTCATTAGGAACTCCACAGCACCATAATGGCTATACTGAAAACTGGGATGTTTGCATCAAACTTATTAGCATTAAACCCACACTGATGCCAGTGTGGGATTTAATGAAAAATGCTCTCGGAGGGCATCTTAGAGATGTCTCCTGAAACACGACCAGCCTCTATTGGTTTCCGCAGGGGAGCTTCAAAGGCCTTGCTGCCGTTTGAATGCGACCCCCAGCCTCTTCTGCTATCAGGAGCAGGCCCCCTTCCACCCTCCCCTCCTGTTCGGCAGGAAGGTGGGAAAAATTAGAGCAGCCCAGGTGTAGCCGCCTCTCCCAAACCCACCCCCAGGTGGGCGAGGCGAGGTGAAGCCCACTCCTCACTGCCCATCATCTTGCAGATGGTAAACACTCCCCAATCAGGATTAGGAATAGTGCCCACTCCCCCATGTGGGGTGAACACAACAAGGGTGTAGTCACCCTGAGGTCAGTAGCCCATTGGCTACTGACCTTGAGACCCCCTAAAGATCCCCACTAAATAAAGTATTCAGGGGGAAGCCCTGAACCAAGAAGACAGGTTCCTGCAACTTACGAAGAAGGACGAAAGAAGAAGCACCCAACAGATGAGACTGTAGAGTACAACTGACATGGCCCCAGCCTGTCTGCAGTTTCCAGAGATCCTGCTCCAAAGTCACCTTGACCTGCAGCCACCGACCTCCAGAACCCCGGGGAGGACTGACTGCCTTCCACAAAGACCGGATCTCCTGTGAACAGCAGCTCGGTTAAAAATAAAAAAAAGAAATATAGCCAAGACATTCTCCGAGCATGCTGAAGACCAAGAAACCCGACGCCTGGAAGCAGCACTGCACCCGAAGCCTACGGCCCGAATCCGGGTGGCCCAATGGTCCCAGCGAGGTCCCCCAGCACTCCAGAGTCCGAGTCCACCGTGGGTTGACCCCTCCAGGACTCCACAACGTCGCCTGCAACCTCATCATGGAGCCCCCCCCTCACTCCCTTAACCAGGAGTGACCTAGTGGTAAGGTTTAATCTGACCGAAAAAGGACACCCCAGCATCCAGCCGCCCTATGCCCTGGAGAAGAGAACCTGAGGGGCACCTACGTCCCAAAGCCCTCCAACTTACCTGGCCAGCTGTTTGTTCCTCCCGTACGTCTTCATGGACCGAGCCTGGAGCCAAAGTCCGAAACCAGCAACTCCCTTTGAAAACAGGGCACCCAACGGCTAAACAGCACCCAGCCGCCCATGCGCCGCTGCAGTGCACCTTGTGTGCTAACTCGGAACCCCCTTTGCCCTGAGCCTAACACCAGGAGATTAGCTCCCACAACCTTGTGGCCTGCTCATAAGCAGCCACCAACCGGAAGCCTCCTATCACCCATTGGTTAACATTGGGCCTTAGCACTCTGCACCCGACCGCCCTAGTATCGCTGAGGGTGTTCTGAGAGTGCATCCTCGATCCTGGGGGAACCTTGGTTCTAACCCCAGAATACCAACTCCCACAAATAAGTACTTAACTGCAAATCGTTAACTTCATTTCCTTCCATTGGATTGCATGGACTGCTTTTCCTTACATTCTTTGGAGTTGGTTTGCATGAAACATTGAAAAACCGCAAATGTACTAAAAGTGAATTACTTACCTTTTGTCTAAGAAATGTTTCAGTGTGATATCTATGCTAATTCAAGTGTCACCAGATCACTTGACCCTACCTGCACTGCTAATGCAAACTTCCCGTTTGCTCAGTTATATAACCACTATGTTCGAGGCATGTGGGCTACTGAATTCATATCTGTGCATAGATCGCCCCCTAGTGTTGGGTCCGGGTGATTGCACATTGTTGTCCTGGAAGAGTCTTCGAAGTATCACGAGATAGGTGGCTCCTCCCTCGGACTACAGTGCGCATGGGCATCCTCTCCATCCCCAGATTGTTTTTCTCCGCCATTGGGTTCGGATGTACTTTCCTACTCTCCAAGTTCGGAATCAAGAAAACTTCTAAAAAGGCCGAAAGGCCTTCGGATACCGTCGGTATTGTTAAGCGCTCGGTGCCATTCCCCTTTTTACTACTCGGTTGCACTCCAGCCGTTAAATCGGGCCGTGAGGCCTTCTCGACACCACGTGGACCGACCGTCGATGGAACGAAGTCCGTTCAAGTACTGCCCTCAATGCAACTCGAAGTTCCCGCACACAGACAAGCATCCAGTGTGCAACAAATGCCTATCTCCAGATCAACAACGAAGATAGTTGCCTGGCCTGTGCCCAGTTCCGATCAAAAAAGACTATTCGGAATCGACGGGCGGCGAGGCAAGAAATGCAACGATCGGCGCTGGAGCCCGATAACATCTTCAGGGACGAAGAAGATCTAGCGAGCCCCGAAGACTCAGACCAAGACGACGGACAATACTCGGAGCCTGACTCTGAATACTACCCCGAAGAGGGAGAACTAATCGTCGATCTCGAAGACTATGATCAGGACATCGTAGCAGTTGAAGACGACTCCGATGACGGCGAGGGGCGAACCGTGAGTACACCGCCCCATATAGACACTACACCTCTATCAGAGACTCAGGTCAAGGCATCGCCAGCAGGCCTTAGCCGAGACCAACAACCTCGTTCTACAGCCCCGCCATATCGCTCTGCTAAGAACATATCGAAAGAGCCCTCTGAGACACGCCATACAACATCGGTTCCATCGAAACTGAAACTTGTTGACAATACAGTCTTCGGACCGAATTACGTCGAACCGAAGGCCACAGTACCCTTAAAACCAAAAACAGTCGAGCCGACATCGAAGACAAAAGCAGTCGAGTCGAGCTCCAAGTCAAAGGCTGTCGAGTCAACCTCGAAGCCAAAACACGTCGATTCAACTCAAACACAAAAACACGGCGAATCGACCCCCAAAAGGCACGTCGAATCGAGCAAATCAGCCTCAAGTATCGACAAGGGGAGCAAACCAGTCGATGACAGAACAAGGCCTACGTCCAAAACTAGCGTTGAACCGAAAGCGAAGGTGGACGAAAAGAAATCTGTTGAGTCGAAGCTCATCGACCCGAAAAAGGGCGTCGACCCGAAACAGCAGGCTCCAAAACTACATAAGAGTTGATCGAACAGACAACACCGCTCTGTCCGAAAAAAGTTGTGAAGCCAGCAAAGGACGTTCAACCAACAAAACCTGTTGAAAAACAACCGAAAGCGATACAACCACCTAAAACGGTTCGAAGTACCAAAAAACATCAACCCGAAAAAACAAAAAGCAAGGGTTGTAACGCCAAAGCCAACAACTGTGGAAGAAGAGCTTCTTCACCCAGATCCCTCCACAGACAACCAGTCAAAAATCTACATTGATCCAAAAACTGGTAAAGTGACTGTCTATACTAAAAAGAAAAGGCTCTACCAACTGAAGACTCTTACAGGATCCCCCTAAAGAAGAAGAGAGACTGTGCTACCTCTCCTATCCTCTTTGAACCTATCACTCCTGCTATGCCTACTACTCCTTATACCCCAACCTCACCAACACGCTCTGACTACAACCCTGATGAAGATCAGGACGCAGATGTAGGTTTTGGTTATCCACAAAACCCAAATACAGAGCCAGACACACAACCATGGGGTACAGGAGGGGAACCAGACAATGAAGGGATTCTGCCCATTACAGACCCTGCAGTATACCCTACTAAGCCATCACCCACAGAGGATACAGTTGCATTTAATTCTCTTTTAGATAGAGCAGCAACCTACCACAATGTAGAGATGCACTCTGATGCTATTGAGGAAGACTTCCTCTTTGATACACGCACAACATCTGAAAGACACGTCAAAACACTCCCAATGCTAAAAGGGGTGTTAAAACACGCAGGTGACAATTTTAAGGACACCGCTAGAGCCCGGGTTATAAACCCTAGAATTGAGAAAAAATACAGAGCTGCACCTATAGATCCTACATACATCAAAGGACAGCTACCCCTAGATTCCTTAGTGGTGTCAAACGGACGTAAGCGTGCAAACTCACAAACTACTTATGAGGCTGCACCTCCAGTCAAGGAATCTAAGATATTTGAGGCATCAGGCAAAAGAGTGGCGGCTCAGGCAGCAAACTCCTGGAGAATAGCCAATACACAGGCCTTGCTGGCCAGATATGATAGGGCGCACTACGACAGTTTGGAAGAAATTCTCCAACACTGCCTGATCCCTGCAAACAGCAGGCAGATGAACTCATACAAGAGGGAAAGCTCATCACCAATGCATCCATTAAGTGTGCACTAGACGCGGCAGACACAGCTGCCAGATCCGTTAATACCAGCGTGCTAACAAGGCAACACGCATGGCTTCGTATATCAGGCTTTGAAAATTAAGTCCAGTCTACAATTCTTAATCAGCCAATTAACCCAGACTTTTTATTTTGTCCAGCTGTTGAATCAATTCTGGACAAAAGGAAAAAGGATGCAGAAACTGCAAAATCTATGGGAGCACTTCAGTCCCAACAACACCGGGGCTCCTTTCGTCGCTCCAATTATAGAGGAGGAGCGCGAGGAACATCACAGCAATCCTCCAACTCCAAATCTAACACACAATCCACATATACCAAGAACACCTGCATGGGCGGTTATAGAGGAAACAATACCAAAGGCAGAGGTCGTGGAGGCAATACAAATAGATCCTCCACTAACACAAAACAGTGACTTCTTGACACTCCCCCCAGAACACATAACACCAGTCGGGGGAAGAATACAACAATTTTAACAAGTCTGGTTAAATATCACCACAGACAAGTGGGTCAGGCAAATTATCCAACATGGCTATTGCCTAGAGCTCACCTCCGCTCCACCCAACATACCACCCGTGCACCGTCCTAAGTCACAAGAACATATAACGTTACTTCAGCAAGAGGTCATCAGTATGCTGCAAAAGGGGGCCATAGAACCAGTCCCACTGGAACATCAGGAAACAGAAGTATACTCCCTATACTTCCTAATTCCAAAGAAGGACGGGTCTCTCAGACCAATATTGGACCTCAGGCCCCTCAACCTTTACATTCTGTCAGAGCATTTTCACATGCTCACTCTCCAGCAAGTCATACCATTGCTTCGCCAGGGAGACTTCCTAGCAACTTTACACCTCAAAGATGCATACTTTCATATACCAATACACCCTGCTCACAGAAAGTATTTCAGGTTCACCATTCAAGGGCAACACTACCAATTCAAGATCCTGCAATTTGGGGTGACAACAGCTCCAAGAGTGTTCACCAAATGTCTAGCTACAGTAGCAGCACATCTCAGAAGGCAACACATACACGTGTACCCTTATCTGGACGACTGGCTAATACACCCGCCAACAGCCCAGCAATGTGCCGACAACATGTCAAAAACCATACACCTACTGCACAGTTTAGGATTCTCACTAAACTACCCAAAGTCACACCTACAACCCTCCCACGTCCAACAGTACCTGGGAGCTACAATAGATACACTGTCCGCAAAAGCATACCCCAAAACAGCACGGGTCCAGGAAATGCAGACGCGGATACAAAGGTTCAGACCCCAACACTCTCTACCAGCTCGAGTGGTTATGCAGCTAATAGGCATGATGGCCTTGTGCGTATTCATAGTCCCTCACGCCAGACTACATATGCGCCTGCTACAAGAATGCCTAGCAAGGCAGTGGAACCATGCTCACGGCCAATTAAAAGACCTAGTATTGGTGACCAGTCGTGCATACAACTCTCTGCATTGGTGGAATCCACAAAACCTTTGCAAAGGTCGACTGTTCCAAGAGCCTGTCCCACAAATAGTGTTAACAGGTGACGCATCCCTACTAGGATGGGGAGCCCATGTCCTACACTACACTGTGCAGGGACTCTGGACTATACAACAAAAGAAGATGCATATCAATCTCCTAGAATTGATGGCCATCTTTCTAGCCCTAAAAGCTTTCGCGAAACACTTACGCTACAAAGCTGTGTTGATCCGGACGGACAACATGACAGCTATGTATTGCATTCAGAAACCGGGAGAACACACTCGCCACAGCTGTCGCACCTAGCTCAAGCAATGTGGAAATGGGCCATTCAGAGGAACATCTTTCTCATGGCAGAACACCTCCCAGGCTAGGACAACCAAGTGGCCGACCTCCTAAGCAGGCACAGCCAACAGATGCATGAATGGGAAATTCACCCCAAAGTGCTCCAACCATTCTTCCGGAAGTGGGGACATCCGGAAATAGATCTGTTTGCCACAAGCGAAAACACAAAATGCCAGTACTTTGCCGCCAGGTTCCCACATCCGCAGTCGCAAGGCAATGCGATATGGATGAACTGGTCAGGCAAATTTGCGTACGCTTTTCCCCCAGCTCCACCAATAACGCTGGTGGCATTCCACACGCAAGCTAGGGGCATCCATGGCTTTCCTAGGAAATATTCCTTTACAAGAAATTTGCAGAGCAGCCACATGGTCAACCGCACATACATTTACAAAACACTATTGTGTAGATGTACATTCAAAACAGCAAGCTGCTGTAGGACAGGCTGTTCTCAAAACTCTTTTCCAGACTGCTGCAGCTGACACAGGTAGCCGCTGCTAAGGGAGATACTGCTATACATTCCATGCACAGATATGATTTCAGCAGCCCACATGCCTCGAACGGAATATGCTACTTACCAGTATGCATCTGTTCTTGGCATGTAGGGCTGCTGACATTCATATCGCCCACCCGCCTCCCCGGTGCCTGTCGCAGCTGCAGCATTCATTCTTTGCATGGACATCTCTTACTGTACTATACTCCATCTCTGCCACAATGGCGAAAAACAATCTGCGGATGGAGAGGATGCCCATGCGCACTGTAGTCCGAGGGAGGAGCCACCTGTCTTGTGATACTTCGAAGACTCTTCCAGGACAACAATGTGCAATCATCCAGACCCAACACTAGGCGGCGATATATGCACAGATATTAAAGTCAGCAGCCCTACATGCCAAGAACAGATGCATACTGGTAAGTAGCATATTCCTTCCTACTATTTGCGTAGTTTCTCACGATTTCAACCATAAAACATTTATGCAATGACTTCAATGCAAATTCACTTTACATAATTCTTTTACTTAGAATTCAAAAAACCTTTTTTCATGATGAATGCCATTACTAACATAAAACATCAACTAGTGCAATTCAATGCTAAACAATCAAAAGTTTCCAGAAATGCTGTCGTAGATCCCAATGCATTTTGGGATGCAAGATCCCTTCTTCAGGGAAACTGTGAAAATAAAATGTAATCTGTCAAATGTACTCAGCAACATAAAATGGTTCAAGTCACACCTCTCTTAGCATTCTCTAGGACTTAGTTCAGTGTAATATAAACATACACCTTGGAGTTCACCATCACTTGCCCTAGAAAATAAAATGAAATAAAAATTACCCAAAACGGTGATCAATGTGACCAATGTTTTCGTGAAAAGTCCACTTACCGACGAGAATAAAATCCTGCAACCTAACGGAGTGGCTGTAGTCTCACCATCAATAAAACGAGGCATAATCACCTGTAATTGTACATGTAAAAACGCCCAATTCACTCCCTGCTGCAAAATCACCACGAGTTAAACACTCTGGCTACTACCACATTTTCTAAAGGTGCTCAATCTCTATAACTAAATCAAACCTGGAATATATTTTATATATTAGAAGAACAAAGCTAATGCGAAATTACATCCTGAGACTAGAACCTACCTAATTCCAAGATGGTGTAATTGGCACTCAGATTAAACAATCTTTGCCCCTCTTTGTACGTTGAAAGACTGCAGATCACCTTAGTTGTCAAGGAAACACGTATTGGCTGGCCCCCTGTAACAATATATATATTATACTCCTGCTGTCAATCAAAACTGGTTATTCTAAAGTGTATTTTGCTGCTTCTTAATCGCACATTGTTACCTTTGTTCAAAAGCCAAATGAAAGGCCAACACACTGAATCTCCAGTACGCGTCTGTGTACTGCTTAAACACTCCTCGCTAAGTGCTCTTACCGGCTTCCTGAAACAGAACGCCATAAATTACATTCATGCATAATGATCACCCCTGTGTAAACCAGGACACCTCTGTCTACGTAATTTACTTTGGCATCTAACGAATACACCACACTCGTTGAATTGTAGTAATTCTCAGAACTTTGCGTGCACCTTCTTATAATGTGAAACCGGCTCCCTGGAACGGAACGCCGTGTTTAAACCCGGTCACAACTCTCACTCTATTTCGTGATCATCTTGAGCTCAATTTATAATGCATTCCTACCTGGACTCTGCAGTAGAACCGCTGCGTATTCTCATCTATGTCTCCTATAAAAACGTGTTCTCAAACCCGTAGCTAAAACGCCGATGGATATGAACCCGCGCCACTACACATAAACAGAGAACTGTACTCTTTTCCCGCGCCACTTAACATCAACATAGGAATATACACCTTTCCTGATGCAACACCTACACCGTGGCCATCTTAGTGTGTACAAGGTCAAGTGTACACTTGTACTATCCCGAGATACTCACCCCTCAAAAAAGCATCAAATAGTTGACAACAGAATGCTAACGATCAAGGTTAAAAAAAAAAGCTAGCCAACTTTTTGAGTGGCAATTCGCGTTGCCTTCCATAACAGTCCCAGTCAGTCTTGAATAAAATTAGTGTCCCCAATTTTTAACGACGCATAATAAATAAAAATAGTGAAAAATAAAAAATGGTAGTTTTTAAAAACATATTCAGTGAAAAATAATAGTGAAAATAAAAAAACAACCATAAAGTCTTGTCATCAATAATTACATTGCGTAGGATTGTATTACATGTATAAATCCATAAAGAATCCCTTGAACTGCCAAACTAGACAGTCCTTAGAATGCTACAACATTGTGTACAATACAACTCTATTAATCTCAATACTACATGTATATACATAATTACATGATTCTAATATCACAATCAGCTTTTATCTAGTGATACCCACACAAATCAAATATGACCATGTGCATTTACCTATTGTTGAAAACTCTGCTATTATGAGATTCTCATTGTGCATACTAGTCTATCCTTAGACCATTCTGTACCTATTCCTTCATCTTCCCTGACGTTAACTTTTGGGGAAATGTCTACTGCATCTACCTGAATATTGGTAATTATCAACTGATGTCATAAAAAGCATATCCTGTCCAATTTAACGTTTAGCCCTTTGGGCACCATTGATTCCATGAATTTGATCCACCATATTTCTCTTTGTGAAAGCTACTTCGTGTTATCTCGTTCTGGCACCAGTTTGATTTTTTCTAATACTCGAAACCGAAGTTGTGGAAAGGTGTGGTTACATTCAGCCCAATGCGTGGCAAGGCTGGATGTGGTAGATCTACTTTGAATACGGCTTTTATGCTCCGTAATGCAAATTTTCTGTTACCTCTCGGTCTTCCCTATATATAATTTGCCACAGGGGCATTTAATGCTGTAAACAACATATGCTGAATTGCAATCTGCATGGTGATCATGGACATAATATGCTTTCTATGACATCAGTTGATAATTACCAATATTCAGGTAGATGTGGTAGACATTTCCCCAAAAGTTAACGTCAGGGAAGATGAAGGAATAGGTACAGAATAGTCTAAGGATAGACTAGTACGCACAATGAGCATCTCATAAGAGCAGAGTTTTCAACAATAGGTAAATGCACATGGTCATATTTGAATTGTGTGGGTATCACTAGATAAAAGCTGATTGTGATATTAGAATAATGTAATTATGTATATACATGTAGTATTGAGATTAATAGAGTTGTATTGTACACGATGTTGTAGCATTCTAAGGACTGTCCAGTTCGGCAGTTCAAGGGACTCTTCATGGATTTATACATGTAATACAATTCTACGCAATGTAATTATAGATGACAAGACATTATGGTTGTTTTTTATTTTCACTCTATTTTTCACGAAATATTTTTTTTTAAACTACCACTTTTATTTTTCACTA
This sequence comes from Lissotriton vulgaris, assembly GCF_964263255.1. Classification (NCBI taxonomy): domain Eukaryota; kingdom Metazoa; phylum Chordata; class Amphibia; order Caudata; family Salamandridae; genus Lissotriton; species Lissotriton vulgaris. The sequence continues at coordinate 955,824,215 of NC_141687.1, read as the reverse complement.
TTTTTATTTATTATTCGTCGTTAAAAATCGGGGACACTAATTTTATTCAAGACTGACTGGGACTGTTATGGAGGGCAACGCTAATTGCCACGCAAAAAGTTGGCTAGCGTTTTTTTTTTTCCTTTATCGTTAGCATTCTGTTTACTATTTGATGCTTTTTGAGGGGTGAGTACCTCGGGATAGTACAAGTGTACACTTGACCTTGTACACACTAAGATGGCCACGGTATAGAAGTTGCATAAGGAAAGGTGTATAGTCCTTTGTTGATGTTCAGTGGCGCGGGAAGGGAGTACAGTCCTCTATTTGTGAAGTGGCGCTGATTCATATCCATCGGCGTTTTGGCTACGGATTTGAGAACACGTTTTTATAGGAGACATAGGTGAGAATACGCAGCGGTTCTACTGCGGTGTCCAGGTAGGAATGCATTATAAATTGAGCTCAAGATGATCGCGAAATAGTGAGAGTTGTGACCGGGTTTAATCACGGTGTTCCGTTCCAGGGAGCCGGTTTCACATTATATAAAGGTGCTTGCGAAGTTCTGAGAATTACGAAAATTCAACAATGAACGAGTGTCGTGTATTAGTTTGATGCCAAGGTAAATTACGTAGACAGAGGTGCCCTGGTTTACACAGGGGTGATCATTATGCATGAATGTAATTTATGGCGTTCTGTTTTAGGAAGCCGGTATGAGCACTTAGTGAGGAGTGTTGAAGCAGTACACAGATACGTACTGGAGATTCAGCGTGTTGGCCTTTCACTTGACTTTTGAACAAAGGTAACAATGTGCGATTTAAGAAGCAGCAGAATACACTTTAAAATCACTAGTTTTGATTGACAGCAGGAGTGTGATATATATATATATATATATATATATATATATATTGTTACAGTGGGTCAGCCAGTACGTGTTTCCTTGACAACTGAGGTGATCTGCGGTCTGTCAACGTACAACCGGGCAAAGATTGTTTAATCTGAGTGCCAATTACACCATCTTGGAATTAGGTAGGTTCTCATCTTGTTTAATAAGTCTCAGGATGTAATTTCGTATTAGCTTTGTTCTTCTAATACATAAAGTATATTCCATGGTTTGATTTAGGTATAGAGATTGAGCACCTTTAGAATCTGTGGTAGTAGCCAGAGTGTTTTAACTCGTAGTGATTTTGCAGCAGGGAGTGAATTGGGTGTTTTTACATGTACAATTACAGGTGATTATGCCTCGTTTTATTGATGGTGAGACTACAGCCGCTCCGTTAGGTTGCAGGATTTATTCTCGTCTGTAAGTTGACTTTTCACGAACACATTGGTCACATTGATCACCGTTTTGGGTAACTTTTATTTCAATTTTCACTTTATTTTCTGGGGCAGCTGATGGTGAACTCCAAGGTGTGGTGTGTGTTTTGTATTACATTGAACTAAGTCCTAGAGAATGCTGAGAGGTGTGACTTGAACCATTTTATGTTACTGAGTACATTGGACAGATTACATTTTCTTTTCACAGTTCCCCTGAAGAAGGGCTCTTGCATCCCAAAATGCATTGGGATCTACGACAGCATTTCTGGAAACTTTTGATTGTTTAGCATTGAATTGTACTAGTTGATATGTTTTATGTTAGTAATGGCATTCATCATGAAAAAAAGTTTTTTGAATTCGAAGTAAAAGAATTATGTAAAGTGAATTTGCATTGAAGTCATTGCATAATTGTTTTATGCTTGAAATCGTGAGAAACTACGCTAACAGTAGGAAATAGTGGTTATATAACTAAGCAAACGGGAAGTTTGCATTAGCAGTGCAGGTAGGGTCAAGTGATCTGGTGGCACTTGAATTAGCATAGGAGTTTAACAGGGGAGGGTAGCTACCTCCTTCCCGCCTAGCACGCCCAGACTTAAGCATTTGATAAGTTGAAAATCCGGATTAAAGAAGTTAACTAGGAGTGCGCAGCACAACCCTTTCATTGTAGTATCAGTGTGATATCTAGGCATGTCACACTAATTAGCAAAAGCAACTCAAAAAGTAACGTGCACAGTAATCTGTAGTAGAAACTGAAAAGTCATTTTGAACTGTTTATTTACCTGTAATTCAACCAACTGCATTTGAACCTGTATTGAACTGTAAATCACTGCATAAGATTTTGCAAAGTATTATTTCACTTACCCTCACCAGGCTTGGCTTATTTCTAGAAATGCAATAACTAAATAATATTTTTGATACAAACAAATTGGTCTGAGTACAGTCTTTGTGTGTGACATCATTTCTCGGCTGAGTGTGTACAACAAATGCTTAACACTACCCTCTGATAAAGCCTTACTGCTCGCCCACACTACCACGAATAGAGGGTAAAGTGCTATCTACTTTCACCACTGCGGTTCCACTGGACTCTGTGCACACTATAGCTCATTTTCGTATAGTATGTACAGAGCCAGCTTCCTACACATGGTGAGATGGGGTGGGCAATAAATTCCGCTCCAGCGGAGTTTGCAGAGTTTATCCCACTCTGTGTTATGCTTGTAACGTGGAGTTTAGCCAAACCTCCGCCACCTGGTGTAGTTTTTTTCTCGTGCACGGCTTGCCAACTGTAATTTGGTGAGTGAGAATTGGACTTCCCTCACGTGATTTTCAGGCAGTATGACCGCACACAGTGAGATTTTCTCAATGTCGGCAGTTGCACCCGTTTGCGGTGAGAAAGGTTGCTGCTCCAGTAGAAAATCTACCCTCTGGCACGCCTCTCAGCATGGGCAGCGTGACATGCCGATTCCGCCAACTGGTGGAACTCTGCGATATCGTGCAGAGTTTTCGTTCTACTCCGCGAGTGCCACCCACCTCTTATGGGGAGGAATCTACAGTTAGATTGAATATTCACGACAAAGAATGTTACTAAGGTAAGTAACTTGTTATTGTAAAGTATTGACTACATTTTGCTCCCCATTTTGTTCCTCAAATAAATAATTAAAAATAAGTGAATGTGTCAGATAACACTCAAGTTCTGTAGTTGCAGCAGCTAAATAATCCACACAAAAAAACAGTAGTCCACTATTGTTCCATTTTGATTTTTTCCTGTTTATAGTACCTATTTGAAAATGGCAGACTGGACAACATCTTTACAGAGCCTTATTCCAGATTCATGATGGAACTCACAAAGCTACTGAAGAACTGGAAACCCCCTGTACTGCCAAATGGTAAGGCATGGCTTCATATACTGACTGAATGTTGCGTGTACAACATTGTCCCTGTGTGTCAGGGGTTTCTGTTTTAGAGTGATGTTTTCGGAATCCTAATTGTCATTGTCCTGCTTCTTTTATGCCCAGAAAGTGCTCCTAGGGGAGGAAGCAGTCACTAGCCAGTGGGGTTACGTAGACTCCCCCCATGTGATAACATTTCCTGTAAAGTGTGCCATCTAGCTATCCCATAGTGCTTTATTCTACCCACTCCCAAGATGGCTGAACCTCTCTTCCTGTATTTGGTGCTTGGAAGCCTAGCTTAGAGGTGTAACTACCTGAGGGCTATACGCCCACAGTAAAACCAGTTTGACAGCTGTTTTCCCTCTTACTCTGATGCTAGCCTGTCTACCTACACAGTAGTGCAGTCCCTCCCACATGTTCTCCCTATTTGCCCTTCAAAGGTGGCTTTTCCATTGAAGCTAGCTGCCTTTTGGGCTAACACCCTATGTGGCACTGCTTCCAGCAGGAGGCCTCTATTGTTACCTGTCCTTGGAGCCGTCGACACATTTTCCCGGGTGGGCAGAAGGCTGTCTTGTGGCTTGCATCTGCAAATGGCCACTGATAAACCTGAGACAGAGTGGCAACTTTCTAAAAGTTGCATGAAGCAACAAATTACTTAAATTTTGAGCATCATGTCTGGCTTAAAGTAACAAGTTGTTTGATGCCATGTAGTACCAACTTTAGTAGTTCCATTCAGAAGTTAGAACCGCTGGGTTGTCAGCGTGTAACCCAGTACTGGTCAATTGGGCCACTAGCCTCGCACAATTCAAAATGACAATTATGAGTTTTTTCTGTGCGAACATGGAAAAAAAACTTGGTCTACTTTTTAACATGCTCCAAACTGCCTTGGAACTTGATAGGCTTTATAGAGGTGACTTGTACATATTATTAAAAAGGGAGATTTGGACTTTACCATTGCCTGAAATGCTCTACCACTTTGCAGTGGTAGTCTGGAAGATATTCACTTTGTCATATGCGTGGTGGCACAACTAGTGCTGCAGTATTCGAGTGACACTAACTTACAATCCCTAGGTGCTCCTGGTAACATATGCTAGAAACTTAATAGTAAGTTAAGCGGTGCCAATTGGGTGTAAGGCAATCAACCATACACTTATACAAGGGTCCAAGCACATGCACTGAGTCTTGGTTAGTAGGGCTCAAGGCATTTCAGACCCATTACTCCAGTGCATAAGAGTCCAGATGGGGGCAAAATTTAGGGTGAAACCTGCAAAGAGCCTGTTTTCTCACACTTGCCTAATTGACTGTGGGAATTATGTGCGTGATTGTGAAGGAAGTGTAATGTTTGGCCCCACAGAGTAGAGGTGTCTTCCACCTAGGCTACTGCTGGCGGGTTTGATCTCAGTGCCAGCTGGACCGTCTGAGTCACTTCTACTCCAATTCCAATACAGCATCCAAACCTACATCAGTTTAGGGTACGTCGATACCTACCCCGTCTCCCAAAGTGGTGGTTCTGATCATCCTCTCCGACACTGAACCGACGTCGCACCTGAATCTGACCAAGATATCAGTCCCTGCACTAGATCTTCAGTTGGGCGGCAATATTCATTGCATTGCCTCTTCTGCATTTTAGCGAAATGGGTTCTGCCCATCACCTTGTTTTGGACCTTTTGCTGTCAGTGAGCCTTACAAACTGGTGTCTCACCAACGGAATTCACACAGTAAACAAACTGTGCATGTTTATAGCCAGTGTCCGTCCGTCTTTTTAGATGAGGCCACTGTGACTCAGCACATGTGTGAGGGATGTAGGTCTGGACTACTGTAGTGCGCAGCATTAATTGTGCAGAGGTTAGCCTGGTGCAGAGAGGCGCACTGCAGGGTTGGATATTGACCTGGGGTAAGCCTTATAATATTAGTGAACACAAGGAGATGATAGATGGAGTACTGAAACTTTTCCTGGACCGGAATCCAGTATTCTGGGACTGGTTTCGGGGTGTGAGAAAGTGCCATCTTTCTTGCATTGGTATGCCCCCACTTTTTTCTGAACTGCTGATGTGCTTTAACTGAGTGTGCCCTGGGTTCCTGCCAACCAGGTACCCAGGGCCTGTGTTCCTTCCCTAAAACTGTGCTGAAACTAAAACCCCAATTGGCATCTCTGTCCACCCGTCAGCCACTAGTAAATGGTACTCTAGGTACCCAGGGCATGGTGACCAGAGAAGACCCCTGAGGGCTGAAGACTGACAAGTGTGGTACCAAACTTCCCAGCACATTAAACTCACACTGATGCCAGTGTGGGATTTAATGTAAAATTCACCAGAGGGCATCTTAGAGATGCCCTCTGAAACCCTAACCTACAATCCACTTCTGGGCTGAGTGGCTGCAGAGGCTGCCACACAGCAGGCAAGTTGCTTGCCCCCTAGGTGGAGAGCCCCTAGCTCTCCTGGGCCTGCAACAATGCAGATCCTGGGCGAGGTGCTAGGTCTCCTCCCCCAGGATGGCCAGGGGGAGGCTTCAAAGGCATGCCGCCTCTGTGAGCTTCTCCAGACAATTTGCTGTACCCAGCAACTGGCCCCCACCAGTTCTAACCCCCACTCTGGCGGGAAAAACTACGTCAGGAAGGGGGGTGTGCCAGCCTGTGCCAACCCCACCCCTCAGGTGGGGAGACGAGGTGAAGCACTACCCCGGGCTCCGGCCATCTTGTAGATGGGGAGCCTGCCCAATCCCAGATAGGCTCCTGCCCCCCTCCCACAGGAGAGGAGCAGGCTAGGGGGTTACTCACCCGAGGACTGGGACCTATTGGTACCTGTCCTTGCCCTACCTGTAACGCCCCTAAATTCAGTATTTAGGGGCTCCCTGAACCTTCCTTCCTCAGATCCCGAAAGATAAAAAAGAAGAAAGAAGATCAAGAAGACCCGCCGTGCAGCTGCTAACAGGACGACAACAACTGACTTGGCCACCGCCCTACCGGCCTGTCGGTCCTGGAACCTGCTCCTGCCTAACTTCCAGGCCACCCCTGCAGACAGCAACCTTGGGACACCCAGAGGACTTGCCTGCCTTGACTCTCCTAAAGACTGGGACTTTCATCAGCAGAGGCTCTGCTGTAACAAACCTCCCCTGGTGCCAGACAGGAAGCCCTGGACCAGCCCACTCTGCACCCGCCGAGCCCGGGCCGTACCCCACCAAACCAAGACTACAAGAATGTCCCACTGGCGACTGGGACCCGAAGTCCAGTGCCCAAAGACCCTCCTCGACTAACCAGACGACACCTATAGACTCAGAACTCACGTCCTACAGCACCCTGTGCCTCCCTTTGGGGTACCTACCTGTGCTCCAAGATCCCAACTTATCTCTCGAAGTGCTGGTCGCCCCTGGAGAGACTCTGGCCCCGAGCCTGCAGCCTTTGTTCCTTTTTGACCTTTCCCATTAGATAACAATGAGCGCCCGACGGCTCAAGAGCACCCTGCACCCAGCCGCCCGAGTGCCGCTGTCTGTGCCACCCTGGTCCTATCGTACTTACCCCCCCCCCCCCCCCCCCACCTACCCTCCCACTCGTTTGCCCTGAGCAAGTGGCAATGAGCCCAGCTCCCACAGCCGCGTGACCTGCTAGCCAGCAGCCAACAACCGAAGGCCCCTTTCCCTCATTGGATATCATTGGGCCTAACTACCTCTGCAACCGGCCGCCCTTGTGCTGCTGGGGCTGAACCAACTGTACTTACCTGACCCTAGAGGACCCCTGAGTCTATACCCGTACCTTAACTTAACCAGCCAAGTTCTCACCTGGAAACCAGAACTCACTTACCTGCCATTGGATAACATTGACCAATTTTGACTCGGAAATTTTCTAAGTGTGAAGTTTTGGAAACTGAAAATATTCATATAAAATCAGCCGAGCAGTGGAGAAGCCAGTACTGTACCTTGCAGCCCAGTACTGAACCGCTAAAGTAATCCTTACCGGGTTTACTAGTAATCTGTATTTATCCAGTATTGGGGTATCTTTCATAGATTCACATGCCTGAATCATTCCCCGTCGCCGAGGCGGGAGTCCCACGGTACATATAAAAGCAGTGCCAAAAGTAAATTACAGTAGTAGGCCCTAAATACAGGACTTAGGCCTATATTACAGTAGCCTATCTACCTCATTATGCTGAAAAGACCCAAGTCTTTGTCACAGCCAATCAGCTGTTAACACCCTCTAGAACCCTCTCTGCAGAGCCAGTTCTCCTCAGATTTTCACCGTACGTCGTGTGGAAGGGAGTCTCCCTGAGTGCCAGCTCAGTTTTTCCTTCGGGATGTCAGAGAAGGCTTTGTTCAAGCCTTGCAGAACATGCGACAATGATCAACATAAGGACTGTATACATTGCCTCTATCCATCTCATGAGGCCCAAAATTGTAAGATTTGCCACACCTTCCCTTATAAAACCTTGAGGGGTAGGGAGGCCAGAGTCTTGTTATGGCTCAAATCTTCTAAAGATGATGATGATGATGACAGAGCTTCAACATCAAGTAAGAGAGCAAGATCTCAGGAGAGAGCATCAAGTGAGGGGAGAAAACATCTAAAAACCTCCCACTCCACTCCTGTTACTTCTCCAAAGTCTCTTCCAACTTCTTCAAGACCTTCTACTGTTAAGGATCCTAAGAAGCATAAAACTGTGAGTAAGACTTGCTCTGTCTCTTCAGCCATTTCTGTGTCTACAATTTAATCTTCAGCCCCCTCGTCGACGACTACGGTCTACTACTGCGATTACCTCACCAATCCAGACAAGTAGGATTTCTATTGTCGCTACAAAGACCATCGTCGACGAGTCATCGACGAGAACTTCGTCGTCAAAGCATTCATCGAAGAAAGCACCGTCGACGACAGCTTCGTCGTTGACGAAAGCGCCATCTACGTCGTCGACGAAGAAATCAAACCATTAAGAAAAATGGGTTACAATGGTCCTAATCCTATTGATTGTATGAATTGACTCAATCAATTATTGTTTCCGAATTTTCAAAAGTCTAGAGCACCAACATCAAGTCTACTCTAATATACTCAGTAATCTTAGTACAAAATGATAAACAGCCACCACGATCAAAGGTGAAAGGTACAATGTATTTAATTCATTGTTTCATCTTTTTAAATTCTTTTAAATTCATTTTTTATACACAATGTATTATTTCAAAAATAGATAAAAACAGGTCGTGCCCGAATAGAGCGTGCAAAGAAAAGAGTGATTAGAGTGTAGAATAAGTGAGCGGAAAGGAAATTCACAATAGTAGTCAGGACAGATTCACATTATTTATCAAACAATACCGGGCATGTAAGTTTTGCCGTATTGAGTACCTGGCCAAACATAAAATTCTTTTTAAACCATTGCAATCAAAAGGTTGTTACAAGGTGGATCAAGGTACTACTTCGATATTGGCACAGATATGAAGTAGTGCGCCATCCCAGTATAATTGATGGGAGAATCCTACATTAAGGAGAGTTGATAGGAAGTTATAACTAAGGACTTCTCCCCCGCTGTCTTCTACTGAATGGTTTAAAAAGAATTTGATGTTTGGCCAGGTACTCAATGCGGCAAAACTTACATGCCCGGTATTGCTTGATAAATAATGTGAATCTGTCCTGACTACTATTGTGAATTTCCTTTCCGCTCACTTATTCTACACTCTAATCACTCTTTTCTTTGCACGCTCTATTCGGGCAACCACCTGTTTTTATCTATTTTTGAAATAATACATTGTGTATAAAAAATGAATTTAAAAAGATGAAACAATGAATTAAATACATTGTACCTTTCGCCTTTGATCGTGGTGGCTGTTTATCTTTTTGTACTAAGATTACTGAGTATATTAGAGTAGACTTGATGTTGGTGCTCTAGACTTTTGAAAATTCAGAAACAATAATTGATTGAGTCAATTCATACAATCAATAGGATTAGGACCATTGTTTTTTCATATCACGACGAAGAAATCAAGCCAGTAGACGATGATTTCGTCGACGTCGAGCCCTCAGTCGACGACGATCCCGTCGACGATACCGTCAACGACGAAAAAGAAGAGTCCAGTACCATCCACAGCATTGGCAACAGTTTCAACAGCGTCTACACCAGCAATGCAGGCATTTTCAACGCCTATTGACTCCAAGAGCTTTCAACTTTGCTCTTTCCAGAGAGAGGAGTATTCTTATATTTCGCCACTTACACCTTCTCACCTCCTCAATGCTTATGATCCGGACAAGGAAGGAGACTATGAGGATGATGACAATGAGGGAGCCTTGGGAGTAGCCCACCATCCTTCTGACGTGGTTATAAAATGTCAGGATGACGATGAAGAGGATTATGTTTCACACTACTATAAGGAGAATTTTATGGTTCCTCATCATGCAAGTTATCTAAGGGCATCAGATACAAGCCACTTGCCTCCTACCCTCATTCAAGACCTGCAAGCCATGTTAGCTGACTACAGACAGCGATTTCCACCGCAGCAGGTCATTACACCACCGGTTTCTACAGCAGGAACTGAACCTGTATCACAGCCTCAGCCTTCCATACCCAGGTCTCCAATCATAGATCAGCCTGCACCACCTCCTCGTACTCCTGATACGTCTTCGGACGAAGAGGTAGAAGAAGGAGAGCTTCCTGACAATCCTCCTTCTGATCAGTGGGATTCATATGTAATTCCATTGCCTTCTCTGCCAACTCCGCACCCATCTGATTCTCCACCTGAGGATATAGGTGGATTTCACAATCTCATCCAAAGAGCTTCCACCAGATTCAAACTTCCGGTCACTGTGGAGCAGTCTGAGTGTTTTCTACATGACTTTAAAGAAGGCACCAGAAAGATTTCTAGAGCAATCCCGATAATTGACTACATCTGGAAGGAAGGCATAAAGATCATGAAGAATCCTGCTTCCGTGCCAGCCGTCCTGACAAGGATTGACAAGAAGTACCGAGCTACATCTGACAGTCCAGCCTGCCTTACAGGTCACCCGAGATCAGACTCTGTTATTTCTCAGGCGGCACAACAATGCTCAAAGAACCCAGCTACGCCCATCATGACTCCTCCGGATAAAGAGGGACGTCGCCTTGACCTTATTGGAAAAACATTCTCAACTATGGCTGCCGCCTCTATCCGAGTGGCCAATTCGTTGGCGATCATAGGGCGCTGTGATCGCCAAATGTGGTTGGATATGTCAGCTTTCATCGAGTTCATACCAGAAGACCACAAAGCAGAAGCTCGTAAGATCCTGACAGAAGGTGAACGCGCAGCCTCAGAAAAGATTGACTGCGCCCTGGATATGGCCAAGACAAATTTCAGGCAATTGGCTGGAGCAGCCATCCTCAGGCGTCAAGGCTGGCTTAAAACCACCACCTTTAGACCAGAGGTTCAATTAAAGATTTTAGATATGGCATTTGACGGCGCGTGATTATTCGGCTAACACATTGTCGGTGCTTTACGAGCAATCAAGACTGACGCAGATACCGCTAGATCGCTTGGCTCCCTGCAATTCAAGCGAGGTTCTTACCGAGGCTCTAGAGGACGTGGCTACTCTTCTAGAGGAGGTTACCAACAGCAGGGCAGGCAGTATCAATCCCAATATCGACAGGACTACAACTCATCTTACCGTCAATCAAACACGGCTGGTTTCTCTAGCAAAGGAGGCCGCAGACGCTCCAATAATCAAGGGCGAGATACTCGCAAAAACAAGTGAGTTCAACCGGGCGCCATCCGCATCCTTACACCTTCCCGTGGGCGCGAAGATATCTGTATTCGATCAACAGTGGCAAAAAATTACCACCGACCAGTGGGTGTTAGATTTAGTACAACATGGTCACACCCTGGAATTCGTTACCAAACCGCCAACTGTTCCGCCCAAAGGACCCCCTCCCCCTCGTCTTCACTTATTGTTCAAGGAGGTTCAAACAATGCTCCTCAAGAATGCCATAGAAAAAGTCCCGTTTCAACAAAGAGGACAAGGGTTCTACTCCCGTTTCTTCCATATAAAAAAGAAATCAGGAGAGTGGCGGCCAATTTTAGATCTGCGCAGCCTCAACAAATTCCTCAAGAAGCAGGGCTTTCGCATGGTCATTTTTTCAGAAATCCTAGACTGCCTGAACGAATGAGATTTTTTAGCTTCCTTAGACATGGAGGACGCATACTTCCACATCCCCATCCATCCCAAACATCGCAAATATCTCCGGTTCAATGTGGCTGGCGCCCATTACCAGTTCAAAGTTCTACCATTCGGCCTCAAGTCGGCACCAAGGATATTCACAAAGTGCCTTGCCCCGGTAGTAGCGACACTGCGGTCTTGGGGAATCCAAGTTTTCCTGTACTTGGACGATTGGTTACTCAAGGGCCCTTCAACAAACAGTGTACAGGATGCCATGACAAGTTGTCGTGCTCTCTTTGCTGCTCTGGGCCTGACGGTAAATCTAAGCAAATCCCAACTGCAACCAAGGCAAGTCCTACCCTTCTTAGGTGCACACCTGGACACTATCCAATGCAAAGCGTTCCTATCACAAGAGAGGCAACTCCGGTTACAGCAATTGGCAATTCAAATCTCAAGAAGGTCACTTTCGGTCCGACTATTTGCTTCCCTCCTGGGAATGTGTTCGTCAGCCATAAATCTCATCCCTTTGGCACGCCTCAAGATGCGACCTCTGCAAGAGGAACTGCATCAGCAATGGACACAGGCAACAGGTTCCTTCGAGGACATTATCAAAGTCACCCCGCGCATGGTAATGGCTCTGAGGTGGTGCTCACAGTTGCACAATCTGAAGCAGGGACTGTCATTCATACAAACGCCTCCAGACTTCATACTTACAACGGATGCGTCCATGGAAGGATGGGGAGGCCATCTTCAAGATCTGCAAGTCCAAGGCAGGTGGACTCAAGATTACAGAAAGCAGCACATCAACAGTCTAGAGTTGAGAGCCATCTTCCTTTCATTACAAGCATTTCTCCCCAGAATAGCGGGGTCTTCAGTGTTGGTACGAACCGACAATACCACCAGCATGTTCTATGTGAACAAACAAGGAGAAACAAGATCTGTGACGCTGTCACAGGAAGCTCAAGAGCTATGGGACTGGGTCACTCTTCACAACATAACTCTCAGAGCGGAGCATGTCAAGGGCCTCCAGAATACACTAGCGGACAAGCTCAGCAGATCCCTGTCAGACTGCCACGAGTGGGAGTTAGATCAAGCTCAATTGCGCAAGGTCTTTTAGACTTGGGGCAAACCACAGTTGGATTTGTTCGCAACACAGCAGAACAAAAAATGCCGGTTTTACGCCAGCAGATACCCTCAACAGGGGTCATGGGGGAATGCCCTGTCCATGCGATGGTCAGGAATTTATGCTTACGCTTTTCCCCCGATTCCGTTGATACCGAGGGTATTGCGCAAGATGAAGGTCGAGAGTTGCTGCCTGATTGCTCCAAGATGGCCACGCCAGTATTGGTTTCAGGAGCTCATGTTGTTGTGTCAGGATCACCCAATTCGCTTCCTTCCGTCTCCAACACTACTGTCACAGAACGAGGGACAGGTTCTTCACCCAGATCCTCAATCTCTAAAATTGCACACATGGCTCCTGATTTCCTAGAGTTTGAACACCTTAAAATTCCGCAGGACTGCAGAGATATTTTAATTACTGGCTAAAATGGAAAAGATTCTGTTACTTGTGTGCATCCACCAATGTCTACCCGATTAATGCACCGGCAGAAGAGTTCTTCCCTACCTGTTACACTTGGCTCGCTCTGGCCTCTCTTTTTCATCAATAAAAATTCATCTAGCTGCTCTGTCCAGATTCAGGAAGGTGTCTAATGTTCCTTCACTGTGTTCGTCATCCCTAATCAAACAATTCATGAGAGGACTCTTCCGAGCTTTTCCTCCAGTTAGACATCCCCCACCGGAGTGGGAACTTAATACAGTTCTTTCACAACTTATGAAGCACCCATTTCGAGCCTATTCATAAGTCTGAGACCAAATACCTTACATGGAAGGTTGCCTTACTCCTAGCTTTGACATCGGCTAGAAGAGTGAGTGAGATACAAGCGTTCACCATAAAGGAACCTTTTCTACATTTCTCACAGGATTGCGTTACTCTCAGGACGAACCCTTCATTTATACCCAAGGGGCCATCTCAGTTTCATTTAAATGAACCAATTCGACTTAGTTTTCTTTCCAAATCCAGCGACGCCGGCAGAAAAGACACTGCAATTCTACTTACAAAGGACAAAGAACTTCAGAAACCACGTTGGGAACAGCTGTCACAAAGGCGACAATTTCCAGATGGATAGCTTCAGCAATCCAGTTCTGCCATACCAAAGCCAACAGACCACTGACCAGAAATGTCAGAGCGCATTCTACAAGAGCTGTTGCAGCTTCTACAGCGCTATTCGCAGGGGTGAAGATCGAGGACATCTGTCGTGCTCCGACATGGAAAAATGTCCACACATTCATCAGACACTACTGCCTGCAATCAGCAAGTCAGCGGGATGCGGCAGTTGGACATGCTGTCTTATGACGCCTGTTTGTTAAAGAAAATCTCAGGTAACAAATATATTGTTTTCATGGATACTCTTTTGCAAAAAGTGCTATTAATATGATTACAGTAAGATTCATATTATATATGTATGTACTAATATTTCAAATGCATTTTACAAGCTTTGTCTTCATTTTTCTATGACAATAAGATGTGGAACATTGGTGGTTTGTTTAATAATGGTTTATTGGGAGTGTCTCAGTACAAGTCTCCCACCAACCGCAACCGACTATTGTGTTGGTTTACTGCTTGCTATTCTGATTCCGGCATGTGAATCTATGAAAGATACCCCAATACTGGATAAGAAATAGAGTTACTTACCTGTAACTTCAGTTATCCAGTATTGGTATCTTTCATAGTTTCACATGCACCCACCCTCCTCCCCGGAGAGTCGGTTCTTGTACATTTGGGGTTACTTATTTCCCACTTGTGCTACGAAAATCTGAGGAGCACTGGCTCTGCAGAGAGGGTTCTAGAGGGTGCTAACAGCTGATTGGCTGTGACAAAGACTTGGGTCTTTTCAGCATAATGAGGTAGATAGGCTACTGCAATATAGGCCTCAGGCCTGTATTTAGGGCCTACTACTGTAATTTACTTTTGGCACTGCTTTTTTATGTAGCGTGGGACTCCCGCCTCGGCGACGGGGAATGATTCAGGCATATTGAATCTATGAAAGATACCAATACTGGATAACTGAAGGTAGGTAACTAGTTTTCTTTCTCCATAGGAACCCATTGTCTGCTTTTTTAATGAAATTTCTTCTGTCTACTTTTGAAAACTTGAAATATTCTTTAAAAATCATACGAAATACTGAAACACAATTAACTACCTGTTTTAAGTTAAGATCCCAGGGCTGGCCTTCGGAGCCCAGTACTGGATTACACAAGTAACGTGATCGTACTTTACCTGCAACCTGAATTTTCTCCCATTGAATAACATTGCCAGATTTTCATTGAAAAGTTTCTAAGTGTGAGCTTTTAAAACGGCTTTTTACTCATGAAAATTCACTACAGTAACTAAAACGTTTTTGTTAATCTGGTTTCAGCTTAGACCCCAGGACTCAATCTAGGATCTAGTCCTGGAACTACTAAAGCAATCTGTACTGTAATCAACTGTACTTTTATGATAACAATCCATTGAACTCAATGCTAAAGTGTGTCTAGACTTGAAGTTGCCTTCAGCAACCCCTATACCTATTGTGTTTACAAACTTTATTGCTTCCTTGCAAAGTAATTACATGAGTTCTCATATCTAGCAAAGTATATTTTTATGCCTGTTGGTTCTAAAAATAAAACTACTATACCTTTTGGTATAAAAACAAATGGTCTGAAGTTCAGTCTTTGAGTGTGTGAAATCCTTTGCTGACTGAGTGTGTACAACACATGCTTTGCACTGCCCTCTGGTACTGCCTTACTGCTCGACCAAGCTACCACTTTTGAGAGTTAGGTCAGTCCTGACTTTAACCTCTGTTATACCTTTGGGATTTGTGGACTTTATGCACACTGTACTTCATTATAGTCCAGTATATATCGAGCCACTTTCTCACACGGGGTAATACCCCTCATCAGCCAGGCTAGCTTGAATCCAGTGGCAGAGTGAGCAAGGGAACCATGCCTGGGCATACCCTGCTAAATTAGGGTGAACAAAGCAAACACAAGGATGATTGACAAAGCGCTGAAACTTTTCAAACTCGCACACCAGTCACAGATCTGGGTTGAAACCATCATAGTTCTTTACCTCACTACGCCACCCCAGTTCTGACCCAGCCATCAGCAAACCAGTCTTGACCCTGTTCCTCATGGGAACTGTTCAGTTGGAACTTCCAAGCCAGGTTTTCCCTGGACTGGAAACAAGCATCCTGACACTGGTTTTGGGGTAACAACCCTCATCAGCCTGGCTAGCTTGAATCAGGTGGCAAAGTGATCAAGGGACTCATTTGTTTGCACAGCTCTTTTCGCCCTACGTGGGATGAATATGCCCAGACATGGGTCCCTTGCTCAGTGTGTCACTGGATTGAAGCTAGCCTGGCTGATGAGGGATAATAGGGCTTGGCAGTTCGGGCTGGACTGTTTCCATGAGGAACACAGTCGAGACTTGTTTGCGCATGACTGGGTCTGAACTGGGGTGGCATGGTGAGCAAAAGAAAGATGGATATTTTATTTATTTATTTTATTTTGAGAGTTTAATATAGCGCGAACAAGATCTTTGCAGATATCAGAGCGCTTTACAACAAGGGGGGAGTAAAAACAAGAGAGCAATTAACAAGCTTTTGAGCGACCGATAGTTCAGGTAGTAAATGGGTAGTAAAAAATAAAATAGATAAAAGAGGGAGCATACACAATCAGTTAAACAATAATACAAATAGTCAATCTGATAAACAAGTATTACAAATAGTCAGGAGTCTCAAAAAGTTCCAAAGTTAGGTACATGTTCAGGTGAATTTAGCCATGAGGCTAATGAGGATCTCGTGACCGGGGGTGAATACGTGATTCTTTCAAAATTTCGTCCATCATTTGTTTGCGTAGCACTTATAAAATTAGTGAACACTCGAGTAAATTCACATTGTTTTATTATTTTTTCTGCAGTGATACACATAGGGTCAAATGTGCCTTAAAGTGCAGTTTTGCTTCCCTTTCACCTACAGTCTAGTGAGATATCAAACTAGGGTTAAAAGTGTGCACCCGGTTCAACTATGCACATTCCCAAGCAGATTTATAAACCTATTACGGGTCGTTCAAAATTGTCTTATTTCTCAGCTCGGGGTCAGAGCCCAGGCCTTTTGTCACCCAGCTGTGCCAGTGCATTGCTTTCCGACAGAAGGAACAAAGGGCCCCCTCCCACACATACAAAGGGAGTAAATAACCATGCTTCATCCTGCTCCTGAGGAGGAAGTGGTGGTGAAGAAAATCTGCATCTGTTAATTAGCTGTCATACTGTACCTGGGTTGAGAAAGCCCAGAACCACTGAACAAAAGGAGTCCAGACCTGTGGAGCCACCACAGGAGGGGCTTCCTCTTTGAAGTTTTGGTGGGAAAAGCCCTGGCAGTGATGTCAGCAAGGGGTGGAGCTGAGGTCCCCAGAGGAAATGTGACCAGTGACTCATGGATGACACAATCTTGAACTGTCCCAGCATACTCTGCAGGAGGATGGGGACAGGGGTAGAGTGGTGATATGGCACCCTAGGATTGGCCTGTGGTTTCTGGCCTCTAGAACTTTCCTCTCCAATTCAAAAACCCTCACAAAAGGGAGTGTGTGCTTTTTGTTGGAGCCGGACAGCTGAGAAAAGGAGCAAATGAAGCTCTGCTGCTAAGTCTCTAAAAACTCGTGGTGTGGGCCAGGGCCTGGTGCTCGATGCAAGTGGTATAATTATTTAATGAGCCTCGGAGGGAGCATGTGTGTGTCCCCCTCCCCAGAGCTCTAAGAAGCCCGGGAATCCAGATTCGTGGCCCAGTTTTTGCAAAGGGGGCCCAGGACCCCATCAACAGGCTCCCGCCATAAAAGTACATGAGGGTCCCTCCCTTGCGGTGGGTACACCCCCTATTATTCCACTCTGGTTGGCTGAGTCCCCCCGTCTGCAAAGATGACGGGGACTGAGAGTTTTGCTTCACTTTGCCTCCCCCACCTGAGGGGTGGGTTTGGCAAAGGTGGGCACACCTCCCTTCCTTACTTGGTTTTCCCGCCGATTCTCCCTCACAAAGGTAGCAAATCTTTGAAGCTTCCCCTTCGTGGACCCTGCCTGTCCTGTGGAAGGAGGCTTGGCACCTCGTCCCAGAATGTGCTTTGTTTCAGACCCCGAGAGCAGCATGCTCTCGACCCAAGGGTCCAGAAACATGTCTGGTGGTGGCAGCTGGTGAGCAGCCACTCAGCCAGGACACTAGAGATAGGTCGTTTATCAGGGGGCATCTCTAAGATGCCCTCTGAGTGCATTTTTCATTAAATCCCACTCAGTGTGGGTTTAATGTGCTGAGAAGTTTGAGACCAAGCAGTTTTCAGTAAAGCCATTATGGTGCTGTGGAGTTCGTAATGACAAACTTCCTGCACCATATACTCTTAATGGCATTTCTGCACTTACAATGTTATGTTATGTTATGATTTTTTGAATAGCGCATGACTCACCCAGGGGCATCTCAGCACTTACCAAGGGGATTCCAAAAGGAGGGACGGAGAAAAAAATGTTCTGAAAAGGCGAGCTTAGAACAGGAATGTTTTAATTGCTTCCTGAAAGACACATAGGTGCTGGATTTTCGCAGGGCCATGGGTAGCGAGTTCTAGTATTTAGGGGCTATATAAGAAAAAGCTCTGGCACCTGTGCGGGTTAACCGAATACGTTGTATCTTCAAGAGAGCTAGTGCATTAGATCTCAAATTGCATTCACGTATTTGTTCAGAGAGTTTGTTTTGAAGATAAAGTGGTCCCCCCCCCCCTTTAAGTGCTTTAAAGGAGAGACAGCAGATCTTTAAAAAAGATCTTTTTACCACCGGAAGCCAGTGCAGTTGTCTGAGCAAGGAGAGGGATGGGGATCCAGGAGGACGGTTTAGGACCATTCTGGCTGCAGTGTTGTGTATTACCTGTAGTTTTGCCAGAGTGGTAACGCCTCCTTCGGCCAACAGGGCGTTTCGGTAGTCTAGCCTGCTGATAACCATTGCCTGCACTACAGTTCTACGGTGTTAAAGTGGTAGATAGGGGATAATTCTACGTAGTAGACGCAGGCTGTAATAGCAGGACCATGCGATGTTCTTAACATTGTCTTTCATGGTAAGCATAGCGTCCAGCTGGATTTCTAAGCTTTTCACTGAGGAGGACAGAGTTGGGGCTTCACCCAGCTGGTGGGGCCACCAGTCAGATGTCCAGGATTGGGCATCCTTGCCTAAGATCATGAGCTCCGTGTTTCCCGGATTGAGCTGAAGACAAATCTCCTTCAACCAGTCCACGATTGCAAGCATACCAGCAGAAAAGCGTAGTTTCTCGTCAGTAGTATTTTGGCCTATTGGAAATAGCAGCTGCTTGTCAACGGCATACGAGACTATCTCGAAGCGGAAAGGTTGGACTATCTTGGCCAGGGGGGGGCAGGTATATATTAAAGAGGGTGGGGCTTAAACAAGAGCCCTGGGGCACCCCTTTGTCCAACAGGAATTTATTTTGGGAGACGAATGATCCTAGTGTGGTGGTTTGCCATCTGTACGTTCAGAAATTCCTCAGCCACTGTAAAGCTATGCTCCCAATGCAGCACTCAGTCAATCTCTCCGCTAGCCGTTGAGGAGATATTGTATCAAAT
Organism: Lissotriton vulgaris; assembly: GCF_964263255.1. Classification (NCBI taxonomy): domain Eukaryota; kingdom Metazoa; phylum Chordata; class Amphibia; order Caudata; family Salamandridae; genus Lissotriton; species Lissotriton vulgaris. The sequence goes on along the minus strand of NC_141687.1, from coordinate 955,805,239 downwards.
GCTGCGGAGAGATCTAAGAGGATAAGGATCGAAGATCCTCCGGCATCGAGGATGGCTCTCAGCGAGTCAGTAACAGCCAAGATGGCCGTTTCTGTGCTGAAACCGGGACGAAAGCCCGACTGGGAAGGATCCAGTATGTCATTGGATTCCAAATACTGACTGAGTTGTGTATTTATTGCGGATTCCACATTTTCCCAAGCAGGGGTAACAGGGATATTTGCCTGTAATTACTAAGCCCCTGGGGATCCGCTGATGGCTTTTTTAGGATGGGCTGAACATAGGCCTCTTTCCAGGCACTCGGGATAAGGCCAGTAGAGATAGAGGCATTCAGGATTTTTTTAATTATGGGAGCGCATGTTGGAGAGAGAAGAGCCATGACACTAGGTGGACATCGGTCCATTGGTGAGCCAGATTTTGCTGTTAATAAGAAGTTATTTATGTCTGCAAGTGAGATGGGCTCGAACTGGTTAAGAGCACCTACAATAGATATGGGGGAGTTTTCCAAATTAGTGTTTAAACAGGAGTTGTAGATGTAGGTGGCCGGGAAATTATCTTACATTTTGGCAATTTTGTTGTAGAAAAAAATTGCTATAGAGTCACATAATGTTTGAGATTCAATGGGTGCTTGTTTGCATGCTAAGGGAGAAGAGAAATCCTTGACAATGTCAAATAAGGCTTTAGTGGAATTTCTAGATTGTTCAATTTGATTGTGTAAATATGAGCGTCTGGCAATTTTTATTGATTGATGGTAGTGAGATAGGGATGTTTATAGACTTTCTTATCCTCTGGTAATTTTTTCCTTCTCCATCTTCTCTCGTGTGCTTTGCATGTGGACTTTAAAATTTTCTATTCACCCGAATACCAGGGAGCAGAAGGTCGCCTTGATGAGGAATTGACGGTGTCTAAGAATTGGCTTTGACACTATAGAGGTACAGGGCTCATGCACCTGTACCCTCACCACTGGCATAGTTTACCCAGCTAGCGGGGTGGTTGACTTTTGCCAGAGCAGTGGGTTGTAGGCATGGCACACAGGGATGCCATGTCGACTCTTCACTTCTGCATCAAAACACGCAGCCTGCAATGGCAGTCTGAGTGTCTAACGGTGCAGTTCCTCTAAGGGTGGTACAATAAGAGCTGCAGCCTTTAGAGGCCTTCCCTGGCCACAGCGCCCTTGGTACCTATGATAGCATTTACAAGGGACTGACCTGTGGCCAAAGAGTGCCATTTGGGTTTTGTCTTAATGCAGTGTTAGGGAAAGAACATAGGCCCCGAGTACCTGTTTGGCAGAAACCCTGAGCACACTTTGTCAAAGTACATCATCAGTGTGTCAAAAAGTGGGGGCAACCATGCAAAAAGAGGGCACCGCGAGTGGCCCGGTAAGGTGAAATAAGACCTCAAAAGATACCCCTGCATCAAGCCGCCCTGGAGAAGAGAACCAGAGGTGCACCTACGTTCCCATGCCACTCCAACTTACTAGCCCAGCTGTTGGTTCCTCCCATACGTCTTCCTGCACTGAGCCTGCAGACAAAATCCCAAACCAGCAACTCCCATTGAAAACAGTACACCTGACGCAAAAGCAGTCCCTGCACCTGGCTGCCCCTGAGGGTCTGTGAGCGTACCTTGTGTGCTAAACCGGATCCCCCTTTGCCCTGAGCTTCACACAAGGAGCTTTGCACCGACAACTTGTGGCCTGCTCGTGAGCAGTCACCAACCGAAGGCCCCCTATCCCTCACTGGATAACATTGGGCCTCAGCGCACTGCACCTGCCTGCCCTAGAGCCGGTTAGGGTGTTTCAAGAGTGCATCCTTGACCTTGGGGGAACCCTGATTCTTACCCCAGAATACCAACTTCCACAACCAAGTACTTACCGGTTATCGATAACCACATTTTCCCCATAGGAACACATTGACTGTTTATCCTTGAAAATTGTCTCAAGTGTGGAATTGGTTTGTTTGAAACATTGAAAAACTGCATATGTGTTAAAACTGAACTACTTACCTTTTGTGTAGGAAATGTTTTAGTGTGCTAACTAGGCATATCACACTGATTAGCAAACTTAACTTAAAAATTAATCAAATGGTGGCTAAGATGGCGACGGAGTAACACAGACTCCTTGGGGCTCCACTTGCAGAGGCCGAAATACAGTGTCCATTGGCGGCATCTGGACCTTCGAAAGGGCCACGCAGTGTCTGTAAGATGGGCAGGACAGCATGAGTTGAAGCAGACGTCCGGGAGACCCCCGAGCAATGCAGCAGGCGGCCGCAGTGACCCTGAAGCTGCGAGTGGCGCCGGAGACAACATGCAGGCCGTCCCAAGAAGCTCCCCAGTTGGGAGTAGGCCCCGGAACTGCAGCATCCTCTGAGTTGGTGGTGGACAAGTCTTTGTAGGCTGACAGCGAAGTGAAACAGAAGGCCCGCCGAGATTCCGACCTCGCCTGGAGCTGGGGAGTGGCCTTTGCGGGGCCTGATACAGCAGCATCGACCTGTGGGATTGAGAGCCGGGGAAATTAAGCAGTGACCCGGCCCCCGCTTGTGCTTTGAACACGCCGAGGTGAGCGGCGGCACCTACCCGGCCCCAGGGAGCTGGCCGGAGAGGTTGGGCGCTGCAACCGGTGATCGCTGCTGACAGCAACCACGCCTGGAGCAGAGGAGCGGAGGACACGTCGGGCGACCTACCTGAGGACTGTGCGTGGCCCCTGACAGCCTGGTGGCGAGACGCACGGTGTAGTGCGGTACCTGCGGACACAAGGGGCAGCGGTGAGTGGCCTGTGTTGGGGGCGGTGTGGGGACATGGACAGGGGACGGCCCCTCACTGGCTGTCGACTCTCAGAGCTTAAAGACCGGATACCCTAAAGGCCGCAACTGGAGTAGGGAAGGCCATTTTACCACCGACGAAGGCCTTGCCATAAGAAAAGACCCGGCCCACGATTGAACCTGCTGAAGATACAAGCCCTGGGAGTTGCTTCGAGAGGCATTTGCAAGCCTGCTAGAGGAGTTGGCCTCCGATATCAAGCAGCTCCGGACAATGGGGGATAGAGTGGACACTCTGGAATGCAACGTAGACCGTTGTGCGGAGGAATTCACCACCCAGGCCCGGGAACTTTTCGACCTTCGGGAGCGGAATTAGGAGCTATACCTCAAACTGGAAGACCTAGAAAACCGCTCGAGGCGCTCTAACATTCGCATCAAGGGCGTGCCACTTCAGACGGATGGCGGCAAGTTGAAAGAGTGGGACCTCTGTTTCTTTAAGCATATGACTCCTGAGCTAAGGGACAAGGAGGTCTTGTTTTACCGTGCACATCTAGCCGGGCAGCCTGCTTCTGGCCCTGGCCAACCACAAGATATCCTGACCTGCCTGCATTCTTATCGCCAGAAAGAGATCATCATGGCCGCCACACAAAACCGAACAACGGTGGAATTTGAGGGTCTCCAGGTGGGGGTCTTCCAAGATCTCTCACCCTTCACCCTACAGCGGTGCAAAAACTTGCAGCCTGTCTCATCCTTCCTACGTGAACAGGGTTTTCGGTATCGATGGGGACACCCGTTTCGTGTATCCTTCGTCTGGCAGAATGAAACACATGGGGTGCGGAATATGCTGGAAGTGGAGGCTGTGCTTGGTAATGCTCTGACCTTGGCAGTGGACTCCTGGCTGGGAGGCTCCCGAGACCAGGTAGAAGACGCGGCTCAAGGAGAGGTGCCCAGACGAAACAGTCATAGGAGGAGCGCCAACAGGAATGGGAGGCCGTGCTGTGACAACTACAGCATCGTGAGGGCTCGGGAACTGAGTGACCCTTGGGGTTCGGAAGCCCGTGATCTGTTGGCAGAACGTTTGGTCCGATCACAACAGGATAAGACATCGGTCTTGGTGGGGGGGGAGCCCCATTACAAGAGTTTCGATGACAGACCGCCGGTTCCATGGACCCCTGCACGTCAGTGCTTACTTTCCCAGTTCAAAGAAGTTGTTGAAATTCTCTCATGCATTCCTTTTTCTATTTCTGCCCTTTTTCTTTCCCTCATTTCCTCTGTCCTTTTTCTTTCCCTCATTTCCTCTGTCCTTTTTCTCCACCCAAGAGGAATTTGCTGCCATCACACAGGCAGGTAGGGTGACTCGCCAATTTTGGTGGCGGGGGGCTGCGGCTGGGGAGTGAGGAAGCAGGTACCACCTTGGGGAGGAGGATGGGACTGCTGTGCTCACGGGGATGTGGATCTTGTGTGATTTGATCGCGCTACTATATCCGGGGGGGGGGGGTTGAACACTGGGTTAGATATCCGGGGCCTATCTCCACGCACACATGCTGGGCTTGCTCGACTGCGCTAGAGAGACACTGGGAGACGCTGCTGCGGGCGGGGGAAGTATTGGTGGTGGGGCCTGCTGGCAGGCCGAGGGAGGGAGAGAAGCGGGTACCCCACTGCTGATGGTTACCCCTGGGACAGGCCAAGTCCGTGCACACCCGAACCCCCTCACACCAACACATGACACAACTTAAGGTAGTGATTATGAGCTTCAATGCGCGAGGCCTTAACTCACCCGCAAACAGGCGCGCGCTTCTTGCCTTGTTGAGAGATGCTGGGTGCGATATTTGTCTTTTTCAGGAGACCCATCTTGTGCGGGCGGATGGAAGCAGCTTAGATCTATGTGGTTCGATAGACAATACTTCTCATCCGAGCTGTTGAAGAAGGCTTGTGTGGCGATTTTTTTTTTTTTTTAGCTACGCACTTTCAGGGGAAGGTTGTGGGTACTCATACGAAGGTCGCTGAGCGCCTTCTTGCCCTGCGGGTGTTGATGGGAGAGCGAATACATACAATAGCCTCGGTTTATACCCCTAACAAGCAGCAGGAGGCCTACTTACGAGATATGATGAGCTCAATCTTGGAGTCTCCGGACATAGACCTCGTCATTGGTGGCGATTTTTAAATCTGAAAGAGACACGTTAGTGATAGATTCCTTACCTTAGAATATCCCCAGGCGTCAGACTGGATCCGGAATTTTTTGCGTAACAGTACTCTCGCGCGTCGGTAGGCGTTGTCTGCGGCTCCGCGTCCGTCGTGGGCGCCGTGATGACGTCGTCGGAGTACTTAGACGCCGCCTCCGCGTGCTGACGTCAGTTCTTCTTTTTTCCGCGACAGCAGCGCAGATCCGGAAAAAGTGGTACCTTAGACTCTTTTTAACTAAATCTTTTTTGATCTTTTGATCATCCTTTTTCGAGTCTTCGACTCCGATCGGTGCCGATAGGGATGCCTGGTTTCAAGCCCTGTGAAGATTGCGACCGACTGATGTCTGTCACGGATCCTCACCGTCGGTGTCTCCACTGTCTCGGCGTCGACCACGACGACAAGACCTGCCTCGACTGCCGGGCTCTTACTTCGAAAGCTAGACTGGAGCGGTCCTGTAAGCGACTCGAACTCCGGCAGTCGGCTCCGCGCCGAGAGAGGTCCCAGTCCGGACGGATGTAGAGGGACCGGTCGAGGGACTGGTCGCGGAAGCGGAGCCGTCATAGCTCCGGGAGTCAACATCACTCCTCTGGGTCTAAGTCATCAGGTAAGCACAAGAAGTCAAAGAGACGTCATCGCTCTTCCGACTCCCCCCGACGCTCGCACGACGCGGCCGGACTCAAAATGGCGTCTGGAGTGGACCAGGAGGGTCCGGGGTGCTCTTCTGTTGGAGGGGAGCAAGGGCCAGTCTGGAGCAACCAGACCAGCAATGGAAGTGTCGTGGTTCGTCGTCAGGAGGGCCACAAGCCAGCAAGCAAGTAGCCGGACAACGCGGTGAGCAGCAAAGAGCAGAAGAGCCCCACGCAGATCTCGTGGATGCTGGGGGGCTGGACTTTGGTGCTGGAGCTGCTCAGGGTTAGGGCTTCTCAAACCCCAAAGCACTCACTCGAGGATCCCTCGGCGGTTGTGCTGGATAAGCGTCGTGCAGTTCTAAAGATGGCCGGTCCCTCGAGGTCTCGTCACACCCACGAATCTCAGCTGAGCTGATGATGTGGGTAGAGGTCAGAGGTGCCAGGGAATCCGGGTCTCGTCGAGCTGGGCAGTCTTGATCCGGAGGATGGACTTGCAGCAAACCGCATGCGCTTAGATGGTGCCCGCTGGTGCAGGGTGGCTACTCCTTAGCCACAAGGGAGAGTATTCAGAAAGGTTCAAGAGTTCTTTCGTGGAAAGTCATCAAGATTCAGAATTATCTAATTTGGGAATGGGGCCCGCTCCTACCTTTATTCTAAAGAAAGGGGCTGGCACGCGACTAGGTCCTGCCCATGGGTGGGACCAGGAGGGGGGTGGTTACACCCCTCTCCCTTGTCCGGACTTTCCCCAGCTCAGGGGCTGGTGTGCCCCTGGAACTGGTTCAAACCGGCAGATGCATAGTGAGCACCGGGGTGCCACTTGCAGTCACCTTCCTTCTCAGCCCTGCCTACCTGGGATACACAAACCCTGTCTGGGATGGTGCTAGCACCGCCCCTGACAGGAAACCCTTTGTCCAAGCTCTCCTCGCTGGAAGGACTCCCAGCAGCAGGAGGTCAGACTTGTGTCTGTGGTGGCAGCATCCATTTTGTGATGCTGAGGCTCGAGTTAACTTTAACCGGGGTTCACAGTTACATACATGTCGTGTCCCTCTAGAAGGGTGGAATGCTAACCCCGTCACCAGAATTGGCGAGGGGTTAGTATTCCAATTCGTATGACACCTTACTCAACATGTTTTGATAAAGCGATACCAAAGATAGCAAATAACCGCAAGGATTATAATGCACTTAAGAGTATATGGTACACTTTATCATAGAACAGCTATTAGGACTTGGTTCCGCAAGCTGCAGACGGGCTCAGCTCATGCCAGAGCACCATCTCACATAATTCCAAGCACTCTGCCTTCATGATTGTTAAGGCCTGCCATAGGAGTGACTGATAGGAATACATGTGTCCATTTTAGGGTTAGATATAGGAATACTATATCTAAAGCAAAGGGTGATTACACCACCTTGCCCCAGCTGTTGTGCAGCCAGTTGTCCGATTTGGATGGCCAGCCTGGGGTGGCATAACACATGCTGCAGCCCCTGGTAGGCCCTGGGTACACCTATGCCCTGGATACCTAAGGTATACTGTACAGGGACTGATAAAGTGACTCAGTATCCAATTAGATATGTACCTAAGGTACATGGAATCAATTTTACAGAGAGAGCAGTGGGCCAGGGGCCCTGAATAGCAGGGTCCCAGGTCAACTAAGTTGAAAAACCAGCAAAAAACCAGGCAAAAAGTTGGGGGTAACCATAGACAGGTATCCACCTTCCTACAATACCCAACGCGGTGGCGGCCGTGGAAACCGCCGTGGCGGCGGTAGGGGACAACAGCGAGGTCAGTCCACACCTTCCCCCGCAGCATCCGCCTCAAAACCCCCCTAGTCCGTGCTTTCAGGCCCATGTGATGCCAGTGGGTGGCAGGGTTCGCCATCACCTCCTCCACTGGCGCACTGTCACGTCGGACAGGTGGGTGCTGCAGATCGTCTGAAGGGGCTACTCCCTCCCCTTCGAGGCGACTCCTCCAGCCATGCAACCGCAGAACCACCGTGTATCGGGGGATCATTTGCGACTTATGCAGGAGGAAGTTACGGCCCTCTTGGCCAAGGGGGCCATCGAGCGCGTTCCTGGGCCAGAAGTAGGGTGTGGTTGCTACTCCCACTACTTTCTGGTACCCAAGAAGGGCAAAGGGGCCCTATGCCCTATCTTGGACCTACGGAACGTCAACGGCTTCCTCCGGAAGGAGAAGTTTAAGATGCTGACACTGGCTCAGGTCTTAGCTGCCCTGGACCCAGGAGACTGGATGGTAGCGTTGGACTTGCAGGTCGCTTATTTCCACATCCACGTCCTGCCGGCCCACCGGCGCTACCTGCGGTTCACGGTTGGCCACGAGCACTTTCAGTACACCGTGCTCCCCTTCGGCCTTACCAGCGCCCCACGGGTGTTCACAAAGGTGATGGCGGTGGTCGCAGCTCATCTGCGCAGGTTAGGGGTTTCAGTCTTCGCTTACCTCGACGACTGGTTGTTGAAGACGGGCTCGCCCCAGACAGTTGTCAACCACCTCCAGACGACGGCAGACCTCCTGCACCAGCTGGGGTTCTCCATCAATGTGCCAAAGTCACACCTGTGCCCCTCTCAGAAGCTCCTCTTCATCGGAGCGGTTCTAGACTCGTCACGGTTTCGGGTTTATCCGCCCGAACAGCGGGTCTGGGATATTCAGGCTCTGATTCCCATCTTTCTGCCGTTATCCCGGATCTCAGTCAGGTTGACGCTGCGGCTTCTGGGGATAATGGCCTCCTGCATCCTACTGGTGCATCACGCCAGGTGGCGGATGCGGGCTCTGCAGTGGGACCTGAAGTTTCAGTGGGCCCAGCATCAGGGCAAATTGTCCGACCACGTCCTGATCTCGGAGGGCACTGCGAGACAGCTGCAGTGGTGGCTCACGGACCGCGATTGGGTCAGCGGCAGATCCCTCTCCCTTCCCCAACCGGAGCACGTGGTTGTGACGGACACGTCCCTCCAGGGCTAGGGAGGCCACATGGGAGAGGCGGAGATCAGAGGCCTCTGGTCTCCGGCGGAGTCCCGGCTCCATATCAACCTTTTGGAGCTGAGGGCGATTCGTCTAGCACTGAAGGCATTCCTCCCCTCTGTCCGAGGGAGTGTAGTGCAGGTGTTCACGGACAACACCACCGCCATGTGGTACTGCAACAAACAGGGCGGGGTGGGGTCGTGGACCCTCTGCCAGGAGGCTCTGCGCCTCTGGCAGTGGCTGGAACATCAGGGCGTGACCCTGGTGGTACAACACCTGGCAGGTTCTCTGAACGCCAGGGCGGACGAACTAGGTCGCCGGTGCATGATGGATCACGAATGGCGTCTGAACTCAGACGAGGCGCACGGTCTCTTTCTGCAGTGGGGAGAGCCTTGGTTAGATCTATTCGCCACCGAAGAGAACGCGCAATGTCATCAGTTCTGCACGTTGGAATTTCCAAGGCGGCACTCGCTCGGAGACGCTTTTCGTCGCAAGTGGAGTTGCGGTCTGTTGTATGGCTTTCCGCCTATACCACTTCTGCCCAGAGTGCTGAAGAATATCAAGCGGGACCGGGCCCAAGTCATCCTTGTGGCTCCGGACTGGGCACGAAGGTACTGGTATCCAGAGCTACTCAGTATGTCAGTCGATCCCCCGGTTCGTCTCCCTCTTCAGGAGGACCTTCTGTCGCAGCAGCAGGGACTGTCCTCCACCCGAACCTGTCCAGTCTCCACCTCCATGCTTGGAGATTGAGCGGCGACAGTTGAGGCCATTTGACTTGCCTCCTGAAGTCTGTAACATCATTCTGGCAGCCAGGCGTCCCTCCACAAAGTCGGTATACGCCTGCAGGTGGAACAGATTTGTGGCATGGTGCACAGCAAAGGCTGTGGATCCTCTCTCTGCCCCTCTTTCTGAGATTCTTCTCTTCCTACTTATTCTTGTCCAGCAGGGCTCTGCTCTGGGCACTATCAAGGGCTATCTTTCTGCCCTTTCAGCCTTCTTAAGGCTGCCTGATCAACCATCTTTGTTCAAGTCCCCTATTGTAAATCGATTCCTAAAAGGCATCACACACACATTCCCTCCTGTTCCGTTTGTGATGCCTCAGTGGGACTTGAACCTTGTACTTACATTTCTGATGTGCGCTCCTGAGACACTTCACAACTGTCCTCTCCGCCTTCTTACACTGAAGACTGCTTTCCTGGTTGCCATCACCTCTGCCAGGAGAGTGAGTGAGCCCCAGGCCCTCTCTTGTACTCCTCCTTTCCTTTCTGTCCATACGGACAAGGTTGTGTTGCGTACTAAGCCATCTTTCCTGCCCACGGTTGTCACAGCCTTCCACATCGGGCAGTCCATCACTTTGCCAACCTTCTTTCCGCCACCGCACCCCTCTAAAGAGGAAGAGCGGCTCCACCGTCTGGACCCAAAACGTGCGCTCTCATTCTACTTGGATCGCACACGCCAGTTCCGGGTGGATGCCCAACTCTTTGTTGGCTACGTGGGCGCTAAGATGGGGAAAGCGGTACATAAGAGGACCATCTCCCGATGGATCATCTTGTGTATCCAGGCATGCTACTCCTTGGCTAGAAAGGAGCCCCCTGCTGGATTGCGGGCTCATTCCACTCGAGCCACGGCAACTACAACTGCCCTGGGCCGGGGAGTGCCCTTGCAGGACATTTGCCAGGCAGCTACGCGGGCCTCGCTGCACACGTTTGCAAGACACTAATGCCTGGACAGTCAAGTCCGGAGGGATGGCTTCTGTGGCCGTTCCGTCCTCCAGGACTTTCTGGTGTGATTATTGGTTCGCAGACCCACCACCGGGGTTGGTATTGCTGGGGTATCTCTTCTAATGTAATGAATCTATGACTAACGTGTCTCTTTCAGATGCACAAGTTCCTACTTGTGTAACAATATATCTGTAGGAGTCATTAGTTAGTGATAGATTCCTCCCCGTTCTGCGAACCGATATCTAGAGTTAAGGTCATCCCCTTTCAGGGCCCTAGTTTCAATGGCACCAGTGTTGGTTTTTAACACGGCTCAGCACTTCTGGCGCGGAAAAGCTGTGGCTAAGAACTGACGTCAGCACGCGGAGGCAGCGTCTAAGTACTCCGACGACGTCATCACGACGCCCACTACACCAACGACTGATGCGGAGCCACAGACGACGCCTACCGACGCGCAAGGGTACTGCTACGCAAAAAAATTCCGGATCCAGTCTGACGCCTGGGGATATTCTAAGGTAAGGAATCTATCACTAACTAATGTCTCTTACAGATATATCGTTACAAATGTAGTAACTTGTGCTTTGGTCGCCCCCCTGAAGATCAGTGTATAATTGTGCCACTTGCCTTATTTCTTTGAATTATTTTTATGTGTACTGTTGATATCTCCAGCTAGGAGATATAACAATATGATAGTGATTGTGATGTGTAATAAATAGACTTATTTTTATAAACACTCTGTGGTCCTTTTTCATCTAATATACACTGTTGATTAAACATTGTAAAACAAGCTGCTTTACACTCCTTCACGATGAACCTGAAGGCTCCTCTCCACAGCTACCACTTTGAGAGCCAAAGGTTGTCATATCAAAGACAACTAACATCACCATAAGGGTTGCCTGGATTAGTGCAAGATGCAACACTCCTTTGTGTGCACCATATATTAAGCCAGCCTCCTACAGAGACCCTGGCCAGTAAGAAAACTGGAACAAGAAGCGTGGTGACTCCTGCGGCAGGGACACACTCCCCTGACTCTGCCATGCTTTCCCATCCATGCCCTGTTTTCTGAGAAAAGAGCATCTTTGCCCTCATGATGTGCAAAGCAGCGGAGGATTTGGACCTACAACTCCCAGTGATCAAGGTCAGGACCTCTGTCTTGACTGAGGTGCTTTTGCTGTGCTCTGCAGAGCCTTTGCTTCCCATCAGTGAAGCCCTCACTGACTTTCTTCTTGGGACCTGGGCTTAACCTCGCAAGAGGGCTCGTGTGCACCTCACGATAGGCCGTCTGCACAGCCCCACTCCAGGAGACACAACTGTCCTCTGTCCCATATCTGTCCGCAGAGAGCCTTGTTGCACAGGCCTCCACAGCCATGGTCAACCCAAACACATTCCCTTCCACCCCGCCGGTTATGGAATCCAAGAGGCTGGATTCTTTTGGAAAGTTAATGTTCGAGGCATATGAGCTGCAGATTGCACACTGTGCATAGATCGCCACCTAGTGTTGGGCCCGGATGATTACAGTTTGTTGTTGTCCTGAAATGTTCTTTGGAAGTCACGAGAATAGGTGACTCCTCCTTTGGACCACATTGCGCATGGGCATTGGCTCCATCCTCAGATTGTTTTTTTCCGCCATCGGGCTTGGGTGTGTTTCCTGCGCTCCGGTTTGGAACCGAATTTCCTTCAGCGCGCAATTCTCACCCAGTTCGACGGTATTGTTTCGATCGTGCTCCACATCGACGCGATTCTTCACCACTTCGAAGTCTTCGATTCCGATCGTCGACGAAGTACTTCGGGCCTACCTAGGCCTTACTCTCTGGCTCATGGAAAGGACTCCATTCAAGAAGTGTCCTCAATGTTGGTCGAAGTTTCCCCACACAGATCTACATGAGGTGTGTAACCTTTGCCTCACACCGGAGCACGAGGTCAAAGACTGTTTCGCCTGTGCCTCTTTCCGCTCCAAAAAGACGATTTGGGACCGACGAGCTCGAAGAACAATGGCTCGCTCGTCAGCGTCGATTCCCAACGACATCTTCGAAGAAGGCGTCGACGTGCCAGAACACCAGCAGGCCAAAGAAAGTGCCAGCTCCTCTGATGCCAAAGACTGACATTGAGGACATCACTCCAGCTCAACGGGTCTTAAGTAAGACCGTCGACCCCAACACTTCCTCGACACCCTCAAAAAAGGCTTTGGTCACACCCTAACCTTCGGGCCCGGGTGCACACCAAAAGACTGCTTCTCACGCCCTGCCTTTGGAGCTCGGCAAAGAAGCCTATTAAGCCTTCAGGCGGCTCGGGCTCGAGTCAGCCTATTCCTGGTGCCAATCCCATACCAACACCGATAAAAAAGCCATCTTCCTCAACCACGCAGACCACTGCTCCGACACCTAAGCACTTTCCGCCGAAGACTGGCACCGGCTCATCGATGCTGAAAACGCACTCGGAGCCGAGTAAAAAAACTACCTAAAAGTCCCGACTCTCACGCTTCGGAGCTGAAAAACACGTCCGGTAAAAGACATTTCAAAAGGTCAAACTTCTAAGCCAAAAGACTCTAGACCAGCTACCGAGTCGGTCCCGAAGAAACCTCTGGATCTGAAAACTTCGACGCCGAAGGATCTGCCAGACACAGAAGAGCCATTTACACCAGATCCTACTCAAAAGACTCTTGTAAAGGATCCTAAGACTGGACAACTCGCTCTTAGCTCCAAGAAGAGACCACGAGAGGCACCTGCACCTCCTCCTCCCCCAAAGGAGACATTGCAACCTCTCCATTAAGCAAGTGGTCTGGAGAAGCTCGCAAAGGCGGTATGCCTTTGAAGCTTCCCCCTGCCCATCCTGGGGGAGGAGACCTAGCACCTCGCCCAGGATGTGCATTGTTGCAGGCGCTCTCCACCCAGGGGTCCAGCAACATGTCCGCTGTGTGGCAGCCTAGGCAGTCTCTCAGCCAAGACGTGGATTGTAGGTTAGGTTTCAGGGGGCATCTCTAAGATGCCCTCTGTAGTGCATTTTACATTAAATCCCACACCAGCATCAGTGTGGGTGTAATGTGCTGAGAAGTTTGATATAAAACTTTCCAGTCTTCAGTGTAGCCATTATAGTTCTGTGGAGTTCGTAATGACAACCTTCCAGCACCATATACTCTTAATGACCTCTTTTCACCTACAGTGCCCAGGAATGGCCCTGGGTACTGTAGGCGCACAGGGTTCATGCACCGGTGCCCACACCACTGGCATAGTGCACCCAGCTAGAGGGGTGACTGATGTATGCCAGGGCAGTGGGTTTGTGGGCATGGCACACAGGGATGTGTGCCATGTCGACTCTTGGTTTAGTTCTGCACCAAGACACTCAGCCTGAAAAGGCAGTGTGTGTGTGTCAGGGTGCAGGGCCCCCTAGGGTGGCACAATAAGTGCTACAGCCCTAGGGGTCTTCTCTGGTCATAATGCCCTGGGTACCTAGGGGACCATTTACCAAGGACTGCCATGTGGCCAGAGAAGCCAATTGGGTTTTAGCTTCAACACAGTTTTAGGGAAGGAACACAGGCCCTGGGCACCTGGTTGGCAGGAGCCCAGGGCTCACTCAGTCAAAGTACATCAGCAATTCAGCAAAAAGAGGGGACATACCATGCAAGAAATATGACACTTTCTCACAGGGTCCTTTTGCAGACCCTCCTTTCCAGGGGGTATTGCTAGGGGATCTATTCTACGTGACGGAATCTGCGGCTAGTAGTCTCTATCGGATGTACGAGTCACTTATCTTCAGTAACAATGTATCTGGTAGAGACGATTCTAGCCAGAGATTCCTTTACGGCCCACCCTTCTTCCCCTATTGTGCGAGGAACCTTGGGTTGCTCTTCGGTACTCGCCACCCGGGGGAAATGGGTAGGCTGTTTCTCCTGTGAGTGCCTTCCTTGTTTTTCATAGGTGGCCATCTGGGGGTGGTTCATTCCTCCGTTGGTTCTTTGTAGGATGGGGTTCCAATGCTCCGGTGCCCTGCTGCTCTAGCTACTTTAGGTTTGGGGGGGTGGGGGGGATTGCGTTCTATCCCTGTCCTCCACTCCCTTCCTTCGCTATCCTCTGATTAAGGGTCATCGGGCCATGTCTTGCCCTTGTGGGTGGTTGCCCTCTAAGTTGGGGTGGCTTGGAGGTTTGTTGTCTCTGTCTGTCTTGGAACTGGTCCCCTTCCTTGCTGAGGGTGGGGATGGTAGGTTAGTATGTGTGCCATGACTTTTACACATGTTCCTTGCCTCTGGGGTATAGGGGTGGGAGGCTGTCTCTGCTGGCAGGGTGGCTGCACCGGGCTCTGCTTCTTCTTTCTTCTTACCCTGCCTTTGGCTTCTGCGGTGTTGACACTACTCTGTGTTGTGGTGTTAGTCACCATTTCTTTCCAATTTTTCTTCTCTTCGCACACTGTTCCCATTCTTCCATAGTTGTTTATCTGGTGGTTCCGCGTTGTGGTGCTGAAAGTTTTCCGAAGAAAACAGCTGTAGGCGCACCAGGGCGGGTCTTATGTGACCTCGCTGACGTCACGTACGTGAATGACGCCTTGGCGGAGTCGCGTGATGTCACCCTGCCCCCCAGTGTGCAGGGATGCTGTGGCAAAAAAGTTTCCGGATCCAGTCTCAGGCCTGGAGATGTTTCTACGTGAAGGAATCTGCAGCTAGAATAGTCTCTACCAGATACATCGTTACTGAAGGTAAGTAACTCGTACTTTAGGGGCGTTACAGGTGGTGAAAGTTTAGAACCAATGGGTCCCTTCCCTGGTGTGAGTACACCTCCTATTCTGGCACTCTCCAGTGGGAGGGGGGGGGAATATGCCTTTCCTGGTTTGCTGGGTCCCCCTAACTGCAAAATGGCAGGGACTGAGAGTTGTGCTTCACCTCGCCTCCCCCACCTGAGGGGTGGAGTTGGCAAAGGTGGGCACACTTCTCTTCCTCACTTTATTTTCCTGCGGATTCTCCCGCCTAAAGTGGGGGTCAGAACCAGTGGGGACCAGTTGCTGAAGGAAGCAAGTTGCCTGGGGAAGCTCACAAAGGCGGTAAGCCTTTGAAGCTTCCCCTTCGTGGACCCTGCCCATCCTGGGGGCGGAGGCTTGGCACCTCGCCCCAGGATGTGCATTGTTTCAAGCCCCCAAGAGCAGCAGGTTCTTGACCCAGGGGTCCAGAAAAATGTCTGGTGGTGGCAGCTGAAAGCAGCCACTCAGCGTTGACACTAGTGGTAGGTCGTTTTTCAGGGGGCATCTCTAGGATGCCCTCTGTGTGCTTTTTTCATTAACTCTCACACTGGCATCTGTCTGAGTTTAATGTACTGAGAAGTTTGATACCTAACTTCTCAGTGCAGCCATTATGCTGCTGTGGAGTTCGTAATGAAAAACTCCCAGCAACATATACTCTTAATGGCAGCACTGCACTTACAATTTCTAACAATGGACTTGAACACTTTAGGGGTACTGGGATCATGCACCTGTATCCTCGCCACTGGTATAGAGCACCCAGCTAGAGGGGTGACTGATCTATGCCAAAGCAGTGGGTTGTAGTCTGGGCACACAGGGATGTGTGCCATGTCGACTCTTCATTTTGTTCTGCACCAAGAGACACAGCCTGCAAAGGCAGTGTGTGAGTGTAATGGTGCAGGGCCTCTAAGGGTGGCGCAATAAGTGCTGCAGCCCTTAGAGGTCTTCCCTGGTCACAGTGCCCTGGGTACCTGTGGTACAATTTACCAGGGGCTGACCTGTGGCCAGAGATATAACTATGACATACAGTGTTCGTTTGTTCATCTATCTTCCCTTGTAATGCGCACTGATACCCGCAAGGGTCATGTTCGCGCTATATAAAACTTGCTGGTCCCAACCCTGCACTTTTTTCTTTGACTATGTTTGCTGTTGCCAAGTCTTGTTGATGCCCCTGCTGGGCACTGACCCCCTGGCTCTTGACATCCAATATGGGATTGCTCGTGAACGGCTCCTGGTCTGCCACAGCGTCGCTTGTCCATACAGCTGCAACGTCAAGAGGCGACGTCAACTCCCTGCATCTACCGACATCAGTTTGCATTCGTCTTGCTTGCCTCCTGGTCACTCCTGAGTGACATAGACTCTGTTCCCTCTGCTTGCAGATTCTTCTCACCTTGAACCACTTTTGAGTTACACTGGCCTCCTTCATCTTCTTCAGCAGCATCTTCCTTGAAGTCCTCGATTGTGGTCTACAGTGGTTTCTGACGTCAATTGACACCTATGCACCTTGCTTCACTTGGGTAGGTGTCCTGGTTCCTGGGGTATCCACGGTGTGGTTAACTCTCTAACCTTCCATCTTCCACGGGGTTTCATCCGGGTCCGCTGGGAAGGGTCCTTATCCTTTAAAACTGGAACTGTGACTTACCTATTGACTTGTCTTGATCACGTGTTCATGTTCACGCTCTGCACAAGACCTCCATGGTGTTCCTCGGTACTTACCTTGAGTGGGTCCTTGGGTCGCCAACTTATCCAGTATTGGGGTATCTTTCATAGATTCACATGCCTGAGTCCTTCCCCGTCGCCGAGGCGGGAGTCCCACTGTAAAAATATATATAAAAGCAGTGCCTTAGAATAAGATTGTAGTAGGCTGACAAGACAGTAGGCCCAAAACGCCCAAAGCTAAGTAGCCTATCTACCTCATTATATGAAAAGAGCTGAAAACAGCTCCAACCAATCAGATGCCAGCACCCTCTAGAACCTTCCCAGCAGAGGCAGTTCTCCTCAGATTTTCATCGCATTTCGTGTGGAAGGGAGTCTCCCTGAGTGCCTACTCAGTTTTTTTCTTCTTAGTTC
The DNA here is from genome assembly GCF_964263255.1 of Lissotriton vulgaris. Classification (NCBI taxonomy): domain Eukaryota; kingdom Metazoa; phylum Chordata; class Amphibia; order Caudata; family Salamandridae; genus Lissotriton; species Lissotriton vulgaris. The sequence continues at coordinate 955,788,195 of NC_141687.1, read as the reverse complement.
TTTCAGGATGTCTGAAAAGAAAGCTCTCTTCAAAGCATGCAGGATCTGTGATAAAAAGAGGGTCAATGTAGATGATCAGCATAAAGACTGCATCTACTGCCTACATCCTAATCACATTGTAAAGGATTGTAGGATTTGTCGAACCTTCGCTGCCAAGACCATCAGGGACAGGGAGACAAGAGTTCTCTTATGGCTCAAATCGTCTTCTACAGATAATGAGGACAGGGCCTCTACTTCCAGCAAAAGAGCCAGATCCAGAGACAGCTCTTCTCCTGAGGGGAGAAAACATCATAAATCCTGTCATAGAAATTAAGGTCACACAAGAAGGTAGTCTTCACCTCCTTCTGGATCACCATACCTCCGCCTTCAGAATCTACCAAGTCTTCAGCAACTAAAACAGTGAGTAAAGCCCAGGTCAAGACTCTTTCACTGGTGTCTTCTTACACAGTCTCTGTGACTTCTTCTACTTCAAGCTCTTTTACTACGGTATCTACTAGAGCTATAACTTCTCCGTTAGTGTCATCTAAAATTTCGGCCTCTAAGAAAACTTCTGGGGTTAAAGAATCTGCTTCTGTCACTACTTCTACGTCTTAGATCTCGTCGACGAAGAGCCCGTCGACGGCAGGTCCATCGAAGAAGATCCCGTTGAAGACTGCCCCATTGACGGCAACCCCGTCGACAACGGTTCCGTCAACGAAGAGCCCATCGGCAGCACCGTCGACGACGATTCCATCTATGACAGTTGGCTATTGCACCTTTAGTCAAGACGCCCATGTCAACAGAGCCCTTTTATGACCAGAAGTCCACCTTTGAAATCTTGGTCTGTTTCCTCAAGGGTCTCAAGTATCACCTGTTACGTATACCCATTTTCAGTTGAAAACGTACCATAGACGGGAATATACCAATATATCCCCTTTTTTACCTTCACATATCTTAGAGACATATGTAGAGGAAGAAGATTCTGATGAAGATGATGATGCGAGGAAGGCCCTTTTGGGATTGCACGCCATCCATCAGAGTTACGGATAAAATGTTAGGATGAGGATGAAGAGGATGGCGTCCATGAACATTTTTACCAAGAAGACTTGTCTACGCCTTCTCATAGACACATAGGGATCCACGTTCGGAGGACACGGGTCATCTTCCTCCTTCATTAATTCAGGATTTACAAGCCATGTTGGCCGATTATCGGCAGAGGTTTCCACCTACAACCTCTACTCCGACTGAACCGGTGGTTACACCTACGCCACCACCACCGTCACAAGAGCCTGCCTCACTAAGACACCTTGTAGAGCCAATACCACAAGGTAATCAGGATACTTCATCTTCAGATGAAGACAGAAGAGAAGGCGAATTGCCTCATGATGATGTGCCTGGAGATCCTTGGGATGAATATGTAATCCCCATGCCTTCGCCTCCTATACCGCAACCATCTGACTCACCACCGGAGGATATTGGCGGCTTTCATAATATCATGCAAAGGGCTGCTACGTGGTTTGAACTTCCGGTCACTCTTGAGCAGTCGGATTGTTTTCTTCACGACTTTTAAGAAGGGTATAGGAGAATCACCAGGGCTATACCGATTATAGATTTCATCTGGAAGGAAGGCCTTAAGATTATGAAGATGCCTACCTCTGTTCCTGCAGAATCGAGAAGAAATATCGGGCAACACCAGATGCTCCATCTTGTCTGCTGGGTCACCCGCGCCCTGATTCTGTAATTTCGCAGGCCGCACAGCAGAGGTCAAAAAATCTGCCTACCCCAATCTCTACACCACCAGATAAAGAGGGCAGACGATTGGACTTGATAGGAAAAAAGTTCTCTACCAATGCTGCATCGTCCATTAACGATTCAGAAAAGGGGGTGGTGATGAACAGAGTGTCTGAATTAAGCAGACCACTCTTACCCAGTCCAAAGATCAGGGCTTGATCCATCACAGTTATTTATCTCACTGCACCATCCCAGCTCAGAACCTGTCTATATGCAAATCAGTCTGTCCCTGGCCCAGTGCATCATGGGAACAGGGCAGACTAAACTACCAAGCCAATTCTTCACCAGAAAGGAGAGAAGCTACCGGGGACCGGTTTCTGGCATTTCAGCCGTCTTCGGCCCGGCTTGCTTGAATCCTGATGGTGCAGTGAGAAAGGGACTCATGTCTGAGTATACCCTGCCACACCTATAGTGGCCAAAAACGATTCAGAAAAGGGGGTGGTGATGAACAGAGTGTCTGAATTAAGCAGACCACTCTTACCCAGTCCAAAGATCAGGGCTTGATCCATCACAGTTATTTATCTCACTGCACCATCCCAGCTCAGAACCTGGCTATATGCAAATCAGTCTGTCCCTGGCCCAGTGCATCATGGGAACAGGGCAGACTAAACTACCAAGCCAATTCTTCACCAGAAAGGAGAGAAGCTACCGGGGACCGTTTTCTGGCATTTCAGCCGTCTTCGGCCTGGCTTGCTTGAATCCTGATGGTGCAGTGAGAAAGGGACTCATGTCTGAGTATGCCCTGCTACACCTATAGTGGCCAAAAACGATTCAGAAAAGGGGGTGGTGATGAACAGAGTGTCTGAATTAAGCAGACCACTCTTACCCAGTCCAAAGATCAGGGCTTGATCCATCACGTTATTTATCTCACTGCACCATCCCAGCTCAGAACCTGGCTATATGCAAATCAGTCTGTCCCTGGCCCAGTGCATCATGGGAACAGGGCAGACTAAACTACCAAGCCAATTCTTCACCAGAAAGGAGAGAAGCTACCGGGGACCGGTTTCTGGCATTTCAGCCGTCTTCGGCCCGGCTTGCTTGAATCCTGATGGTGCAGTGAGAAAGGGACTCATGTCTGAGTATACAAACCGGGCCGACGACGGCTGAAATGCCAGAAACTGGTCCCCGGGAGCTTGTTTCCTTCCCAGTGTAAGAATTGGCTTGGTAGTTTGGTTTGCCCTGTTCCCATCATGCACTGGGACAGGAACAGACTAATTTGCATATAGCCAGGTTCTGAGCTGGGATGGTGCAGTGAGCTAAAAAACGGTGTTGGATCTAGCCCTGATCTCTTGACTGGGTGAGAGTATTCTGCTTAATTCAGAAACTCTGTCCCTCACCACCCCTTGTTGTTAAATATTTTGTCCACCCTAAACGTGGAAGGGTATACTCAGATGTGAGTCCCTTGCTCATTGCACCATCAGGATTCAAGCAAACCGGGCCGACGACGGCTGAAATGCCAGAAAGCGGTCCCCGGGAGCTTGTTTCCTTCCCAGTGTAAGAATTGGCTTGGTAGTTTGGTTTGCCCTGTTCCCATCATGCACTGGGACAGGAACAGACTAATTTGCATATAGCCAGGTTCTGAGCTGGGATGGTGCAGTGAGCTAAAAAACGGTGTTGGATCTAGCCCTGATCTCTTGACTGGGTGAGAGTATTCTGCTTAATTCAGAAACTCTGTCCCTCACCACCCCTTGTTGTTAAATATTTTGTCCACCCTAAGCGTGGAAGGGTATACTCAGATGTGAGTCCCTTGCTCATTGCACCATCAGGATTCAAGCAAACCGGGCCGACGACGGCTGAAATGCCAGAAAGCGGTCCCCGGGAGCTTGTTTCCTTCCCAGTGTAAGAATTGGCTTGGTAGTTTGGTTTGCCCTGTTCCCATCATGCACTGGGACAGGAACAGACTAATTTGCATATAGCCAGGTTCTGAGCTGGGATGGTGCAGTGAGCTAAAAAACGGTGTTGGATCTAGCCCTGATCTCTTGACTGGGTGAGAGTATTCTGCTTAATTCAGAAACTCTGTCCCTCACCACCCCTTGTTGTTAAATATGCATCGTCGATTAAGGCAGCTAATTTTCTGGCAATTTTGGCACGTTATGACCGCCAGAAGTGGTCACAGTTATCAGAATTTCTGGAGCTGATACCTGAAGATCGTCTGCAGGAAGCACGAAGGATGGTGCTCGAAGGAGAACGTGCTGCATCAGAAATAATAGACTGCGCCTTAGACATTGCAAACACTAACTTTAGGCAGCTAGCAGGAGCTGCTGTTCTCAGATGCCCGGGATGGCTCAGAGCGACCTCATTTAGACTGGAGGTGCAGACTAAGATTCTTGATATGGCTTACGATGGTGAATCACTCTTTGGTAATATATAGATGACGCTTTATTGACCATCAAAACGGACACTGCTAAGTCGCTGGGTACCCTGCAATATAAGAGAGGATCTTTCAGAGGATCTAGGGATCGTGGTTTTTCCTCAAGAGGAAATTCACACAATCAGCAAAACAGACTATACCAGTCTCAATACAAACAGCCTTCTTACCAGTCGTCCTACAGGCAACCATCTTCAATTTCTCTCGTCAAGGCGGACGCCGGCGATCGAGCAATCAAGGCCGCGACTCAAATAAACGACAATGAGCTTTGCCGTACGCCAGTCGAACCTTCTCCCCTCCCTGTGGGCGTGAAGATTTCAGCCTTTTTCCAACAATGGCAGAACATCACATCAGATCAGTGGGTCCTCAACCTTGTTCGAAGAGGGCACACTCTGGAGTTCTTAAGGAAGCCACCTACGACCCCCCCCAAGGTCCCCCCCCCCTCGTCTTCACTTACTGTTCAAAGAAGCCTTAAAAATGTCTGCAAGAATGCAGTAGAAAGGGTTCCAGTCTCGCAAAAAGTGAAAGGATTCTACTATCGGTTTTTCCTCATAAAGAAAAAATCGGGGGGAGTGGCGCTCGATTCTCGACTTGCGCAGACTCAACAAGTTTCTGAAAAAACAGAGTTTTCGGTTGGTGATGTTAACAGATGTGTTTAGCTGCCTCAACGAAGGGGACTCTATGGCTTCTCTGGACCTGGAAGACGCTTACTTCCATATCCCTATACACCCCAAACATCGCAAATACCTACGATTCACTGAGGCTGGCGTCCACTTTCAATTCAAGATGCTTCCGTTTGGGCTGAAATCAGCCCCAAGAATATTCACAAAATGCCTAGCTCCAGTCTCAGCCACACTGAGGTCTCAAGGAATAGAAGTCTTTCCATACCACGACGATTGGCTGCTCAAGGGTCCATCAAAACAGGCTACGAGACAAGCTGTAAAAAGTTGCCTCCATCTATTCTCAAATCTGGGACTTACTCTCAACGCCAACAAGTCGCAGTTGCAACCCCTCCAAGTTCTAACCTTTCTGGGAGCAACAGTAGACACCCAACAATGCAAAAGCGTTCTTGACTCAGGATCGCCAGAACAAATTACAAAGCCTGGCATGGTTTATTTCAAGAAAAAAGTCAGTTTCTGTCCGAATATTCGCTTCTCTTCTAGGGATGTGCTCTTCAGCGATCAGTCTAGTCCCACTTGCAAGACTCAGGATGAGACCGCTGCAAGAGAAGCTGCACAAACAATGGCAGCAGGCCGGAGGGTCATTCGACGATTCCATAAAGGTGACCACACGAATGATACAGGCTCTCCACTGGTGGTCAAAAAGAAGCAATCTGTCTCCGGGTCTCACGTTCTTGGCCACTTTCCCAGAGTTTGTCCTGACTACGGATGCATCTATGGAGGGGTGGGGAGGACACCTCCAAGAGCTTCAAATTCAGGGTCGTTGGTCTCAACAATATCAGCAAAAACACATCAACAGTCTCGACCTGAGGGCCATTTTCCTCTCTCTGCAAGCATTCCTTCCGAGAATTGCCAACTCCTCTGTGCTGGTGCGTATGGACAATACCACCAGCATGTATTACATCAACAAACAAGGGGGGACGAGGTCTCTCTCCCTATCACAGGAAGCTCAAGAGATGTGGGAGTGGGTTATCAAGCATGGCATAACCGTCAGAGCAGAGCATGTCAAAGGAACTCAAAATTCTCTAGCCGACAACCTCAGCAGATCTCTCACAGGTTGCCACGAATGGGAGTTGGAGCAATTGCAGTTGAACAGCATCTTCCGAATGTGGGGCACACCAACTCTAGACCTGTTTGCAACGCAACAGAACAGCAAATGCCTTTATTACGCCAGCAGATTTACTCAATCGGGATCAAGAGGGAATGCCCTGTCCATGCGATGGTCAGGGATTTATGCATACGCTTTTCCCCCAATACCATTAATCCCTAGGATTCTGCAAAAGATGAAGAGGGAACATTGCAGTCTTATCCTAATTGCTCCTCGCTGGCCGAGGCAGTATTGGTTCCAGGAAGTACTTCTGTTGTAACAACAACATCCGATTCGCCTCAATTCAACACTATCCATGTTGACAAGGGAGAGAGGTCAGATTCTGCATCCGGATCCACAATCGCTTCACTTGCACGCATGGCTCCTGACTTTTAGAATTCAAAGATCTCAGGATTTCTCAGGACTGTAGAGATATTCTATCTAAAGCCCGCGCTCAAAGTACTATCAAAACATACCGCTTTAAATGGAAGTACTTCTGTCATTGGTGCGAAACAAATAACATACATCCACTTCAGGCCCCACCAGAGGATATTCTTCCCTATTTACTATCACTAGCTAAAGCAGGTCTAGTGTTCTCATTTATCAAAGTCCACCTTGCTGCGATTTCTAGATTCAGAAAGAGTTCTAACAAGCCATCACTCTGATCTTCGTCACTTATCAAACAATTTCTAAAAGGGCTATTCCGGGCTTTTCCTCCAGTTCGACCTCCACCTCCAGAATGGGATCTCAATACAGTTTTATCTCAATTGATGAGGAGACCTTTTGAACCAATTCACAAGACTGATCTAAAAATGTTTATTATTATTATTATTATGTTTCTTATATAGCGCCTGAATCGACCCCCGAAGGGGTATCTCAGCGCTTGCCTTGGGAACCCGTCCTGGCTTTTCCCTGTGAGATAGCCCCTACAGGGCATCCCCAAGGTGAAAGCCAGGCATCCCGCCGCGAGGGGGCCATTGTGGAGATTAAGCAAGCTTAATGCCCAGAGTTGCAGAGTGTGAACCCATGATTAGGTCTGGCACCGAAGTGAGAATTATCGAGTCCATGGACATTTGAGCTCAAGACCCTGCCGCGTCAGGAATCGAACCCTGGTCCCGGGTCTGACCTCTGCTTCAGGGTCTGCCTGCTCTAACCAGTGAGCCACACTTCTCCACCTGGAAGGTGGCGCTTTTGTTAACTCTCACTTCAGCCCGGAGAGTTAGTGAAATCCAGGCTTTCACAATTTCGGAACCTTTTCTACATTTCTCTAAGGATTACGTTACTTTGCAAACAAATCCAAAATTCATTCCAAAGTTACTGTCTCAATTCCACCGGAACCAGCCAGTAAAGCTAAAGAGTTTTTTCCCGGATCCAGTTACACCAGCAGAAAAGGCTTTGCATTCTCTTGATGTGAAACATTGCTTGAAGTTCTTCTACCTTCAAAGGACTAAGGATATATGAAAATCTAATCAGCTGTTGATCGCTTATGGTCAAGCCACGATGGGACAAGACATTACAAAAGCAACGGTAGCCAGATGGTTATCTTCGGTCATACAGTTTTGCCATGATAAAGCCAACAAACCTTTGCTCAGAAAGGTGAAAGCACATGTTCGAGGCATGTGGGCTGCTGAATTCATATCTGTGCATAGATCGCCGCCTAGTGTTGGGTCTGGATGATTGCACATTGTTGTCCTGGAAGAATCTTCGAAGTATCACGAGATAGGTGGCTCCTCCCCTGGACTACAGTGCGCATGGGCATCGACTCCATCCCCAGATTGTTTTTTTCCGCCATTGGGTTCGGATGTGTTTCGGTTCCCTCTGTCGGAATCGATAGTTGTTTAACTTCTTTTACTTGAGACCAAAAGGTCTTTAGGACTCGCGTCGGTATTGTCTATTGTACGGGTTCGTTTGTTTCATCGACTCCGAGCCAACACTGCCCTTCCGCGTGCCTTCGGCGCGGACAGGCCTACACGACGCTCCAAACGACTTTCATCATGGAACGAAGTCCATTTAAGAGGTGCCCGGTGTGTGCCTCGAAGTACCCACATATCGATGTGCACCCAGTGTGCAATAAGTGCTTGTCGCCGGACCACGACGAGGCCAAGTGTATGGCCTGCTCCAAGTTCCGGTCGAAGAAGACACTTAAGCTCCGCCGAGCTGCAAGACTGCAGGCCCAGCGATCGGCACCCCCTCCGACGGACATCTTCGACACGGAGGATGTCGGCGACGACACTATCCAGGATATCACGGAATCTAACCCGGCGTCGGAGGTCGAGGAAGACTACGACGCGGAAGACGAGGATTTCGATGAAGTCGTCGAGGAGGTAGGGGACGACGACGGAGCCATTGCCACCGTAGAGGATAGCTCGGAAGAGGAGCTTCCTCACACTGACTCCGGGGCCAGCCACCATTCTAAGGCCCAGGCCGAGGGGTCGCCTTCGGGCCTTACCCAAAGTCTTGATTCCCATCCCACGGCTCCGCCTTCCGGCCCGGCCACGGACATTGATACGGCACCACTTACGGTACAGAAACCGAAAGTGGAACCATCGGTCTCGACGCCAGACGTATCGAAACCGAAAGCGCAAGTCGCACTGGTCGGGTCGAAGGCTTCGGAGGCCTCGGCGCCGAAGAAATCCAAGATGGCCGTCGAGCTCAAGAGCCACGCCAAAATGGCCGACCCAAAGACTACGGTGCCGAAGGTGAAGACGGCCGACGCGACTGCGTCGGCGCCGAAGTTGGTCGACGCACTTAAGAGTCGCATCGATACCAAGAAGGTCGACGACCATAAGAAGGCCACGAAGAAGCGGCAGGACGACCCCAAGTCTATCACTGCCCCGCTTCCAATCGACAAGGCCAAGGGGCCAGCTGCGTCGGCTCCGAAGACTGCGGCCTCGGTCGCCGGCCCAAAATCTGCTTCAGAAGACTCTTTCGAGCCGGTGCGTCCCTCCGCCTCGCTCACTAGAAAGGTCAACGAGTCCCTTCAGCGTATTAGGGAGGGGACCGCAGCAGTCGAGCCGCAGGACACTGTGCCGCCCAAGCCTCTCCAGAAACCGGCAAAAGCGCCAACGCCGATTCTGTTCACGTTGCCGCCGAAGATGGCGCCGAAGGCTTTCACAGCAAAGCCTGGGGCCGGGGTGCCCTTGAAGTTATCTTCGGCGCCGAAGGCATCGTTGGTGGTTCCAAGCCCGCGCCACCAACCAATAGCAGAAGAAGAGCGTCGAGAAGTGATCGACGCCAACACAGGCAAACTCTCTCTCCTTAAAAGGAAGATCACCCCTGAACCAGCTTTGAAGCATTTCCAAATCCCACTTAAGAAAAAGATGGACTCTGCTGGTGCCTCTGCCCCTTTGGAGCCTGCATCACCCCAAGGCCATGAACTTTCACCCACTCATTCTAATGTTGAGGAGGGTGATGGTAACGACGAGGATGAGTATGCCTATCCAGTCTACTCAGACCCAGAGGATGTGACTGAGCCTTGGTCTGCTGGTGGCGACCCTGGGGACCCGCATTCAGGACAGGAGCCTCAGCTCTTTTCAGCAAATACTTCCCCAACTGAGGACTCTGCAGCTTTCAATGCTCTAATTGAGAGAGCGGCAGCCAACCATGACGTCGATCTCCATGCTGACCCAGTAGACGTCTGTAGGAGAGTAGGGTCTGCAATCCTATGATCACCCATATTTTTTGCTTTTGTTTCACTGGTTTACGACTTTCTCTGGCTGTGGGCCTGCCAATCAGACCCACAGCCTGGCTGTTCTCTTTCTAAATTACGACATGTACCCTAGGTGCATTTACCAATTGGTACTGGGCCACCTTATCGGACCCTATAACTCAGGGCATAGGTGTACCCAGGGCTGCCAGCGGCTGCAGCATGTATTATGCCACCCCTGGCTGGCCTCCTAAATTTGACACAACTGGCTGCATGACAGCTGGGGCAAAGTCGTGTAATCACCCTTTGCTGTAGGTGTAGTATACCTATACCTAACCCTAAAATGGACACACAGATTCCTATCAGTCACTCCTATGGCAGGCCTTGACAATCCTGAAGGCAGAGTGCTTGGAATCGTGTGAGATGGTGCTCTGGCATGAGCTGAGCCTGTCTGCAGCTTGCGGAACCAAGTCCTAATAGCTGTTCCATGATATCGCATACCATATACTCTTAAGTGCATTATAATCCTCGCGGTGAAATGCTAACTTTGGTATTGCTTTATCAAAACATGTCGAGTAAGGTGTCATACGAATTGGAATACTAACCCCTCGCCAATTCTGGCGACGGGGTTAGCATTCCACCCTTCTAGAGGGACACGACATGTATGTAACTGTGAACCCCGGTTAAAGTTAACTGAAGCCTCAGCTCCACAAAATGGATGCTGCCACCACAGACACGAGTCTGACCTCCTGCTGCTGGGAGTCCTTCCAGCGAGGGAGGCCTGGACAAAGGGTTTCCTGTCCGGGGCGGTGCTAGCACCGTCCCAGACACGGTTTTGTGTATCCTGGGTAGGCAGGGCTTTTCAGGAAGGTGACTGCTGAGTGGCACCCCGGTGCTCACTACGCATAGGCCGGTCTGAACCAGTTCCAGGGGCACACCAGCCCCTGGCCTGGGGAAGTCCGGCATGGCAGAGGGGTGTAACCACCCCCCTCCTAGTCCCACCCATAGGCAGGACCTAGTCACCGGGTCAGCCCCCTTTTTTAGTATAAAGATGGGAGCGGGCCCCCTGTTAAAATTAGATCATCTTTGGAATCAAGACACGACTTTCTGCGAAAGGACTTCAAGATTTCTTCATCAAGATTCTCCCTTGTGGCTAAGGAGTAGTCACCCTGCATCCGCAGGCACCATCCTAAAGACCACTGCGGTCTGCTGCAAGTCCTTCATCACGAATCCGACGACCCAGCTCGACGAGACCCGGCTTCCCTGGCACCTCTGACCTCTACTCACCTCTACAGCAAAGCTGAGAACCGTGAGTGCGACGAGACCTCGAGGGACCGACGATCGCCAAGACTGCACGACATCTTTACAACAAGCCCACCGTGTCCTCCACTGGTGAGTGCTTTGGGGTCCGAGAAGCCCCAACCCTGCGCAGCTCCAGCACCCAAGATCAGCCTCCCTGCATCTCCACGATCTGCGTGGGGCCCTTCTGCTGTTTGCTGTGCACCGCGTTGTTTGGCTACTAGCCGGCTGGCTTGTGGCCTTCTGAACGACGCCCGACGACATCACTGCTGCTGGTCTGGTTGCTCCAGACTGGCCCTTGCTTCCTTCTTTAAGAGAGGCACCCCGGACCCTCCTGGTCCACTCCAGACGCCATTTTAGGTCCACCGCGTGGGCTTGAATTTGCCAAGGCTTTGTTGCCCAATCCTGGGTCCAGCGACGCCGACAGCTTCTATCTTCGTGGGACAGCTCGATCCTCCTTCCTGGTCGCCGACAACGCCTCCTGGTCCGTGAGATCTTCGAGCACAGCGTCACCCACTCGCCTTGTCGAGGTGGCTACCATCCGGTGCCCTCCTGGTGCCCACTGACTACTGGCTAGTAGTCTCGAACTTGGTCCCCTCTGCTTTCAGGTGTCATCTTCCATCGATCCAGGCTTGGATCCACCGAACTTTCTTCACTGGTCGCCTGCCAGCAACTTCTTTCTTCCAGGCTCCTGGTCCGTCAACGAGGATTCCCGACGTCCTTTGAGTCCTATGCAGCTGCAGCCCCTGGGCTAGGTAACTTCGGCATTTCGGTGCCCCAGCATAGCCTCAGTATCCAAGGGTCAGAATCCACTTTCGTTTTCTTCCTACCAGGTCGGGTTCGCCCGAGAACACTAACTTTGCAATTTCTAGCTACCATAGACTTTGTCCCGCATCTCGCGTGAGAGTGCACACACTGCACCCGAGTCCCCTGGATCTCCTAGAAGTAATCTAACGATTCTATAGTCAAGTCCTAGCGATTCCAAAGCCTATTAGTACTGTACTTACCTGCTAGTAATTTCGCGTTTCCACTTTTCAAGTATATGGTTTTCCGTGCCCCTCGGGCATTTGTATATACTGTGCTAACTTAAGTATTTTTGTAAGAGTTTTGGTTTGTGCTCAGTACCCTGTCCTCATAAAGAGTACAGGGCTGTTGTGAATCTTAATAAATAACTGTTTATTTTCATAACACTTGTGTGGTGTCCTTTCACTTGGTATTCAAGGGGTATATGTGGTATAACAGCTGGCTTAACACGCCCTCTCGAGTCTTTAGCCTTAGACTGCTCGTATCCACGCTACTAGGATAGCTGGTCTATAAGGTTGACTTACAACCAATCATCAATAAGGGTTGCTGGACTGATACATAGTGTTCACTAGAATAGTGACCACTGCATATCAGGCCACCTTCTCACAACGTCGATTTTCTTTTTTACACCTTTTCAGTTGCTGAAAAAACTGTAAAGACTTTGCCAATGCTAAAAGGGGTGTTGAAACATGCACCAGAGGTCTTCAAGGAGCCCACCCGAGCAAGAGTCGTCAACCCACGTATTGACAAGAAGTACAAGGCAGCGCCCACTGATCCAACATACATCAAAGGACAGTTGCCTCTGGATTCCTTGGTTGTCTCCAATGCTCGCAAAAGAGCCAACTCACAGACTACGGGTGATGCTCCTCCCCCAGACAAGGAATCAAGAGTATTTGAGGCTTCGGGGAAACGTGTTGCTGCGCAGGCAGCCAACATATGGCGCATATCCAACACACAGGCGCTGCTTGCGCGTTACGACATGGCACACTACGACACTCTAGAGACCCTTCTACAACACTTGCCAGAGCAATATAAGGAAGCAGCTGAGATGTTGATACAGGAGGGTAAGCTTATCACCAATGCTTCAATTAAGTGCACTCTGGATGTGGCTGACACCGCCTCAAGAGCGATAAATACTAGCGTTCTACTGCGTAGGCATGCATGGCTCAGAATATCCGGTTTCAAACCAGACATTCAAACTACCATCCTCAACCAAACTGTCAACCCAGACCACCTGTTTGGCCCAGAAGTTGATACCACCCTCGAGAAAATGAAAAAGGACACCGACACCGCTAAGTCTATGGGTGCCTTGCAGTCCCAGCAGTTTCGGGGTGGTTCCTTTCGTCGCTCCAATAATAGAGGCACCTCGAGGGGTCAAGTGTCACGGTCAACGCAATTCTATAAGAGTAACACCCAACCCTCCTATACCAACAAGGGTCGGGGTGGATACCGTGGCAACAACGTCAAAGGCAGAGGACGTGGTAACAGCTCCAGGTCCTCCACCGCCAACAAACAGTGACGCCTTGTCACTGCCCCCCGACCACGCAACACCGGTCGGGGGAGACTCCAGCAGTTCCTGCCCGTGTGGAAGTCCATCACCACAGACAGGTGGGTCAGATCTCTTATCCAATATGATTATTGTCTGGAGCTCACATCCACTCCACCCAACATACCCCCAAAGAGCCGTCCTATGTCCGGCGAGCACTTGCACTTGTTGCAGCAGGAAGTCAACGTCATGCTGCAAAAAGGAGCAATAGAGCTCGTGCCCCTGCAGGAAAAAGGTACAGGAGTTTACTCCCTGTATTTTCTGATTCCAAAGAAGGACGGATCCCTCAGGCCAATCCTAGACCTCAGACCTCTCAACTTTTACATTCTGTCGGAACATTTCCATATGCTCACGCTGCAGCAGGTTCTCCCACTGCTTCGGCAAGGGGACTTCCTGGCAACTCTGGACCTCAAGGATGCGTACTTTCACATTCCACTGCATCCTTCACACAGAAAGTACCTCAGGTTCACCATTCAAAACCAGCACTACCAGTTCAAGGTTTTGCCTTTTGGGGTCACCACAGCGTCCAGGGTCTTCACAAAGTGCCTAGCGACGGTGGCGGCGCATCTGAGACGTCAGAACATCCACGTCTACCCCTATCTGGACGACTGGCTCATTCGAGCGAAGTCGGCCCAGCAGTGCGCCGACCACGTGTCCCGCACCATTCACCTTCTGCATGATCCGGGGTTCTCACTGAATTACCCAAAGTCCCATCTCCAGCCCGCCCACATACGGCAGTATCTGGGTGCGACCATAGACACTCTGGTGGCCACAGCACAGCCGAATTCAGTGAGAGTCGACAGCATTCAATCGCTGATCCAAAAATTCAGACCTCAACACTCGCTTCCAGCAAGAGTGTTCATGCAGTTGATAGGCATGATGGCCTCCTGCATCTCCATAGTCCCACACGCGAGACTACATATGCGTCCGCTTCAGGAGTGCTTAGCACGTCAGTGGACTCAGGCTCACGGGCAGTTGAAAGACCTAGTGTTGGTGAGCGGTCGGGCATACAACTCTCTGCATTGGTGGAATCCACAAAACCTTTGCAAGGGCCAACCGTTTCAAGAGCCTGTGCCGCAGATTACCCTGACAACGGACGCTTCTCTCCAGGGATGGGGAGCGCATGTACTCCAATACACTGTGCAGGGACTATGGACACTACAGCAAGGGAAGATGCACATCAATGTACTGGAACTGATGGCGATCTTCATGGCCTTAAAGGCATTCAAAGTACATCTGTGCAACAAGGTCGTGTTGATCCGGACGGACAACATGACGGCCATGTACTACATTCAGAAACAGGGGGGCACACACTCTCCACAGCTGTCTCATCTGGCTCAGAGCATGTGGAAGTGGGCCATTCAGAGGAACATTTTCCTCATGGCAGAACATCTCCCAGGCAAGGACAATCAGATGGCGGACCTGCTCAGCAGGCACAGCCACCAAATGCACGAGTGGGAGATATATCCATCAGTACTCCAACCGTACTTCCAAAGGTGGGGTCATCCAGAGATCGACCTGTTCGCCACAAGGGAGAACGCAAAATGCCGAAGCTTCGCCGCCAGGTTCCCACACCCGCAATCGCAGGGCAATGCAATATGGATGAACTGGTCAGGCAGATTTGCGTACGCTTTTCCCCCAGCACCTCTGATACCGCTGGTGGCACGCAAGCTCAGGCAGCACTCGATGACTCTCATCCTAGTTGCTCCAACGTGGGCTCGCCAATCATGGTACACCACATTTCTGGAACTTTCCGTGGTACCGCAATAAAGGCTTCATCTCACACCCAGCCTTCTGACGCAGAGCCATGGCGACATTCAGCACCCAGATCCGCAACAGCTCAACCTGGCGATCTGGCTCCTGAAGTCCTAGAATTTGGCTACCTTAACCTTCCTCCCAATTGCATGGACATCATTCGGGAGGCAAGAAAGCCCACTACTAGAGCATGTTATGCGGCAAAATGGAAGCGGTTTGTCATCTATTGCGCAAACCACAACATTGATCCACTGGATGCTTCCATTCAGAACATCATCTGTTACCTATTCCATCTATACAAGTGTAATCTGGCATATACTTCCATTCGCATTCACCTGTCTGCGATGGCCGCATACCTCCAAAATAGGCAGCACCTTTCACTTTTCAAAGTGCCTGCCATCAAGGCATTTCTGGAAGGCCTCAAAAGAGTCATTCCGCCACGGGCTCCACCAGCTCCGGAATGGAACCTCAATGTGGTTCTTACAAGACTGATGGGTCCTCCCTTTGAGCCACTACATTCTTGCGAACTTCAGTTCTTAACATGGAAAGTGGCTTTCCTGGTAGCAATTACATCGCTACGGAGGGTTAGTGAGCTGCAAGCCCTCACAATCCAAGAGCCTTTCTTCCAAGTTCATTCTAACAGAATAGTGCTCCGCACTAACCCTAAATTTCTACCCAAGGTTGTGTCTCAGTTCCACATCAACCAAACCATTGAGTTGCCGGTGTTCTTTCAAAATCCAGAGTCGCTGGCGGAGCGGATGCTCCAAACCCTTGACGTTAAACGGGCCCTTATGTATTACATTGATAGGACCAAAGATTTTAGAAAGACCAAGCAGCTTTTTGTTGCCTTTGCGCCACATCACAAAGGTAACCCTATTTCCAAGGCTGGTATTGCTAGGTGGATCGTGAAATGTATTCAAATCTGCTATGCAAAGGCAAAACGCACTCTTACAATTCCACCAAGAGCCCACTCCACCAGAAAGTTGGGGGCCTCTATGGCTTTCCTTGGAAACATTCCCTTAGAGGACATATGTAGAGCAGCCACATGGTCTACCACACATACATTTACTAAGCATTACTGTGTAGACGTGCACTCCAAACAGCAGGCAGCTGTGGGGCAGGCTGTTCTCAAAACACTTTTCCAAACTGCTGCAGCTGGCACGGGCGGCCGCCGCTAATGGAGGGACTGCTATGTATTCTATGCACAGATATGAATTCAGCAGCCCACATGCCTCGAACTGCAAATGCTACTTACCAGTAGGCATCTGTTCTTGGCATGTAGGGCTGCTGACATTCATATCGCCCGCCCTCCTCCCCGGCGCCCGTAGCAGCTGCAGTGTTCACATATCATTTCATGGCATGGTCATCATTCACTGAGTTTCACTCCATCTTGGCCACAATGGCTAAAAACAATCGGGGGATGGAGTCGATGCCCATGCGCACTGTAGTCCAGGGGAGGAGCCACCTATCTCGTGATACTTCGAAGACTCTTCCAGGACAACAATGTGCAATCATCCGGACCCAACACTAGGCGGCGATCTATGCACAGATATGAATGTCAGCAGCCCTACATGCCAAGAACAGATGCATACTGGTAAGTAGCATTTGCATCCACAAGAACTATGTCTGCTTCTGCAGCCTTATTTGCTGGAGTCTCACTGGAGAACATTAGTTGTGCTGCGACATGGAAAAATGTCCACACATTCACAAAGCACTACTGCTTATAATCTGCGTCGCAGGACGATGCAGCAGTGGGTAAAGCTGTTCTGCAACATCTCCTTCATTATGGTTAGATTTTTAATGTTTCTCTTATTGCATTTTATGATGTATGAGTATAATCATATGCACTGTAGTGTTTCTGGTGGTCAGATTATGTTTCTTAATATGATACCTGACTATATTTATTTCATTCAGAAGGTTTCTGCATTTTTATGTATTTACATAGTCTACTGCTCTATGACCTTCCGGATGTGTGGGGGATATGTAGATTTACGCTTTGTCTCCCACCTTCCGCAAACGACATTATTGGGCTTACTACTTACTATTCTGATTCAGGCATGTGAATCTATGAAAGATATCCCAATACTGGATATGAAAACAAGTTACTTACCTGTAACTACGTTATCCAGTATTGGTATCTTTCATAGATTCACATGCACCCACCCTCCTCCCTGGCAGGACAGTTCTCTAATGGGGAAATCTACTTCTCACTTGTGCGAACTGCCTCTGCTGGGAAGGTTCTAGAGGGTTCTGGCATCTGATTTGTTGGAGCTGTTTTCAGCTCTTTTCATATAATGAGGTAGATAGGCTACTAAGCTTTGGGCCTTTTGGGCCTACTGTCTTGTCAGCCTACTACAATCTTATTCTAAGGCACTGCTTTTATATATATTTTTATCATGGGACTCCCGCCTCGGCGACGGAGAATGATTCAGGCATGTGAATCTATGAAAGATACCAATACTGGATAACTGTAGTTACAGGTAAGTAACTTGTTTTCTTCTACTCCTTCTTGGTCAATTCTCGACTTAGGTCGTGGTTCACATTCCACTATTTTAGTATATGGTTTTGGCCTCCACCTGGAGACCACTGTGTATTTGTGCTACTTACGTGTACTATTTCCTAAGTATTGGGTGTATTGTGTTTGTATCTCCAGGTAGAAGACAATACACTGTGTTAGTGAGTTTGTAATACAATACATATTTTTATAACTACACTGTGATACTTTTTCACTTAACCTATACCATAAGATTAAGTACTGATCAAACAAGCTGCTTTACACTCTTTCTGGACTAAGCTTGAGGGCTGCTCTCCCCAGCTACCACTTAGAGAGCTTTCTAAGGTTGTCTAAGACCACTAGAATCACCATAGAGGTTGTCTGGATTAGTGCAGTGTGCTGCACTTACAAAGTGAGCAACATATACTAAGCCAGCCTCTCACAGTGCCCTACAGACACTTTTTCCTTGTTGCAGGTTCTGTCACTCGTTGTACTGTAGTGCAGTCAAAATGTCCACTCCAAAAACCTCTTCCACCTTTTGAAGGCCTATGCTGCAGCTACCTTTGTGAGTTTACTATAGGGGTGGGTGTAGGGGTAACCAAGACCGTAGAAAGGGACTACCCCTCCAAAATACTATCTCTCCTCCTTCTCCCTGATCACACAACACCTGTTGGGGGAAGGCTGCAGGGATTTCTGCCCTGTTGGATAGAAATCACCTCTGACTGATGGGTCCTAGACTTAAAGGAGGGCTACTGTGTAGAACTCATTGATACACCACCAAATATCCTTCCCTATCCCCCTCCTGCCAACACACGGTGCCAGAAACATTTGCACCTGTTTTAGGAGTCAATACAGGCCCTCCTTGCCTAGGGTACTATAGGACTAGTTCTGCCACAAAACTGCGGAAAGGGTGTGTATTCCCTGTATTTCCTTATCTCCAAAAAAGGATGGCTTCCCTCAGACCCATCCTCGATCTCAGACCTCTCAACAAATACAATCTATTGGAGAACTTTCATGTGGTGACTCTTCAAGACGTCATACCATTACTGCAGTAAAGCAATTTCACGACTGCCCTAGATCTGAAGGATTCCTACTTTCACATACCCACCCATACAGGGCATCTTTGCGGGAGCGGTCCTAAAGCTTCTCGAGGTAGCGGTCGCGTGGAAGATTTAGAGACTGATCGAAGTCGAAGAAGCATTGTCGCTCTTCGACTTCTCCCCATCTGTCGGCCAATGTGGCGGGTGCCCCTCTCGCGGCTCTGCTTGCTTAGCCCGAAGGGTCGGCTCTGACTTTCCCTTCCTTCCCAGGACCCGGAGCGACCCCGGCCCAGCTGTGAGCTTTTTACGAAGCGATGCATATTTGGGCAGCCCAGCCCCGCTGGCGTGCCTTTCGGCCAAGCGGACTCGGCTGGGGCCCTGGGTCTTGAACGCCGGCCGGGTCTGGCATCTGCACCTCTGGGTCGCCTTGAATCCAGGCCTGGATCCGGAGCGGCGCCGGTTGGCCTCATAACACCTCCACCGGCACCACGTCCACTGCCTACGCCGGTTGTATCCCCAGCCGGCGTTGAGCCCCGCCTCCACCCTGAAGTGGACATGGAGCCGGACCAGCGTTGATGGGTACTTGTGTTCCCCACTTCAATTTTAAGGCCACATTGGCAACCAGAGGAGGGTGAAGAGGACTGGTAGGGGTCTGGTGACCCTTTAACTGACCAGTTGGAGTACGACTGGGACTGGAGAGAGGAGTTGGGGGAAGCTGTGGAAATGAGCCTTTTTAGGGGCCCAATGGTGCAGGGGTTCACCCTTATCTGTCCACTGGTCATTAAACCAACAAAATAGAGATTGACACTGAAGCTGGAATATCAAACTACACGTTTATTAATCACTCATGAGTGGGACTACATGAATACAACCCCCTCAGGCATTTTATACCTAGTTTGATGCACAGTAAGCATGGAGACTCAAATAGAAGGTACAGACATACACAGGAATAGCTATCGACTAACATGGGCAGATAGAAACCACTTTTTTTTTTTTGCAGAGTTTTATATAGCGCGAACTTGAACCGAACCGAATCGGTTATCAGAGCGCTTTACATGGCACCAGTTACGTAGGAGACACATTCATTTTTTTTTTTTGTTAGGCACGGGTAGATTAAGTGATTTGCCCAGAATCACAGGATGTTTGGCGTCGTTGCCGAGACTCGAACCCAGATCCCCAGACCTGACAGTTACATTCTAAGATAGGTGCATTCGAGCAGCTACAGGCCTCTCTGAGCTTACACAGTGCCCTGGCTCAGTACAGAAGGAGTTAACTACTGTTGATGACTCAAGCTGAATAGAAAGGCAGGCAACAGTGAAGACAGCAAAATCACGTGGCTTAACACCAAAGCCAGTGGTCTGGATACCTCCCCAGGCCATGGAATGTTGGTTCCTCCTACCGTGGCTACGGTGGAGGGAGCATCTTACGCAATGGTATTGGGTTGGGCAGACGAGGCTCTCAACCTCTAGCTAACTATGGTAGCAGTCAGCACTAACCTGACAGAAGTGCTTCAGCCGGCAGCGAGCTCTTTGGAGCCCCTCATGCCGTTCAATGAAGCCCTAACGGACATCCTTCTGGGCACCTGGTCCAGGCCCAACACAGGGGCTCCTATGGATAGGATGATTGCCCGATGCCACCGCCTGGCTCCCGGTGACCCTACTTTCCTTTCCCAACACCCTACCCCTGAGAGCTTGGTGGTCCAAGCCTCCACGTCAGAAGGCGCATTCCCTACTGCACCACCTGATCGGGAATCCAAAAGGCTCGACCATCTTGGTAAGAAGATGTTCTCTTCCTCCAGGTTGGGACTGCGGTCAGTAAACACTGTATGTCTGTTGGTTCCGTTACACCTACTCTGTGTGCCATACGGTAGCGCAGGTGCTGCCCCAGTGCCCGGAGAAGGCCCGGGCCATGCTCTCCTGTGCAGTCGCTGAGGGGAGAGCTGCAGCTAAGTTTACTATACGCTGCTGACTGGACACAGCTGATTCACTGAGCAGGACGATTTCAATGTCGGTAGCCCTTTGAAGCTACGCCTGGCTGAGGTTGATTGGTTTTTTTCCGGGGATGTCCAAGCTACCCTGATGAACATGCCCTTTATGGCTGTCGCCTCTTCAGCGACAAAGCAGACAATGCGCTAGAGCGCTTCAAGGACTCTCGGGCTACGGCCAAGTCCTTGGGCCTCTCCACCACCCGTCCTGCGCAGTCTACTTTTGGCCCCCTTTCGTGGCTGTGGAAGGGGTGCCCCACCACGTCCCGCCCAGAGCCACAGGCCAGCGCAAGCTCTCCAGCCCCTGCACGGCTGGGGACGTGGAACCCACGGTCATGGGGGCCAGCGAGCGGACCAGCCCACCACCAGCCGCTCTGCAGCAGCCTCCAAATCCTCTAGTCTGACCTTTCTGGGTCGCCAGTGGGCAGCAGGATTCACCATCCCCCACTGGCGCACCATCACATCAGACAGGTGGGTTTTGCAGATAGTCCGAAGGGGCTACTCCCTCCTCTTAGAGACTGCCCACCCAGCCATGCCACCTCAGTACCATCGCATGTCAAAGGATCATCCTGCCTTTCTCCAACAGGAAGTTTCGTTGTGGCCAAGGGAGCCATTATTATTATTATGATGTTTCCTATATAGCGCCAGAATCGACCCCCGAAGGGGTATCTCCGCGCTTGCCTTGGGAACCCGTCCTGGCTTTTCCCTGTGAGATAGCCCCTACAGGGCATCCCCAAGGTGAAAGCCAGGCATCCCGCCGCGGGGGGGCCGTTGTGGAGATTAAGCAAGCTTAATGCCCAGAGTTGCAGAGTGTGAACCCATGATTAGGTCAGGCACCGAAGCGAGAATTATCGAGTCCATGGACATTTGAGCTCAAGACCCTGCCATCAAGCGAGTTCCTGCCCCAGAAGTAGGTCATGGTTGCTATTCCCACTACTTTCTGGTGCCCTATAGGACAAAGGCCTGCGTCCTATCTTGGATCTCAGGAACGTCAACCGCTTACTCCGGAAAGAGAAGGTCAAATGTTGATACTAGCTCAGATACTGTCTGCCCTCGACCCTGGAGACTGGATGGTAGCGTTGGACTTGCAAGACACTTACTTTCACATCCCCGTCCTGCTGGCCCGCCGACGTTAACTGTGGTTCACGGTAGGCCACGACCACTTTGTTTACTGTGCTGACCTTTGGCCTTACCAGTGCCCCTCAGGTGTTCGCGAAAGTGATGGTGGTCGCAGCTCATCTGCACAGAGCAGGAGTTTCAGTCTTCCTCTATCTCGACGACTGGCTGTTGAAGACGGGCTTGCCCCAGGCAGTTGTCTCCCACCTCCAGACTATGGCAGACCTCCTGCACTTGCTGGGGTTCACTATAAATGTGCCGAAGTCGCACCTTATTCCCTCTCAGATGCTCCTTTTCATCAGAGCGGCTCTGGACAAGACGCAGTTTCGGGCTTATCCTCCCGAGCAGCGAGTCCGGGATATTCGGGCTCTGATTCCGATCTTTCAACCTCTATCCTGGGTTTTGGTCAGAATGTCCCTGAGGCTGCTGGGCCTCATGGCCGGCTTCATCCTGCTGGTGGATCATGCCAGGTGGCATATGCGGGCTCTGAAGTAGGACCTGAAGTTCCAGTGGGCACAGCATCCAGGAAATCTGTCCGATTGCATCCAGATCTCAGATGGCACTGCATGTCAATTGCAGTGGTGGCTAATGAACCAAGATTGGGTCAACGGCAGATCCCTCTCTCCTCCCCAACTGGAGTTCGCAGTGGTGACGGATGCATCACTTCTAAGGTGGGACAGCCACATCTGAGAGGCGGAGATCAAAGCCTCTGGTATCCGGCGGAGTCTGGGCTCCACAACAACCTTCTGGAGCTTCGGGCGATCCGTCTTGTACAGCATGCATTCCTTCCCTCTGTCCGGGGAAAAGTGGCGCAGGTGTTCACGGACAACACCACCGCCATGTGGTACTGCAACAAACAGGATGGGGTGTGGTCAAGGACCCTATGTCAAGAGGCTCTCCGTCTCTGGACATGGCAGGAACATCACGGCATGTCCTTGGTGGTTCACACCTGGCGAGTTCACTGAACACCAGGGTGGATGAACTCTGCCGCTGGTGCATGATGGATCACGAATGGCGTCTTCACTCGGAGGTGGTACATGGTCTCCTTCAGCAGTGGTAGAGCCTTGGTTAAATCGATTTGCCACCGAAGAGAATGCGCAATGTCAGCAATTCTGCGTGTTGAAATTACCAAGGCGACACTCGCTAGACGACACATTTTGTCGCGAGTGGATTTGCGATCTTCTGTACTCCTTTCCCCTTATACCACTTCTGCCCAGAGTGCTAAAGAAGATCAAGCGCTCTGCCCAGAGTGCTAAAGAAGATCAAGCGCGACCAGACCCAAAGTTGTTCTTGTGGCTCCGGATTGGGCATGAAGAGTCTGGTATCCCGAGCTGTTACACATGCCCATCAATCCTCCGATCTGAATGCCTCTTCGGGAGGATCTTCTGTCCAGCTGCAGGGGACAGTCCTCCACCTGAACCTGTCCAGTCTCCACCTCCTTGCTTGGACATTGAGCAGCGACAGTGGACGGCCTTTGACCTTCCTCCTGAGGTCTGTGATCTTATCTTGGCAGCCAGGCGTCCGTCCACTAAGACGGTATCCGCCCGCAGATGGAACAAATTTATTGCATGGTGCGCAGCAAAGGCTGTGGATCCCTTTTCTGCCCCTCTTTCCGAGGCTCTCTTGTTCCTCCTGTCTTTTGCCTTGCAGGGCTCTGCCCTGGGCACTCTGAAGGGCTACCTCTCAGCCATTTCAGCCTTTCTTAGGTTTACTGATCAGCCTTCTCTTTTTAAGTCCCCTGTTGTAAATCTCTTCCTTAAGGGCATTACTCATCTTTTTCCTCCCGTCCCCTTCGTAATGCCTCCGTGGGACTTGAACTTGGTTCCTACTTACCGTATGTGCGCTACCTTTGTGCCATTTCATAGCTGTCCTCTCAGACTTCTTACCTTAAAGACTGCCTTTCTGGTTGCCATCACCTCTGCTCCCAGGGTGAGTGAGCTCCAAGCTCTTTCTTCAAAACCACCTTTCCTGGCTGTTCATCCGGACAAGGTCGTCCTCAGAACCAGACCTTCCTTTCTTCCCAAGGTGGTTATTTCTTTCCACATTGGTCAAACCATCACTTTGCCCACCTTCTTTCCGCCTCTGCATCCTTCTAAGGAGGAAGAGAGGCTCCACCATCTGGATCCAAAGCGTGCGCTTTCCACCTCTTTGTTGGCTACGTGGGTGCCAAAAAAGGTTGGGCCGTGCATAAACTGACCATCTCTAGATGGGTCGTTTTGTGCATTAAAGCTTGCTACTTCTTGGCAAAGATGGAGCCCTCAGTGGGACTGTGCGCCCATTCCACCAGAGCGACAGCAGCTACCACTGCTTCAGGACAGGGAGTTCCCCTCAATGACATCTGTCAGGCAGCTACGTGGGCTTCTCTGCACACGTTCACAAAACTCTACTGCCTGGACAGCCAAGTCCAGAGAGACGGCTTTTTTGCCCGTTCTGTTCTCCAGGACTTTCTGGTGTGAACTTGGTTTGCAGACCCATTTCCGGGGTTGGTATTGCTGGGGTATCTATTCTGAGGTAAGGAATCTATGACTAATCGTCTCTTTCAGATGAACAAGTTACTTAACTTCGGTAACGATGTATCTGTTAGAGACATAGATAAGTTATAGATTCCTTATCACCCCACCCATCCTCTCCATTCTTAGGAACTGACTTCTAGGGTCAGGGAATCCCTTTCAGGACCCTAGTTTTGTGCACCAGTGGTCAATGTCATACATGGCTCTGCGCTTCTGGCGTGGAATGTCATGTAAAAGAACTGACGTCAGCGTGCGAGGGCGGCGTCTAAGTAGCTAATGCGATGTCATCCCAAAGACGAACGCGGAGCCAACCAACGCCACCTTTCGACACGCAGGGGTACTGCTGACGAAAAGTTCTCTGGATCCAGTCTGACGCCTGGGTGTAATTCTAAGAAAAGGAATCTATAACTAATCTATGTCTCTTACAGATATATCATTACCAAAGGTAAGTAACTTGTTCTTTCGGTAGAGACTCTAACCCCAGATTCCTTACTGACCCCCTCTTCCTCATCGATCCTCTCCTCCTCATCGACCCTCTCCTCCTCATCGACCCTCTCCTCATTCCCGCCATACGATTTGGGCTTATCACCGAAAAGATCCCACTGCACATTGGTTCAGCGTTGGTTTTTATGTGGCTCTGTGTTGTTGGAGCAGATATAGTCACAAAGAAACTTATTTCAACAGGGTGGCGCATATATGGGCACCGCAATATCACTTAAAACACTGACATCTTTGACGCCTGGGGAAGATTCTCTGGTGAGGAATCTACGGTTATATAGTCATTACCATAAGAGGCTTTATAGAAAGGTAAGTAACTTGTTCATCAGGGTATCTTGTATCTCTACATTCAAAAGCATTAGAGGGGTCAGCCTCCTAGGCATACCACTGCTTCCTATATTTGTAATGCAACTACTTGGGTATCCCCCTCTATACACGCATTACTCTGGATGCATCTTCCTACAAAGAAACAGCTTTCAGTCATGACATTAAGCACAATATTTTGGCTAAAAAACCTAAATAAACTTTTCTCACATCCCACAATGTTATGCTGTACAATTACATTCTCACAATGCTTTTGGAGGGAGGGGAGAGTTAGTAGATCACAATAGGCTGGTAACAAGACCTTCAAGAGTTTCTGCATTCTTGGTCCTTGCTCCCCAATGCAGGCAAGACGACCCTTACTGCTAGCTTTATTTGCAAAAGATTTAAATGATTTTTTTGAAAAAAGGTTTTATACACGTAGCAGCTATGCAGACAGATCCTAATCTGCTATGAAGGTAAGGCAGTATGTCAGAATATTGAAATAACTGTCGTAACATTACCAAGCCATCAAGTTGGCTAGGTTATGTTCATAAAATGACCTAGTGCTATGGTCATGGGTTTTTTGTTCGTTTTTTAAGGTTTTGTTCTGTTAACCTCTTTCTTTCTTACTCCAATAGGTTTTATGTTTTCAAGGATTGAGGAGGAACACTTGTGGGAATGCAAACAGCTAGGTGCATATTCTCCCATTGTCCTCTTGAACACACTTCTCTTCTTCACTACAAAGTACTTCCAGCTAAAGAGTGTGAGCGATCATCAGAAACTCTCCTTTGCATATGTCATGAGACGTACCAGAACTCTAAAATACAACACCAAGACCACCTATTTGAGGTTTGCTTCACCGTATCACAAGCTGGATGTAGACTCAGGTACGTGTTCTCTGTGTATTATAACATGAATGTATTTTAATTTTAGTTTAGTATGTACGATAAACCATGAAATTGCTAACATTCAAGGAACTTGTAATTTCTAGCCATTTGGCTGTGTGGGAATTACAATCCTTTCACAATGTGTACAACCAAAATCTGCATTAACAGACTGGCGGTATGGTGGCAGTCTACTGATTTTTCCAATTTTACATTTTAGTAGTAAATTATAGACTAAGATGTGAGAAAGGATTGTTCACACTGCAGTTACTGAGTACCCAAGGCTTCAAAAGCAGACATGTGTAACTCATTGAATTATTTTTTGTGGGCTTGTTTTGGAATGCATGCATTAATGATTGTATTACATAAAACATAAAAGCACTCCGGTACACTCTACAGTAATGTCAATGCTTTTGTACCTCTATATATAGGAATTGTCTTCAGGTGCATTTTCATGTAGTAATGTGTTTTGTAAGAGTTGCATGAGGATGAATACAAATTAATCCACATATATTTTAAATAATTTATAGGACAGACCTATTTGTCCTGTTCGGCGCTTGAAAGCATATACATATTTGCAGGTAATAAGGGCCCTAAACGTAAAATTAAATAACATAATTTTTGTTGGCACAAACATCCTCTGCATAACTATATTAAAGCAGTGCTTTCCTGCTCTTTCATATTTCTTAACAGCACTGTCTTTTTCCTTAATGGGCTCGACAGTTGTGTAACCCAATACAGGTCAACCTCTAAATGTGTTCATAGCATGTGTTTCTATAGAGGCACATGCTCTGCATACTCCTTCCATGTGGTATCGGCTGCAGATGATTGCAAGACGAAGTGTTGAGTCACAAGATACCTTGTGACTTTCCCCCCGACCTAAAACCACAATTCAGCAGTACAAAGACTGCACCTTGGTTATTTATTTATTTTCTGCTATCTGGTTCGGATGTTTCAGTGCCAGCTCAAGGATCAACCACATCTTTTCTGAGACCTTTGGTGCCAGTAGTGGAGGATTCGGCTTTAGCTATGGAAGAACTCTTCACTGGATTAGTACCCACGTTTGACTTCACTTTGAGTGTCATCGATGCATCTTTCTCAATCATGTCGTATTGAGAATGACTGTTGAGAAGAACGTTATGGAGAAGAAGTCCCTCCAATTTTACCTTGAATGGTATTCCAAATGTCCTCAGTTCCGACCAACATCGGTATCTGTAAACTGTGCTTGTCTCTGGAGCACAAGGAGTTGACCTTGAATGCTGCACGGAACAGGATCAGGACCTCAACAGCCTGAGAGACCCCTCTGTTCCTGGAAAGCCTCCGGCAATAGGCACTGAGTCTCTAGCCCATTTATGCTGCATCAACCTGAGCATACAAGAAACAACCCACTAAACAGAAATCTGCTTTGAAGCTGACTCCATAACACACCCCGAGATGGGCTTCTAAACAGGCCTTGATGCTCAATCCGACTCGAACAAGACCCCTTTCCTCTTTGATCTTCCTGAGGTACATGATGTCAGAAATGGGAAGATTTTCATCTACCCATCTACAGGGAAAAGATAAACCCCACCGCCCCTATAGGACCAGCCCCATTTGCCTCACATATCTGAAAAAGTGGAAAGAAGAGGAAGCTCCTATTGGAGAAGATGACAAAGGAGATCTGGCTCTTTTTGATCCCTGGAAAAGTTAGAATCAAGGCTATTAGTCTGCCACCACAGCTTACTTCTAGGCCTTACACATCACAAGCTCTCCTTTGCCTCACACACCACCCTTAAATTGGTTATCACCACAATAGTTTTATTCACTCTGAACAAATTGGCTTGGCCCAAGGAAATTTCATCCTCCCCTAAAAACACTACTGCCTACCATGCAGTCATGTAGAAGACAGTGTACCATCACAAGCTTTAGCTTTGTGTTTGAGCGGGAGGATGGTTATCTGGTCGAGACTCTAAGACCTAGAATGTAGCCCATTATGAAGTTCAATACAGACAAGTTCAAGTACTCACAATGGTTAGAGTTATCTGAAAGAAACAGGTTAGTATTAGATTCCTTACCTTAGAATATCCCCAGGCGTCAGACTGGCTCCGGAAACATTTGAGCAGCAGTACCCTTGCACGTCGCTCGGCGTCGTCTGCGGCTCCGCGTCCGTCGTTGGCACCGGGATGATGTCGCCAGAATACTTAGACACCGCCCTTGCGCGCTGACGTCAGTTCTTTTTTCCGTGCCAGCAAGGGTCGATCTGGAAAAAGTGGTACCCTTAGTCAATTTTTGATCATTTTTTATCCTTTTTCGAAGTCTAACGACTCCGACGGTGCCGGTAGGGATGCCCGGGTTCAAACCCTGTACTGACTGCGACCGACTAATGTCGGTTACTGATCCCCCATCGCCGGTGTCTTCACTGCCTGGGCCTCGACGACAAGGCCTGCTCCTACTGCCGGGCCCTGACGTCCAAAGCTCGACGGGAGCAGTCCTGCAAGCGACTCGAGCTCCGGCAGTCGGTCCGCGCCGCTTGAGGTCCCGGTCCGCGAGGTGGTCGATGGACCGGTCACGGGGTCGGAGCCACCATAGCTCCAGAAGTCGTCTTCGGGCTCGAAGACCTCAGGTGAACACAAGAAGTCGAAGAGACGTCATCGCTCTTCCGACTCCCCCCGACGCTCTCGTGATGCGGCCGGGGGTTCGGGCGACACCTCCCTCGCGGCTCCACCGGAGCCGCAGGTGTCTCGGCCTGCTTCATACCCGTCGGTCCCTGGGCAGAAAGCAACGCCGGAGATCGAGGCCTTCCCCCCGGCCATGAGGTCACTCACTCCTCCGTCGGGCTCCGCGGCTCCTTCGGGCCCAGCAGCCCCGACTGGGGCCCCCAGCGGGTCGGGTGCTTCGGCCCAGGCGCCGTCGGGTGCTTCGGTCCAGACGCCGCCGGTGAGTTCGGTTCCGGCGCCGCAGGATCCGATTCCGGGTCGTCGCCGGTCAACCTTACGACCTCGCTGCGTCGACCCCCAAGGTGTTGCATCCGGAGCTGCCTCTGGGCGGCGCCGTCCCCGATCCCTCCCTCGATTCGGGTCCGGCGCCGTACCGGCGCCACTCTTGACACCAATGGGAGATTTCTACTTCTATGACCCGGCCCCATCCTTTGGTCCTGAGTTTCAGGAGATGGGTGGCGAGGGGTCTGAGGACCCTTTGGCACAGGAGTGCCAGTCTTATCAGGACTGGACAGGTGAGCTAGGGGAGGCCAGTGGTCTGGACACCTCACCAGACACTGGTTTTGTCTCCCCATCTACGGTGGTTACGGAGGAGGGGGCTGCCTATAGTGTGGTGCTGACGCGGGCGGCCTAGGCCTTGGGTCTGGAGCTCCCCGTCGCGGCCGTGAGGACTAACCTCCTCACTGAGGTCCTTAAACCGCAGGCAAGCTCGGCCGAGCCTCTGCTGTCGTTTAATGAGGCCTTGTCTGACGTTCTTCTGGGCACTTGGTCCAAGCCTGCTTCAGGTCAGCCTGTAGATAGGAACGTGGCCAGACGCCACCGCCCGGCTCCGGGCGACCCTTGCTTCCTGTCCACTCACCCCACCCCTGAGAGCCTGGTCATCCAGGCCTCTAACTCCCAGACCGCATTCCCGACGGCTCCCCCGGATCGTGAATCCAAGAGGTATGCGCTATATGGAAAAAGGTATTCTCCTCCCTGAGTTTGGGGTTGCGGTCAGTCAACACCGCGTGCCTCTTAGGCCATTACACCCACTCTCTGTGGGACATGGTCGCGGACGTGCTGCCGCAATGTCTGGAGGGGGTCCGGACTAAACTCGCCCAAGCCCTTGCGGAGGGTCGAGATGCGGCACAGTATTCCATCCGGTGTGGGGTGCATACCATGGACTCACTGGGCAGAGCGATGGCAACAACGGGGGCAATTCGTCGCCACGCCTGGTTGAGGTCTGCCAACATTTTTCGGCAGCTGTCCAACACACCCTTATGGACATGTCGGTTGATGGCCGTCGCCTCTTTGGCGACAAGGCAGACCATGCTCTTGAGCGCTTTAAGGACTCCAGGGCTACGGCCAAGTCCTTGGGCCTCCCGGCCCAGCGCCAACAAACGGCTGCCTTTCGCGGCCAAGGAAGGGACGCCCACATACGTTCTGCCAGCCACCGGCCACAGACTATGGTACAGCGCGGTGGCGGACGTGGAAACAGTTGTGGCGGCGGTCGGGGACAACGGCAAGTCCTCACCTGCCTTGCAGCATCAGCCTTAAAACCCTCCTAGTCCGTGCTTTCTGATAGATACATCTGCCAGTGGATTGCTCACCTTGTGAATATCCCCCTGCGTCAGCAGCATTCGGAAATTCTTTTTGTAGCTTTGCACCGACGTCACAGTCACGGCATCGCGCGTGACTCAGCTGACGTCACCGACACCATATTAGGCCCACGCCGGCGTGATGACATCAGTTCCCTTTTTTCCGTGTCGTCAACGCTAATGGTTTTCTGGGATCGTACAGTAGCTTTGTAGTAACTTTGTTACTCTGTGGTTATTTTCACTGTATCTTCGTCTTCTGTCGAGATGTCTTCGAAGAAGACTGGTTTTAAGGCTTGCGGGGAATGTGGCAAGACTATGTCCATAACTGACCCCCATGAGTGCTGCGTCTGAGCTCTGACCATGACGTCGAGGATTGCCCATCGTGCAAGAAGATGACTCCAAAGGCCCTTCGGGAGAGGGAGACAAAGCTCCTCGTTGCGAAACTAAAAAACAGGAAAGATAAGAAGACTTTGAAGTCTCGATCTCGGCGTTCGAGGTCTCGATCGAGGTCACAATCGAGGTCACGCTTGGAGTCGTCATCTGCTCATGCTTAAAAGACCTCTAAGAACAAGCATTGGAAATGTAATAGGTCTCGCATTAGGAAAGTTTGAGCTTTTTGTCTTACAAATTAATTTTTTTTTTATTTGTGTTGTTTTTTGAAATAGCTAAAATAATAGCTTTGTCATTTACAATGCCAATAGTTATAACTTTCGCAAATGTGACACTTATGGCATTTGTAATGCAACATGTTTTGTATTTACGTGACTTAGATATATTGATATTAGAAATAACAATGGCTTTTAATTTTTTTAAATAATGAATACTTAAATAATTTATTTAATTTGTAATGTCAATAGGTCTCGCATTAGGAAAGTTTGAGCTATTAGTATTGTAAATGACAATTTTTTTTAATTTATGTGTTGGTTTTGAGAATAGCGAAATAAATAGCTTTGTCATTTATAATGCCAATAGTTTTAACTTTCGCAAATGTGACATCTTTAGCATTTGTAATGCAATATGTGTTGTATTTACATGACTTAGATGTATTGATATTACAAAGAACAATGGCTTTTATTTTTTAAAATAATTAATACTTAAATAAAAGTTATTGTAATTTATAATGGCACTAGCTTAAATTGTTGTAAATATCTTTTGGGAAGATTATGTTCATTGTATTTTATTGTGACGAAAATCCAAGAACAGAAGTGAAATATTAACATTTTTTTGGTGACATCTGTAATGATCTGCTATAGACATGAGAATTCAAGACTGGAATAAAAGAAATTACGTAGTTGTAGCCAATGAAAGCCCCATCCGATGGTGGGTATCGATACATTGTGATTACAGGGTGCTGTGCATACTTTGAAAAAGCCGCTGCAGTGGACCCTGGGGCGGAATGAAAAGGTTTATAGCTTAAATACTTTCCCCCTTTCACCGCCGCCGCCCTCTCTCGTGAGGGCTTTAAAGAGAGAAGCGGAATGCATTAAAAAACTAAAAAGTCGCACCTGCTCAAACGCTCGCTAGGACAGCAGAGTATATTAAATTCGGTTCACACTGATGTGATTTGCGAGTTGCATTTTCCTAGGTGTGGCCTGGGTAAAACCCTCTGCATAACATTGGAGCGAGCTCTAGGGAGAGGCTGAAGAGAGTGCGAGAGAGAGGAGAGAAACAGAGTTCTAGCGAGAGACGGGAGAGAGTGCATGAAAGAGAGGGAGAGAGTGCGAGAGAGAGAGAGCTCTAGGGAGAGACGGAAGAGAGTGTGAGAGAGAGAGGGAGCTCTACAGAGACAGGGGAGAAAGAGAGAGTTCTAGCGAGAGACTGGAGAGAATGCGAGGGAGAGGAAGAGAGAGCTTTAGGGAGAGAGTGGGGGAGAAAGAGTTCTGGCGAGAGCGCGAGAGAGACAGCGGGGGTGCCACGGAGTAATCCGACGTTTGCCGAGGCGCGGGCGGCGAGGCACGGGCGGCGGTGGCTGGTAGTGATATGAGTGAGATGTAATTACCTGATCGGCTCTGGCTGAGCCGGTGTCTGCACATTTGTTTCCCTGCTACTATTTTCAAGGTCAGACAAGTTCCTAATAATGTAATGTGTGGATGTTTTTATTAGTAGCAGTCATAGTATTTTTAGAGTTTGAAGGGTTGACGTGCTCCGTTTTTTTCCTGCCAGTTAGTCAGAGCGCTGTTAACACTGTGGGAATAGCTGGGGCTACAACAGGCAAGGGCTGGGGTAAGGACGCAGGGGAGAGGGGGTATTGGGTGGGCGCTGGGGGAAGCTGGGGACTGGAAGAGGCCGTGGGCTAAGAGGGTATAGAATACAAGGGTCTGTGAAACTATAAAACAAGTTAAATAAGGAGACAGGCCGTGAAACTGAAAGCACGGCCGGCCGGCCGTGAAAGCCTTTGATCCAGCATGAAACTGAAAGCACGGCCGGCCGGCCGTGAAAGCCTTTGATCCGGCAGGCGGCGATGAGGGTGTGAAGCAGCAGGGGCTGCGGGAGGGAGGCTGGGCTGCCTTTGATGTGTAATGCAAGGCAGGCGGCTGGTGGCATGGGCACGTGCTTTTAATGTCAATGCGCTTGCGTATTGAGCTTGAATTTCACGGGTACTGCAAGGAATCGCCATGGAATCGCAAGTTGGTTAAAGTCTGTTTAACCCCCCATAGTCTCGCAAGCTCAATGCGCATGCCCATTGACAGGCGAGACCTAAAAAGCATAAGAAGAGGAGTCATGAGTCACGTCATCACTCAGGGAAGGACTCGAGTTCGAGGCTGAAGTCGCTAGTGAAGCTACTTCGTAAGGAAGCGGAGGCTTCGGCGTCGGAAGCTCTGGACACTGATGGTGAGGCTTTGCGTGCGAATTCGCCAGGGTCACCGAAGCAGCAAGCGAACCCTTCTCTGGATCCGTCTAATCCTTCTGGTCGGGAGGATGAAGGTGAGGTGGAGGAGGTTGGTGATGAGGTTCATGTGCCTGCTGGTTCGTCGACCCCGGTGCCACAGGCCGAGGAGGAGATCGACGTTGAGACGACTCCGCCTCCTCGAGAGCAACCAGGGGGCCCTTATCCAGCCTTTCCGGCTCCAGGTCAGGATCTATCCCAGTTCCTGAACGCCATGTTCGGAGTTTACTCCAGGGCAATGTACCCCTCTGGTGCACCTGTTGGTCCCACAGGTCCTATGGCGTTTAACTTGGGCGTTCCCCAGGCTTATGCTCCTGTGCCCTTCATGCCTTTCATGCCGGCTCTATCACCGCAGTGGCATTTTCTGACGCCGATGAAGCCATCGACGCCGAATCCATAGATGCCGATTCATTCGACGCCGGTGCCCACGACTCCGAGGCAGGATTCCGTTCGACCTCGGGTGAAACTACCTCGCCCAACTTCGGGTTCGACGCCGGCTCCGGCCCCGGCGGAGTCGGTTCCGGATCTGTCGGCTTCATTTACGAAGGAGAGGTCGAGGCGTGAAGCCCAGAGACTTCTGGAGGAAGAAAGGTATTGGTTTGCAGATGTTGAGGAAGGGGAGTTACAGGATTCTGATGATCCTTTTGAGGACCTCAGAGAGGCCAGTGGACTTGAACTGTCTCCTGAGTGGGATTTGGCTTCTGTGTCAGACGTGCCTTCTAAGGATGTGATGCCATATCACGTTGTTATTAAAAAGGCAGCAAACTTTTTGAATATTACTCTGCCCACTGCTGAGTATAAGTCTAATATTCTTACAGAGGTCCTTCACTCTCCTTCTTCTGTTATTGAGCCAATGTTGCCATTTAATGATTTCTTGGCTGAACCCATCTATGAAGTGTAGAAGAAACCTCTATCAGCCCCTGCCGTTTCAAGGGCGGTTGTGAGGAGATATAGGGTGGCTCCTAATGACCCTGACCTTTTATCAACACACCCCCTGCCTGAGAGTTTAGTTGTGCAGGCTGCCTGCTCAAAGAAGTCTGCGGGGGCTTTTCCGCAGATTCCTGGGGAAAAGGAGTCCAGGAAGCAAGATCAGGCGGCCAAGAAGGTCTTTTCTTCAGCCAGTATGGCATTAAAATCTACGAACGCAACTTGTCTGATGGGACGGTACATCCATGCCTTGATCATTCCGTGAAGCAGTTGGTGCCAAAAATTCCTGAAGTGGATAGAAAGGGCTTTCGGGAAGTCATTTCGGACACTCCGGCTGCTGCGAGACAGGTGATTCAGAGTGTGCTGGACACGGCTGATTCGGTGGCGAGGGTCATGGGCTCTTCGGTGGCCACTAGAAGAGCTGCTTGGCTAAAATCATCGGAGTTCTCTGCAGATGTTCGGTCTGCTATGATGGACTTGCCATTTGATGGTTCAGGATTGTTTGACAAGAAAGCTGACGCTGCTTTAGAACGTTTCAAATACAGCAGGGCCACAGCAAAATCTTTAGGTCTTCAGACCAGAGGTTCTACTGGAAGACGCTTCAGAGGATTTGGCAGGTCTTCCTTTCGTTCCTATAAAACATCGCAGCAGCAGCCACAACAACAACAAAACACGCTGTACAAGTCGTACAGAGTAAGTCAACGAGCTCGTCCTAGAGGTAGTCAAGCCTCCTCCTCCTCCCCTTCCCAGCCCCCTGCCACCGCAACAAAGCAGCCCTAGATCGGCCATTCCGGATTATGTGGGCCCAGTTGGGGGCCGGCTTATCCATTTTCTCAATCCCGTGGAGAATGGGTATGCTCTTCCTTTTCGGGAGTTTCCTCCAAATTACCCTCCTTGCCAGGGTTATTGTTCGGAGGACCATCTGCTGCCCCTGCAGGAAGAGGTCCTGGCTCTGTTCAGAAAGGGCGCAATAGAGGTGGTTCCAGAGCAGGTAAGGGGCCAGGGGTGCTACTCCCTGTATTTTCTGATCCCCAAGAAGGATGGCAGGCTCCATCCAATCCTGGAACTCAAGATCTTGAACCTTTATCTGAAACAAGAGAAGTTCAAGATGCTCACCCTTGCTCAGGTTCTTCAAGCGCTGCTTGAAGAAGACTGGATGGTGTCGATCGACTTGCAGGATGCTTACTTTTATATCCCAATCCTGAAGTTGCACAGAAAGTATCTCCGTTTCACGGTTGGATTGCAACACTACCAGTTTGCAGTCCTTCCGTTTGGTCTTACTACTGCGCCTCGAGTCTTCACCAAGGTGATGGCTGTGGTGGCAGCACATCTCAGAAGATCGGGGATACCTGTATTCCCGTATCTGGACGATTGGCTGATCAAGGCAGAATCTCCAGAGATAGTGCTCCATCATCTGCAAGAGACAACTCAGTTGTTGCACAGGTTGGGTTTTTCGATAAATGTACCCAAATCTCACCTGGTGCCCTCCCAGCGCAACCTGTTCATCGGTGCGGTACTGGACACTACTGTGTGTCGTGCATTTCCTCCTCCTCAAAGGATTTGCGACATACAGGAAATGATTCCTTTGTTTCACAATGGAACGGTCGTCCCAGTCCTGAAGGTCCTTCGCCTGCTCGGTCTGATGGCTTCTTGCATTCTGTTGGTCAACCATGCACGCTGGCACATGAGGGCACTCCAGTGGTGCTTCCGCAGGCAGTGGTATCAGCACGGCGGAGATCTCAGGGAGTCAGTGTGGATCTCGAGAGAAACTGCAGCAGATCTGTCTTGGTGGAGCTTGGAAGGCAATCTGTCACAAGGAAAGCCTTTTCAACTGCCTCCATCGGTGGCCACAGTGATAACGGATGCGTCCACTCTAGGGTGGGGTGCTCATCTGGGGGATCTGGAGATCAAGGGTCTTTTGTCTCCAGAAGAAAGGTTGCTTCACATCAACCTTCTGCAGTTGCGGGCGATAAGTCTGGCTCTCAAGGCCTTCCTCCCTTACCTTCGCGGTCAGTCAGTTCAAGTCCTGACGGACAACACGACCGCGATGTGGTATGTCAACAAACAGGGAGGAGTGGGGTCGCAGTGTCTCTACAGAGAGGCTCTGCGTCTCTGGTCCTGGGTTCAGGACCATCAGATTTTTCTGATGGCAAATCATCTGGCCAGAGTTCTGAACGTTCTTGCAGACAGTCTGTCGACAGTTCTCCGCCGACCACGAGTGGAAGCTTCACCCGGAGGTGGTTCCTCCCGTCTTCAGGATGTGGGGAACTCCTCAGGTAGACCTGTTCACCACTCGTGAGAATGCTCACTGCCCGTCATTCTGCAGCCTCCAGTTTCTGATGCAGGGAGCCTTGGGGGACGCGTTTCAGTTGAGTTGGAGTTCTCGACTCCTTTACCCGTTTCCTCCCATACCTTTGATTCCTCGGGTTCTGAGGAAGATACGCCAAGACCGGGCCCAAATCATATTGATCGCCCCAGGTTGGCCAAGAAGGGTGTGGTATACAGATCTTCTCCACCTCTCCTTGTGTCCTCAGCTCCGTCTCCCTCACAGGGCAGATCTCCTCTCCCAGATGGAGGGGCAGGTTCTACACCCCCACCTCCAGACCTTACACCTTCATGCCTGGAGATTGAGCGGGGCAACCTGAGTTCTTTTTCTCTTCCGCACGATGTGGTGGATGTCATCTTGTCGGCCAGGCGTGACTCCATCAATTCCATTTATTCTTATAGATGGTCTAAGTTTGTTGCGTGGTGAAGGGAGAAGTCCGTTGACCCTTTAAAGGCTCGTTTGTCCAATATTCTACAGTTTGCTCTTTCCTTGGCCCAGCAGGGTTTTGCGGTAGCAAATATCTAAGGTTATTTGTGGTCCTTGTCGGCTTTCCTTTGTTTGTCAGACCAGCCCTCTTTATTTAAATCTCCTATTGTTTTACGTTTCATTAAGGGCCTTAACAATAAATTTCCTCCTACACCTTTTATTGTACCTCAATGGGACTTGAACATTGTTCTTACGTTTTTGATGGGTTAACCTTTTGAACCTTTACACACATGTCCCTTGAGACTTTTGTCTTTCAAGACTATTTTTCTGGTGGCAATCACCTTGGCAAGGAGGGTAAGTGAGCTTCAAATTCTTAGTTCTAAGCCCCCATTTTTATCCATTCATGCTAAAGAATGGTTCTAAGGACCAGGGCTGCTTTTCTGCCTAAAGTGGTAACTCCTTTCCATCTGGGGCAGTCTGTTACCCTCCCTACCTTTTATCCTCCCCCTTCCATGGAGGAGGAGAGACTTCACCGCATGGACCCTAAGAGGGCGGTGAGCTTTTACCTGGACAGGACACGAGAGTTCAGGTTGGATGACCAGCTGTTTGTAGGCTTTGCTGGCTGCAAGAAGGGGAAGGCGGTGCACAAGCGCACGCTCTCGAGGTGGATTATCCACTGCATTAAGATCTGCTACGCCCTGGCGGGTAAGGACCCTCCAGAGGGTATAAGAGCTCACTCTACTAGAGCAAAGTCATCAACATCTGCTTTGTCTATGGGGTGTTCCTGTTGAGGACATTTGTAGAGCCGTGACTTGGGCCTCCCTCCATACTTTCGCGAAGCATTACTGCTTAGATACTGAAGTGAGGAGAGAGGGCCACTTTGCGCGTGCTGTCCTCCACGATTTTCTGGTATAGGAGAGTGGACTTCCTCCTCCCGGAGTGGAGACTGCTGTGGGACTCTAATCACAAGGTGAGGAATCCACTAGCAGATGTATCTATCAGAAGGACAAGTTACTTACCTTCGGTAACGCTTTTTCTGGTAGATACAGTATCTGCCTGTGTGGATTCCTCACTGACCCACCCGCCTCCCCGTTGTCCACTCTTCTATACTTGTATTGTTGTATTGTAAATATATATTTTAACTCTCAAAGGAAATGTTTATTATGTTTTATTTCCTGCTTTGGTTCCACACTGTGTTATCTTGACATGTGTACTGTGTATACTGTGTATATTTCTGCTGTCATCGGTCCGTCCGTGTGCCTCGAAGGCACGGAAAAAAGGGTGGAACTGATGTCATCACGCCGGCGTGGGCCTAATATGGTGTCGGTGACGTCAGCGGAGTCGTGCGCGATGCCGTGCCTCTGTGACGTCGGTCCACGTCGGCGCGAAGCTACAAAAAGAATTTCCGAATGCTGCTGACGCAGGGGGATATTCACAAGGTGAGGAATCCACAGGCAGATACTGTATCTATCAGAAAAAGCGTTACCGAAGGTAAGTAACTTGTTCTTCAGGCCCATGTGACGCCAGTCGGGGGGCAAGGTTCGCCATCACCACCTCTACTGGCGCACTGTCACATCGGACAAGTGGGTGCTGCAAATCGTATGAAGGGGCTACTCCCTCCCCTTCGAGGCGACCCCTCCAGCCATGCCACTGCAGTACCACTGCGTGTCGGGGGATCATTTGAAACTTCTACAAGAGGAAGTTACGGCCCTCTTGGCCAAGGGGGCCATCGAGCGCGTTCCTGGGCCAGAAGTAGGGTGTGGTTGTTACTCCCACTATTTTCTGGTACCTAAGAAGGGCAAAGGGGGCCTACGCCCTATCTTGTACCTGCGGAACGTCAATGGCTTCCTCCGAAGGAGAAGTTCAAGATGCTGACACTGGCTCAGGTCTTAGCTGCCCTGGACCCAGGAGACTGGATGGTAGCGTTGGACTTACAGGATGCTTATTTTCATATCCCCTTCCTGCCGGCCCACTGGCGTTACCTGCGGTTCAAGGTAGGCCACGAGCACTTTCAGTTTACCGTGCTCCCCTTCGGCCTTACCAGCGCCCCACGGGTGTTCACGAAAGTGATGGCAGTGGTCGCAGCTGATCTGCGCAGGTTAGGGGTTTCAGTCTTCCCCTACCTCGACGAATGTTTGTTGAAGGTGGGCTCGCCCCAGACAGTCGTCAGCCACCTCCAGACTACGACCAACCTCCTGCACCTGCTGGGATTCTCCATCAATGTGCCGAAGTCACACCTGTGTCCCTCTCAGAAGCTCCTCTTCATCGGAGCGGTTCTAGACTCAGCGCATTTTCGGGTTTATCCTCCTGAACAGCGGGTTCAGGATGTTCAGGCTCTGATTCCGATCTTTCAGCCGTTATCCCGAGTCTCGGTCAGGTTAACGCTGCGGCTTCTAGGGCATCCTTCTGGTGCATCACGCCAGGTGGCGGATTCGGGCTCTGCAGTGGGACCTGAAGTTTCAGTGGGCCCAGCATCAGGGCAACTTGTCGGACCATGTCTTAATCTCGGAGGGCACTGCAAGACAGTTGCAGTGGTGGCTCACGGACTGCGATTGGGTCAGCAGCAGATCCCTCTCCCTACCCCAACCGTAGCACATAGTTGTGACGGACGCGTCCCTCCAGGTCTGGGGGTGCCACATGGGAGAGGCGGATATTAGAGGCCCTGGTCTCCGGCGGAGTCCTGGCTTCACATCAACCTTCTGGAGCTGCGGGCGATCTGTCTTGCACTGAAGGCATTCCTCCCCTCTGTCCGGGGGAGTTTAGTGCAGGTGTTCACGGACAACACCACCGCCATGTGGTACTGCAACAAACAGGGCGGGGTGGGGTCGTGGACCCTATGTCAGGAGGCTTTGCGCCTCTGACAGTGGCTGGAACATCAGGACGTGACCCTGGTGGTTCAACACCTGGCAGGTTCCCGGCATGCCAGGGCGGACAAACTTAGCCGTCCGTGCATGATGGATCACGAATGGCGTCTGAACTCTGACGTGGCGCAAGGCCTCTTTCAGCAGTGGGGAGAGCCTTGGTTAGATCTATTCGCCACAGAAGAGAGCGCTCAATGTCATCAGTTCTATGCGTTGAGATTTCCAAGGCGGCACTCGCTCGGAGACGCTTTTCGTCGCGAGTGGAGCTACGGTCTGTTGTACGCCTTTCCGCCTATACCACTTCTGCCCAGAGTGCTGAAGAAGATCAGACGCGACCGGGCCCAAGTTATACTTGTGGCTCCGGACTGGGCACGAAGATACTGGTATCCCGAGCTACTCAGCATGTCTCTCGATCCCCCGATTCGTCTGCCTCTTCAGGAGGACCTTCTGTCGCAGCAGCAGGGGACGATACTCCACCCGAACCTGTCCAGTCTCCACCTACATGCTTGGAGATTGAGCGGCGACAGTTGAGGCCATTTGACTTGCCTCCTGAAGTTTGTGATGTCATTCTGGCAGCCAGGTGTCCCTCCACAAAGTCGGTATACGCCTGCAGGTGGAACAAATTTGTGGCATGGTGCACAGCAAAGGCTGTGGATCCCCTTTCTGCCCCTCTTTCAGAGGTTCTCCTCTTCCTTCCTTCTCTTGCCCAGCAGGCCTCTCCTCTGGGCACTATCAAGGGCTACCTTTCTGCCCTGTCCGCCTTCTTAAGGCTACCTGATCAAGTCCCCGGTTGTTAATAGGTTCTTAAAGGGCATCACTTATATGTTTCCCCCTGTTCCTTTCATGATGCCTCAGTGGGACTTGAACCTTGTCCTTACTTTTCTGATGTGTGCTCCCTTCGAGCCACTTCATAACTGTCCTCTCCCTCTTCTTACCCTTAAGACTGCTTTCCTGGTTGCCATCACCTTTGCCAGGAGAGTGAGTGAGCTCCAGGCTCTTTCATCCAAGCCTCCCTTCCTTTCTGTCAATCCGGACAAGGTTGTGTTGCGGACAAGACCCTCTTTCCTGCCCAAAGTAGTCACAGCCTTCCACAACAGGCAGTCCATCACCTTGCCCACCTTCTTTCCGCCTCCGCATCCCTCTAAAGAGGAAGAGCGGCTCCACCGTTTGGACCCAAAACGTGCGCTCTTTCTATTTGAATCGCACACGCCAGTTCCGGGTGGATGACCAACTCTTTGTTGGTTATGTGGGCGCGAAGAAGGGACGTGCGGTGCACAAACGGACCATCTCTTGGTGGGTCGTCTTGTGTATCAAGGCATGCTACTCTTTAGCTAAGAAGGAGCCTCCTGTTGGGCTGAGGGCTCATTCCACTCGGGCCACGGCGGCTACTACTGCCCGGGGCCGGGGAGTCCCCTTGCAGGACATCTGTCAGGCAGCTACGTGGGCCTCGCTGCACACGTTCGCAAGACACTACTGCCTGGACTGCCAAGTCCGGAGGGATGGCTTCTTCGGCCGTTCCGTCCTCCAGGACTTTCTGGTGTGATCATTGGTTCGCAGACCCACCACCGGGGTTGGTATTGTTGGGGTATCTATTCTAAGGTAAGGAATCTAATACTAACATGTTTCTTTCAGATGCACAAGTTACTTACCTTCGGTAACGATATATCTTTAAGAAATATCGTTACCGAAGAAACAGTAGTTAGTATTAGATTTCTTACCGCCCCACCCATCCTCCCCGTTCTGCGAACCGATATCTAGGGTTAAGGTCATCCCCTTTCAGGGCTCTAGTTTCATGGCACCAGTGTTGGTTTTTATCATGGCTCTGCGTTTCTGGCGCGGAAAAGTTGTGTATAAGAACTGCGTCAGCGCGCGAGGGCGGTGTACAAGTACTCCGGCGAAGTCATCCCGGCGCCAACGACGACGGGCGTGGGGCCGCAGACGACGCTTACCGACACTCAAGGGTACTGCTACGCAAAAGTTTTCGGATCCAGTCTGACGCCTGGGGATATTCTAAGGTAAGGAATCTAATACTAACTACTGTTTCTTACAGATATATCGTTACCGAAGGTAAGTAACTTGTGCGTCACCATTCTAGTTGGAAAGAAATACCAGGTCCCCCCAGACGACCTGGTTTACATTTGGGGTCAAGTTCTGCCTGACCATTGTGGTGAACACTGCCAGAAAGTGAGCCTCTGCTCAGTCAAAAAGATGATTCTCCAGGATAGATAAGCAAGATAATCAATGCTGCTAGGAAGCATGTGGTTGAGCTGACAGCCACTCAGTGGAGGATTACCAGTTCAAGTGGACTGCTTTCCAGATACAACTGCTATCGCTATTAGAAGATGGAGGAGTTGGTAAAGCATCTCCCTGAAGCCTACTACAAGAGAGGTCTGGAATTCCTCATGGATGGAAAAGTCATCCCATATGCAAATGTTAACTGCACCCTTCAGTCCGCTAACAACGCTGCCAAGGAGATCAACACCAGCATCCTGCTGAGAAGCCACGGCTGGCTAGGAGTTTCAGCCTATAGGCCAGAGGTACAGCATCACAGAATCAGTGTTTCTTTGCTGGGCAGCATCTATTCGGCACTCAAGGCGGCTCAATGCTTGAGAACATGAAAAAGGACACAAACTGCCCAGCCTATCAGCAGGTGAGAGCAGTTCCTAAGTTAGCAATTCTTACTTATAGAGAAAGCTTTCCGCAACAGCAATATTATCAGAACACACAAGGAATCAGTCCTTCGGCAGATATGGCTAGCGGTTACTGTGGCAATGGCTGAGGCATTGGTATAGGGGGCACCAACAAGGCCTCCTCTTCTTCCAGTGACTCGCCCCACCCACCATTTTCCTGTATCACATAACACCTGTAGAAAGAAAGTGGTTGTTAATCCTTGCACAGTGGGAGGAAATAGCCTCCTACAAATGGGTGCTTTTGGTTGTACAGTGGAGGTACTACTTGGAGACTCAACACAGAAGAAAACATGCTACCTCATTGCATGTGATGTGTTGAGGCCATCAACTACTGTACAATTGCTTCTTGCCAAAGATGACAGCTGGTGTCTCCTCATCAGCAGGGGTCAAGGAGTATGCTCCCTGTACTTCCTGATTCCCGAAAAGGACACAACTCTGTGGAGTATCTTAAATCTCAGGCTGCAGAACAGACACATCCTGTCAGAGCACTTCCTCAGGACCACCTTGCAGGACGTAATTTTCCTGCTTTGAACAGGGGATAACATGGTGACTTTCGAGCTCAGGCAAGACACTTAAGCATTCCTATACATTTGGCTCATCTCTACCTGCACTTTATGGTAAGTGGACAACTCTGCAAATTCAAAGTTCTACCCTTTGGGTTCACAACAGCCCCAAGGGTATTTTTCAAATGTCCAACTCTTGTAGCTGCGTGCCCAGAAATGCCATCCATTACCTAGACAATTGGCTGCTAAACAGCTGCAGCATAGAGGAATTCCCACCACACAGACAGCAAAATCACCATTACATAGGCTGTCAAGCCCATAATGTCACAGTCATGCCTGATCTATCCATTTCTAGGGCCTGCTAAAATGCTGTTTCAGATAAAGCCTACCCAAGCCAACAGAGGACTGTCATTTTAAAGGCTGCTGCTTCTTTTTCAGACCCCACATCCTTTCACTGTAAGGATGGTAATGAAGTTCTCCAGTATTGGGGTGTCTTTCATAGATTCACATACCTGAATCATTCACCGTCATCGGAGTCCCACGGAACATAAAAATGCAATAATCCGCACATAACCAAAAACCTTGGTAATAAACAACCAGGAAGTAAAGTAGCCCTAAGCTACCAGAGTAAAAACTTCCACACTCATGACTATCATGGTCATTTTGTATAGTCCAAACAACAGCCAATCGGGTGACTGCACCCACCATAATGTTCTCCCCAGAGGCTCAGGCTCTCAGATTTTCTACCGCACGTCGTGTGAAAGAAGTCTCCAAGAGCTCTACTCAGTACTTCACTTTTCTGACTGGATTTCTTCATCTTAGACGTCATCTACTAAGAAATCTCTCTTCAGGCCTTGTGAATCTTGTGTGTAAGGCTTTTTAAAGAAGATGCCAACAAAAAGTGCATCTACTGCCTTTATCCTGATCATGAGGTGAGAGTGTTAGATCTGCAGGACCTTCCCTCAGAAGACCTTCAGAGATAGGGAAGGACGCCTTCTGTGGCTACAGAAGATTAAAGACCAGGACAATCCTTTATCTGAAGTGGGAAGTATGACGTCAGTGTCATCTGTATCCTCCAGAAAGAGGATGGCTGAGGAAGATCTATCTTTCACTGGGGCTAAGGTGTTGAGGAAAGTTCAGCCCTCCAAGGGCTCTGGCTTGCCTTCTGCAAAAAAGCTTCTCCACCTTCTGGATCATTCTCTGTATTGCCCCCTAAGAAGACTGAAAAGTCTTTGGCATTTAAGAGGCTTCCTGAGAAGGTTTTTCCTCAGAAGAAGAAGACTACGCCGACGACTGAGTCGTCGTCAGCTC
Source organism: Lissotriton vulgaris (assembly GCF_964263255.1). Lineage (NCBI taxonomy): Eukaryota > Metazoa > Chordata > Amphibia > Caudata > Salamandridae > Lissotriton > Lissotriton vulgaris. The sequence goes on along the minus strand of NC_141687.1, from coordinate 955,744,207 downwards.
CCTCATCGACGATTATCCTCATCGACTCCACTTCAACTTCGAAAGTCACCTTCTCATCACCTAAGCCTAAGATGATAATGCCGTCAGCCTCTTCCCCGTCGACGCTGGTCTCTTGTTATGGTAAGACCTATTTCGTCAACGAAGATAATGCCTTCCATCGTCGACGCTCCGTCTGCGACGAAGGGAGGTAAGATTTTGTCGACGAGTGCTCTGTCAACGAAGACTGGCTCGATGTTGACGACCTCAACGAAGACATCTACGATCCCACCGTCGACGAAGACTGCCTCGTCAACGTCAGCTTCATCGTTGACTATAAATGTCTCGTCGACGAAGACCTAGTCGACGAAGGATGCCTTGCCGTCGAAAACATAGTCGACGAAGATTACACCAATGATTAAGTTATGTCCTTCGGCACCGTCGACGACAAGACCGTCAACACCACTTTTATCAATGTGTACTGAACTACAAGTATGGTCTTCCATACCATCTACGGCCTCCAACTGATTACGACGACACCTCTGCTTGAGAGACGTGGCTCGTCATTACAAGCTATATCACGACTTAAATTGCCTGACCAATTGCTGGATTTCGATAATGACGAGGAGCAATCTGATGTAGACGACAGGTTCTGCACTGCTACGAGTCCGTCCGAATTGCTTATTAAATATCAAGAGGAAGATCAAAACGAGGAACAGTTCTCTGAATCTGTAGATCAAGCTCCTGCCACGGTGCCCTCAGCACAAATGCCTTTGGCCCTTGTTAGTAATTTGCAGTTCATGTTAGACGATTACTGTCGTCGTTTCCCTCCATCAGAGTCAGCGGTATCTCTCCCATCCACTTCCATGCCTCAGGCCTCTGCATCCTCTGAGTTCTCCAAGACCACCTTCCCCAGCACCATCTCATCCTTCTCATGAAGTGAACACCACGGATGAGGATAGAGAGGAAGGAGAGGTGGATGACAAATCTAGTCTATCGGAGTGGGATGAATACCAAATTCAGACGCCATCACCTTCTGCTCCAGCTGCGGCTAATTCGCCTCCAGTAGACATCGGAGGCTTCCATCTCCTGCTGGAAAGAGCTACTAAAAGATTTCTAATCCCAATGGAAATAAAGAAAGAGGTCTGCTTTCTTTATTATTTTAAAGATAAACCGCAAAGGCAAGTCAAAACTATTCCCTTCATTGACTTCATATGGAAGGAAGATTTAAAGATTATGGTGACACCCAATTCCCTTCCTGCTGTATTGCCCGGGCCTAATAGGACAACCTAAGTCTGATTTGGTCGTCGTTCAAGCGGCGCAAAGACTGGCCAGGAACCCCTCTTCACCTATTTCTGCTCCACCTGATAGAGATGGCAGACGTTTGGATTCAATCAATCAATGAATCAATACATTTGTAAAGCGTTCTACTCACCTGCGAGGGTATCAAGGCGCTGAAGGGAGGGGGGTGCCACTACTGCTCGAATAACCAGGTCTTGAGGTGTCTCCTGAAGGTGAGATGGTCCTGGGTCAGTTGTAGGTGTGCGGGGAGGGAGTTCCATGTCTTGGCTGCCAGGTAGGAGAATGATCTTCCTCCGGTGGTGGCTCTGCGAATCCGTGGGACGGTGGCGAGGGAGAGGCTGGTTAAGCGGAGCTGGCGGGTGGGGGTGTAGAACGAGAGGTGGTTGTTGAGGTATTCGGGGGTCGCGTTGTGGAGTGCTTTGTGTGCGTGGGTGAGCAGCCTGAACGTGATCCTCTTTCTGACGGAGAGCCAGTGAAGGTTTCTCAGTTGGATGGATATGTGGTTGTGGCGAGGAATGTCGAGGATGAGTCGTGCGTAGGCGTTCTGTATGCGCTGAAGCCGTTTCTGAAGTTTGACTGTGGTTCCTGCGTATAGGCCGTTCCCGTAGTCCAGTCGGCTGGTGACGAGGGCCTGGGTGACCGTCTTTCTGGTTTCGGTGGGGATCCACCAGAAGATCTTTCGGAGCATGCGCAGGGGGTTGAAGCATGAGGACGAGGCTGCGTTGACTTGTTCGGTCATAGTGAGCGAGGAGTCCAGGATGAATCCCAGGTTGCGATCGTGGTCCATGGGTGTTGGTGCGGTGCCCAGCGTCGTGAGCCACCAGGAGTCGTCACAGGCGGATGGGGATTGTCCGAGGATGAGGACCTCAGTCTTGTCCGAGTTGAGCTTCAGGCGGCTGTGCTTCATCCATTCTGCGACATCTTTCATTCCGTCCTGGAAGTTCGCTTTGGCAGTGCAAGGATCTTTGATGAGGGAGTGTATCAGTTGGGTGTCGTCGGCATAGGAAATGATGTTGATCTTGTGCTTGCGTGCGATGGTGGCGAGGGTGCTCATGTAGATATTGAAGAGGGTTGGGCTGAGTGAGGAGCCCTGGGGTACGCCGCAGATGATCTTGGTGGCCTCGGAGCGGAAAGGAAGGAGGCGGACTCTCTGGGTTCTGTCGAAGAGGAACGAAGTGAACCAGTCCAGGGCTTTTCCTTGGATCCCAGAGTTGTAGGTGCTGGTTATTAGGGTGCGGTGACAGGTGTCAAAGGCTGCCAAAGAGGTCTAGAAGGATGAGAGCGGCTGTCTCTCCGTTGTCCATCAGGGTCCTGATGTCATCGGTGGCTGCGATGAGGGCGGTCTCGGTGCTGTCGTTGGCTCGGAATCCGGACTGGGATGGGTCGAGCGAGTTGTTTGCTTCGAGGAATGCAGTCAGCTGTTTATTGTCGGTCTTCTCGATGACTTTAGCCGGGAAGGGGAGAAGAGAGATGGGGCTAAAGTTCTTGAGGTCTTTGGGGTACGCTGTTGGTTTCTTCAGAAGGGCGTTGATTTCTGCGTATTTCCAGCTTCCAGAAAAGGTGGCTGACGTGAAGGAGCTGTTAATGATGTTCCGGAGGTGGGGTGCGATGATGGTGTCGGCTTTGTTGAAGATATGATGAGGGCATGGGTCGGAGGGGGACCTGGAGTGGATGGTGTTCATGACGTTGGGGCTGTATTCCGTGCTGATGGGGGTCCAGGCGCTGAGGGTGGTGGTGGGGGTCGTTGGTTCGGTGACTGGAGGCGGGGTCTGGGGTCCGAAGCTGTCGTATGTCTGCGATCTTGCGATGGAAGTACGTGGCGAGGGAGTTGCAGAGGTCTTGTGACGGTGTGATGTCGTTGTTGCTGGCGCTGGGGTTGGAGAACCCTTTGACGATGCTGAAAAGTTCCTTGCTGTTGGTGCCTCGGCACCGAAGAAACACCATGTGCCAGTTACACCTCCTCCTTTGGCACCAAAACATCCCTCGGCATCGAAGGATTCGTCGGCACTGAACATAAAAAACACTTCGGCGCCCAAAGACCAAGACACTTCGGCACCCGTACCATCGGCGCCAAGGACAAAAACTGTACCAAACCTGAAAGCTTCGACCCCTGAAACCTTCCGGTTCAAAAAACAAGGAGGGGAAGCCAATTTCCGGTGCCACAGGCCCAGCAAAACCTGTCTCCACGCCGAAAATTCTAACACCAGTACCAAAGACCCCAGATAAGGCTAAACAACATTCGGCACCGAAAACCTTGCCAAAAGACTCAAGTACTCCTCATAAGGCAAAAAGTACTAAACAACCTCTATCGGCTCCGAAAAGATCGATGCCAAAGAAGGTTATACAAGAGGAAGAACTGTTTAAACCAGATCCTAGACAGAAAAAAGTCCATATAAATCCAAAAACTGGACATGTGGAAGCAATTCCTCATAAGAAGAGACCAGCAGACACACCACTTACACCAGTGGTCCCTGCCAAAAAGGACTGTGCAACTTCTCCAATGCACCCTTCCTCTCCTTCACCTTCTTCCTCTCCTGTTACTCCATATGTACAACCTATAACTTCTCCTATTCACTCTCCTGCATCATCACACCACACTGATGAGGAGTATGATCTGGGTGGGGGGGATGATGTTCCAGAAACACAAACATATCCTTTAGATGAGGATGCTAACACAGAATACCCTAAGGATGATGAGGATGCATATAATTTTTCACCAAATAATGCACCAGACATCCCTGATCCTCAGTACCACCCAACAAAACCTTCCCCTACAGAGGACAGTGTTGGTTTTAATCATTTGTTAAACAGAGCTGCACTTTACCATGGGGTTCCCATGCACTCTGATGACATTGAGGAGGACTTCTTGTTAGACACTTTCGAACAGTCACAAAAGTCTACTCAAATATTACCAATGATTAAGGGGGTCATAAAACATGCTCCAGAGGTTTTTAAAGATCCAGTAAGGTGTAGGGTGTTAAATCCTAGAATCGAGAAAAAGTATAGGCCAGCACCAGCTGAACCAGTATACATTAAGGGTCATCTGCCACTAAACTCCTTGGTAGTGTCTAATGCGCGCAAAAGGGCCAATTCTCAAACTTCTGGGGACACACCGCCGCCTGACAGAGTCCAAGATCATTGATGCGTCAGGGAAACGAATTGCTGCACAGGCAACAACCATATGGCGCATAGCAAACACACAGGCTTTACTCTCACGCTACAACAGGGCCCAATACGATCAGATAGAAAAGTTAATGGAACACCTACCAGATCAACACAAGGATGTAGCAGCTGAACTTTTACAAGAAGGCAAATTAATTTCAAAGGCCTCAATTAAATGTGCACTAGATGTAGCTGACACATCATCCAGAGCAGTAAACACTAGTGTTATTCTCAGGCGCCACGCATCTCAGGTTTTAAACCAGAGGTACAAACTACCATTCTAAACCTAGAACTCACAGCAACCCCCCAAACATACCACCCAGGCAGCGTCCAATGTCTGCAGAACACATAACTCTGCTTCAACAGGAAGTTCTAGCACTCCTACAAAAGGATGCTATTCAAGTAGTTCCATTAGAACAACAAGGAACAGGAGTCTACTCCCTGTACTTCCTAATTCCAAAGAAAGACGGGACTTTAAGACCAATTCTCGACCTCAGGCCACTCAATCACTACATGATCACTTTACAACAGGTACTCCCATTACTACAACAGGGAGATTTTCTGTCCACACTAGACCTAAAGGTCGCCTATTTTCACATTCCAATACATCCTGCGCACAGCACAGGAAGTATTTAAGGTTTGTAATACAAGGACAACACTATCAGTTCAAAGTCCTTCCATTCGGGGTTACAACAGCACCACGAGTGTTTACAAAGTGCTTAGCAGTAGTGGCAGCACATCTCAGAAGACAACAAATACATGTCTTCCCCTACCTAGACGACTGGCTCATGAAGGCAAGATCGTACAACCAGTGTGCACAACACACAAAGCAAACAATTCAAACACTGCACAACTTAGGGTTTACGATAAACTACACGCCAGAGTGTTCATGAAATTAATAGGGATGATGGCATCTTGCATCTTCATAGTTCCCCACGCAAGACTGCAAATGCGTCCACTACAGGAATGTCTAGCACAACAGTGGAATCAGGCTCAAGGTCAGCTTACAGACCTGGTGTTGGTGGACAGCCGTACATATCGCTCTCTACAATGGTTGAACACCAAAAATTTGACAAAGGGACGGCCGTTCCTAGAACCTGTTCCACAAGTAGTGCTCACCACAGATGCATCCCTCACAGGATGTGGAGCCCATCTACTACATTATACCACACAAGGTCAGTAGAACAATCAAAAGAAACAGTTCCACATCAACCACCAAGAGCTGCTAGCAATTTTCCTAGCACTCAAAACTTTTCAAGAACAAATCCAAAACAAAGCTGTCTTAGTCCGAACGGACAATATGACACCCATGTACTACATACAAAAACAGGGGGGGGGCAAACTCTTTGCAACTGTCCCAACTTGCACAGAACATTAGGAGATGGGCCCTTTCTCAAAACATACATCTGACAGTAGAACACCTTACAGGGATTCACAACCAGATAGCAGATCTGTTAAGTCGTCAATCACAATAGATTCACGAATGGGAGTTGCACCCACAAGTACTTCAACCATTCTTTCAAATGTGGGGGCATCCACAAATAGACCTGTTTGCCGCCCACAAGAACTCAAAATGCCCAACCTTCGCCTCCAGGTGTCCACACCCACGGTCGGAGGGGAATGCAATATGGATGAATTGGTCAGGCAGATTTGCGTACGCTTTACCGCCTCTCCCACTCATTCCACTAGTAGTACGCAAGCTCAGACAACAGTCTCTCAAACTGATACTAGTGGCCCCTACATGGGCACGTCAACCGTGGTTCACCACACTACTGGATCTCTCAATGGTTCCACATCAGAAATTACAGCTCACGCCATCCCTGTTAACACAGAACCATGGAGAAATAAGACACCCAGAACCGAGCCAACTGAATTTAGCAATCTGGCTCCTGAAGTCCTAGAGTTTGGTTACTTAAACCTACCACCAGACTGTATGGATATAATTAAAGAAGCTAGAAGACCCACTACCAGAGCATGTTATGCTGCTAAGTGGAAACGATTTGCAATATACTGTAACAACAATCACATTGATTCTTTGGACGTTTCCATCCAAAATATAATTTGCTACCTTCTACATTTACAAAGGTCCAATTTTGCTTACTCTTCTATACGCCTGCATCTAGCAGCTATTGCAGCATATTTACAAAACAGACAACATCTATCTCTATTTAGAGTACCTGCAATAAAAGCATTTATGGAAGGATTGTGAGAAGGTGGCCTGATATGCAGTGCTCACTATTCTAGTGAACACTATGTATCAGTCCAGCAACCCTTATTGATGATTGGTTGTAAGTCAACCTTATAGACCAGCTATCCTAGTAGCGTGGATACGAGCAGTCTAAGGCTAAAGACTCGAGAGGGCGCGTTAAGCCAGCTGTTTACCACACATATACCCCTTGAATACCAAGTGAAAGGACACCACACAAGTGTTATGAAAATAAACAGTTATTTATTTAAAGATCACAACAGCCCTGTACTCTTTATGAGGACAGGGTACTAAGCACAAACCAAAACTCTTACAAAAATACTTAAGTTAGCACAGTATATACAAATGCCCGAGGGGCACGGAAAACCATATACTCTGAAAGTGGAATGCGAAATTCCTAGCAGGTAAGTACAGTACTAATAGCTTTTGGAATCGCTAGGACTTGACTAGGGAATCATTAGATTACTTCTAGGAGGCCTAGGGGACTCGGGTGCAGTGTGTGCACTCTCACGCGAGATGCGGGACAAAAGTCTATGGTAGCTAGGAAATAGAAAGTTAGTGTTCTCGGGCGAACCCGACCTGGTAGGGAGAAAACGAAAGTGGATTCTGACCCTTGGATAGTGAGGCTATGCTGGGGCACCGAAATGCCGAAGTTACCTAGCCCAGGGGCTGCAGCTGCATAGGTCTGAAAAGACGTCGGGAATCCTCGTAGACGGACCAGGAGCCGGAAGAAAAGATGCTGGCCGGTGACCAGTGAAGAAAGTTCAGTTGGATCCAAGCCTGGATCTCGAAGATAGATGACACCTGAAAGCAGAGGGGACCAAGTTCGAGACTACTAGCCAGTAGTCAGTGGGCACCAGGAGGGCACCGGATGGTAGCCACCTCGACAAGGTGAGTGGGTGACGCTTGACTCGAAGATCTCACGGACCAGGAGGCGTTGTCGGCGACCAGGATGGAGGATCGAGCTGTCCCACGAAGATAGAAGCTGTCGGCGTCGCTGGACCCAGGATTGGGCAACAAAGCCTTGGCAAATTCAAGCCCACGCGGTGGACCTAAAATGGCGTCTGGAGTGGACCAGGAGGGTCCGGGGTGCCTCTCTTGAAGAAGGAAGCAAGGGCCAGCCTGGAGCAACCAGACCAGCAGAAGAGATGTCGTCGGGCGTCGTTCAGAGGGCCACAAGCCAGCCGGCTAGTAGCCAAACAACGCGGTGCACAGCAAACAGCAGAAGGGCCCCACGCCGATCGTGGAGATGCAGGGGGGCTGACCTTGGGTGCTGGAGCTGCGCAGGGTCGGGGCTTCTCGGACCCCAAAGCACTCACCAGTGGAGGACACGGTGGGCTTGCAGTAAAGATGTCGTGCAGTCTTGGCGATCGTCGGTCCCTTGAGGTCTCGTCGCACTCACGGTTCTCAGCTGGGCTGTAGAGGTGAGTAGAGGTCAGAGGTGCCAGGGAAGCCGGGTCTCGTCGAGCTGGGTCGTCGGATTCGTGATGAAGGACTTGCAGCAGACCGCAGTGTTCTTTAGGATGGTGCCTGCGGATGCAGGGTGACTACTCCTTAGCCACAAGGGAGAATCTTGAAGAAGAAATCGTGAAGTCCTTTCGAAGAAAGTGGTATCTTGATTCCAAAGATGATCTAATTTTAACAGGGGGCCCGCTCCCATCTTTATACTAAAAAAGGGGGCTGACCCGGTGACTAGGTCCTGCCTATGGGTGGGACTAGGTGGGGGGTGGTTACACCCCTCAGCCATGCCGGACTTCCCCAGGCCAGGGGCTGGTGTGCCCCTGGAACTGGTTCAGACCGGCCTATGCGTAGTGAGCACCGGGGTGCCACTCAGCAGTCACCTTCCTGTAAAGCCCTGCCTACCCAGGATACACAAAACCATGTCTGGGACGGTGCTAGCACCGCCCCTGACAGGAAACCCTTTGTCCAGGCTCCCCTCGCTGGAAGGACTCCCAGCTGCAGGGGGTCAGACTCGTGTCTGTGGTGGCAGCATCCATTTTGTGGAGCTGAGGCTTCAGTTAACTTTAACCGGGGTTCACAGTTACATACATGTCGTGTCCCTCTAGAAGGGTGGAATGCTAACCCCGTCGCCAGAATTGGCGAGGGGTTAGTATTCCAATTCGTATGACACCTTACTCGACATGTTTTGATAAAGCAATACCAAAGATAGCATTTAACCGCGAGGATTATAATGCACTTAAGAGTATATGGTATGCGATATCATGGAACAGCTATTAGGACTTGATTCCGCAAGCTGCAGACAGGCTCAGCTCATGCCAGAGCACCATCTCACATGATTCCAAGCACTCTGCCTTCAGGATTGTCAAGGCCTGCCATAGGAGTGACTGATAGGAATCTGTGTGTCCATTTTAGGGTTAGGTATAGGTATACTACACCTATAGCAAAGGGTGATTACACGACTTTGCCCCAGCTGTCATGCAGCCAGTTGTGTCAAATTTAAGAGGCCAGCCAGGGGTGGCATAATACATGCTGCAGCCCCTGGCAGCCCTGGGTACACCTATGCCCTGAGTTACAGGGTCTGATAAGGGGGCCCAGTACCAATTGGAAATGTACCTAGGGTACATGGAATCCATTTTAAAGAGAGAGCAGTAGGCCTGGGGTCCTGATTGGCAGGGTCCCAGGTCGACTATGTCCAAAACCAGCTAAAACACAGGGCAAAAAGTTGGGGGCAACCATAGTCAGGATGTACCTTCCTACACAACCCCCCCCCAAACGAAAGGAGATAAGGCTATCCTTGTCCAGGTAAGCCTCTATTACCTAAGTGGCCATATAAGGAAGTACCAGCTCTGGCTTGGTTTCCCCCTGTGTCATGGTCCACTAGGCAACCCCTCACCCTAAGGGTATCTGAGGGTCTCCACCATAGGGAATCTCTGTCTCTGGTGTGTCTTGGGAAAGAGGAAGGCTGATGCTGGGTTGGAGTGCTGAAGTGAGGCTCCTCTACCTTTGGGCTCAACTTCCTCCAATCACCATTCATCATGTGTGCCTTTCTTTCTTTAGCTGAGATGCACTGAGCTCTCAGGGTCAGCCTCTGGCTACCTAAAGCTGGAGGCTGAGTCCCTCTGTTTGGCTTACTGGAGGGACAGGTCAGGTCTGGGGTTTTTAGGCCCCATGTTTGGCTGTGCCCAACAGTGTCCAGCTGTGGGAGGTCCCTAACTACTTTTAAGGGGGATCCCTCAGGAGTCTGTTCTATTTTCACTTGGCTAGGTTTACTAGCTTCAGTGATCCTAATCTGTTGATTAAGGGGTTCTTTTGGACAGGGGGCCCTTTGGGGTCCACCACTGGCCTCCCTGATCTCTTCAGCCCTGGGCTGACTGAGGCAGGGTAGAGAGGTGCAGGTTACCTGCTCCAGACGGGGTCCCACCTGGGAAGGGTCCACTGCCATCAGGGGCTCTGCCAGGCTAGGCCTGACTACCTCTGGGGCAGTTCCTTCAACAGGGGTAGAGTCAGTTCCCTGAGGAGGCTGGCTCTCACCTAGTGTCTGGGAGGGGGAAGACTCTTCTTCCTCCTCAATGCTCTCTGTCTGAGTGGAGTGATCCATTGTTTCAGGCTTCACAACCTCACTATCTGTCTGAGTAGAGGCTGAGACCATTTCAACCTTGCCAACCTTTTCAGGAGGGCACTCAGTCTGTGTTTGGGCTGTGACTGTCACAGCCCTCCTATCCTGCTCTGGAAAGTCTGTCTGAGCCTGGGCAGTGGCTACCACTGCCCTTCCAACCTTTTCAGGGAGGAATGGTGCTTGGACTGGGGCTGTAGCTATTACTGCCCCACTAACCTGTCTGGATAGGCCTATCATTCTGGAATGTGTTTCTTGTTCCACCTCAGCCCATGCTGAGAGTTCCAGGTCATTCCCCAGTAAGCAATCTACAGGTAGGTTATCTGTCACTGCCACCCTCATGGGCCCTGTGACATTACCCCAACTGAGCTTGACTACTGCCATGGGATGCCTTCTCTTCATTCCATGAATGTCTGTCACCTGATAAGTAAAACCAGGGGTCAGTTGAGCAGAGGGGACCAGATGGTCACTCACCATGGTGAGGCTGGCCCCTGTGTCTCTGAATGCCTCAACTTTCTGACCATTCACTAAAACTTCTTGTCTATACTTGCCCAAAATGTGGGGTCCAGTAGTGAAGTTGGCAAACCCCATGCCAGTCTCACAGACAAGAGTGTGGTCAGGGAACCTGGCTAAGCCATAGTCCTCCTGTTGGCCCAGAGTAATGCCCACCACATTCTTGGGGGCACTCCCACCACCTGGGGAATTACCACTAGTGGTAACAGGAGGTTTAGGAGTATTACCTGGGGGTGTATTTCCCTTATTACCATTTTTAGGGCAACTGGCATCACTTTTGTAATGGCCCACCTGTTTACAGGTATGGCAATAAGGTTTCTTCTGTTCTGAAGGAGTGTTCTGGGACCCACCACCCTTGTTGGAGTTTTGGGGCCCTAGGGAAGTCTTCTCTGTGGATTTATCCCCACCCTTCTCTTGAGGCTTGGTTGATTCCTTTTTCTGGTCACCACCCTGGTTTTTAGGCCTAACCCTGGTTCTGACCCATTTGTCTGCCCTCTTACCCAATTCCTGTGGAGAGGTCAACTCAGAGTCTACCAGGTGCTGATGTAATAGCTGGTTCTGACAATTATTTAAGATTTGCTCCCTCATAATTAGATTATACAATCCTTTAAAATCAGTAACCTTACTACCCAGTAGCCAGCCTTCAAAAGCCTTAGTGGCACAATCAACAAAGTCAGTCCAATCTTGAGACTGAGTTTTCTGGGTGTCTCTGAACAGCATCCTGTATTGTTCAGTGGTTAAACCAAACCCATCAACCAGTACATTTTTCAAGACTTGGTAATTGTTAGCATCCTCCACCCTTGTGGTGAGGAGCTTATCTCTACCTTTACCATCAAAGGAGAGCCACAAGATAGCTGCCCACTTACTTTGGGGAACACCCTGCACAGTGCAGGCTCTCTCCAAAGCAGTAATCCATTTGTGGATGTCATCCCCTTCTTTAAAGGGGGGCACTATCTTATTCAGGTGCTTTGTATCAAAACTCCTTTCCCTATTGCTAGGTTTATTGCTGCCACCAGTGGGAACTAGCCCACATAATTCTTGCTCTCTAGCAAGGGCAAGTCTCTCTTTGGCCAGGGCAAGTTCTTCCCTTTCAATCCTCAGTTTGACTGCCCTTTCTTCAGCTTCATACACTCTCCTCTTAGGGGAAGACATTCCTCTGTGAGAAGAGTTGAGAGAGCCATTGGTTCGAAAGGATCTGCTAGAGCCTCTTGATAGAGACCTAACTCGTCCATTCCCAATGTTAAGCTGACCTGAGAGTGGGCCCAGGAGTTCCCCAGTACCAAGCTCATGTCTGCTTAAGTTGGACCTGCTTAGTCTGCTGACTTCTACCTGTCCCTTATCTGCCTCATCCCCTGATAACTCATCCTCATCCTCAGCAACATCTGCCTCAAGGAGGGGATGGATATCAAAGGGACCCTGTAAGGAGGGCAAACTTCCATCTGGATTAGAAGGGTCTGGGTTACCAGCCCTACTGGCATCATAAGCCTCTAAGAGACCAATCAGAAAGGAAGTGGTGGGGTTAGACCCCTGTTTTAGTTTCCTGAGAGTACACACTTGTCTCATCTCATGGAAGCTAAGAGCAGTATATTTTGAAGGGATGACCTGTGGAGGGTCAACTGACACAAGGGGAGACTCAGTGTTTCCTCCTGTGGCCGACATACTGCTTCTAGTGTGGTGTAAGTGATGCACCTACCTACACTATGTGTTACCTACTGGTCCCTTGCTAGAGTTGTAGCCAAGGTGTGCTAAGCCTTGAGGAGCTACAACAGCTGGTTCAGTAGAACTCAGAGTATTCTAAGCTTTAGTTATATGTACCTAACAGTACTTATGTGATCTTTCAACAAGATATTCTTAGGATACGTGTGGTAAAACAACAGCAAGCTCAAATCCCAACCGCTGCTCACCAATGTGAGAAGGTGGCCTGATATGCAGTGCTCACTATTCTAGTGAACACTATGTATCAGTCCAGCAACCCTTATTGATGATTGGTTGTAAGTCAACCTTATAGACCAGCTATCCTAGTAGCGTGGATACGAGCAGTCTAAGGCTAAAGACTCGAGAGGGCGCGTTAAGCCAGCTGTTTACCACACATATACCCCTTGAATACCAAGTGAAAGGACACCACACAAGTGTTATGAAAATAAACAGTTATTTATTTAAAGATCACAACAGCCCTGTACTCTTTATGAGGACAGGGTACTAAGCACAAACTAACACTCTTACAAAAATACTTAAGTTAGCACAGTATATACAAATGCCCGAGGGGCACGGAAAACCATATACTCTGAAAGTGGAATGCGAAATTCCTAGCAGGTAAGTACAGTACTAATAGCTTTTGGAATCGCTAGGACTTGACTAGGGAATCATTAGATTACTTCTAGGAGGCCTAGGGGACTCGGGTGCAGTGTGTGCACTCTCACGCGAGATGCGGGACAAAAGTCTATGGTAGCTAGGAAATAGAAAGTTAGTGTTCTCGGGCGAACCCGACCTGGTAGGGAGAAAACGAAAGTGGATTCTGACCCTTGGATAGTGAGGCTATGCTGGGGCACCGAAATGCCGAAGTTACCTAGCCCAGGGGCTGCAGCTGCATAGGTCTGAAAAGACGTCGGGAATCCTCGTAGACGGACCAGGAGCCGGAAGAAAAGATGCTGGCCGGTGACCAGTGAAGAAAGTTCAGTTGGATCCAAGCCTGGATCTCGAAGATAGATGACACCTGAAAGCAGAGGGGACCAAGTTCGAGACTACTAGCCAGTAGTCAGTGGGCACCAGGAGGGCACCGGATGGTAGCCACCTCGACAAGGTGAGTGGGTGACGCTTGACTCGAAGATCTCACGGACCAGGAGGCGTTGTCGGCGACCAGGATGGAGGATCGAGCTGTCCCACGAAGATAGAAGCTGTCGGCGTCGCTGGACCCAGGATTGGGCAACAAAGCCTTGGCAAATTCAAGCCCACGCGGTGGACCTAAAATGGCGTCTGGAGTGGACCAGGAGGGTCCGGGGTGCCTCTCTTGAAGAAGGAAGCAAGGGCCAGCCTGGAGCAACCAGACCAGCAGAAGAGATGTCGTCGGGCGTCGTTCAGAGGGCCACAAGCCAGCCGGCTAGTAGCCAAACAACGCGGTGCACAGCAAACAGCAGAAGGGCCCCACGCCGATCGTGGAGATGCAGGGGGGCTGACCTTGGGTGCTGGAGCTGCGCAGGGTCGGGGCTTCTCGGACCCCAAAGCACTCACCAGTGGAGGACACGGTGGGCTTGCAGTAAAGATGTCGTGCAGTCTTGGCGATCGTCGGTCCCTTGAGGTCTCGTCGCACTCACGGTTCTCAGCTGGGCTGTAGAGGTGAGTAGAGGTCAGAGGTGCCAGGGAAGCCGGGTCTCGTCGAGCTGGGTCGTCGGATTCGTGATGAAGGACTTGCAGCAGACCGCAGTGTTCTTTAGGATGGTGCCTGCGGATGCAGGGTGACTACTCCTTAGCCACAAGGGAGAATCTTGAAGAAGAAATCGTGAAGTCCTTTCGAAGAAAGTGGTATCTTGATTCCAAAGATGATCTAATTTTAACAGGGGGCCCGCTCCCATCTTTATACTAAAAAAGGGGGCTGACCCGGTGACTAGGTCCTGCCTATGGGTGGGACTAGGTGGGGGGTGGTTACACCCCTCAGCCATGCCGGACTTCCCCAGGCCAGGGGCTGGTGTGCCCCTGGAACTGGTTCAGACCGGCCTATGCGTAGTGAGCACCGGGGTGCCACTCAGCAGTCACCTTCCTGTAAAGCCCTGCCTACCCAGGATACACAAAACCATGTCTGGGACGGTGCTAGCACCGCCCCTGACAGGAAACCCTTTGTCCAGGCTCCCCTCGCTGGAAGGACTCCCAGCTGCAGGGGGTCAGACTCGTGTCTGTGGTGGCAGCATCCATTTTGTGGAGCTGAGGCTTCAGTTAACTTTAACCGGGGTTCACAGTTACATACATGTCGTGTCCCTCTAGAAGGGTGGAATGCTAACCCCGTCGCCAGAATTGGCGAGGGGTTAGTATTCCAATTCGTATGACACCTTACTCGACATGTTTTGATAAAGCAATACCAAAGATAGCATTTAACCGCGAGGATTATAATGCACTTAAGAGTATATGGTATGCGATATCATGGAACAGCTATTAGGACTTGATTCCGCAAGCTGCAGACAGGCTCAGCTCATGCCAGAGCACCATCTCACATGATTCCAAGCACTCTGCCTTCAGGATTGTCAAGGCCTGCCATAGGAGTGACTGATAGGAATCTGTGTGTCCATTTTAGGGTTAGGTATAGGTATACTACACCTATAGCAAAGGGTGATTACACGACTTTGCCCCAGCTGTCATGCAGCCAGTTGTGTCAAATTTAAGAGGCCAGCCAGGGGTGGCATAATACATGCTGCAGCCCCTGGCAGCCCTGGGTACACCTATGCCCTGAGTTACAGGGTCTGATAAGGGGGCCCAGTACCAATTGGAAATGTACCTAGGGTACATGGAATCCATTTTAAAGAGAGAGCAGTAGGCCTGGGGTCCTGATTGGCAGGGTCCCAGGTCGACTATGTCCAAAACCAGCTAAAACACAGGGCAAAAAGTTGGGGGCAACCATAGTCAGGATGTACCTTCCTACAAGGATTAAAAAGGATAATCCCACCCAGGTTACCACCTGCTCCAGTATGGAACCTAAATGTAGTCCTTACAAGACTCATGGGACCCCCCTTTGAACCGTTACATAAATGTGAACTACAATTTCTAACATGGAAAACTGCTTTCCTTGTTGCCATTACCTCTCTCAGAAGAGTTAGTGAAACCCAAGCATTCACAACAGAAGAACCCTTTTTTTCAAACACATCCTAACAAAGTGGTTCTTAGACCCAATCCAAAATTCCTACCAAAAGTGATTACTCCTTTTCACCTAAATCAATCAGTAGAGTTACCAGTGTTTTTTCAAAAACCGGACCCTGTTGCAGAAAGAGCTTTGCACACCCTAGATGTTAGAAGAGCTCTACTATGTTTCACAGACAGGACTAAATCATTCAGGAAAACAAAACCACTATTTGTATCCTTCTCTCCCCCACACAAAGGCAATCCTATCTCTAAAGGAGGTATTGCTAGATGGATTGTTAACCCCTTAACTGCTGCCGTCGGCCAACGGTCGTCACGTGCACTACCTCCCCAGTGCTGCGCACGACCGTTGGCCGACGGGCCAGCATTTGTTCTCCGAACGTTCAGCACTGGGCGCTGAACGTTCGGAGCTCTGATGAGGTTAAGTGTATTCAAATCTGTTATCACAAGGCTAAACGTACACTAACAGTTCCTCCTAGAGCACACTCCACTCGCAAACTAGGAGCCTCTATGGCTTTCCTAGGAAACATTCCATTAGAGGATATATGCAAGGCAGCAACATGGTCTACAATACACACCTTCACTAAACACTATTGTGTTGATGTGCAAGCCAAGCAGCAAGCTGCAGTAGACCAAGCTGTCCTTAAAACACTTTTTCAGTATGCTGCAACGGATACAAGCGACCACCGCTAGGGGAGACACTGCTGCACAATCGTTGCTAAATGTAGGATCTGCAGCTCATATGCCTCGAACGGAAAATGCTACTTACCAGTATGCATCTGTTCTTGGCATGTAGAGCTGCAGAATCCTACATGCCCTCCCGCCTCCCTGGGACTTGTATCCGTTCCAGTACTTATCTTACTTAGATGGACACGCATGGACATCCTTTTAGCTTTACTTCTACTAACTCCATCATTTCCCATCATGTCAAAAAACAATCTGAGGTTGGAGTCGATGACCATGCGCAGTATTTTCCAAGGGAGGAGTCACCTATCTTGTGACTACAAAAGACTTTTTCCAAGAAGACAACAACAACCTGCAATCATCCGAGCCCAACACCAGGTGGCGATCTATTGCTAAATGTAGGATTCTACAGCTCTACATGCCAAGAACAGATGCATACTGGTAAGTAGCATTTTCCTTACACGAGGGATGTGCATTCCTGGCGGAAGTACCAAATTTTACCATCACCACGGATGCTTCTCTCGAGGGATGCGGAGCGCACCTTCAGTGAATGACTGTCAACGGAAAGTGGAATGTGCTACAAAGGAAGTGGCACATCAACCTCTTGGAGATACGAGCCATATTCTTAGCCTTGAAATCCTTTCGAAAAGTCATGCAAGGGTCCTTGGTACTAATTCGGACAGACAATACAACGAGTATTACTTAAACAAGGCAGTACAAAGTCGGCCTTTCTCTCCCAGCAAGCCCAGGAGATTGGGGACTGGGCTATACATCACAAGATCAATCTTTCAGCGGTCCATGTTCCAGGGATTTACAATGTCCTAGCAGATTCTCTCAGCAGATCTGCAATATCCAATCACGAATGAGAGATCCATCAACCGACGTTGGACTGAGTCTTTTGGGAGTGAGGTACCCCCGATCTGGACCGATTTGCAATAAATCAGAACCCCAAATGCCCACACTTTGCAAGCTGGCTTCCCCACAAGGACTCATGCGGGGATGCGCTTTCGATGAACTAGTCTCAGATATATGCATACACCTTTCCTCCTATTCTGTTGGTTCCCAGAGTCATCCGCAAAATGAAAAGACAGCTGTCGCCTCATCCTCATTGCTCCCAGATGGCCTCGCCAATAATGGTTCATTGAACTTCTCCTCCTTTCGGAGTGCGATCCCATTCAGTTTCCACCAATACCGAACCTTCTGACCATTCAGGAGGGTCAAATTTGTCACCCGGACCCAGCCTCCTTGAGATTAGCAGCTTAACTCCTCAACACCTTTAGTTCACACACTTGGATATCCCTGCAGATTGCCAAGAAGGTTTAGCCAATGCTAGAGCACCTGCCACGATTAAAACATACAAACTCAAATGGAAGAGATTCTGCACCTGGTGTCACTCTGCCAATTTACATCCAATTCATGCCAAGCCAGAACAGATCTTACCGTTCTTTCTTCATTTGGCTAGATCGGGTTTATCTCATTCCACGTTGAAAGTATTCTTGGCAGCTGTATCCTAGTTCCGTCAGGATGGCTCTAACTCTCTCTATTCTACTAGAGTTATTCAGCAATTTTTGAAAGTACTATTTCAAATGTTTCCTCCTATTCGGCGTCCACCTCCATCCTGGCATTTGAATGTGGTACGCCCTCAGCTCATGCGTCAGCCCTTTGAACCTATTCATAAGGTGGATCTTAAGTTCCTTTCTTGCAAGGTATCTCTGCTTTTGGCTCTGACATCAGCAAGAAGGGTCAGCGACATTCAAGCATTTACGATTAAGTCACCTTTTCTACAATTCATGTCAAATTCAGTGGTGCTTCATACCAATCCAAGCTTCATGCCTAAGGTTTCGACAGATTTTCACCTTAATGAACCAGTAATTCTGAAGACATTTTTTCCAAATCCTCAGACAGCGGCAGAAAGAGCTTTGCATTCTTTGGCATCAGGCGATGTCTCAAGTTCTATCTGCAGCGAACTGCAACAATTCGAAAAACAGATCAGCTATTTGTAGCGTATGGAAGGCTACGTCCAAACAGAAAATAAGGTGAGCCTCTGTTCTCCCTCCTCCACTATGCTCTTTTTAGAAGCTTATTCTTACATTGTTGGAACGTCTTACCCATTATGCATTTGTAAGCACTATTAAATTTAGATGAGTTTAATAATCTGCTCATGCTGCATTGAGATGCATGTTTGCATATATACTGTGATACAAGGAGCATCTAACGAGCATTATGATTTGTACTGCTATCTATTCTGATTCAGGCATGTGAATCTATGAAAGACACCCCAATACTGGAGAAGAACAATAGTTACTTACCTGTAATCTGTGGTTCTCCAGTATTGGTGTCTTTCATAGATTCACATGCAACCCGCCCACCTCCTCGCAGAGGCTCTTAGGCTATGATGTTTAGCTTCACTCCTGTGCGAGAAAATCTGAGAGCCTGAGTCTCTGGGGAGAACACTTTTGGTGGGTGCTGTCGCCTGATTGGCTGCAGTTTGGACTATACAAAATGGCTGATAGTCATGAGTGTGGAACTTTTTTAATCTGGTTGTTTATTACCAAGGTTTTTGGTTATTATGTGCATATTATTGCTTTTTTATGTACAGTGGGACTCCCACTCCGACGACGTCGAATGATTCAGGCATGTGAATCTATGAAAGACACCAATACTGGAGAATTACAGGTAAGTAACTATTATTCCTGTTGAGCATAATGGCTTCATGCATTGCGACGTTGCTGGACGTAAGGTTAAGTTTGCATCCACTGGAAGAGTGCTTAGCAAGGCAATAGGCACAAGCGAAGAGTCAATGGGAAACACCCCTCACGCAGTGCACTCATTCATGGTGGAAGGAGAAATGCTTATTGCTAGGCTAGTCTTTTTGGAACCTCGTATCACAAGTGACAATTACCCTGGATTCCTCACTCATCCGGGAGGAAACACATCTCAACCATGTTACTGTTCTGGGTGTCTGATGCTATGACAACAGAGTTGCCACGTCAATTACCTAGAATTTGTGACAATCAGATTAGCTCCCAGATTGTTTTACAGACTCCTCTGAGACAAGAAAGTCCCCATACAAAAATGACATGACCGTGATGTACTACTTGCAGAAGCTGGAAGGTACTCAGTCCATCTGTCATCTCTAGCCCAAAAGATCTGCTTTTGGGCCATTCATATTTACAGTTGGCTCTACATTCGGCTCTTTTGAAACTTCTGCCATGGGTGGACAATAGTGTTGTGGGCCTGATGACCAGGACACATTTACAAGTCCACAAATTGAAGATGAATCCCCAAGAGCTTCAAAGGTACTTTCATCAATCATTCTCTTCGCCACCACGTAAAATACCAAAACTTCATTCCAGTTTCCTACACCCACAGTGCAGGTGCATTGCACTGTATGTGAACTGGTCAGAGATATTAACATATCATGATCCTGTATGTTGTCATGAAAATTAGGCTAGCATCATGACCCTCATTCCGGTAACACCGGCTTGGGGCAACACTTCCATGATACATGTACTCTTGAATAGCTATCACTTAGACCAGATCTACAGAGCATCAAATCCAACACTGGACCTCAGGCAGCTGAATCTAGTAGACCACTTTACAGCATCTATGCCGGCCATTATCTGCTAACGTATGCATCTATAAAAGGCAGAGCTGAGATGCATGTCCATAACTTTGGCCGAAGTAGTAGTTGACATGCAAAACAAAGAAAATTGTTCTCTTTAGAAAACTTGTAGTTAAGGCCTTCATGGTGGGCCTCAAGAGAGATTCTTCCAAAACCTACATGGAATTTTAACATGTTCTAACAAGATTGATGGGTCCTCCTTTCATACCATTACATTCTTGTGATGAGCAATTCTTGTAAACAAAGGTAGCTTCCTTTTTTGGCAACAAGACCAATGCAAATATACACTGTGTCCCCATGTAACTTGGGGCCATCCCTGTTTCTTGTGCACACCGTAGGTGCTTGAATAACCAAGCTTCTGATCAGTAAACTGTTCATATGTTTTATTCGTTTCTCGTCATTATTTTCATGACAGTAGGTCGTTTTTTCTTTATATACACATTATGCATGCTTGAAATGGCTCCAATGCATTTCGGGTGGTGTACCCTTCATCTGGGAGCTTCTGAAAACAACGATATAAGATATAGCTAAGTGTCAGTTCGTGGTCCAGTGTTAGATTAATCGTAACATGCAGGTAGGGTTGATGATGATGGTGGCCGGCTGAAACGGCGAGGTGATCTTGGAGGTAAAATGCAGTGAGGTGAAAAAATGAAATGGTAAAATCAGGACGTGATCGGACGAGTACAATTATCCGTGCTCCGTGTGTCTAAATAGGATGATAAGGCATGCAAGGCAGTTGTGACCTTAGGTGTTTAATCGCGCACAGGCAGACAAGTTCAATATTACAAACACTTACGTGTAACCGGATTTGTTTGGCGTCTATTAAAGATAAGCGAGAGCGTGTATTAGTAACTGACATGTTTTTTCCATAAAGCACCTATATGGGTTCGGCTAGTGGTACGTCGCGTAGTACTTGCACAATGTTACAGTGCTCCGTGCTGAACGGGTGAACTTCTCCGGCGTTCCGATCCCCGGCAAACCAGGAAGTGGATGTGCATCACTCGGTGGTGTGTGTTAGATATAAAGAGCGGAATGCGGGTGGCGGCCATATTGTATGGATAAACATCTAAACGTACTAGTGCGGGTGACATGCAAACAGTGTGACGAGTTTTTAAGGGAGCATATACACAAAATATACTTAATGCGCATTTGAAAATTAATAAACAATAATGGACATGTGAGGAATACACTTAATGTATATGAGATAAATAATAATAATGAAACCATTAACTAGGTGGGTAAATAGCCAATCGTCCTTCAGGAAAATTTGTAAACGGCATGAAACACCTCGAGTCGGTGTTTTTAAAGGTAGCAAGAATATTCCAAACGGTCATTCAGTCCCATGGGTTTCATGGACTGTAATTTGTAAATCCAGGTCATTTCTCTTCTTAGGAGTTCTTTGTGGTCATCCTTGCCCTCTTGTTTTTCCACAACTTCAAGTACCAGGAATTTCAGTTGTGATACATTATGTCTGGATTCCGTAAAGTGTACTGCTACATTGGATTTCGAGTTCTTTGTTCTTATATTGGACTTGTGTTCATTAATACGGATTTTTATTTTCCTTTCCGTTTTGCCAATGTAAATAATGCCGCACGGGCATTTAATCAAGTAAATGACGTTTTGTGTGTCACATGTTGTGTTGACTTTAAGTTTGATTTCATTCCCTTTCATTGGATGATTTATGGATGTGCCTTTGATGATGCAGTTGCAGTTACCGCAGTTCATACATGGTTGGGTCCCTTTATAGTTGCTTTTGGTGGTTGTATTGTTGAGGAGGATCTCTTTAATGTTTGCACTCCTGGTGTATGCGAAGATAGGGGGATTTTTGAACGTGTCTCCAAAATCCTGTTCTGCAGTTAGGATTGGCCAATGTCTTAAAATGATTTTTCAGTATGCTCCACTCAACGTGGAGAATCTTGATACTAGAACTATCCTGTCATCCTGTTTCTTGGTTGTTCTTGTCAGTAACTTTTCTCTCAGAGTGTTTCGAGCTCTTTCCACGGCCTTTTTTATTAGTTCCTCTGGATAGCCTCTATCCTGGAATCTTCTTCCCATCTCATTCAGACGTATTTCTGTTTGTGATGGGTTCGAGATGATCCTCTTTACCTGTAACATTTGGGATGTCGGTAGGTGTTGTTTCAGGGATCCTTGGTGAAAGCTGGTGTATAATAGTGTATTGTTTCTGTCCGTAGGTTTGCGGAACAGGTCTGTTTCAAAACCGGTTTCAGTGACGGTGATTCTTACATCCAGAAAGGTTATGGTCTTGTGGTTGGTTTCCAATGTGAATTGAATTCTCTCATTGGCCAGGTTTAGAGTTGTCAGTGCTTGTACTAAAGATTCTTCTGTGTTCTTCCAAATTATGAAGACGTCGTCAATGTACCTTGAGTACATTTCTAGGTTGTTCGTCCAGTTCGGGTCATTGTAGATGTTCTCCTCTTCAAAGAGCTTCATGTAAATGTTCGCATAGGTTGGTGCGGCACAATTGCCCATAGAAGTTTCGGACCGTTGCAGATACCAGGTGTCGTCTTGACGAAAGTAGCTGTGGTAAAGCGTGAAGATGATTAATTCCATTAAGAATGTTTGCATCCCTATTTCTATATCACTCTCCAGGATAGCTTTGTCAATAGCTTCTATCCCTCCACTATGGGGGATGGACGTGTAGAGTGATCGTACATCAGCTGTACATAAAATTAGTTGTATGTCAGTGTCCACTTTAATTTGTGCCAGTTTTGTAAGAAAGTCAGTAGTGTCCTGGATGTAACTTTTCATCTTTTTCACAACCGGTTGTAAATAGCGATCTATGAATTTTCCTACAGGTTCATGGAGGGAACCTTTGGTTGAGACGATGGGCCTACACGGAGGATCCATCAAATTCTTGTGGATTTTGGGGATCATGGTGATAGTGGGGCTTTTTGGGAATGGTTTTATCAGATATTTCTTGGTCCTGTCATCAATGGTAGACATTTCATGCGCTTTGTTGACGATTTGAGTGAGTTCCTCTTTGAATTGGTTCGTTGGGTTGTTTGGAAGTTTTAGATATAATTGTTCGTCATTGATGTGTTCATCCATCTTTTGTTTGTACATGTTGGAGTTCATTATCACTAATGCGCCTCCTTTATCTGCCTTAACACATTTAATGTTACTGTTCTTCGAGATTTTTTTTAATGTATCGAAGTCCTTCTGTGTCATATTTCTTCTTGATGGTTTGTTGTAATTAAGTTTTGATATGCCTTGACCAATGCGGCACTCAAGTGCTTTCCCAAGAGCAGGGTTATTGCCAGATCACTTGGGATTTCTTGATTGACCCAGCTGAAGCAGCAGCCCTTCTACCCCTATCACGGACGTGGAGGCGGTGACTTTGGGAGTCCACAGTGCCAACTGTTCCCAGTCCTTCCAAGGATGTTCCTGCAAAGTCCAAATAGGACGCAAGCTGCTCAGTCCCCCACCCCTCCGACTGCCGCAGCCTTCAAGCCCCTTTAGTGTGTCTTCTGTACAGTATAGTTAGCGGCAGAATCAGGCACAACCTGCCCAATTGTAAGCAATTCCAACTGACAAGTGGGTGCTTTAGATCTTGCAGAGGAGGTACGTCCTGCCATTTTCAGAAACACTTAAGCCTCTTGTTAGATGTTGGCCTGATACTTGATGCTCACTAGTTCTAGTGATCACCTTGTATCAGTCCAAACAACCCTAATGGTGATTGGTTGTAAGTCAACCTTATAAACCAGCTATCCTAATGGTAGCATGGACAAAGCAGTCTTAGGCTAAACTCTTTTGGCATGTGAAGCCAGCTGTTTTACCACATATAACCCCTTCAATACCAGATGAAAGGACACCACACAGGTTGTTATGAAAATAAACAATATATTCATTACTAACAAAACCAATCTGAACTCGTTATGAGATCAGAGGGCTAAGCACATAACAAGACTCTTATGAAAAATACGATAAATTGCACAAATTACAATGGTGCCCTAGGGGCACGACAAACCATATACTAAGTAAATGGTATAACGAGTTCGATAGAGGAAATGAAGATGCCCAGAGGCTGTAGGATCGCTGGGACTACACTACCCTAACCTTGGGTAAGGAGCATGAGGCCCACGGGACGCGTGTGCAGAGTGTGAACTCACACGCGAGATGCGGTACAAAGTCAATGGGCAGTACAAGTTACGAAAAGGTAAGTAAAAGACAGTTCCGACTGGTTGAGACTAAAACTACAGGATACCTGGACACTAGGAGAGTCAATCTACCCTTGAGCACCGAAATGCTCTTGTTACCTCACCCACGGGCTGCGGGTGCATAGGTGTGAAAGTGTGTTGGGTTTCCGCGTCGAAGTCTATGGAGCCTTGAAGAAAGATGCTGCAGGCAACCAGGAGGAAGATGTCCGGGGCGATCCAAGGGTGGATCGAGGAAGATGGGGACCTGAATGCAGACGGGACAATGTTCACAGTCACTAGCCAGTGACCGGAGTGGAACCAGGAAGGAACCAGATGCTGTTGTCGCGATCAGGTGAAGAGTGGACGCTTGACTCTGCAGCCACGTGGACCAGGAGGTGTCTTCGACGACCAGGATGGAGGCACGAGCTGTCCCACGCAGGCTCTCGCTGTTGGCGGTGTCGGATCCGTATTCGGAGTCAACAGGCCTTGGCAAAGGCAACCCACGCGGTGAGTGGAGATGGCGTCTGGTGCGGACCAGGAGGGTCCGGGGTGCTTCTCCTTTGCAGGGAAGCAGGGGCTAGTCTGGAGCAACCAGACCAGCGGTGTGGATTTCAAGGATCGTTGTCTAGGAGGCCACTAGCCAGCCGACGAGCGTCGAGCAGCAATCAAGCAAAAGGGCCCCACGCAGATCTCGTGGATGCTAGAGGGCTGGTCTTCTGTGCAGGAGCTGCTCGGGGCTGGGGCTTCTCAATCCCCAAAGCACTTTCTCGAGGATGCCTCTGAAGTCGTGCTGGAAGCGAAGTGCAGTTTCTCCAAGATGGCCGGTCCCACGTGTCTCGTCGCACCCACGGATCTCAGCTGTTCTGCAGATGTAGGTTAACGTCGGAGAGGTCTGGAAGTCTGGGTCTCGTCTGGCTCTGAAGTCTAGTTCCACTGGGAAGGACGACAAAGTGAACCGCTAGGAGGCTTGATGGTGCCTGCTTGTGCAGGGTGGTCCCTCCTTGGCCACAAGGGAGATTTCTTCGGTGGAGCAGAACCTCGAAGTCCAGAATTTCTTCTTTGTAGTTTCAAATCAGGATTAATCTAATTTGGAATGGGACCAGCTCCTACCTTTATTCTCCTAAAGGGGGCTGTACTGTGACAAGGTCCCTCCCATGGGTGGGACCAGGAAGGGGGTGGTTACACCCCCTATCCTTTGTCTGGTTTCGCACCAGAGCTGGGGCTGGTTTGAACCGGGGTATGCACAGGGACACCTTGTGTGCCCCCAGGCATGTCTCATTCCTTTCAGCCCTGCCTATCTGGATACACAAAGTCCTGTCTGGGGTGGTGCTAGCACCTCTCGAGGCAGGAAATCCTTTGTCCAGGAGGTCAGACTTGTGTCTGTGGCAGCAGCATCCATTTTGTGATGCTGAGGCGCGGGTTAACTTTAACCGGGGTTCTTAGTTACATACATGTTGTGTCCCTCTAAAAGGATGGAATGCTACCCCCGTCACCAGAACTTGCGAGGGGGTAGTATTCCAATTCTTATGACACCTTACTCAACATGTTTTGATAATGCTATGCCAAAGTTAGCAATAACCGCGAGATTATAATGCACTTAAGAGTATATGGTATAGCGTTATCATGGAACAGCTATAAGGACATGGTTCCGAAAGCTGTAGTCGGGCTCAGCTCATGCTAGAGCACCATCTCACATAATTCCAAGCACTCTGTCCTTCAGGATTGATAAGGCCTGCCAGAGGAGTGACTTATAGGAGTATATGTGTCCATTTTAGGGTTAGATATAGGTATACTATATCTACAGCAAAGGGTGATTACACCACCTTGCCCCACCTGTGTTACCAGCCAGTTGTGTCTGTTTAGATGGCCAGCCAGGGGTGGCATAATACATGCTGCAGCCCCTGGTAGGCCTTGGGTGCACTTATGCCCTAGGTACCTATGGTACACTGTACAGGGACTTACAAGAGTGACCCAATACCAATTAGATATTTACGTAAGGTACATGGAGTCCATTTTAACAGAGAGAGCAGGAAGCCTGGGGTCCTGGATAGCAGGATCCCAGGCCAACTATGTCGAAAACCAGAAAAACACTAGGCAAAATTTGGGGGCAACCATAGTCAGATATCCACCTTCCTACACCTCTCCCACCATCCCAAGAATGGCTGATCTCTCCCTACTCTTCCAGAAGTGCAGGCTCTTTTGGCCAAAAGAGCCATCAAGAGGGTGCCACCTCCAGAAGTAGGGTGTGGTTGTTAATCCCACTTCTTTCTGGTGCCGAAAAAGGACCTAAGCCCTCTCAAAGATCTAAACCCTCTCAACTTATTTCTGAAGAAAGAGAAATTCAAGATACTCACATTGGTTCAGGTACTGTCTGCCTTGCATCCCAGAGACTAGATGTACGCTGGACCTGCCTAAAGTGTATTTCCACATCCCTATCCTGCTGTCCCACAGATGCTACCAGCAGTTCACGATGGGCCACTGGCATTTCCAGTTCGCTGTGCTCCTCTTTGGCCTCTTCAGTGCCCCTCTGGTGTTCACAAAGGTGATGTTAGTTGTTGCAACACTTATGCTCGATCAGGGGTTCCACTCTGCCTCTACCACGACAACTGGCTGTTGAAAACAGGCTCGTCCTGGGCAGTCGCCGCTCCTCTCCAAACTGCAGCAAACCTTCTATATTCGCTGGGGTTCACTTTCAACATGCTGAAGTAAAACATGACTCATTATTAGACTCTCCCTTTCATCTGAGCCATTCTGAGGACAGTGCAGTTCTGCGCCGATCTTCCGGAGCGGCGAGTCCGGAAAATATTCAGTCTATTATTCTAATGTTTCAGCCTCTATCCTGGATTTCGATGATAACTCTAAGGCTGCTGGGTCTCATTGCCTCCTGAATCCTGCTGGTAAAACTTGCACAATGGCATATGCAGGCTCTGCCTTCCCAGTGGGCAAGGCCTCCGGGAATCTTTCCGACCTGATAAGATACCGGAGTGAACTGTGAAAGATCTGTAGTAGTGGCTGATGAACCAGGATTTCCCTTACTTGTAGGAAGCTGGTTCTGTATATGCTATACCAAAATGAGGTATAGTGTGCACAGAGTCTGTACACACTCAATCTGCAAATTATATCACACACTCAGACTGAACTCAGTCCAATTTTGCTTGTATAAAAATATTAAGTTATTTTATTTCTAGAACCAAGCTAAGCCTGGCACAGGTAAGTGAAATAAATGCTTTGCAAAATATTATGCAGTGTTTACAAGTGAATGCAAGTTCAGAAGTAGTTCTTTGAAATAAAGGTTAGTCAAGGTATTGAAATTACTGAACAGATTACTTGTTAGGTACTTTTCAGATTACTTTTTCTACTCCGTTTGATATGCCTTCCTACCACACTGGGACATTTCCTAGAGAAAAGGTAAGTAAAACCAGTTTTGCACATTTGTAATTTTTCCATATAAATCAACTCCACAGTTAGAACATTTTTCAGAGAAAAACAATCAATACGTTCATATGGAGAGAAAAGAAGTTACTGGTTACCTGGTAAATACTCGGTCTTTGGGGTTGTGTTTCTGGGGTAAGAACAAGGGTTCTCCCAGGCGCATGGATGCACTCTTGTTTCACCCTCAGCAGCACTAGGGCGGCCGGGTGCAGAGTACTAGAGCCCAATGTTATCCAGTATGGGATAGGGGGTCTCCGGTTGATGGCTGCTTACGAGCAGGCCACTGCGTTGTGGGAGCAAAGCTCCTGGTGTTAGGTTCAGGGCAAAGGGGGAACCTGTTTAGCACAAAAAGTGCACCCGCAGCGGCTCAGGGGCTTCTGGGTGCAGGTTGCTGATTTGGCGTTGGGTGCCCTGTTTATTGCAATGGGAATTCTCCGGTTTTAAAGCAGGCTCCGGGACGAAGATCTTCTGGAGGTGACCACTGGTTGGAGAGGTAAGTTGGGATGCTGGGACACCGTCACTTGGGCCACCCAAGGCCATTGGGCTTCAGGTGCAGTGATGTCTTTAGGTGTCTGATTTCTCTTACCAGCTCCCGTCACAGTTGGGGGGAGTCTCCAGAAAGAGGATGCAGGCTTCGCTGGGAGATTTGAGGCAGGTCCGAGATTACCAGATCTCTGGTGAGAATCGCGGGGGAGACCACCTTGTGGTGTTGGGCCACTCAGGCCGTGGGCGACTGGTGCAGATGTGTCGATTTGGCCAGAGTCTGTTGGTGAACATATCTGGTATTCATCGGAGATATTCTTTCTTTGGAAGGCAGGACAGGTCCTCGGGGTTCTTGAGGCTGCTGGCTCTAGGACACATCAGAGTTTCGATTCTGCAGGTTTGGGGTGGGAACAGGTCGGTAGGGCTGGGGCCAAGTCAGTGGGCGTTGTCCTCTTCTTAGCTTTGGCATTGCTGTTTGGTCCTTCTTTTCTTCTTGGTCGTCGCTGGTCTGAGGAAGGAAGGTTCAGGGGTGCCCCTAAAACCTAGATTTATGAAGCGTTACCGGTAAGTAAAGGTTGGGATGAATGGGTCCCTTCCTTGGGTTGGGTACACCCCCTATTATGCCACCCTCCAGTGGGAGGGTGTCTCCAGTGGGAGGGTGCCTATGGCGTACTCTGGTTGGCTGGGCACCCCCTGTAGGAGAGTAGGGTCTGCAATCCTATGATCACCCAGATTTTTTGCTTTTTTTTCACTGGTTTACGACTTTCTCTGGCTGTGGGCCTGCCAATCAGACCCACAGCCTGGCTTTTCTCTCTCTAAATTACGACATGTACCCTAGGTGCATTTACCAATTGGTACTGGGCCACCTTATCGGACCCTGTAACTCAGGGCAAAGGTGTACCCAGGGCCTACCAGGGGCTGAAGCATGTATTATGCCACCCCTGGCTGGCCTCCTACATTTGACACAACTGGCTGCATGACAGCTGGGGCAAAGTCGTGTAATCACCCTTTGCTGTAGATATAGTATACCTATATCTAACCCTAAAATGGACACACAGATTCCTATCAGTCACTCCTATGGCAGGCCTTGACAATCCTGAAGGCAGAGTGCTTGGAATCGTGTGAGATGGTGCTCTGCCATGAGCTGAGCCTGTCTGCAGCTTGCGGAACCAAGTCCTAATAGCTGTTCCATGATATCGCATACCATATACTCTTAAGTGCATTATAATCCTCGCGGTTAAATGCTATCTTTGGTATTGCTTTATCAAAACATGTCGAGTAAGGTGTCATACGAATTGGAATACTAACCCCTCACCAATTCTGGCGACGGGGTTAGCATTCCACCCTTCTAGAGGGACACGACATGTATGTAACTGTGAACCCCGGTTAAAGTTCAACGAAGCCTCAGCTCCACAAAATGGATGCTGCCACCACAGACACGAGTCTGACCCCCTGCAGCTGGGAGTCCTTCCAGCGAGGGGAGCCTGGACAAAGGGTTTCCTGTCGAGGGCGGTGCTAGCACCGTCCCAGACAGGGTTTTGTGTATCCTGGGTAGGCAGGGCTTTACAGGAAGGTGACTGCTGAGTGGCACCCCGGTGCTCACTACGCATAGGTCGGTCAGAACCAGTTCCAGGGGCACACCAGCCCCTGGCCTGGGGAAAGTCCGGCATGGGAGAGGGGTGTAACCACCCCCCTCCTAGTCCCACCCATAGGCAGGACCTAGTCACCGGGTCAGCCCCCTTTTTTAGTATAAAGATAGGAGCGGGCCCCCTGTTAAAATTAGATCATCTTTGGAATCAAGACACGACTTTCTACGAAAGGACATCAAGATTTCTTCTTCAAGATTTTCCCTTGTGGCTAAGGAGTAGTCACCCTGCATCAAGCGGGCACCATCCTAAGAACACTGCGGTCTGCTGCAAGTCCTTCCTCCGGAATCCGACTGCCCAGCTCGACGAGACCCGGCTTCCCTGGCACCTCTGACCTCTACTCACCTCTACAGCCAAGCTGAGAACCGTGAGTGCGACGAGACCTCGAGGGACCGACGATCGCCAAGACTGCACGACTTCTTTGCAACAAGCCCACCGAGTGTTCCTCTGGTGAGTGCTTTGGGGTCCGAGAAGCCCCAACCCTGAGCAGCTCCAGCACCGAAGATCAGCCCTCCAGCATCTCCACGATCTGCGTGGGGCCCTTCTGCTTTTGCCTGCTCACCGCGTTGTTTGGCTACTAGCCGGCTGGCTTGTGGCCTTCTTAATGACGCCCGACGACATCACTGCTGCTGGTCTGGGTCTGGTTGCTCCAGACTGGCCCTTGCTTCCTTCTTCAAGAGAGGCACCCCGGACCCTCCTGGTCCACTCCAGACGCCATTTTGAGTCCACCGCGTGGGCTTGAATTTGCCAAGGCTTTGTTGCCCAATCCTGGGTCCAGCGACGCCGACAGCCTCATCCATCGTGGGACAGCTCGCTCCTCCATCCTGGTCGCCGACAACGCCTCCTGGTCCGTGAGATCTGCAGAGCACAGCGTCGCCCACACACCTAGTCGAGGTGACTACCATCCGGTGCCCTCCTGGTGCCACCTGACTACTGGCTAGTAGTCACGAACCTGGTCCCCTCTGCTTTCAGGTATCGTCCATCTTCAAGATCCAGGCTTGGATCACTTCGAACTCTCTTCACTGGTCGCCTGCCAGTATC
This sequence comes from Lissotriton vulgaris, assembly GCF_964263255.1. NCBI lineage: Eukaryota > Metazoa > Chordata > Amphibia > Caudata > Salamandridae > Lissotriton > Lissotriton vulgaris. The sequence goes on along the minus strand of NC_141687.1, from coordinate 955,713,564 downwards.
TTTCTTCCAGGCTCCTGGTCCGGCTACGAGGATTCCCGACGTCTTTTGAGACCTATGCAGCTGCAGCCGCTGGGCTAGGTAACTTCGGCATTTCGGTGCCCCAGCATAGCCTCACTATCCAAGGGTCAGAATCCACTTTCGTTTTCCTCCCACCAGGTCGGGTTCGCCCGAGAACACTAACTCTGTGAAATCTAGCTACCATAGACTTTGTCCCGCATCACGCGTGAGAGTGCACACTCTGCACCCGAGTCCCTTGGGTCTCCTAGAAGTAATCTGAAGATTCTATAGTCAAGATCTAGCGATTCCAAAGCCTTTTAGTACTGTACTTACCTGCTAGTAATTTCGCATTCCACTTTCAGAGTATATGGTTTTCCGTGCCCCTCGGGCATTTGTATATACTGTGCTAACTTAAGTATTTTCGTAAGAGTTTTGTTTTGTGCTTAGTACCCTGTCCTCATAAAGAGTACAGGGCTGTTGTGATTCTTAATAAATATACTGTTTATTTTCATAACACTTGTGTGGTGTCCTTTCACTTGGTGTTCAAGGGGTATATGTGTGGTATAACAGCTGGCTTAACACGCCCTCTTGAGTCTTTAGCCTTAGACTGCTCGTATCCACGCTACTAGGATAGCTGGTCTATAAGGTTGACTTACAACCAATCATCAATAAGGGTTGCTGGACTGATACATAGTGTTCACTAGAATAGTGAGCACTGCATATCAGGCCACCTTCTCACACCCCCCATCTGCAAGATGGCAGGGACAGAGTTGAGCTTCACCTCGCCTCCCCCACCTGAGAGATGTGGTTGGCAAAGGTGAGCACACCTCCCTTCCTCAATTGGTTTTCCTGCTGGTTCTCCCGCCCAAAGTGGGGGTCAGAACCGTGGGTTCTAGTTGCTGGGAGCAGCAAAAGGCCTGAGGAACCTCACAAAGGCAGCAAGCCTTTGAAGCTTCCTCTTTGTGGACCCTGCCCATCCTGGGGAAGGTGGCTGGCATCAGTGTGGGTTTAATGTGCTGAGAGGTTTGATACCAAACTTCTCAGTGTTGCCATTATGGTGCTGTGGAGTTCAAAATGACATGCTCCCAGCACTATATACTCTTAATGGCAGCACTGAACTTACAATGTCTAAGAATGAACTTAGGCACTGTAGGGGTACAGGGCCTCACCACTGGTAAAGGGCACCCAGCTAGAGGGGTGACTGATCCATGCCAGGGAAGTGGGTTGTAGGCATGGCACACAGGGATGTGTGCCATGTCGACTCTTCACTTTGTTCTGCACCAAGACACGCAGCCTGCAAAAGCAGTGGGTGAGTAAAGATACAGGACCTCTAAGGGTGGCACAATAAGTGCGGTCTCCCATGGAGTCCTTCCCTGGTCTGAGTGCCATGGGTACCTGGGGTACCATTTACCAGTGGCGGACCTGTAGCCAGAGATGCCCATTGGGTTTTGTTTTCAATGCAGTTTTAGGGAAATATTGGCCCTGGGTACCTGATTTGCAGAAGCCAAGGGCACCCAACGTCAAAGCACATCAGCAGTTAAGCAAAAAGTGAGGGCTACAATGCAGAAAGAGGGCACTTTCTCACAAGGAGTCACCCCCCTGCATTCACAGACACCACAACGCTGCTGTCCGGTCTCTTGATCCTGAGCTCCTACGGACTCTGAAGGCTTTAGCAACACAGGAGGGTTTCTACGTCCCTCGAGGTCCAAGCTGCCCTCTCACCAAGTTTAAGGTCAAAATCCCTTGTGGGGGCTGCAATACCAGAGCCCCTGTGCACTGCATACATTTGCAAGATCATATGCTTGTGGTTTCCCTAACAAGTGCATTGGGCTCCAAGTAGCCCCAACCTCTGGCACCATTTCCTACCAAGAACTTCGGCCTCCTTGCCCCAAGTGCTCCCTGGGCTGTTTGGTGAAATTGCTCAAGGTTGTCTCACGACTCCTGTGCCTCCGGCCTGTGGGTCCATTTAAGGGTCAACTTTGCTTTTCTTGGGCTCCCCTGGTTGCTCCAGGCTTGCCCTGACTCCCCTTGCTGTGGGGAGTCTCCTTGATGGTCCGAACCGTACACCTCCTTGACCATCTACATCGGTTGCCGTTGCCAAGGCTTGTTCAGCGCTCGACATCCTTCGGGGGACAGCTCTTATCCGGCTCCTGGTTGTCTCCGACATCTCCTGGTCCCCGTAGCTGCAGAGTCAGGAATTCCATCGACACACCGGAAGCATCCGACATCAGTGGGCATTCGTCTACCGAGCCCCTGGTCACTCCTGAGTGACCCGGACTCTGTCCCCTCTGCTTTCAGGTACTCTTCGAAAAGAATCCACCTTTGGATTCCAACAGACACTTTTCTTCCTTCCAGCAGCGGCTCTTCATCAAAGTCCTCCATTGGGTTCAACTGCAGTTTCCGACGCCACTTCAGACCTATGCACCCGGCTTCCCTGGGATAGGTAACTTGGGTACCTCTGTATGCACGGGTGGGTTATCTCCCAACCTCCTAACTTCCACTGGATTTCTTCGAAGTCCACTGGGAACGGTCCTTAAACTCAAACTTCAACCCTGACTTTCCCATAGAAATGTACGAAGCACGCAGTTGTGTTCCCACACTGCACCCTTCCTCCGTGGGGTCCTTACTTACTCAGCTTGGGTTTTTCCTTGGTGTCCCAGCGATTTTATGTCCTCTCTACACTGTCTTGACCTGTGGTTCTCATACCACTATTTTAGTATATGGTTTGGTCTCCCCTCCCCCCCTAAAGCTCCCCCGGGCCCACAATGTGTTAGTGGAGTGGTGTGGCTCACTGGTTAGAGGCGGCAGACCCGGAAGCAGAGGACGGCCCGGGACCAGGGTTCAATTCCCGACGCGGCAGGGTCGTGAACCAGGGTCAGCGGACTCGATAATTCTCGCCTCGGTGCCTACTCTAACCAGGGGTTACACTCGGCAACTCTGGGCATTAGCTTGCCTCATCTCCACAACGTTTCACCTTGGAGATACCCAGGAGGGAACATCTCACAGGGAAAGCAAGGACGGGTTCCCCAGCGGTCTATAGCGCCAGGACACCTCCGGGTAGCAGTGCGCTTTACAAGACACACACATTTACATTTACATTTTATTTACTGTCATTTCTGTGCTTAAGTATTGTGTGCTTATCGATTATCTTAGTGTAGGAGAAACTGTCGTACTAGATAGTGTTATATTATGTATTATTAAATAAATATTTTAATAACTACTGTGTGGTCCTCCTTTCATTTAACCAATACTATAAGGTTGCATTCTGTTAAAACAAGCTTAACCTTCCTTCAAGACTAAGCCTGAAGGCTGCTCTCCACAGCTACCACTTGGATAGCTTTCTAAGGGTATCTGCAACCTCTTCAATCAACATAAGGGTTGTTTGTACTGGTGCAGGGTGCCCACTTTAAATAGTGGACATCATATACCAGGCCAACTTCTCACACTTCCGCCAACTAGAACGAACGGTGGTGACCGATGCATCATTCCTGGGATGGAGCAGCAATCTTGGAGAGGCGGAGATCAGAGGAGTCTGGTCTCTGGCGGAGTCCGCGCTCCATATCAACCTGTTGGAGCTCTGGGGAAATCACCTGGCACTGAAGGCACTCCTTCCCTCCCTCAAGGGGAAAATAGTGCAGATGTTCACAGACAACACCACCGCCATGTGGTACTTCAACAAGCGGGTGGGGTCGTGGGCACTCTGGCAGGAGGCTCTTCCCCTCTGGACATGGTGGAACATCAGGCAGGTTCTCAACACCAGGGGGGACAAACTCAGCTGCCTGCGCCTGGTAGATCATGAATGACGTCTTCACTCGAAGGTGGTCAAGGTCTCTGTGAGAAGTTGGCCTGATATTCAGTGTTCACTATTGTAGTGATCACTATGTATCAGTCCAAACAACCCTTATGGTGATTGGTTGTAAGTCAACCTTACAGACCAGCTATCCTAGTAGCATGGATACGAGCAGTCTTCGGGCTAAACTCTAGAGGGCGTGTTAAGCCAGCTGTTATACCATCACATATACCCCTTGAACACCAAGTGAAAGGACACCACACAAGTGTTATGCAAATAAACAGTGTATTTATTTAGATCACAACAGCCCTGTACTCTTTATGAGGACAGGGTACTAAGCACACAACAAAACTCTTACGAAAATACTTTAATTTGCACAATTTACACAAATGCCCGAGGGGCACGGAAAACCATATACTATGGAAGTGGAATGTGAAATTACTAGCAGGTAAGTACTGGACTAATAGGCTTTGGAATCGCTAGGACTACGTTACTGAACCTTCAGATTACTAGTAGGAGGCCTAGGGGACTCGGGTGCAGAGTGTGCACTCTCACGCGGGATGCGGGACAAAGTCTATGGAGGCTAGTAAAAGCAAAGTTAGTGTTCTCGGGCGAACCCGATAAGGTAGGAGGAAAACGAAAGTGGATCCTGACCCTTGGATAGTGAGGCTATGCTGGGGCACCGAAATGCCGAAGTTACCTAGCCCAGGGGCTGCGGCTGCATAGATCTGAAAAGACGTCGGAAACCTTCGTTGACTAACCAGGAGCCTGAAAGAAGGAGTTGCTGGCAGGCGACCAGTGTTGAAGTTCGAAGTGATCCAAGCCTGGATCGAAGATGGACGACACCTGAAAGCAGAGGGGACCAAGTTCTTAATCACTAGCCAGTGATTGTGTGGGCACCAGGATGGCACTGGGCGAAGTCACCTCGACCAGGTGAGTGGGCGACGCTGGGCTCTGCAGTCTCACGGACCAGGAGGCGTTGTCGGCGACCAGGATGGAGGTGCGAGCTGTCCCACGATGGTTGATGCTGTCGACGTCGCTGGACCCAGGATTGGGGCAACAAGTCTTGGCAAATTCAAGCCCACGCAGTGGACCTAAAATGGCGTCTGGAGTGGACCAGGAGGGTCGGGGGTGCTCCTCTTTTGGAAGGGAGCAAGGGCCAGTCTGGAGCAACCAGACTAGCAGTGGTGATGTCGTCGGTCGTCGTCGGGAAGGCCACAAGCCAGCGGGCTAGTTGCCAGACAACGCGTTGAGCAGCCAAAAAGCAGAAGGGCCCCACGCAGATCTCGTGGATGCTGGGGGGCTGGACTTCGGTGCTGGAGCTGCTCAGGGTCGGGGCTTCTCAGACCCCAAAGCTCTCACCAGAGGATCCCTCGGCGGTCGTGCTGGAAAGAAGTCGTGCAGTTCTAATGATGGCCGGTCCCTCGAGGTCTCGTCGCACCTACGGTTCTCAGCTTAGCTGTAGAGGTAGGTAGAGGTCAGAGGTGCCAGGGAAGCCGGGTCTCGTCGAGCTGGTCAGTCGGATTCCGGAGGAAGGACGTGCAGCAAACCGCAGTGTTCTTGATGGTGCCTGCGGGTGCAGGGTGACTACTCCTTAGCCACAAGGGAGAAATCTTGAGAAGAAGTCGAGAGTTCCTTTCATAGAAAGTAGTATCTTGATTCAAAGATGATCTAATTTGGAAGGGTCCCCGCTCCTGCATTCATCCTAAAGAAAGGGGTGGGTACGCGACTAGGTCCTGCCCTAGGGGTGGGACCAGGAAGGGGGGTGGTTACACCCCTCTCCCATGCCGGACTTTCCCCAGCTCAGGGGATGGTGTGCCCCTGGAACTGGTTCTAGCCGGCAGATGCGTAGTGAGCACCGGGGTGCCACTTGCAGTCACCTTCCTGTAAAGCCCTGCCTACCCAGGATACACAAAACCCTGTCTGGGATGGTGCTAGCACCGCCCCTGGCAGGAAACCCTTATGTGAGAAGTTGGCCTGATATGCAGTGCTCACTATTCTAGTGATCACTATGTATCAGTCCAAACAACCCTTATTGATTATTGGTTGTAAGTCAACCGATAGACCAGCTATCCTAGTAGCATGGACAAGAGCAGTCTTTAGGCTAGACTCTAGAGGGCGTGTTAAGCCAGCTGTTATACCATCACATATACCCCTTGAACACCAAGTGAAAGGACACCACACAAGTGTTATGAAAATAAACAGTGTATTTATTTAGATCACAACAGCCCTGTACTCTTTATGAGGACAGGGTACTAAGCACACAACAAAACTCTTACGAAAATACTTTAAGTTGCACAATTTACACAAATGCCCGAGGGGCACGGAAAACCATATACTATGAAAGTGGAATGCGAGATTACTAGCAGGTAAGTACTGAACTAATAGGCTTTGGAATCGCTAGGACTACGTTACTGAACCTTCAGATTACTAGTAGGAGGCCTAGGGGACTCGGGTGCAGAGTGTGCACTCTCACGCGGGATGCGGGACAAAGTCTATGGGAGCTAGTAAAGGCAAAGTTAGTGTTCTCGGGCGAACCCGACTAGGTAGATCGAAAACGGAAGTGGATCTGGACCCTTGGATAGTGAGGCTATGCTAGGGCACCGAAATGCCGAAGTTACGTAGCCCAGGGGCTGCGGCTGCATAGGTCTGAAAAGACGTCGGGAATCCTCGTTGACGAACCAGGAGCCTGAAGAAAGAAGTTGCTGGCAGGCGACCAGTGAAGATTGTTCGATGGATCCAAGCCTGGATTGAAGATGGATGACACCTGAAAGCAGAGGGGACCAAGTTCTTAATCACTAGCCAGTGATTGTGTGGGCACCAGGATGGCACCGGGCGAAGTCACCTCGACCAGGTGAGTGGGCGACGCTGGGCTCTGCAGTCTCACGGACCAGGAGGCGTTGTCGGCGACCAGGATGGAGGTGCGAGCTGTCCCACGATGGTTGATGCTGTCGACGTCGCTGGACCCAGGATTGGGGCAACAAGTCTTGGCAAATTCAAGCCCACGCGGTGGACCTAAAATGGCGTCTGGAGTGGACCAGGAGGGTCCGGGATGCTCCTCTTTTGGAAGGGAGCAATGGCCAGTCTGGAGCAACCAGACCAGCGGTGTTGTCGTCGTTGATCGTCGTCGGGAAGGCCACAAGCCAGCGGGCTAGTATCCAGACAACGCGGTGAGCAGCAAAAAGCAGAAGGGCCCCACTCAGATCCGCGTTCACTAGGAAGGTTACAGAGTCCCTACAGCGCATTAGGGACGGCGCCGCAGCGGTCGAGCCAAAGGACCATCCGCCGGCAAAGCCTCTGGAGAAACCGGCAAAGACGCACACGCCAATCCTTTTCACCTTGCCGCCGAAGACGGCGCCGAAGGCTTTCGCTGCTAAACCGGGGGCCGGCGTGCCTGAGAAGGTGTCTTCGACGCCGAAACCATCGTTGGTGGCCCTCGGCCCACAGCCTAGACAACTTTCGGAGGAAGAGCGTCAGGAACATTTCATTGACGCCGAAACGGGCAGGCTTTCCCTCCTGAAGAGGAAAATCACCCCTGAGCCCCAGTTGGAGTCGTACAAGATCCCACTCAAACGAAAAATGGACTCTGCTGGTTCTCCAGCCTTGGTGGAGCCCATTTCACCGCAGGCTCACGAACTCTCACCCACTCACTCCAATGCAGAAGCTGGTGAAGGAGACATTCTCCAAGGTGGGGTCTACCTCTGGGCCAAATAGATGATCAGGGTTTACTGTCTGATTGAGAATGGTGGTCTGTATCTCCGGCTTGAATCCTGAGATTCTGAGCCAGGCATGTCGTCTCAGCATGACACTAGTGTTAATAGCTCTGGCCGCGGTGTCTGTCGCGTCCAGTGCACATTTAAAAGAAGCATATGATATGAGCTTCCCCTCTTGGATGAGCATCTCAGCTGCCTCTTTGTATTCGTCTGGCAGGTGCTGTAACAGGGTCTCCAGTGTGTCGTAATGTGCCCTGTCATACCTGGCTAGAAGTGCTTGTGTATTTGAAATGCGCCAGATATTGGCCGCTTGAGCTGCCACCCTTTTCCCTGATGCCTCAAACACCTTAGATTCCTTATCTGGGGGAGGAGCATCACCCGTTGTTTGTGAATTAGCCCTCTTCCGGGCATTAGAAACAACAAGAGAGTCCAACGGCAACTGTCCCATGATGTAAGTAGGGTCACCAGGCGCCGGTTTATACTTCTTTTCAATTCTAGGGTTTATCACCCTGGCTCTCGTAGGCTCCTTAAAGATCTCCCCAGCATGCTTCAAGACACCCTTCAACATAGGCAGAGTCTTGACATTCCTCTCTGAGACGGAAAAGGTGTCAAAAAGAAAGTCCACTTCAATGGGGTCAGCATGGAGCTGGACGTCATGATTCTTCGCTGCCCTTTCAATGAGGACATTGAACGCAGCTGAATCCTCTGTAGGCGACGTTTTTACAGCATACATCTGAGTGTCTGGGGTAGAGTGAGGATCACCTGGGTCAGCAGCAGCTGCCCAGGGTTCATCGGTATCATTTGGCTCAGTGTAGACAGGATAGCTGTATTCATCCTCATCACCTTCCCCAGTGTCCACATCTGAATAAGTGGGTGAGACATCATGGCCACGTGGAGAAACAGGTTCCACAAGAACAGGGGCCGAAGTGGAATCCTTTTTCTTCTTTAGTGGAATTTTATAGGACTCCATTGGCTGTTCCGGGGCAATTTTCCGCTTATGAAGGGAAAGTCTGCCCGTTTCGGCATTGATAAATTGTTCTTGTTGTTCTTCCAACAAAGATTGTCGATGCTTTAAGGCAGGGACCACTGTCGTCGACTTCGGCACCGAGGACACCTTCTCGAGCACGTTGGTGGCCATTCTAGGGGCGAAAGCCTTCGGCGCCACTTTCGGCGGCAATGTGAAGTGAATGGGCGTCGACGCCTTCTGAGGTTTATCGACAGGCTTCGAAGGTGGAGGATCTTTTGGCCCGACACTGGAGGCCTTGTCCTTGATGCGCTTTAGGGAGTCCGCCACTTGCTTGGAGAAAGCGGCGGACGGTTGAGTCGACTCGCCAGAATCCTTCGAGGCACCACTAGAACGGGACTCGTGGGTCGGTCCGCTCTTGGCCTTGTCTTGTCGACGCGGAGTATCGAGAACCTTCGGATCACTGAGCCCTTTGTCGGTGTCGACCGTCTTCGGCGCCGATGTGTTCGGCTCGACTGCCTTGACCTTTGCCTTCGGCGTGCCAGACTTAGTCTCGACGCCCTTGAGCGGTTTCTTCGGGTCGATAACGGCCTTTTGCTTCGTCGGTGCCGACAGGTCCAAAGGCTTTGAGCCGACCAAAGCAATGCACACTTTTGGTTTCTATGGGAGCACCAGTGCTTTCACTTGCGTCGAGACCGGTGTCTTCACTTTCGGTTTCGATTTCGCAGGGTGCGGCTCCTTAGCAATGTCCGTAGCCGAGCCCGAAGGCGGGCCGTAGAACTCACTGGAAGATCTTGGGTAAGGCATAGTGGCGATCCCTCGACCTGAGCCTTTCGAAGCGTTTTGGCCCCAATGTCAGTTTGAGTTAGCTTCCATGGCCCCAAAGGCCCCGTCGTCGTCTCCTACCTCGTCGACGACTTCTTCCGCGTCGAGCATTTCAACATCCGCGTCGTAGTTGTAGTCGACCTCCGACGTGGGATTCGACAGGTTCTCACCAACTTCCCGGTCAGCTCCTTCATCATCCCCGGCATCGAATATGTCCACAGGCGCCGGTGCAGTCTGCTGAGCCTCCTGGCGCGCAGCGCGACGATGCAGACGAGTCTTCTTGGATCGAAAACGGGAACAAGCCATGCAGCTGGCTTCATCATGATCCGGTGGACGTCGAAATGGGGATACTTTGAGTTGCACACAGGACATCTCTTGAACGGACTCCGTTCCATGATGGTCCGTCGATTAGGTCTCTGGCCTTGACTGGGCCCTCAGCGTCGAAAGCACACGGCTCTCTGGAATCCGGCTCGGAACTGAGCTGGAAGAATCGGGCACCAAACGAAAGACTATACCGACGAAAAGCTAAAGGCCTATTGGCCTTAAGAAAGTTTTATATCGATTCCGACTAGAGTGAACCAATATACATCCGAACCCAATGGCGAAAAAAAACAATCTGAGGATGGAGTCGATGCCCATGCGCACTGTAGTCCAGGGGAGGAGCCACCTATCTTGTGATACTTCGAAGACTCTTCCAGGACAACAATGTGCGATCATCCGGACCCAACACTAGGCAGCGATCTATGCACAGATATGAATTCAGCAGCCCACATGCCTCGAACCTGACGAAAGCTTGTGCTGGCGATGTCCAATTCGCAGTCTATTGTTTCAGAGGCAACTCGCTCACCTTCTGATAAGATCGTCCGTGCCTTCTTTCGTCGGTCTTCTGGGATAATATTTATGAACTCCGCCATATCTGACCACATTTGTCGGTGATAACGGCCAATGATCGCCAAGGCATTAGCAGCCCTAATTAAAGCTGAAGCCATAGAAGAGAATTTCTTCCTCAAAAGATCCATACGATGCCCCTCCTTGTCTGGAGGAGTGGTAATTGGTGTTGCAGGACTTTTAGAACACCGTTGTGCAGCTTGAAATATTATAGAATCTGGCCTCGGATGGCCTATGAGGCAAGCTGGACTATTCTCTGAAGCTCTGTATTTTTTCTCTATTCGAGGCAACACCGCAGTTATGAATGCCGGAGTATTCATGATTTTCACCCCATTTTGCGAGATGTAATCAATGATGGGAATAGAGCGAATGACCTTCCTAGTATCTTCATTGAAGTAATGTAAAAATAGTCTGTTTGTTTGACCATAATAGGGAGCTGAAATCTAGTAGCTGCTCTCTGCATTAAATTATGAAATCCTCCGATAGCCTCTGGAGGAGAATCGGACGGCAAATGCGGAGACGGTGTCTCTATGACATAATCGTCTCATGGATCTGGAGCATCTGCCTGTTTAGGCAACTCTCCTTCCTCAACCTCCTCATCCGAGGAGGAAGTATCCTGTCCAGAGGCAGGAGGTTCTTGTGCAGGAACCGGAGTACTAGGTTGCGTAGGCTCTACTTGAACAGGACCTCTACTTGTGAAATTGGGCTCTGTATCGGAATCTGCTGCAGAGGAAATCTCTGATGATAATCCGCTAACATCGCCTGTAGGTCTTGTATAACTGCTGCAGGAAGATGAGACGTTTCCCTCTCACGATATTCCTGCCTGTGACGTGGAGCCATATTGCCCATGATAGTAATGTTCCTCTTGGTAATCCTCCTCGCCAGTGTCTTGACATTTAACATTAAGCTCTGAGCCACTCTGTACGGGTCCTCCTCCACCTCTTCCTCATAGTCCTCGTCCTCCATGTAACCTTCTAATAGGTAGGAATGTGGTAACATAGAAATTTTACTATAGTCCTGAAAAAGCCTTTCAATTGTCTATCTGGTAAACTCTTGTCGACTGGGGCATCGACGATGCTGAAATGTGAATAGTAGGAATGTCTCTCGTTGACGGTTCTGTCATTGAAAATGATAGAATCACAGGCACATTAGATGGTGCCGTCAATGATGTTGTCGTCGATGCCGCTCCCTTCAACGGTGTCGTCGTCGACGGTGCAGCTGGTATCTTCATCGACGGTTTCTTCGTCGACACTGCATCGTTGACTGGTATTGACGATGGTCTCATCTAAATAGAAATTCTCGTCAACGAGATAGGTGATAAGATAGCTGTCGTCGAGATAGTCGCCATCGACGATGGTGACGACGACATAACACATACTGTCGACGATGTAGTAAAAGTCATTGACGACACTGATTTTTTATGCTTTTTACTCACAGTTTCTGAATAGGATACTATTGGCATCTCTGTGAGTAAAGTAGAAAGAGGAGATGATGGTGGCTCAGAGGCGTGCTTAGAACTCCTCTCCTTATGAAGAGATTTCTCTTGGGAAGTTTTCTTCCCTCACCTGAAGAGCCTTCTTGGGATCTAGCTATCTTGCTAGATGTGGAAGCTCTGTCCTCTTCCTCAGCCGAAGGACGCTCTTTGGACTTGAGCCACAAAAGTAATCTTGCCTCTCATTCCCTCAGATTCTTGCTGGGAAAGGTACAGCAGATTTTACAATATTTAGCCTCATGTTTGGTGTAAAGGCAATAAAGACAATCTTCATGAAGATCATCAACATGGACACTCTTCTTCCTACTAGGTCCTGCAGGAGCCGAAGAGGCCTTTCTTGTCTGACATTCTTGCTTGAAGAGTAGAAAACTGAGTGGCACTCAGGGAGACTCCCTTCCACACGATGTGCAGTGAAAATCGGAAAACTGCTTCTATAGGGAGTGTTCCAGAGGGTGCTGATAGCAGATTGGTTGGAGCTGACTTTTGGTCCCTTTCCAATAAGGACGTAGATAGGTTACTAAGATATAGCCTTTGGCCTCTTTATTACTTATGGCACTACTTTTGTATTTTACTGTGGGACTTACATCTCGGCGACGGGGAATGATTGAGGCATGTGAATCTATGAAAGATACCCCAATACTGGATAACCTACACTGGGTACTCCTCAAATTTGCAGTCTGCAATCTTCTCTATATTAGAGTCCACATTCATGGGGTCCCTGTTCTGTTGTGGCTCACGAGCCCGGTATAAGTTGGCTAATGTAGATGTAGAATGGCTACAAACAGACAATTTTCGAAGGCAAAAAAGTTTGCTTTCAACAAAAACCGAGTAGCACTTTACAACTCCAATAGTGATATGGTGGCATAGCATGAAAATCCCGAAGACATTTACAGTGTAATAGGGGCAGAGTGGTTTCATTACAGCAGAGGAACCACTATAATCTGAATTCCCACCCCCACCCCCCAAATACACCACAAAAAAAGTAATTTAAGGGAGGGGGCAGATACTTAGTATGTGCAGGATGGCATGTCCAGATGAAAACCCCAACCTTGTACAAAGACAGCCATCTTAGGCAGCAAGTACCTGTGAAGTCCTATGTACTCCAGTAATCTTTTGATCAGATATACAAATGTGGAACCTTATCCTCCTCGCAGCACAGATACCGTTCAGTCACTACCAGCATTTGGCATGTTGTCCCAAACATGGTTAGGACCAAAGGCTAAGGGGTTATGTTGGTCATGGACCTGAATGATCTCTTTCAAGGGGACCAAAGAATAAGTTACTTACCTTCGGTAACAATGTACCTGTAGAACAAGTTACTTACCTTCGGTAACGATATATCTGTAAGAAACATTAGTTAGTATTAGATTCCTTACCTTAGAATATCCCCAGGCGTCAGTCTGGATCCGGAAACTTTTGCGTAGCAGTACCCCTGCACGTCGGTAGGCGTCGTCTGCAGGCGTCCCCTGCGGCTCCGCGTCCGTCGATGGCGTCGTGCGCCGTGATGACGTCGCTGGAGTATATAGACGCCGCCTCCGCGTGCTGACGTCAGTTCTTTGCACACAGCTTTTCCGCGCCAGAACACGCAGAGCCTGTTACAGCACCTGCCAGACGAATACAAAGAGGCAGCTGAGATGCTCATCCAAGAGGGGAAGCTCATATCAAATGCTTCTTTTAAATGTGCACTGGACGCGACAGACACCGCGGCCAGAGCTATTAACACTAGTGTCATGCTGAGACGACATGCCTGGCTCAGAATCTCAGGATTCAAGCCGGAGATACAGACCACCATTCTCAATCAGACAGTAAACCCTGATCATCTATTTGGCCCAGAGGTAGACCCCACATTGGAGAATATCAAAAAGGACACTGAAACTGCTAAGTCCATGGGGGCTCTGCAGTCCCAGCAGTTACGGGATGGTTCTTTTCGTCGCTCAAGCACTAGAGGTGTTTCCAGAGGCCAGCTCTCCCAAACCACACAGTACTATAAAGGCGGCATGCAGACCACATACACCGAACAGAGTCGAGGTGGATATCGTGGAAACCGCGCCAAGGCAGAGGTCGTGGAAACAACAACTCCAGATCCTCCGCCACTAACAAACAGTGACTCCTTGTCACTGCCCCCCGACCACGCAACACCTGTCAGGGGGAGACTTCAACAGTTCCTGCCAGTCTGGAAGTCCATCACCACAGACAGGTGGGACACACAGCTTATACAGTACGGTTATTGTCTGGAGTTAACATCCACTCCACCCAACATACCCCCAAGACACCGTCCTATGTCCGCCAAGCATTTGCACTTATAGCAGCAGAAGGTCCTCGTCATGCTGCAAAAAGGGGCAATCGAGCTCGTGCCTGTGAAAGAAAGAGGCACAGGAGTTTACTCACTGTACTTCTTAATACCAAAAAAGGACGGGTCCCTCAGACCCATACTGGACCTCAGACCCCTCAATCAGTACATCCTATCGGAGCACTTTCACATGCTGACCCTGCAGCAAGTCCTACCGTTGCTCAGTCAGGGGGATTTTCTCGCAACTTTAGATCTGAAGGATGCGTATTTTCATATTCCGCTACACCCGTCACACAAAAAATACCTCCGGTTTACCATCCACAACCAACATTACCAGTTCAAGGTTCTGCCTTTCGGGGTCACCACAGCACCCAGGATCATCACTCAGTCCCACCCTCTTCAATGTTTACATGAGTCCACTCGCTTCCATCGCGCGTCAACACAACCTCAACATCATCTCCTACGCGGACGATATCCAGCTGATCCTCTCCCTCACCAAAGACCCCAACACCGCCAAAACCAATCTTCACGAAGGCATGAAAGAAGTAGCCATATGGATGAAAGACAGCCGCCTTAAACTTAACTCAGACAAAACGGAAGTGCTCATCCTAGGATCAACCCCCTCTGCCTGGGACGACTCATGGTGGCCTTCGGATCTGGGCTCAGCACCCATACCCACGGACCACGCACGTAACCTTGGCTTCATCCTAGACTCTTCACTCTCGATGACCAATCAAGTCAACGCCGTCTCATCCTCCTGCTTCAATGTACTTCGTATGCTCCAAAAAATCTTCCACTGGATCCCCGCCGAGACAAAGACTGTCACCCACGCTCTGGTTACGAGTCGACTAGACTACGGAAACACCCTCTATGCCGGAATTACAGCCAAATTACAGAAAAAACTCCAGCGCATACTAAACGCATCAGCGAGACTCATTTTGGACATCCCTCGCCAAGATCACATTACCGGCCACCTGAAAGACCTCCACTGGATTCCTGTCAACAAGAGAATAACATTCCGTCTCCTCACCCACGCACACAAGGCCCTCTACAAACTAGGTCCCGAATGCCTCAACACTCGACTATCCTTCTACACACCCACCCGCCAACTGAGATCCTCCAATCAAGGCATCGCCGCAATCCCGCGTATCCAAAGATCCACCATGGGAGGTAGATCCTTCTCCTACTTGGCGGCCAAGACCTGGAACTCACTCCCCGCTCACCTCCGCCTTACACAATACCACACCTCCTTCAGAAAAGAACTTAAAACCTGGCTATTCGACATATAATGAACCCCATCCCCAAGCACCTTGAGACCCTCTGGGTGAGTAGTGCGCTATATAAATTCTTGAACTTGAACTTGAAAGTGCCTGGCGACGGTGGCGGCACACCTGAGGAGACAAAACATTCACGTCTACCCTTATCTGGACGACTGGCTCATCCTAGCAAAGTCGGCCCAGCAGTGTGCCGCCCAATTGTCCCACACCATTCACCTTCTTCACGATCTGGGATTCTCACTGAATTACCCAAAGTCCCACCTGCAACCCGCCCAAATACGGCAGTATCTGGGTGCGACGATAAACACTCTGGCAGCCACAGCACAGCCGAATTCAGTGAGGGTCAGCAGCATTCAATCGCTGATACAAAAATTCAGACCTCAACACTCGCTTCCAGCGTGAGTGTTCATGCAGTTGATAGGCATGATGGCCTCCTGCATCTCCATAGTCCCGCACGCGAGACTACATATGCGTCCGCTTCAGGAGTGCTTAGCACGTCAGTGGACTCAGCCTCATGGACAGTTGAAAGACCTAGTGTTGGTGATCGGTCGTGCATACAACTCTCTGCATTGGTGGAATCCACAAAACCTTTGCAAGGGACGACCATTCCAAGAGCCTGTGCCACAGATCATTCTGACGACGGACGCTTCACTCCAGGGATGGGGAGCACATGTACTCCACTACACTGTGCAGGGACTATGGACACCACAGCAAAGGAAGATGCACATCAATTTTCTAGAACTGATGGCGATCTTCATGGCAATGAAAGCCTTCAAAGTACATCTGTGCAACAAGGTCGTGTTGATCCGGACGGACAACATGACGGCCATGTACTACATTCAGAAACAGGGAGGAACACACTCTCCACAGTTGTCTCATCCGGCTCAGAGCATGTGGAAGTGGGCCATTCAGAGAAACATCTTCCTCATGGCAGAACACCTCCCAGGCAAGGACAATCAGATGGCGGACCTGCTCAGCAGGTACAGCCACCAGATGCACGAGTGGGAGATACATCCATCAGTACTCCACCCGTACTTCCAAAGGTGGGGTCATCCAGAGATAGACCTGTTCGCCACAAAGGAGAACGCAAAATGCCGAAGCTCTGCCGCCAGGTTTCCACACCCACAGTCGCAAGGCAATGCGATATGGATGAACTGGTCAGGCAAATTTGCGTATGCTTTTCCCCCAGCACCTCTAATTCTGCTGGTGGCACGCAAGCTGAAGCAGCACTCGATGACTCTCATCCAGGTTGCTCCGACGTGGGCTCGCCAACCATGGTACACCACGTTTCTGGAACTGTCCGTGGTACCGCATCAAAGGCTGCGCCTCACACCCAGGCTTTTGACGCAGAGCCATGGTGATATTCAGCATCCAGATCCGCAACAGCTCAACCTGGCGATCTGGCTCCTGAGGTCTTAGAGTTTGGCTACCTCAACTTACCTCCTGACTGTATGGACATCATCCGGGAGGCAAGGAAGCCCACCACCAGAGCATGCTATGCGGCGAAGTGGAAGCGGTTTGTCATTTATTGTGCAGACCACAACATTAACCCGCTGGATGCATCTATTCAAAACATCATTTGTTATCTCTTACATCTGTACAAATGTATTCTGGCCTATGCTTCCATTCGTATACATTTATCCGCAATGGCTGCTTATCTCCAAAACAGACAGCACCTCTCACTTTTCAGGGTGCCTGCCATTAAAGCCTTTCTGGAAGGACTCAAACGAGTCATTCCTCCGCGGACGCCACCAGCTCCCGAGTAGAACCTCAATGTGGTCCTCACCAGGCTGATGGGTCCCCCTTTTGAACCACTGCATTCCTGCGAGATTCAGTTCTTGACATGGAAAGTGGCTTTCCTTATAGCGATTACGTCGCTACGACGAGTTGGTGAACTCCAGGCACTAACTATCCAAGAGCCATTTATTCAGATTCATTCCAACAGGGTAGTGCTTCGCACTAACCCTAAATTCCTTCCTAAGGTAGTTTCTCAGTTCCATATCAACCAGACTATAGAACTACCTGTGTTCTTCCAAAATCCAGAGTCACTTGCGGAGAGGATGCTCCACACACTTGACGTCAAAAGAGCCCTAATGTACTACATTGATAGGACCAAGGATGTTCGGAAGACTAAACAACTATTTGTTGCCTTTGTGCCACAACACAAAGGTAACCCCATTTCCAAGGCTGGTATAGCCAGGTGGATCGTTAAATGTATTCAGATCTGCTATCAGAAAGCCAAGCGCACTCTCACCATTCCACCGCGGGCCCACTCCACCCGAAAGTTGGGGGCCTCCATGGCTTTCCTTGGAAGACATATGTAGAGCAGCCACATGGTCTACCACACACACATTTACAAAACATTACTGTGTTGATGTGCACTCCAAACAGCAGGCAGCTGTAGGGCAGGCTGTTCTAAAAACACTTTTCCAAACTGCTGCAGCTGGCACGGGCGGCCGCCGTTAATGGAGGGACTGTTATGTATTCTATGCACAGATATGAATTCAGCAGCCCACATGCCTCAAACCGAATATGCTACTTAACAGTATGCATCTGTTCTCGGCATGTAGGGCTGCTGACATTCATATCTCCCGCCCTCCTCCCCGGCGCCTGTAGCGGCTGCAGGATTCACACATACTTCTGGCATGGTCATCATTCACGTAGTTTCACTCCATCTTGGCCACAATGGCTAAAAACAATCTGAGGATGGAGTCGATGCCCATGCGCACTGTAGCCCAGGGGAGGAGCCACCTATCTCGTGATACTTCGAAGTCTCTTCCAGGACAACAATGTGCGATCATCCGGACCCAACACTAGGCGGCGATCTATGCACAGATATGAATGTCAGCAGCCCTACATGCCAAGAACAGATGCATACTGGTAAGTAGCATATTCGTTAGCAGGGACAGCTGATCTTCGGCGCCAAGGATGGCTTAAAGCAACTTCTTTTAGACCCGAAGTTCAGATGAAGATATTAGACATGGCCTATGATGGGGACTCACTGTTCGGGAAGCAAAAATGACAGACACCACAAAATCTTTAGGTACTCTACAGTAAAGGCACATACCTTTCAGAGGAGCCAGAGGGCGAGGATTATCTACATATCAGAGTGGCTATCAGTCGAATCAGGAATATCGACAATACCACCCTCAATACAGACAGTCATACAATCAGTCATCTTACCGTCAGTGATCGATGGCTGGTTTCTCTTGTCAGGGTGGCCGAAGCGTACACCGCAACAAGGCCATGGTTCTGGCAGAAAACAATGTGCTTTTCAGGGTGTCAGTCAACCTTACCCCCCTGCCAGTGGGTGCAAAGATTTCTGTTTATGCACAGCAGTGGCACAAGATCACTACAGATCGCTGGTTGCTAGACCCAGTCACCAAGGGTCATACACTAGAGTTTCTTCAGATACCACCTACCGCCCCTCCCAAACGTCCCCCCTCCCCTGCTTCTTTATTTATTGCGCAAAGAAGTCTTGATAATGCCCCTCAAGGAAGCGATAGAAAATGTTCCATACATGCAAAGAGGAACCGGTTTCTACTCTCGTTTCTTCCTAATTAAAAAGAAGTCCGGAGAATGGCGACCGATTCTGGATCCCCACAATCTCAACAAATTTATCAAAAAACATACATTCCAGATGGTAACACTTTCCGATATTCTAGGATGCTTAAACAAAGGGGATTTCATGACTCCACTGGACATGGAAGACGCATACTTTCATATCTCTACCCATCCAAAACATTGAAAATATTTGCGATTCACACTGGCTGACACCCACTATCAATTCAAGTTGCTACCATTTGGCCTAAAATCAGCGCATCGGTTTTTCATCAAGTGCTTAGCACTGGTAGCAGCGACTTTGCAATCCTGGGGGATCCAAGTTTTCCCATACCTCGACGATTGGCTGCTCAAAGGCTCGTCGTAGCAAGAAGCCAAAGTGGCTACAATAAATTGTCTCCGTCTGTTCAATTCTCTAGGGCTCTCTTTAAACAAGAAGAAATCAAGACATCCCAGATTTTGTATTACGACAGACGCTTCCATGGAAGGATGGGGAGGTCATCTGCTTTATTTACACATCCAGGGATGGTGGTCTCAGCTACAGAAACAGCAGCACATCAACAGCCTGGAACTTAAGGCCATTTTCTTGTCTCTACAGGCTTCCTTCCAAGGATAGCAGGTTCCTCAGTGCTGCTCCGTACCGACCATATGACCAGCATGTATTACATAAACAAGGAGTAACAAGCTCCATAATGCTTTCCCAGGAAGCGCAAGAATTCTGGGAATGGACAATGTTTCACGGAAAAACCTTGAAGGCCGAGCATGTCCAGGGTCTACACAATACACTAGCGTACTCGCTAAGCAGATCTCTATCCAGCTGCCACGAGTGGGAATTAGAACAATGTCAAGTAAACAAGATCTTTCAGACATGTGGCAAACCAGCTCTAGATCTGTTTGCGTCACAAGAAAACAATTAATGCCGATATTATGCCAGCAGGTTCTGTCAACCGAGGTCAAGGTTAAATGCCCTTTCAATGAGATGGTCCGGGATCTATGCTTACACTTTTCCACCCTTTCCATTAATCCCCAGAGTGCTCAAGAAATTGAAACTGGGAGGCTGCTGCCTAATTCCGATTGCACCCCATTGGCCCATACAGTATTGGTTCCAGGAAATTCTTCTGTTGTCACAAGACAAACCCATTCGCCTGCATACGACTCCGACCATGCTATCACGGAACTGTGGTCAGGTAGTCCATCCAGATCCACAATACCTGCATTTGCACGCATTGCTCTAGAATTTAAGGATCTCAATATCTCACAGGACTGTCGGGACATACTGTGCAAATCTCGTGCTGAAACCACTATCAAGACGTATCATTTAAAATGGAAAAGATTTTGTTGTTGGTGTGAAAAAAAAATTCATCCAGTCCAAGCTCCTGCTGAACAGATTTTACCTTACTTACTCTCACTGGCCAAGTCTGGACTCACTTTCTTGTCAGTCAAGGTTCACCTGGCTGCCATTTCCAGGTACAGGAAATCTCTGCAGTTTCCTTCCTTATGTTCGTCTTCTCCTATTAAACAATTCATGAAAGGACTTTTTCGCACTTTCCCTCCTGTGCTCTCAACTCCTCCGACGTGGGAGCTCAGTGTGGTGTTAGCACAACTGATGAGACAACCATTCGAACCAATCCAAGAGGCAGATCTCAAGTATCTCACATGGAAGGTGGCCCTCTTACTGGCTCTCACTTCTGCAAGAAGGGTTAGTGAGATTTAGGCTTTGACGATCAGGGAACCATTCTTGCGTTTTACACAGAAGTATGTGATCCTGCGAACAAATCCGAAGTTCATTCCAAAGGTTCCCATACAATTTCACTTGAACAAACCAGTTATGCTACACATTTTCTTCCTGAATCCCTCTACTCCAGCTGAGAGGACTCATTAGATGTAAAACGATGTTTGAAGTTTTATCGTCAGAGGACAAAACATATTAGAAAAACGGATCGATGGTTGGTGGCCTATGGTCAAGGGAAACCAGGAACTGCTGTAACAAAGATTACAATAGCCAGATGGGTCGCATCAGCTATTCACTTCTGCCACGAAAAGGGAAACAAAGCTCTCAGGGTGAAAGCTAAAGCACACTCCGCCAGGACTGTTGCGGCAGCTACAGCTTTGTTTGCTGGAGTTACGTTGGACAAGATATGCCGTGCTGCGAAATGGAAGAATGTCCACACGTTCACAAAACACTACTGCCTCCAATCTGCACAAAAGGAGGATGCAGCGGTTGAACAAGTTGTTACGCCATCTCTTTCAATAAGGTCAGATTCTTTACATTCCTTTAAAGCTTGTCTATTATCAGTTTTCTTTACTATTGCACTGATGACAATGTTCATGCTTTTATGTTTGTCAATTTATATCTTTCTCATGCGGATATCCACTGTATGGTTATTGCTTTTATGTTTTGTTACAATGTTTCAAAAGGGTGGATTTATATTGGGAGTATTAAATGGTAAGTCTCCCACCATCTGCAAACGACAGTACAGTTTCGGTACAGCTTGCTATTCTTATTCAGGCATGTGAATCTATGAAAGATAACCCAATACTGGATAAGAAAACAAGTTACTTACCTGTAACTACAGTTATCCAGTATTGATATCTTTCATAGATTCACGGGCTCCCACCCTCCTCCCTGTGGAACCAGTTCTCAGTGATTTTAGGGATATTTACTTTCCACTTCTGCTTGGAAAATCTGAGGAGAACAGCTGTTGGGAGTGTTCTAGAAGGTAGTGATTGGTTGGAGCTGACTTTTGGTCCTTTTCCTATAAGGACGTAGATAGGTTACTAAGCTATAGCCGTTGTCCTCTTTTGGCCTATTTATTACTTAGGGCACTACTTTTGTATTTTACCGTGGGACACCCATCTTGGCGACAGGGAATGATTCAGGCATGTGAATCTATGAAAGATACCAATACTGGATAACTGTAGTTACAGGTAAGTTACTTGTTTTCTTCCCATGATTGGTCAAAGTGGAACAAATGTGGGGAATGCCAGTCTCTTTCCCCGCCCGTTTTTGATCGTTTTCCATTGCTTGTATTGGATGTCCAGCTAGGCCATAGCATCTTGTGCATGGTTATAGTGTGCCAATTCTATTTCCATATGGTTTAGATGTTTAGGTGAGCCAAGTTGTGCAGTGTTATACTGACAAGATAAATTAATTTGTGGCCTATGTTTTTTTCCCTTCTTAAATGCTTTCTATCATAAAGAGAGAGTGCTAGTCACTTCCCGCTTTCTGTATTCATTTGTTTTTCTTTGCTGTCATAATAAAATGTTGAATTTACTACTTGTTTTTGATTCACACAATAGACATGAGCACCTAGGCATCCTTTCCCATTTGTTTAAAGTATTTGAAATGCAATTTTTACTATGTATGCCATTTAAGCTCACCAATTATTACACAAACTTAATCTTCTATCTCCTTTTCACAACACTGTTCTGAGGGAACACAACTCTGCTAAAGCAATTTTTCAGCAATTTGACCTTAAACCCACCTTACTGCATTGTTGTAGGCCTAAATGTTTCTTCGTAATGGGAGCAACAGTCTCCCAACTGGTAAACTGACTAGACCTGTTGGCTTTGCCTAAGTTTATTCATTACTAAGTTTAATTGTGTCAAGTGAACAAACCACCTGTGTTGCTCAGTTCACCAGATTTCAGGCAAGTTATTATTCAAATCCTGGTTTACAGCATTAGTAATCTTTTCTTCCAAATTTTAGAGAAATTGGCGGTTGGCAAAAGGAAACGTGCTGTGGAAGATGAGAGCCAATCTGCAATGGAAATGGCTGAGAATACAGACAACCCTCTAAGATGCCCTGTCCGACTCTACGAGTTTTACCTTTCAAAGTGGTAGGTTTTTCACAGATTTTAAAATAGTTGGGTTTCATTAGTGTTTTACTGAGCTGCTAGAATGTCATTATAAAACTAGCGTCTTGGAATTTGATCCTTCAAAGATTTGCATGCTTTAATCAAATGATTTCAAATGCCCTTAATCCAACAACAGTGTTTAGGATCACATCCACCTCATATAAAACAACTTTCACTTCAACCAATGTAAGTGGAAATGCTGAGCGTTCTACTTCCCCTAGAGTCTACATCTCTAATTTCTACCTCACGTGTGTGAGGGAATCCTTGGGAAGGGCTCTGCTCTGTGCTTCTAGAAAACTATTTTTGTTTTATTACCAATACCTTCAGCTTCTGTGGGCTACTTTCAGCCTTAGTTTCTGCTTCACTCAGCCGTGGGTTTTCTGGTGGTTTACAAAATATATATTTGTAGGCTCAAGGTAGGTACAGTAACTACTAGCATGCCATAATGAGAACCATGCTCCCTTCAAAACCTCTGTAACTGAAGAACAGTTTGTTCAAATAACCTGCACATAAAGTGCATTTATTGTCTTTATCCAAAATTCTTTCTGGTAAAAAACAAAAATCAGGGCAGTGGCACAAGTACTGGTCCTCCAGAGGTTAGACAAGTTCCTGAAGAAATACTTTTTTAGGATGGTAACCCTCCTGTAGCTGTGAGCTATCGGGTTGGGACTTAGTTCTTTCTTTCTGAGGTTACAAAACAGGTGGTGTTGACCAGGACAGACAATGCAACATCAGTGTATTGCTTCACAAAACAAGTACGATTGAGGTCCCAGTTGTAATAAGAATCACCTATGCTGTTGAACTAGACTACCAACATCACAGTGAAACATCTTCGAGGATGCACTATTGATCAGGCAGATGCTTGCAGCTGCTCCCTCTCTGATTGTCACATGTGGAAACTCCATCCGAACAAAGTAGAGTACATCTCTTGAAAGTTGAGCCGTTCAACAATGAACCTGTTGACCACTGTAGAGAATAGGAAATGTCAGTATGATGGCAACCGGGTTAGTCACCCAGGATCCGAGGGCAATGCCTTTTTGATGACCGTGTCAAATGTCTTCTGTTATGCCTTTTTGCTATTTCTCCTTATTCACAGGGTACAGAGAAAGGTCTCTGTTCCCCTATTTGGATTGCTCCAACATGAACTTGTGGGTTTGGGTACAGCTACCTAATGAGACTGTCAGCACACTCACCTGTCCAGTTGAAGAACCATTCCAGAGTCCTCTCCATATGCAGTGGAGAGATACTCCACGGTGATCTCCAGTCACTGAGCCTGATGGCATGATTCCTGACCACTTATAGTAGTAAAGCCATCTGTATATCCCTTCTGAATGCAAAGACATTTTAGTGCAGGAACGTGTGCCACCTACAACTAAACTAACACAACGCTAAGCCGAAGAATGTTTGCATGTGGCGAAGAAAGAAAAGGCTACAATTCAATCTCCATACTTCCCCATCAAGTTACCTCATGCATGCTACAGGAGTCGTCTGATGTATGCGTTGGTAAGGTGCACTTGGCCACACTTTGCAGGTTCCAGAGAGTGGAATACTTTTCCTTATCCTCACAGAGGATTATTTGGCAATTTACGAAAATCTTGAGGTCTTTCCTCCATTGTGTCCGACTCCTGTTACATGGGAATTGAAACTGTTGTGCCAGCTCATTGTGCCTTCTCTCAAATCCAATAACAGTTCACTTCTGCAGTTCCTTTCATGAAAAAACAGCCCTTCTGCTCATTCTCACTTTAACTTGGAGAGTCAAAGAGTTACATGTGTTCGAGACAGAGAATTCATATCTTCACTTTACTTTTACTAAAGACCAGGTGTTTCTGCGAACCAATCCCAGATTCATGGCAAAAGACTACAGACTTTCACTTGAATTAACCAGTTTTCCTTCGCTCTTCCTTCCCAAATCTGCTGTACTGCTGCGCAGAGATCCTTAGCCTCTGTAGATATGATAGAGACATCTAGCTGCAGATTTCTTAACTTAGAATATCCCCAGGCATCAGACTGGATCCATAAAACTTTTTCCCATCAGTACCGTCCTGATGTCCACGGAAGTGACGTCAATGGAGCCATACAAGTCTCTCTTGAAAATGCAATAGGAATTGTACGTTGTTTGATTTACAGGGGATGCAGTAAGTTGCAATACTTAGCAAATACAGTACATTGAAATGAATAGACATTTTCAGAAAATTACAGGTAAGTTACTTGTTACGGTACTTTTCTAACTCAGTGCTGGAAAAAGATGTTATTCACAGGTAAGTTATCGACTGTGGTCGTTCAGGTTCTGGGGTTAGACTCAGGGGTCCCCCAGGCTCAGTGATACTCTTGCTGCACCCTCAGAGGCACTAAATCTGCCAGGAGCAGTGTGTTGGGGCCCAGTGTTATCCAATCGGGGATGGGGGCCTCTGGTTGTTGGCCCCCTGGTAAACTGTCCACTGGGTTGTGGGAGCAAAGCTCCTAGGGTTTATGTCAGGGCAAACGAGGAAACAAAGTAGCACAAAAGGGGCACCCTCAGTGGCACAAGGGCGGCCGGGTGCAGGGTGCTGTTTCTAGGTCGGTGCCCTGTTTTCAGTGGAGAACCTCCAGTTAGCAAAAGCAATGCAGGCAGGGAGACGAAGGACTTCAGGGTGCGACCACCACTTCTTGAGGTAAGTTGAGAAGTTAGAGGTTAGTTAGGCACCCTCGTTTTAGGCACACAAGGCCATGGGGCGTCGGGTGCAGGGGTGACTTTTGGGGTTGGATCTTCTTACCAGCTCCAGGTCGCAGTTAGAGGAGCCTTCTGCACTTAGGTTGCAGACGTAGGCTTGAGGCAGGTCAGGGGTCGCCGTATCTTGATTCAGGATTGCCGGGGTGACCTCCTCGTAGTGTTTGCCTGCTCGGGCCGTGGACGGCGGGTGCAGAGTGGGGCGGAGTCGCGGTCTCCGGTTGCTCCCAGAGGTTGCAGTTGAAAAAATCCAGTGTTCACAGGAGAAGAAGTCTTTGGAAGTGAAGGCAGGCAGGCCCTCCAGGGTTTTTGAGGTTGCTGGGTGCAGGACACACCGGGATTTACCAGCGCCCCTCAGGTGTTCACAAAAGTGATGGCGGTGGTCGCAGCTCATCTGCGCAGATTGGGGGTGCCAGTCTTCCCCTATGTCGACGACTGGTTGTTGAAGGCGGGCTCGCCCCAGACAGTCGTCAGCCACCTCCGGACTACGGCCGACCTCCTGCACCTACTGGGGTTCTCCATCAATGTGCTGAAGTCACACCTGTGTCCCTCTCAGAAGCTCCTCTTCATCGGAGCGGTTCTGGACTCGGCGCGGTTTCGGGTTTATCCTCCCGAACAGCGGATTTGGGATATTCAAGCTCTGATTCCGATCTTTCAGTCTTTATCCAGAGTCTCGGTCAGGTTGACGCTGCGGCTACTGGGACTGAAGGCCCCCTGCATCCTTTGGTGCATCACGCCCGGTGGTGGATGCGGGCTCTACAGTGGGACCTGAAGTTTCAGTGGGCCCAGCATCAAGGCAACCTGTCCGACCATGTCCTGATCTCGGAGGGCACTGCGAGACAGTTGCAGTGGTGGCTCACGGACCCCGATTAGGTCAGCGGCAGATCCCTCTCCCTACCCCAACCGGAGCACGTAGTCGTGACGAATGAGTCCCTCCTGGGTTGGGGGGTCCACATGGGAGAGGTGGAGATCGAGGCCTCTGGTCTCCGGCGGAGTCCCAGCTCCACATCAACCTTCTGGAGCTGCGGGCAATTCGACTTGCACTGAAAGCATTCCTCCCCTCTGTCTGGGGGAGTGTAATGCAGGTGTTCACGGACAATACCACCGCCATGTGGTATTCCAACAAACGGGGCGGGTGGGGTCGTGGACCCTCTGCCAGGAGGCTCTGCGCCTCTGGCAATGGCTGGAACATCAGGGCGTGACCCTGGTGGTTCAACACCTGGCAGGTTCTCTGAACGCCAGGGCGGACGAACTCAGCCGCCGGTGCATGATGGATCACGAATGGCGTCTGAACTCGGACATGGCGCAAGGTCTCTTTCTGCAGTGGGGAGAGCCTTGGTTTGATCTATTCGCCACCGAAGAGAACGCGCAGTGTCATCAGTTCTGCGCGTTGGAATTTCCAAGGCGGCACTCGCTCAGAGACGCTTTTCGTCGCGAGTGGAGTTGCGGTCTGTTGTACGCCTTTCCGCCTATACCACTTCTGCCCAGAGTGTTGAAGAAGATCAGGCGCGACGGGGCACAAGTCATCCTTGTGGCTCCGTACTGGGCACGAAGGTACTGGTATCCCAAGGTTCGAGGCATGTGGGCTGCTGAATTCATATCTGTGCATAGATCGCCGCCTAGTGTTGGGTCCGGATGATTGCACATTGTTGTACTGGAAGAGTCTTCGAAGTATCACGAGATAGGTGGCTCCTCCCCTGGACTACAGTGCGCATGGGCATCCTCTCCATCCTCAGATTGTTTTTTTCCGCCATTGGGTTCGGATGTTACTATCTTAGCTCAAGTTAGGAAAACTTTCTACAAAGCCAAAAGGCTTTCGACAGCGTCGGTATTGTTTTGTTCGGTACCGATAACTTTGCTTCGAGAGGACATCGAGGAGTCAGACGGGTTTTTTTCCACATTCGACCCGATCTTCGATCTACGATGGAAAGAAGCCCATTCAAAAGGTGTCCACTTTGTAATGCAAAATACCCGCACATCGATGTCCACCCGGTGTGCAACAAGTGCCTGTCCCCGGATCACAATGAAGCCAACTGTATGGCCTGTGCCCGGTTCAGGTCTAAGAAAACTCTTCGGATTCAACGCGCGGCTCGAATGGAGTCGCAGAGATCAGCGCCTGTTCCAGAAAACATCTTCGGGACCGAAGACGAAGAGGTCGTTGATCTGGCGGATCAGGAAGAACTCAGATCCGGCTTCGGGCCATGACTCAGAGTATGAAGACGAAGACTTATTAGAAGAAGATGAAAACGTCTTGGGGCTGTAGAAGATGCTTAGGCGAGGAGCTAGGCCCAACCGGCTATACGGGGGCCGACGATGAAGCTCTCACTAAGGCTCGGGTCGAGGGATCGCCACAAGGCCTTACAAAGATCTACAAACTCGTTCAACAGCCCCGCATAAAGGCCCGGCTTCGAACATATACAAAGAGCCGTCGGTATCGAAACAGCCATCGGTCGATCCAAAGAAATCGAAACCGAATGCATAACTGCCAAAACCGAAACCAAACGTGCAGCTGGCTCTGGTCGGCTCCAAGGCCTCAAACCCCTCGGAGCCGAAGAAACAGAAAAAGGCCGTCGATACCGAGAAGCTCAAAAAGGTCATCGAACCAAAGGTTGGGGCACCGAAGACCAAAGTCAAGGTTGTCGAACCGACAAAGCCGACACCGAAGGGAGTCGACACACACAGAAGGCCCGAACCAAAAGAAGGGTTCGATCCTCGGTCGAGGCCTACGGACAACACAGACTGGCTCCAAGGACCCTGTCGAGTAGACGCAGCCGAGCCCATTCATAGCCAAGGAGGTGTCGGAGTCACTCCAACGCATCAAAGATAAGGCTATAGCGGTCGGGTCGAAGAAGGCCCCAACACCGAAGCTGGTCGGAAACGTTCAAACCGCATCGACACCAATCAAATTCGGGTTGCCACCGACGGTGCGTCCGAAGATGTTCGAACCAAAGAAAGGTATCGGAGCCATTAAAAAAGTGTTGATGGAAGTGGAGCCTGAAGAACAGGAGTCGAGGCAGTTCATCGACTCGGAAACTGGTAGACTGTCCATATATAAAAGGAAGATCATACCAGAAACACCCATGGAATCCTATAGGATTCCCTTAAAAAAGAAGAGGGATTCAACAACATCGCCAGTTCTTGTGGAACCTCTCCAATCCTATGGCCAAGAACCTCAGACTTTTTCACCCACATACTCCGATGTGGATGCAGGGGATGACGAAAGTGAGGATGACACTTATCATGTGGACACTGATCCCGATGATCAAGACCAACCATGGGCAGACCCAGTTGAGCCAAAAGATCCGCAGACTGCCCCTGACACACATGTATACAGTGTAAAAACATCTCCCACCGAGGACACTACTGCCTTTAACGCCCGTATTGAAAGAGCGGCAAGTAACCATGCCGTGCAACTACATTCTGACCCTGTGGAGGAAGACTTTCTGGTCGACACCTTTTCTACTTCAGAAACAACAGTCAAGACCCTGCCCATGCTCAAAGGGGTCCTTAAGCATGCTGGTGACCTTTTTAAAGAAACCACCAGGGCATTAAACCCAAGAATTGAAAAGAAATATAGACCGGCACCTGTGGACTCTACTTGTATAAGAGGACAGTTGCCATTGGACTCATTAGTTGTTTCTAATGCACGTAACACAGCAAACTCCCAGACTACAGGTGATGCTCCTCCTCCTGACAAAGAGTCGAAAGAACTGGAAACTTCAGGAAAAAGGGTGGCAGCGCAGGCAGCTAACATATGGCGCATTGCCAACACTCAGGCACTCTTAGCCAGATATGACAGGTCCCATTATGATACCCTTGAGACACTGTTGCAACACCTACCAGATCAGTACAAGGAGGGTGCAGAACTACTGCTCCAAGAAGGAAAGCTTATAACCAATGCTTCCATCAAGTGCGCGCTAGACGCAGCTGACACTGCAGCCAGGGCCATTAACACTAGCTCATGTTAAGGAGACATGCCTGGTTAAGAATCTCTGGATTCAAACCAGAAATACAAACTTCTATCCTCAATCAGCCAGTTAACCCGGACTACTTGTTTGGACCTGAGGTTGACACCACCCTTGAAAAAATTAAAAAAGACACCGAGACTGCAAAGTCTATGGGGGCTCTGCAGTTTCGGGGTGGCTCCTTTCGTCGCTCCAATATTAGAGGACCTTCAAGAGGCCAATCCACACAGCAGACACAGTACAATAAAGGAGGTACACAATCCACCTACAACAAAAACAGCAGGGGTGGAAATCGTGGCATCAACATCAAGGGCAGAGGAAGAGGAAACAACAATTCCAGATCCTCTGCCTATAACAAACAGTGACGCCCTGTCACTGCCCCCCAACCATATAACACCTGTCGGGGGGAGACTACAACAGTTCCTGCCGGTCTGGAAATCCATCACCACAGACAGGTGGGTGAGAGACATTGTATTGTCTGGAATTAACATCCACTCCACCCAACATACCACCAAGACACCGTCCTATGTCCGCAGAGCACTTACACTTATTGCAGCAGGAGGTCGTCGGCATGCTGCAAAAAGGAGCCATAGAGCTCGTGCCTGTAGAAGACCAAGGCTCAGGGGTGTACTCTCTGTATTTCTTAATACCCAAAAGGACGGGTCTCTCAGACCTATACTAGACCTCAGGCCTCTGAACAGTTACATTCTGTCAGAGCATTTTCATATGCTCACCTTACAGCAGGTTCTGCCGTTACTCAGTCAGGGAGACTTCCTCGCAACACTGGATCTAAAAGATGCGTATTTCCATATACCCATTCACCCATCACACAGACAGTATCTCAGGTTCACTATCAAAATCAACATTATCAGTTCAAAGTCCTCCCTTTCGGAGTAACAACGGCACCCAGGGTGTTCACGAAGTGCCTGGCGATGGTAGCGGCACACCTAAGGAGACAGCACATACATGTCTACCCTTATCTGGACGACTGGCTTATTCAAGCTAAGACGGCCCAGCAGTGTGCCAGCCACATGTCCCACACCATTCATCTTCTTCACAATCTGGGATTCTCGCTGAATTATCCAAAGTCACATCTTCAACCCGCCCACGTGCGACAGTACCTGGGCGCGACAATAAATACTCTGGCAGACAAAGCTCAGCCAAATTCAGCGAGGATAAACCGCATGCAATTGCTGATACAAAAATTCAGACCTCAACACTCGCTTCCAGCAAAAGTGTTCATGCAGTTGATAGGCATGATGGCCTCCTGCATCTTCATAGTCCCGCATGCAAGACTACATATGCGTCCGCTTCAGGAGTGCTTGGCACGTCAGTGGAATCAGGCTCAAGGACAAGTAAAAGACCTAGTGTCGGTTATCGGTCGGGCATTCAACTCTCTGCATTGGTGGAACCCACAAAACCTTTGCAAGGGCCGACCGTTCCAGGAGCCTGTGCCACATATTATTCTGACGGCGGACGCATCTCTCCAGGGCTGGGGAGCTCATGTACTCCACTACACAGTGCAGGGACTATGGACAGCACAGCAGAAGAAAATGCACATCAACCTTCTGGAACTGATTGCAATCTTCATGGCGATGAAAGCTTTCAGAGTACACTTGTGCAACAAGGTCATGTTGATCCGGACGGACAACATCACTGCCATGTACTACATACAGAAGCAGGGAGGAACACACTCTTCACAGTTGTCTCATCTGGCTCAGAGCATGTGGAAGTGGGCCATACAGAGGAACATATTCCTCATGGCGGAACACCTCCCGGGCAAGGACAACCAGATGGCGGATCTGCTCAGCAGACACAGCCACCAGATGCACGAGGGGGAGATACATCCATCAGTACTCCAACCGTACTTCCAGCAGTGGGGTCATCCAGATAGACCTATTCGCCACAAGGGAAAACGCAAAATGCCAAAGCTTCGCCGCCAGGTTCCCACATCCGTAGTCACAGGGCAATGCGATATGGATGAACTGGTCAGGCAAGTTTGCGTACGATTTTCCCCCAGCACCTCTTATACCGCTGGTGGCACGCAAGCTGAGGCAACACTCGATGACTCTCATCCTGATTGCTCCGACGTGGGCACGCCAGCCATGGTACACCACGCTAGTAGAACTTTCCGTGGTACCGCATCAAGGACTGCGGCTAACACCCAGACTTTTAACGCAGAGCCATGGCGAAATTCAGCACCCCGGTGCTCACTATGCATCTGCCGGCTTGAACCAGTTCCTGGGGCACACCAGCCCCTGAGCTGGGGAAAGTCCGGCATGGGAGAGGGGTGTAACCACCCCCCTTCCTGGTCCCACCCATGGGCAGGACCTAGTCCCGTACCAGCCCCTTTCTTTAGAATAAAGGTTGGAGCGGGGACCCTTCCAAATTAGATTATCTTTGAATCCTGAAACTACTTTCTACGAAAGGAACTCAAGACTTCTTAAGATGTCTCCCTTGTGACTAAGGAGTAGTCACCCTGCAGCAGCAGGCACCACCTAAGTATCTTGCGGTTTGCTAAGACGTCCTTTCTACGGAACCAGACTGACCAGCTCGACGAGACCCGGACTCCCTGCCCTCTCTGACCTCAACCTGCCTCTACAGCACAGCTGAGAACCGTAGGTGCGACGAGACCAGTGGACCCGGTGACCATGAGAACCAGCACGACACTGACCCAGCACGACCGCCGAGGGACCCTTGAGTGGGTGCATTGGGGTAAGAGAAGCCCCAACCCCAAGCAGCACGAGCACCGTAGACCAGCCCCCCAGCATCCACCAGATCTGCGTGGGGCCCTTTTGCTTCTGTGTCGCTTGCCACGTTGTCCGGTCACTTGCCCGTTGGCTAGTGACCCTCCAGACGACGTCCTAAGTTTATTTCACCGCTGGTCTAGCTCCTCTAGACTGGCCCTAGTCTCCTCCTGAAGGAGACCTTCCTCGGACCCTCCTGGTCCACCCAAGACGCCATTTTGTGTCGCCACGTGTGCTTGCCATAGCCAAGGCTTGTTGCCTCCTTCACCGGATCTAGCATCGCCCGCAGCAGACATCCGACGTGGGACAGCTCGCAGACCTCCAGCCTGGTCGACATCAGCGCCCCTGGTCCGTGCAGCAGCAGAATCCAGTGTCACCTCTTCGCCTGGCTGAGTGACCTCGTCCGGTGCCATCCTGGTGCCCACCTAATCACTGGCTAGTGATTCAGAACTTGGTCCCCTCTGCTTACAGGTACTCTTCTTCAGCTGATCCAGTCCTTGGATCAGCCCGGAACATCTTCACTGGTCGCCTGCCAGCAACTTCCACTTCAGGCTCCTGGTTAGTCAACGAGGATTCCCGACGACACTTGAACCCTATGCAGCCGCAGCCCCTGGGCTAGGTAAACCGAGTACCACGGTGCTCCAGCGTAGACCAACTCTCTAAGTGTCTAGATCCACTTTCGTTTTTGACCTACCTAGTCTGGTTCGCCCGAGAACACTAACTTTTGCATTTACTAGTATCATAGACTTTGTCCCGCATTACGCGTGAGAGTTCCCACTCTGCACACGACGTTCCTAGACCTCCTGCTTCTAATCTAAGGGTTCAGCATTGTAGGCCTAGTGATTCCAAAGTCTCTGAGAGTAGTACTTACCTGCTAGTAATTTCGCATTCCACTTTTGTAGTATATGGTTTTTCGTGCCCCTCGGGCATTTGCGTAAATTGTGCGACTTTCAGTATTTCTTTAAGAGCTTTGTATTGTGCTTAGCGTCCTGTCCTCATAAAGAGTCCAGGGTTGTTGTGTTATAAATAAATATCCTTTTATTTTCATAACAACTTGTGTGGTGTCCTTTCACTTGGTGTTCAAGGGGTATATGTGATGGTATAACAGCTGGCTTAACACGCCATCTAGAGTTTAGCCTAAAGACTGCTCTTGTCCATGCTACTAGGATAGCTGGTCTATAAGGTTGACTTACAACCAATCATCAATAAGGGTCGTTTGGAATGATACACAGTGATCACTAGAATAGTGAGCACTACATATCAGGCCAACTTCTCACACCATCCTAGACCTCAGACCCCTCAACCAATACATACTGTCAGAACACATTCATATGTTAACCTTACAGCAGGTCCTGCCATTGCTCAGTCAGGGCGACTTCCTAGCGACCCTAGACCTCCAGGATGCATATTTCCACATTCCCATTCACCCAAGTCACAGGAAATATCTCAGATTCACCATCAACAATCAGCATTACCAATTCAAGGTCCTGCCTTTCGGGGTCACCACTGCCCGCCCATGTGCAACAGTACCTAGGAGCGACATTGAACACTCTGACGGCAACAGCGGAGCCAAATTCTGCCAGAGTCAACCGCATGCAGCTGCTCATTCAGAAGTTCATTAACCAACAAAATAGAGTTGCCAGTACTGATATGCATAATTTCAAAAAACCACTAACCACCAGAGACCTGAACAAAAGATCAGGAATGGGGAAGTACTATTTAATAGTATTTTTATTCAAAAAAAATGTTTTCAACATATATCTCAGTTTTAAATTCTTTGATGCACAGAAAATCTTTACAAAAACACGTGGGACATGAGGATATTGGTCAAACATTCAACCATTCATTCTATATTCATGCATATCACAGGCAATCAACATGTATACATACTTGGGGAACTGAAAGGCGTTAAAGAGAAAAAGTTAAGAACGAATACCAATGTCTACAAATATTTACAAAACATTAGAACCAGCTATTTTATAGGTACATTCTTATATTTCTGCGAAAACATTTCAAGTTTGAGATTGATTTTATAAAGTAATGTACAACAGTATGCTCAAGGTTCAAAAAATGGTAGCCAAGAGCTTGTAGACAGGTAAGGTAGAGCCATTCAGAAGTTCAGGCCTCACAAATCGCTCCCAGCGCAGGTATTCATGCAGCTGATCGGTATGATGGCCTCCTGCATATTCATAGTCCCGCACACGAGGCTGCACATGCGTCCCCTTCAAGAATGCTTAGCACAACAGTGGAACCAGGCTCATGGGCATCTAAAATACCTAGTGTTGGTAACCGGTCGTGCATACAACTCTCTGCATTGGTGGAATCCACAAAACCTTTGCAGGGGACGACAGTTCCAAGAGCCTGTCCCACAGATAGTGCTGACGACGGACGCATCTCTCCAGGGTTGGGGAGCGCATGTCCTCCATTACACTGTGCAGGGACTATGGACGGCGCAACAGCAAAAGATGCATATCAATCTTTTGGAGCTGATGGCAATCTTCATGGCACTGAAAGCGTTCAAGTTGCACCTGTGCAACAAGGTCGTGTTGATTCGGACGGACAACATGACTGCCATGTATTACATCCAGAAACAGGGAGGCACACACTCCCTGCAGCTATCTCACCTAGCCCAGAGCATGTGGAAGTGGGCCATTCAGAGGAACATCTTCCTCATGGCGGAACATCTCCCGGGCAAAGACAACCAGATGGCGGACCTGCTCAGCCGGCACAGTCATCAGATGCACGAGTGGGAGATTCACCCCTCAGTGCTCCAACCATATTTCCAGCAGTGGGGTCATCCAGAGATCGACCTCTTCGCCACAAAAGGAGAACGCAAAATGCCAAAGCTCCGCCGCCAGGTTCCAACACCCGCAGTCTCAGGGCAATGCGATATGGATGAACTGGTCAGGCAGATTTGCGTACGCTTTTCCCCCAGCCCCACTCATACCGCTGGTGGCGCGCAAACTGCGCCAGCACTCCATGACGCTCATCCTGGTTGCTCCAACGTGGGCACGTCAGGCTTGGTACACCACGTTCCTGGAACTTTCAGTGGTGCCTCACCAACGGCTGCGCCTCACGCCCAGCCTCCTCACTCAGAGCCATGGAGACATTCAGCACCCAGATCTGCAACAGTTGAGCCTAGCGATTTGGCTCCTGAGGTCATAGAGTTTGGCTACCTCAACTTGCCCCCGGAGTGTATGAACATCATCAAGGAGGCAAGGCGACCTACAACTAGGGCGTGCTATGCAGCCAAATGGAAACGTTTTGTCATCTATTGTTCCCACAATGACATTAATCCGCTAGATGCGTCCACGCAAAACGTCATATGTTACTTGCTGCATCTATATCGATGCAATCTAGCGTATACATATGGCTGCCATGGCCGCTTATCTTCAAAACAGACAGCATCTTTCCCTCTTCAAAGTGCCTGCCATTAAAGCCTTCTTGGAAGGACTCAAACGAGTGATCCCTCCCAGACACCCTCCTTCGCCTGTCTGGAATCTAAACATCGTTCTCACCAGGCTCATGGGGCCACCCTTTGAGCCTCTTCATTCTTGTGAGATACAGTTTCTTACATGGAAAGTGGCTTTTCTGATAGCCATCACATCGCTACGAAGAGTTAGTGAGCTTCAAGCCCTAACAATTCAAGAGCCCTTCCTACAAATTCATGCTAATAGGGTAGTGCTGCGCACCAACCCCAAGTTCATAGATATATGTAGAGCAGCCATATGGACCACCATACATACATTTACCAAACACTACTGCGTAGATGTACACTCCAAACAGCAAGCTGCTGTAGGACAGGCTGTTGTCAGAACTCTCTTTCAGACTGCTGCAGCTGGCAGGGGCAACCGCCGCTAAGGAGGTAACTGCTATTTATTCTATGCACAGATATGAATTCAGCAGCCCACATGCCTCGAACGGACTATGCTACTTACCAGTATGCATCTGTTCTTGGCATGTAGGGCCGCTGACATTCATATCGCCTGCCCTCCTCCCCTGTGCCTGTCGCAGCTGTAGCACTCAGAATCATTTTCAGGCATGGTCATCACTTTCAGTATTACACTCCATCTCTGCCACAATGGCGAAAAACAATCTGGGGATGGAGTCCAGGGGAGGAGCCACCTATCTCGTGATACTTCAAAGACTCTTCCAGGACAACAATGTGCAATCATCCGGACCCAACACTAGGCGGCGATCTATGCACAGATATGAATGTCAGCAGCCCTACATGCCAAGAACAGATGCATACTGGTAAGTAGCATATTCCTTCAGCCTCTATCCCGGGTTTCAATGAGAATGACCATGAGGCTGCTGGACCTCATGGCCTACTGCATCCTGTTGGTGGATCATGCCAGGTGGCATACGCAGGCTTTGTAGTGGGACCTGAAGTTCCAGCGGGTGCAGTATTAGGGGAATCTTTCCAATTGCGTCCAGATTTCGACGGGCACTGCACACCAATTGCAGTGGTGGCTAACAAGCCAGGATTGTGTCAATGGCGGATCCCTCTCCCTTCCCCAACCAGAGTTCATAGTGGTGACAGATGCATCACTCCTGGGATGGGGCAGCCACATGGGAGAGGCGGAGATCAGAGACCTCTGGTCTCCAACTTAGTCCGGGCTCCACATCAGTCTTCTGGAGCTCCAGTAGATCTGTCTGGCACTGAATGCATTCCTTTCTTCGGTCAAAGGAAGGGTAGTGCAGGTGTTCACAGACAACAACACCGCCATGTGGTAGTGCAAGAAACAGGGCGGGGTGGAGTCATGGACTCTGTGTCAAGAGGCTCTTGTGCTTTGGACATGGCTGGAACATAAGGGCATGTCCCTGGTGGTTCAACGTCTGGTAGGTTCTCTGAACGCCAGGGCGGACAAACTCAGCCGCCGGTGCATGATGGATCATGAATGGCGTCTTCATTCTGAGGTGGTGCAAGGTCTTCTTCAGCAGTGGGGAGAGCCTTGGTTATAACTGTTCGCCACTGATGAGAACGCGCAATGTCAGCAGTTCTGCTCGTTGGCACTTACAAGGCGGCACTTGCTCGGCAACGCTTTTCATTGCAAATGGAATTGCAGTCTTATGTATGCCTTTCCGCCTATATTACTTCTGCCCAGAGTGCTGAAGAAGATCAAGCGCGTCAGAGCCCTAGTCATTCTTGTGGCTCCGGACTGGTCACAGAGAGTCTGGTATCACGAGCTCTTGAACATGGTCATTGATCCTCCGTTCAGACTACCTCTTTGGGAGAATCTTCTGTCACAGCAGCAGGGGACAGTCCTCTTTTCTCCTGTTCCTTTCTTAATGCACCAGTGGGACTAAAACATGGTCTTACTTTACACTATTTGTGCTCCTTTCGTGCCATTACATAATTGTCCACTCAGACTCTTGACCTTAAAGACTGCTTTTCTGGTTGCCATCTCCTCTGCTCGCAGGGCGAGTCAGCTTCAGGCTCTATCTTCTAAACCTCCTTTCCTTGCTTTCCATCCGGACACGGTTGTCCTTCAAACAAGACCTTCCTTTCTTCCCAAAGGTGTTACCTCTTTCCACATAGGACAGACCATCACTTTGTCCACCTTCTTCCCGCACCCGCATCCTTCCAAGGAGGAGGAGAGACTCCATCGTCTGGATCCAAAACGTGCATTATCATTTTATTTGGATTGTACAAAACAATACCGGGTCGACGATCAACTCTGTTGGCTGTATGGGCACCAAGAAAGGTCGGGATGTGCAAAAACAGACAATCCCTCCGTGGCTCGTCCTTTGCATGAAGATCTTTTACTCCTTGGCCCACTCCACCAGGGCGACGGCAGCCACTACTTTGGTGCGTAGAGTCCCCCTCCGTGATATCTGCCAGGCAGCCATGTGGATATCTCTGCACACATTCACTAAACATTACTGCCTGGATAGTCCAGTCCGGAGAGACGGCTTTTTTGGCCTTTCAATTCTCCAGGACTTTCTGGTGTGACCTTAGTACGCAGACCCATCTCTCAGGTTGGTATTGCTGGGGTACCTACTCTAAAGCAAGGAATCTATATCTAATAGTTTCTTTCAGATATAAAGTTACTTACCTTTGGTAACGATATATCTGTAAGAGAACTACATTAGTTATAGACTCCTTACCACTCCACCCATCCTCCCCGTTTTGCGAACTGACTTCTAGAGTAAGGGACTCTCTTTCAGGGCCCTAGTTTTGTGCACCAGTGGTCAGTGTCTTGCATGGCTCTGCGCTTCAGGTGTGTAATGTCATTTAAAAGAACTGATGTCAGCATGCAGTGTCGGCGTTGTGAGAAGTTAGCCTGATATATAATGTTCACTATTCTAGTGAGCACTTTGTATCAGTTCAAACAACCCTTATGGTGATTGGTTGTAAGTCAACCT
Organism: Lissotriton vulgaris; assembly: GCF_964263255.1. Classification (NCBI taxonomy): domain Eukaryota; kingdom Metazoa; phylum Chordata; class Amphibia; order Caudata; family Salamandridae; genus Lissotriton; species Lissotriton vulgaris. Next base: position 955,675,122 of record NC_141687.1, on the reverse strand, counting down.
TATAGACCAGCTATCCTAGTATCGTGGATACGAGCAGTCTTCGGGCTAAACTCTAGAGGGCGTGTTAAGCCAGCTGTTATACCATCACATATACCCCTTGAACACCAAGTGAAAGGACACCACACAAGTGTTATGAAAATAAACAGTGTATTTATTTAGATCACAACAGCCCTGTACTCTTTATGAGGACAGGGTACTAAGCACACAACAAAACTCTTATGAAAATACTATAAATTGGACAATTTACACAAATGCCCGAGGGGCACGAAAAACCATATACTATGGAAGTGGAATGCGAAATTACTAGCAGGTAAGTACTGTACTAATAGGCTTTGGAATCGCTAGGACTACGTTACTGAACCTTCAGATTACAAGTAGGAGGCCTAGGGGACTCGGGTGCAGATTGTGCACTCTCACGCGGGATGCGGGACAAAGGCTATGGTAGCTAGATTTCACAAAGTTAGTGTTCTTGGGCGAACCCGATAAGGTAGATCGAAAACGACAGTGGATAGTGAGGCTATGCTGGGGCACCGAAATGCCGAATTTACCTAGCCCAGGGGCTGCAGCTGCATATGTCTCAAAAGACGTCGGGAATCCTCGTTGACGAACCAGGAGCCTGAAGAAAGAAGTTGTTGGCAGGCGACCAGTGAAGATAGTTCGAGTGATCCAAGCCTGGATCGGAGATGGATGACACCTGAAAGCAGAGGGGACCAATTTTGTGACTACTAGCCAGTAGTCAGGTGGCACCAGGAGGGCACCGGATGGTAGTCACCTCGACTAGGTGAGTGGGCGACGCTGTGCTCTGCAGATCTCACGGACCAGGAGGCGTTGTCGGCGACCAGGATGGAGGAGTGAGCTGTCCCACGATGGATGATGCTGTCGACGTCGCTGGACCCAGGATTGGGGCAACAAGTCTTGGCAAATTCAAGCCCACGCGGTGGACTCAAAATGGCGTCTGGAGTGGACCAGGAGGGTCCGGGGTGCTCCTCTTTTGGAAGGGAGCAAGGGCCAGTATGGAGCAACCAGACCAGCAGCAGTGATGTCGTCGGGCGTCGTTAAGAAGGCCACAAGCCAGCGGGCTAGTAGCCAAACAACGCAGTGAGCAGCAAAAAGCAGAAGGACCCCACGCAGATCGTGGAGATGCTGGGAGGCTGGACTTCGGTGCTGGAGCTGCTCAGGGTCGGGGCTTCTCGGACCCCAAAGCACTCACCAGAGGATCCCTCGGCGGTCGTGCTGGATAAGGGCTGTGCAGTTCTGATGATGGCCGGTCCCTCGAGGTCTCGTCGCACCTACAGTTCTCAGCTTAGCTGTAGAGGTAGGTAGAGGTCAGAGGTGCCAGGGAAGCCGGGTCTCGTCGTGCTGGTCGGTCGGATTCCTGAGGAAGGACGTGCAGCAAACCGCAGAGTTCTTAGATGGTTCCTGTGGATGCAGGGTGACTACTCCTTAGTCACAAGGGAGAAATCTTGAGAAGAGTCTTGAAGTCCTTTCGTAGAAAGTTGTTTCTTGATTCAAAGATGATCTAATTTGGAAGGGTCCCCGCTCCTGCCTTTATCCTAAAGAAAGGGGTGGGTACGCGACTAGATCCCGCCCTAGGGGTAGGACCAGGAAGGGGGGTGGTTACACCCCTCTCCCATGCCGGACTTTCCCCAGGCCAGGGGCTGGTGTGCCCCTGGAACTGGTTCTAGCCGGCAGATGCGTAGTGAGTACCGGGGTGCCACTCAGCAGTCACCTTCCTGTAAAGCCCTGCCTACCCAGGATACACAAAACCCTGTCTGGGATGGTGCTGGCACCGCCCCTGACAGGAAACCCTTTGTCCAAGCTCTCCTCGCTGGAAGGACTCCCAGCAGCAGGAGGTCAGACTCGTGTCTGTGGTGGCAGCATCCATTTTGTGGAGCTGAGGCTTCGTTTAACTTTAACCGGGCTTCACAGTTACCTACATGTCGTGTCCCTCTAGAAGGGTGGAATGCTAACCCCGTCGTCAAGGCCTGCCATAGGAGTGACTGATAGGAATCTGTGTGTCCATTTTTAGGGTTAGACATAGGTATACTATATCTATAGCAAAAGGGTGAGTACACCACCTTGCCCCAGCTGTCGTGCAGCCAGTTGTGTCAGATTTAGATGGCCATCCAGGGGTGGCATAATACATGCTTCAGCCCCTGGTAGGCCCTGGGTACACCTATGCCCTGAGTTACAGGGTCTGATAAGGTGGCCCAGTTCCAATTGGATAATGCACCTAAGGTACACATGTCAATTTAGTGAGAGAACAGCTAGGCTGTGGGTCTGATTGGCAGGCCCACAGCCAGAGAAAGTCGTAAACCAGTGAAACAAAAGCAAAAAATCTGGGTGATCATAGGATTGCAGACCCTACTCTCCTACAGGCGTCTAAGTAGATACCGCGATATGATGTGATCCCGGCACACGACAATAAACTTGGAGTCGACCAACGCCATCTATCGACGCGCAGGAGTACTACAAAGGAAAAAGTTTTCCGGATCCAGTCTAACGCCTGGGGGTAGTTCTGAAGAAAGGAATCTATAACTAATCTATGTCTTTTACAGATATATCGTTACCAAAGGTAAGTACCTTGTTTTTATGTAATATTCAAATATGTGTTATAAATATTATGAATAAACTTGATGCACTCAATCAATTGACAAATAACTGAGATTTGTCGTGTTTGTAAAAATATTTTTTGGGGCCTACACAGCACCTTATTACGCATTGAAATTATTGATTTGATGAAGTTTTTCTTTTTAACTACCAGGCAGGTTATTGTTTGCCCTTAGTGGTTTATTTCCTCAAGTTTTATCTACTTTACAGGGCCCCTCTTTCTTTGGTTATTATATTCTTAGTGATAACTCCTTTGCAGAGTAGAGCGTACGAGATTTGTGAAAGATTTTTACAAAGTCTCAATTACATGCTAGGAAACTGTTCTAAAAGAGCTTGAATTGACAGAATACATTTCCATCCCATCACTGATTTTCATGTGTAACTAGGTTGTTCTGCCATTCGGCGCTGGACTGCAGGTTTAGTCAGTCAAGATTTTACACTTTTGACTTACTTTGCACCTGTCTTTTTTGATGGGATCTGTGCTGTCCTATATCCTTGTACATACATACGTTCATTATGTAACTTAAGCGACTACTAGAAGGGCAAAGGCCTTGTCATGGGAGGGGGTCTGTAGCTGGCTCCTTGGCACTCACTGTGTTTTCTGATTGTCTTTTGTAGCAGTTCCGAGAGTGTGAAACAGAGGAGTGATGTTTTCTATCTGCAGCCAGAACGTTCCTGCGTGCCCAACAGTCCAGTGTGGTACTCTGCAATGCCCATCGACCCTGGCACCTTGGACAGCATGCTCACACGTATTCTTATGGTGAGGGAGGTACATGAAGAACTTGCCAAAGCCAAAGCAGAGGACTCTGAACTTGATCTATCGGACTAACGACAGCTGCTGACTGGACAGTCTTGAAAGTTGTGTTTGTTTTTTAAACTGTCTGCAAGCACTAAACAGAAAGCATCCAGCCATACCTCCTCCTCCCACAAAAGGTATACAACTGAAACACTTTCTGACAAAAGGACAAGCCACAGTAGAAGTTCAGAGCTGGGGAAAAAGAAAGACGAACACCTCGGCATACAGAATCCAGAGTTGATCAGAGCTTACTGTTTCTCAAAGCAGCACAGCATTTCTCTTTTGTTTTGGGTGGACGGGTATGTGGTATTGGAAACATTTGTGAACTATTTTTGAGAAACACATGTAAAACTCTTTAGTAACCAAGGATCTGTGGATATCTGTGGATATTTCATGTTGAACAGGAGATGGGGTTTCGGGTCTCAGATATTTGTGTCTGTGAACTTGGGAGTGGGCAGGTGTGTTCTACTTCAAATATGCCTCGTTATTTGACTGCTTGCAAAAGGATCTAGTTTAAACCAAGGAATAGACTTTTCTACAGAAGTCACAGCCTTCGATGTTGTGTGACCATGTTTAGACAAACACTGCGGTGCTTTGAACACTTTAAGACAGATGGCAGCTTCTCCCTTTTGGCGTTTCTTCAAGTGCATATGTTTTGGTTAATGTTTTCGAACAAAGGGGAGGTCGGAGGGTGCAGTATTCCCAGGCCTTTCTCCCTTGAAACCTCTAGAATCTTAGACACCTCCTCCCCGGTTCCATCTTGCTGGCAGAAGTGACAATGTCTTGAAAGATACAGTATTAGTGTGGACAATGTTGGAACTAGTGGAACTCGACTTTTTTACACTTTGGCAAGACCGTACAGTGTGCAACTTTTTAATGAGGTTCTGTCTATGGGTTGAGAGGAGAACTTTTAGAATTTAAGAGTTCAGTTCCAGAAAGCTGGTGGTGGAAGTGAAAGAAAACTATCCAAAACAAATGTGATTTTTTTGTTCTTTGTTATTTTTAAATCTGGGCAAACATTACAGATACACACTTGATTTCAAACAATAACTTTTTTAAGAACTGTTTTTAGTTCCATGTACTTTTTAAGGGCCAGCCCCACAAATGCTCCATTGACCTAAGGAACGTGAAGGATGGTTTATTGCAGAGCATAAATATAATTACTTGGCCTACTTTCCCCGTCTTTTAGCAGTTACAGAACGATATTTAGACTCAATAATAAACAATGTTTTTCTTTTTCGGTTTGTGTATCTGGTAGTTTATCTTCCCTGTTTAAGGAAAAAGGGAAAGAAAAAATGCCACTGATATGTTTCTAATGCACAGAGCTGAATGAACGAAGTAAAACCTGCCCATAATTCTTGGTAGTCCAAAGCCCTTATCTTAACTTTCAACCTCCTCCACCACCCTCCTCTGCCAACTGTAACCCCAAAATGTGAAACTGTTTGAGCAGGTCCCAAGTTATCATTTATAGCTGCTTTCATGACCCACTGCGGTGCACTGGTAAACAGGAAGTATTTGGGGAACTGTTATGACAGCCCTGAGGTACTTTTAAGCCTCTGCAGTGTCCCAAAGAGTGTGTGTTTACATGGATCATTTAACCAAGGTTCATTCTTGTTGTTTATGTGGGTCTTTGCAGTGCCGAGCATTCGCTCCTGAAGAGAACTAGCCGAAAACCTGATATGCTATGGGCAGTTTAGGAGAATGTCCTGTGCCGCTACGAAGGGGGAAAGGTGCTAAAAGAGGATGCAGGCTTGCCAGGGTAGTAGGCAAAATAACTTGCTGACTTGTTTTTTCATTGGTCGGAAGCAACCATTTGTATCTTTAATCAATTTGATTTTATGAAAGTTTTATGGTGAAAAACACTAAGTATTCATTTGACAACAGTGTTCCAAACAGCCAGCGTGCTGTTGGCACTGTTGATAAAAAAAAGACACCACCACAAAGCAACGATCTTAGTCCCTTCCCAGATAACGAATGATAATCATTCTTGTGTATGTCTGTAAAATAGTATGTGCGGTTCGAGCTTTGCATGAAACCCAATTTGTGATAGGAGGGCAGGGATGACGTTGCAAATCTGTGTCTTCACAAGTGTGCAGTTTCCGGTCTGCATTAACGGAGTGTTTTTACCTTCTTTTTTTTTTTTTTTAATAAACTGTACGAAATGAATTTGTATTTCAGGGAATAATGAGAAATATCCAAGACACGCTCAGTTCCTCCACCCTGCCCTCACCCACTTTAAAACAATGTCCTCCTTATCTCAACCCATCATATTTCTTTCTGGTCTCCTATCTCACTCGTGTCGTGGAAACATTCCCTTAGAATAAATAAATAAATCAAACAGTATTTTATCTGGGCGTGCGACACATTTTCTTCTCCTGAATGTTAGGCCTGCCTACTTGTTGGAATGGGTTTTCTTCAACATCAGAACTTGACAGAAAAATTGCATACAACTTTTAAGCCTCTCAAAGTTGTACAACATACTAATGGTTGGTGATAAAGAATATTCTAACAGCTTTTTTGGTAAGGATTACCGGGAAGTGTGAAAGTAGATCAGGAACCAGTTTGCTGTGCAAACAACTACTTGGTGTTATTTTCTGACTTCTTTCTGTGACTTAACATCGCTGTTTAGCCAGTTCCAATTACATTGTAGGCCTGCAGAGGGATTATTATACATTGTTCTGAAATGAAACCCACTGAATCTCCAGACAGCTCTTAATCCCCTCAAGGAGTGGATGAAATACAGTGGGGTTGAGTGGGTGAATACTCATGGACCATATTCCTAAACATTCCTGTTTTTTGAAAATGTATTTCCCCTCTATTGCGAAGCTTCGCAGGCCTCCAACACAGCCATCCACAAAAGGGTACAAAGGCCTACTTGTGTGAGAGGCTCACATGAGGAAATGGGGGATTCAACAGTAGCAAAGCCACTCTGAAAGACTTTTTAAAAGAAGGCATGCATTGCAACTTGGAGCTGCTTCACAAGACACAAGGAATCTGAAAGAAACAGGTTAGTATTAGATTCCTTACCTTAGAATATCCCCAGGCTGGATCCGGAAACTTTTGCGTAGCAGTACCCTTGCGCGTCGGTAGGCGTCTGCGGCTCCGCGTCAGTCGTTGGCGCTGGGATGACGTCGCTGGAGTACTTAGACGCCGCCCTCGCACGCTGACGTCAGTTCTTCTTTTTTCCGCGCCAGCAAGCGCCGATCCAGAAAAAGTGGTACCCTTAGTCAATTTTTGACTAAACTTTTTCGATCATTTTTGATCCTTTTTCAAAGTCTAATGACTTCGATGGTGCTGGTAGGGATGCCCGGGTTCAAACCCTGCGCCAACTGCGACCGACTGATGTCGGTTACCGACCCCCATCGCCGGTGTCTTCACTGCCTGGGCCCCGGCCACGACAACACGGCCTGCTCCGACTGCCAGGCCCTGACGTCCAAAGCTCGACGGGAGCGGTCCTGCAAGCGACTCGAACTCCGGCAGTCGACCCCGCGCCGCTCGGTGTCCCGGTCCGTAAGGAGGTTGAGGGACCGGTCGTGAGGTCGGAGCCATCATAGCTCCGTGAGTCGTCTTCGGGCTCGAAGTTCTCAGGTAAGCACAAGAAGTCGAAGAGACGTCATCGCTCTTCCCACTCCCCCCGACGCTCGCGTGACGCGGCCGGGGGTTCGGGCGACACCGTCCCCGATCCCCCCCTCAATTCGGGTCCGGTGTTGGACCGGCGCCGCTCTCGACGCTGATGGGAGATTTCTTCTTCTATGACCCGGCCCCATCCTTTGGCCCTGAGTTTCAGGAGATGGGTGGTGAGGGGAATTGGGAGGGGTCTGAGGACCCTCTGGCACAGGAGTGCCAGTCTTATCAGGACTGTACAGGTAAGCTAGGGGAGGCCAGTGGTCTGGACACCTCACCAGACACTGGTTTTGTCTCCCCTCCTACCGTGGCTACGGAGGAGGGGGCTGCCTATAGTGTGGGGCTATTGCGGGCGGCCAAGGCCTTGGGCCTGGAGCTCCCCGTCGCAGACGTGAGGACTAACCTCCTCACTGAGGTCCTTAAACCGCAGGCAAGCTCGGCCGAGCCTCTGCTGCCGTTTAATAAGGCCTTGTCTGACGTTCTTCTGGGCACTTGGTCCAAGCCCGCTACAGGTCAGCCTGTAGATAGGAACGTGGCCAGACGCCACCGCCGGGCTCCGGGCAACCCTTGCTTCCTGCCCACCCACCCCACCCCAGAGAGCCTGGTCATCCAGGCCTCTAACTCCCAGACAGCATTCCCGACGGCTCCCCCGATCGGGAATCCAAGAGGTATGAGCAATACTATGAGCAATACGGGAAAAGGGTATTCTCTTCCCTGAGTTTGGGGTTGCGGTCAGTCAACACCGCATGCCTCTTGGGCTGTTACACCCACTCTCTGTGGGACACGGTCGCGGACGTACTGCCACAATGTCCGGAGGGGGTCCGGACTAAACTCGCCCAAGCCCTTGCGGAGGGTCGAGATGCGGCACGGTATTCCATCCGGTGTGGGCTGGATATCACAGACTCACTGGGCAGAGCGATGGCAACGACGGTGGCGATTCGTCGCCACGCCTGGTTAAGATCCCGCCAACTTTTCGGCTGATGTCCAATACACCCTTATGGACATGCCGTCTGATGGCCGTCGCCTCTTTGACGACAAGGCAGACCATGTGCTTGAGCGCTTTAAGGACTCCAGGGCTACGGCCAAGTCCTTGGGCCTCTGGGCCCCGCGCCAGCAAACGGCTGCCTTTCGCTCCTTTCGTGGCCAAGGAAGGGGTGCCCCCAACGGCAAGGCTAGTCCACACCTGCCCCTGCAGCATCCTTCTTAAAACCCTCCTAGTCCGAGCTTTCAGGCCCATGTGACGCCAGTGGGGGGGCAGAATTCGCCATCACCACCTCCACTGGCGCTCTGTCACATCGGACAAGTGGGTACTGCAAATCGTCCGAAGGGGCTACTCCCTTTCCTTCCAGGCGACCCCTCCAGCCATGTCACCGCAGTACCACCGCGTGTCGGGCGATCACTTGAAACTTCTACAAGAGGAAGTTACGGCCCTCTTGACCAAGGGGGCCATAGAGCGCTTTCCTGGGCCAGAAGAAGGGTGTGGTTGTTACTCCCACTACTTTCTGGTACCCTAGAAGGGCAAAGGGGGCCTACGCTCTATCTTGGACCTGCGGAACGTCAACGGCTTCATCCGGAAGGAGAAGTTCAAGATGCTGACACTGGCTCAGGTCTTAGCTGCCCTGGACCCAGGAGACTGGATGGTAGCGTTGGACCTCCAGAACGCTTATTTTCATATCCCCATCCTGCCGGCCCACCGGCTTTACCTGCGGTTCACGGTAGGCCACGAGCACTTTCAGTTTACCGTGCTCCCCTTAGGCCTTACCAGCGCCCTGCGGATGTTCACGAAAGTGATGGCGGTGGTCGCAGCTCATCTGCGCAGGTTAGGGGTTTCGGTCTCCCCCTACCTCGACGATTGGTTAAAGGCGGGCTCACCCCAGACAGTAGTCAGCCACCTCCAGACTACAGCCAACCTCTCCTGCACCTGCTAGGGTTCTCCATCAATGTGCCGAAGTCACACCTGTGTCCCTCTCAGAAGCTCCTCTTCATCGGAGCGGTTCTAGACTCGGCGCAGTTTCGGGTTTATCTTCCCGAGCAGCGGGTTCTGGATATTCAGGCTCTGATTCCGATCTTTCAGCCGTTATCCCGAGTCTCGGTCGGCTTCTGGGGCTGATGGCCTCTTGCATCCTTCTGGTGCATCACGCCAGGTGGCGGATGCGGGCTCTGCAGTGGGACCTGAAGTTTCAGTGGGCCCAGCATCAGGGCAACTTGTCCGACCATGTCTTGATCTCAGAGGGCTCTGCAAGACAGTTGCAATGGTGGCTCACGGACCACGATTGGGTCAGCGGCAGATCCCTCTCCCTTCCCCAACTGGAGCACGTAGTTGTGACGGACGCGTCCCTCCAGGGCTGGTGGGGGGGGGGACACTGAAGAGGCAGAGATCAGAGGCCTCTGGTCTCCGGCGGAGTCCCGGCTCCACATCAACCTTCTGGAGCTGCGGGCGATCCGGCTTGCACTGTAGGCATTCCTTCCCTCTGTCCGGGGGAGTGTAGTGCAGGTGTTCACGGACAACACAACCGCCATGTGATACTGCAACAAACAGGGCGCAGTGGGGTCGTGGACCCTATGCCAGGAGGCTCTGCGCCTCTGGCAGTGGTTGGAACATCAGGGCGTGACCCTGGTGGTTCAACAACTGGCTAGTTCCCTGAACGCCAGGGCGGACAAACTCAGCCGTCGGTGCATGATGGATCATGAGTGGAGTCTGAACTCGGACGTGGCGCAAGGCCTCTTTCAGCAGTGGGGAGAGCCTTGGTTAGATCTATTGGCCACAGCAGAGAACGTGCAATGTCATCAGTTCTGCGCGTTGGAATTTCCAAAGTGGCACTCCCTTGTAGACGCTTTTCGTCGCGAGTGGAGCTGCGGTCTGTTGTACGCCTTTCCTCCTAAACCACTTCTGCCCAGAGTGCTGAAGATCAGACGTGACCGGGCCCAAGTTATCCTTGTGGCTCCGGACTACGCAAGAAGATACTGGTATCCCGAGCTGCTCAGCATGTCTGTCGATCTCCCGATTCGTCTGCCTCTTCAGGAGGACCTTCTGTCGCAGCAGCAGGAGACGGTCCTCCACCCGAACCTGTCCAGTCTCCACCTCCATGCTTGGAGATTGAGCGGCTACAGTTGAGGCCATTTGACTTGCCTCCTGAAGTTTGTGATGTGATTCTGGCAGCCAGGCGTCCCTCCACAAAGTCTGTATACGCCTGCAGGTGGAACAAATTTGTGGCTTGGTGCACAGCAAAGGCTGTGGATCCCCTTTCTGCCCCTCTTTCTGAGGTTCTCCTCTTCCTTGTTTCTCTTGCCCAGCAGGACTCTGCTCTGGGCACTATCAAGGGCTACCTTTCTGCCCTTTCCGCCTTCTTAAGGCTACCTGATCAGCCTTCTTTGTTCAAGTCCCCGGTTGTTAGTAGGTTCTTGAAGGGCATCAGTCATATGTTTCTCCCTGTTCCTTTCGTGATGCCTCAGTGGGACTTGAACCTTGTACTTACTTTTCTGATATGCGCTCCCTTCGAGCCACTTCTTTACTGTCCTCCTCGTCTTCTTACACTTTCCTGGTTGCCATCACCTCTGCGAGGAGAGTGAGTGAGCTCCAGGCTCTTTCATCCAAGCCTCCCTTCCTTTCTGTCCATCCGGACAAAGTTGTGTTGCGGACAAGACCCTCTTTCCTGCCCAAGGTAGTCACAGCCTTCCACATCGGGCAGTCCATCACCTTGCCCACCTTCTTTCCGCCTCCGCATTCCTCTAAAGAGGAAGAGCGGCTCCACCGTCTGGACCCAAAACATGCGCTCTCTTTCTATTTGGATCGCACACGCCAGTTCCGGGTGGATGAGCAACTCTTTGTTGCTTACGTGGGCGCTAAGAAGGGACGGGCGGTGCACAAACCGACCATCTCTCTGTGGGTCGTCTTGTGTATCAAGGCATGCTACTCTTTAGCTAGGAAAGAGCCTCCTGTTGGGCTGAGGGCCCATTCCACTCGGGCCAGGGCGGGTAGTACTGCCCTGGGCCGGGGAGTCCCCTTGCAGGACATCTGTCAGGCAGCTACGTGGGCCTCGCTGCACACGTTCGCAAGACACTACTGCCTGGACAGCCAAGTCCGGAGGGATGGCTTCTTTAGCCGTTCCGTCCTCCAGGACTTTCTGGTGTGATTATTGGTTTGCAGACCCACCACCGGGGTTGGTATTGCTGGGGTATCTATTCTAAGGTAAGGAATCTAATACTAACCTGTTTCTTTCAGATGCACAAGTTACTTACCTTTGGTAACGATATATCTGTAAGAAACAGTAGTTAGTATTAGGTTCCTCACCGCCCCACCCATCCTTCCTGTTCTGCGAACTGATATTTTGGGTTACGGTCATCCCCTTTCAGGGCCCTAGTTTCATGGCACCAGTGTTGGTTTTCATCATGGCTGTGCGTTTCTGGCGCGCAAAAGCTGTGTATAAGAACTCTAATGTATCCATAGGATAACAGCAAGACTTTTCTTAGATGAAAACAATTAATGATGAGTAGGAGATAAGGGAAAAAGCACGCGGAAGAGTAATTTTATCTGAAAGATATTGTATTGAATAGATCAGCAAATAAATATGCGGGGATACAAAAAAAAAATCAATAAAAGCAAAACATGTTATGGACAGATGTATGTACAAATCAACAGGTCAGTTCATAACAATTCATCAGCTCCTTCAATTCATGGGCAATAACCAAGTCAAGCAATGTACGATGGTTAATTCTTGGTGCAGGTAAATTGCTTTGGGAGATGATGAGGAGGTCGACATTTCGGTCTTGGTTGCAGATGACTAAAAGACCATCAGGACAGAAATGTTTTTGCAACGAGTGCCCCTCTACAATGAGGCGAGATATGTTCAAAAGGACGAGTCAGTTTAGAAGAGTCACAGCAGGCTTAAGTGTTCCGTGTTCGGGCTGTATAACATCGGTCCGCAGCGACCGATGTTATACAGCCCGAAACGGAACACGCCACTCTTCATTAGCGCTTGCTGAACCACAGATCGCGCCTTCCTTTGACTTGACATTATTGCCGGACATAGATTCCAACATTGGATCTGTGCAATGCCACAGACTTAAGCCTTCTGTGACTCTTCTAAATTGACTCGTCCCTTTGAACATATCTCGCCTGATTGTAGATGGGCACTCGTTGCAAAAACATTTCTGTCCTGATGGTCTTTTAGTCATCTGCAACCAAGACCGAAACGTCGACCTCCTCCTCATCTCCCAAAGCAATTTACCTGCACCAAGAATCTGAAAGAGACACGTTAGTGATAGATTCATTACCTTAGAATATCCCCAGGCGTCAGACTGGATCCGGAAACTTTTGCGTAGCAATACCCCTGCGCGTCGTTAGGCGTCGTCTGCGGCTCCGCGTCCGTCATCGGCATCGTTAGCGCCGGAATGACTTTGGCGGAGTACTTAGACGCCGCCCACGCGAGCTGACGTCTGTTCTTCTTTTTTCGCGCCAGCTAGCGCAGATCCGGAGAAGCTCTACCCCAGTCACTTTTTGACTGAACTTTTGATCTTTTTGATCACTTTTTTCTATCGAGTCTTCGACTCTATTGGTGCCGGTAGGGATGCCCGGGTTCAAGCCCTGCTCGAAGTGCGACCGACTGATGTCGGTCACAGACCCCCATCGCCGGTGCCTGAAGTGCTTAGGCCTCGACCATGACGATCGAACCTGCTCGGACTGCCGTGCCCTGAGGTCGAAGGCTAGGCAGGAGCGGTCCCGCAAGCGACTTGAGCTGAGGCAGTCGGCCCCGCGCCGCTCCAGGTCCCGGTCCCACGGGAGGTCGAGGGACAGGTCGCGCAGTCGGAGTCATCGAAGCTCTGGGGGTGGACACCGGTCGTCAGGCTCCAATTCCTCAGGTAAGAGGCATGAGAGGTTGGAGCGACGTCATCGTTCCTCCGACGCTCGCACGATGCAGCCAGGGGTTCGGGCGGCACCGCCCACACGGCTCCGCGAGAGTCGCCGCCTGCCCCACACCTTCGGGTCCCTGGGCACGGCGCGACGCTGGAGGAGATCGAGCGGTACCTCATGGCCATGAGGTCCCTCCCTCCTCAGTCGGGTTCCGTGGTGCCTTTGGGCCAAAAGGCCCCGGCCGGAGGTCCTAGCGGGCCGGGTGCTTCGGCTCCGACTCCGCCGGGTGCTTTGGCTCCGACGCCGCCAGGGTGCTTCGGCCCCGGCGCCGCCGGCGACTTCGGTCTCGGCGCCGCAGGACCTCACCGGATCTGCTTCTGGATCCGGGTCGTCACCGGTCGACCTTACGACCTCTCAGGCGCCGGCCCCACGGGTGTTGCCCCCCCCCCGGCGCCCGTTGTGGACGCCGTCCCCAACGCCTCCTTCGGTCCAACTCTGCGCCGGAACGGCGCCGCTGGGCGCCGCATCTGACGGCCTTTGGAGATTTTTATTTCCACGAGGATGCCCCGTCTACTGATCCTGTTTTGCAGGGTACGGGTGACGAGGAGGAGGATTGAGAGGGGTCTGAGGACCCTCTGGCACTAGATTGCCAGTCTCAACAGGACTGGACATATGAGCTTGGGGAGGCCAGTGGTCTTGACACTTAGCCAGACACTGGATTTAGCTCCCCTCCGACTGTGGCTTCAGAGAAGGGCTCTACATTTTGTGTAGTGTTGACGAAGGCAGCTAAGGCCTTAAACCTTAAGCTCCCCGTCGCGGCTGTGAGTCAAGCTCCAGTGAGACTCTGCTGCCGTTCAATGAGGCCTTGTGTGACGTTCTTGTGGGCACTTGGTCCAAGCCCGCCACTGGTCCACCTGTGGATAGGAACGTGGCCAGATGCTACCGCCCGGCACTGGGCGACCCATGATTTTTGTCCACCCACCCCACCCGAGAGTCTGGTTATGCAGGCCTCCAACTCCCAGACCGCATTCCCGTCGGCCCCGAGCGACAGGGAATCCAAGAGATACGAACAGTTCGGGAAGAGGGTGTTCTCGTCTGTTAGCTTAGGGCTGCGGTCTGTGAATACCTCCTGTCTCTTGGGCCGCTACACCCACACTCTGTGGGACAATGTTGCGGAGGTGCTGCCACAATGCCCGGAGGACGTCCAGGCTAAACTCTCCCGAACCCTTGCGGAGGGCCGAGATGCAGCACGCTTTTCTATCCGGTGTGGACTGGACACAACGGACTCATTGGGCAGGGCGATGGCAACGACGGTGGCGGTTCGACGCCACGCCTGGTTGTGGTCCCCCAACTTCTCGGCCGATGTCCAGGCCACACTCCTGGACATGCCGTTTGATGGCCGTCGCCTCTTCGGCGACAAGGCAGACCATGCGCTGGAACGTTTTAAGGACTCCAGGGCTACGGCCAAGTCCTTGGGTCTCACTTCCCCACGCCAGCAATCGGGTGTCTTTCGCTCCTTTCGTGGCCACGGAAGGGGCGCCCCCCCACGTACTGCCAGCCACGCGCCGCAAAATGTTCAACAGCGCGGTGGCGGACGTGGAAACCGCCGTGGCGGCGGTCGGGGACAACGGCAAGGCCAGTCCACTCCTGCCGCAGCAGCACCCGCCTCAAAACCTTCCTAGTCCGAGTTTTCAGGCCCATGTGATGCCTGTGGGAGGCAGGGTTCGTCATCACCTCTTCAACTGGCGCACAGTCACTTCGGACAGGTGGGTGCTGCAGATCGTCCGAAGGGGCTACTCCCTCCCCTTCGAGCCGACCCATCCATCCATGCCACCGCGCGTGGGGGGGATCACTTGCAACTTCTGCAAGAGGAAGTCACGGCCAAGGGGGCCATCGAGCGCGTTCCAGAAGTAGGGTGTGGATGTTACTCCCACTACTTCCTGGTACCCAAGAAGGGCAAAGGGGGCCTACGCCCAATCTTGGACCTGCGGAACGTCAACAGCTTCCTCCGGAAGGAGAAGTTCAAGATGCTGACTTTGGCTCAGGTCCTAGCTGCCCTGGACCCGGAAGACTGGATGGTAGCGTTGGACTTGCAGGACGCTTATTTTCACATCCCGGTCCTTGCCGGCCCACCTGCGTTACCTGCGGTTCACGGTAGGCCAAGAGCACTTTCAGTTTACCGTGCTCCCCTTCGGCCTTACCAGCGCCCCACTGGTGTTCACGAAAGTGATGGCGGTGGTCGCAGCTCATCTGCGCAGGTTAGGGGTTTCAGTCTTTCCCTACCTCGACGACTGGTTGTTGAAGGCGGGCTCGCCCCAGACAGTCATCAGCCTCCTCCAGACTACGGCCGACCTCCTGCATTTGCTGGGGTTCTCCATCAATATGCCGAAGTCGCACCTGTGTCCCTCTCAGAAGCTCCTCTTCATCGGAGCGGTTCTCGAATCGGCGCAGTTTCGGGCTTACCCTCCCGAACAGCGGGTTCGGGATATACAGGCTATGATTCCAATCTTCCAGCCTTTATCCCGAGTCTCGGTCAGGTTGACGCTGCGGCTTCTGGGGCTGATGGCCTCCTGCATCCTTCTGGTGCATCACGCCCGGTGGCGGATGCGGGCTCTGCAGTGGGACCTGAAGTTTCAGTGGGCCCAGCATCTGGGCAACCTGTCCGACCATGTCCTGATCTTGGAGGGCACTGCGAGACAACTGCAGTGGTGGCTCACGGACCGTGATTGGGTCAGTGGCAGATACCTCTCCCTACCCCACCCGGAGCACGTGGTTGTGACGGACGCGTCCCTCCAGGGCTGGGGAGGCCACATGGGAGAGGCGGAGATCAGAGGCCTCTGGTCTCCGGCGGAGTCCCGGCTCCATATCAACCTTTTGGAGCTGCGGGCGATTAGTCTAGCACTGAAGGCATTCCTCCCCTCTGTCCGAGGGAGTGTAGTGCAGGTGTTCACCGACAACACCACCGTCATGTGGTACTGCAACAAACAGGGCGGGGAGGGGTCATGGACCCTATGCCAGGGGGCTCTGCGCCTCTGGCAGTGGCTGGAACATCAGGGCGTGACCCTGGTAGTTCAACACCTGGCAGACTCTCTGAATGCCAGGGCGGACGAACTCAGCCGTCGGTGCATGATGGATCACGAATGGCGTCTGAACTCTGACGTGGCGCAGGGTCTCTTTCAGCAATGGGGAGAGCCTTGGTTAGATCTATTCGCCACAGAAGAGAACGCGCAATGTCATTTTGAGAAGTTTGCCTGATATATAGTGCTCACTATTCTAGTGATCACTGTGTATCATTCCAAACAACCCTTATTGATGATTGGTTGTAAGTCAACCTTATAGACCAGCTATCCTAGTAACATGGACAAGAGCAGTCTTTAGGCTAAACTTTAGAGGGTGTGTTAAGCCAGCTGTTTTACCATCACATATACCCCTTGAACACCAAGTGAAAGGACACCACACAAGTTGTTATAAAAATAAAGTATATTTATTAATAACAAGTCTACCCTGAACTCTTTGTGAGTCAGGGAGCTAAGCACAATACAAAACTCTTACGAAAATACTGCAAGTTGCACAAATAAAACAAATGCCCGAGGGGCACGAAAAACCATATACTCTAAAAGTGGAATGCGAAATACTAGCAGGTAAGTAACACGATCCAGAGGCTTCAGGACCGCTATTACTACCTTACTGGACCCTAAGGTTAGGAGCAGGAGGCCTAGGGAACTCTGGTGCAGAGTGGGAACTCTTACACGAGATGCGGGACAAAGTCTGTGGATGCTAGTAATTCTAAAGTTACTGTTTCCGGACGAATCCGACTAGGTAGACTAAAAACGAAAAAGGATCTGGACACTTGGATAGTGAACCTACGTTGGAGCACCGAAATGCTCGGGTTACTTAGCCATGGGGCTGGGGCTGCGGCTGCATAGGGTTCAAATGACGTCGGGAATCCTCGTTGTAGTCTATGGAGCCTGAAAGAAGATGTTGCTGGCAGGCGACCAGTGAAGATGTTCGGTGTGATCCAAGGCTGGATCGGTGATGGAGACGACCTGAAAGCAGAGGGGACTCGGTTCTCAATCACTAGCCAGTGATTGTGTGGGCACCAGGATGGCACCGGATGAAGTCACCGCGATCAGGTGAGTGGGTGACGCTGGACTCTGCAGTCACGGGCCAGGAGGCGTTGTCGGCGACCAGGCTGGAGGTGCGAGCCGTCCCACGATGGTGTCTGATGTCGGCGATGCTGGATCCGGGATTGGAGCAACAAGCCTTGGCAAAGGCAAGCCCACGCGGTGGAGTCAAAATGGCGTCTGGAGTGGACCAGGAGGGTCCAGGGCACTTCTTGTTGGACAAAAAGCAAGGGCCAATCTAGAGGACCTAGACCAGCGGTGAAAACGTTGTGGTACGTCGTCAGGAGGGCCACTAGCCAACGGGCAAGTGACCGGACAACGTGGCAAGCAGCAAAGAAGCAGAAGGGCCCCACGCAGATCTCGTGGATGCTGGGGGGCTGGACTTCGGTGCTGGAGCTGCTCAGGGTTGGGGGTTCTCAAACCCCAGTGCACTCACTCGAGGATCCCTCGGCGGTCGTGCTGGTTAAGCGTTGTGCAGGTTTTAAAGATGGCCGGTCCCTCAGGTCTCGTCACCACCACTAATCTCAGCTGGGCTGATGATGCAGGTAGAGGTCAGAGATGGCAGGATATCCGGGTCTCATCGAGCTGGGCAGTCTTGATCCGGAGGATGGATGTGCAGCAAACCTCAACCGTTTAGGTGGGGCCTGCTGGTGCAGGCTGATGATGCAGGTAGAGGTCAGAGATGGCAGGGAATCCGGGTCTCGTCGAGCTGGGCAGTCTTGATCCGGAGGATGGACGTGCAGCAAACCGCAACCGCTTAGGTGGTGCCTGCTGGTGCAGGGTGGCTACTCCTTAGCCACAAGGGAGAGTCTTCAGAGAATGTCAAGAGTTCCTTTCGTGGAAAGTAGTTCAAGATTCAAGATTATCTAAAATGGGAAGGGGGCCCGCTCCTACCTTTATCCTAAGAAAAGGGGCTGGCACGCGACTAGGTCCTGCCCATGGGTTGGACCAGGAGGGGGGTGGTTACACCCCTCTCCTTTGTCTGGTCTTTTCCCAGCTCAGGGGCTGGGGTGCCCCTGGAACTGGTTTGAGCCGGCATATGCACAGTGAGCACCAGGGTGCCACTTCCAGTCACCTTCCTCTCAGCCCTGCCTACCTGGGATACACAAAATCCTGTCTGGGATGGTGCTAGCACCGCCCCTGACAGGAAACCCTTTGTCCGAGATGTGAGAAGTTGGCCTGATATATAATGTTCACTATTCTAGTGAGCACTTTGTATCAGTCCAAACAACCCTTATGGTGATTGGTTGTAAGTCAACCTTATAGACCAGCTATCCTAGTAGCATGGATACGAGCAGTCTTCGGGCTAAACTCTAGAGGGCGTGTAAAGCCAGCTGTTATACCATCACATATACCTAGGCTTTCCTGTTTTCAGTTTCTATTTTTGGTCAATTCTGGTGGTGTTTTTTCAGTGTTTTCCAGTGATTTCAATACCTCAAAAAAAACAGTGCTTTTCAGTGGTTACTCGTTTTCGCGCCATAAAAAACAACTTAAACAGTGTTTTACCCGGTGTTTATGGAACGCTTTGCTTTTATTATTGCTTGTTTCTGGAATACATTTTGTGCAACCATCTATGCTACACCTAGTCAAGCAATCCCTCAACAGAGGCACTACAGAAGGTGCTTAACTACCAATTCTGAGGGTAAAAGCATTGGTCTGACGCCTACTGCGCTGCAGCACGTTCCTCCCACAGACATTTATTAATAAATGACTGCCACAAAGGTGCTCACGAAGAGGTGGATATGGTGTGAGTTTCTAAACTTGACTGTGGTCGCGTACCACCAGGGCTGTAGATGGCTTCTCAGTCCAGCCCTATTCTGAGATACCTCCCAGTCTATGTGTTGTCAGAGACAGGCATCTCTTGTTGTGTGTGCAGTGTCCATATGTCGCACCTGTTGTGCTCTGGGCAGTGTCTTTAAGTAGCGCCTCTCCTTGCAATGCTATCAGGGCGAGGCACCTCGCATTGATTACACCTGAGAGACACTGTCCTAGCTGCCGTGCCACTGGTCAAAGCCCGGAGCACAGGGCATGCCCTGGACCTTTCGTCAACCAATGGTTATGGCAGCTGGAACAATAGCATGATGACATCACAATGTGTGCTGCTTCGATAATATCCTTAGGCGTAAATTGTTGGAGGTCTATAGATCCGAAGGGAAGGACTTGAACTAACAAGATTCAAAGAACTTACAGATGAGCAGACAAGATGGGGTCCATATATGAAGACAAGAAACCTTGAACCCCAAAATGCTTGAAACTTTCAATGCCTTGGACACACACATTTCAAGTTAAGGTGTCCATGAAGAACACCATTCTCCTATACTGGTCTTATCGGGAAACTGAAGGACTGATTGGCCTCACTTGAAACATCTGGACTACAGTTCTGGATCATGCTAGATTGCAGAAGGAAAAACTGGACTGGAATATAAACTTGATCCCTCCCTCCCCCATCGGGGGCTCACCATGGTAAATCTGATGAATTGACCCTACAAGTTTGACTCCTAAACAATGCGTAATGTGGATTGCAAATGACAGTCTAACAGCCCACGATCACCCTGCAACCTTAAAATTAGCATCAGGCTGGTTCCATGAGCTCAATGTAATTAATATCCACCATGAACGAGGGCAAACAATATAGAGGGACTGAGGCTCAGCATATACTAGTAAACTCCTCTCACCCCTTGGAACACATGCCATTTTAGAATTGCAACATGGCTGTAAAATGGTGCTCCTCACCAGCCCGCTCAAGCACACAAACACCCATAATCCCCGCTCTATTTTTATTATCTGCTGCCTTCACTGATAAACGGCTTTCTGCACTTTGTACTCTGAGATCTCATCTCAAATCTGGGGCTGTGGATCTGTACCTTTCTAATAAACTACGTTTCAAGCCACATGAGACAGTGAAATACCAGCGTTCATGAGTACTATTTAATATTATCTCTGGGAAGGGCCTTAGATAGTCGAAAGCAAATAAAACATTGATTGATGCTCTGTAACATAAAGGGTTTGTTGTTGTTGCTGTATGTTGCTGTTGCTGTAACAGCATTATTTATCTCACATGTGTTTACTTCGGGGATATTTAAACATCTAAAATTGACTTTTGAGAACAAGAAAAGCTGCTATCTAGATTTAATCTGTTTGGGTCTTTTCTTTTAGGGTAGCATAAAATAACCACGTTACTGAATGTCAGACTACTCCATCTGAAATTCATAGTATCAGATACTGATCTCATCGAATTTGGCAACGTCTTGGCCCGAATCACACTGCATTTTCTGCACCCACGTTTAACATACTCTTGAAATAAGCCAAGGTCGTGTGTGTTTCCACTGAGGGATTGACGATTGGGCTCACGGGGCTTCAGCCCCCCCCCCCCCCCCCCCCCCCCCCCCCACCACCCCTGTTGTGCCTGTCAGCCCGGGCTGACACAGCTTTGCGGGCTGGCGAGCTTGTAATTGCAGCCGCACCAGAGTACTTAACAGGTCTTTAAAAGACCATTTAGTTGTAAATGAGGCTTTTGTTGTGTGGTCACCCCTTCTCACAGCCACTTTGTCCGTGGTTGGAAGAATTAGCCCCTGCCAAAATATTTTCAGCCCGCCCCCCCCTCCCCCGGAAATTTCGCTCTAGTTGCCCGCCTGCCCAGAGGCACAACTAGACTTAAATTTCGGGGGCGGGGGGGCTACTAAAAATTACGGGGGGAGGTGAAAACACAAAACAAGCCTTGTTGGCAAGTAAATGGTCTGTGTGTGCGCGCTGGGAAGCTGCCTCTGCCAGGCTAATACACGCGAAGGGGGAGGTGTGGGGGGCTGCCTGAATTGGAGAGGATGACCGGGTCATACATTTGAGTAACTCGTAAGGTGGAAACATGGTTGAGTGACCGAAGTTTACGGTCGAGGATATCCAGTCATATTTTAGTGCGTGAAATCATAGGTAACTTCACTTCTTCCATGCGCATCAAAATAGTTTTGCAGATTGCTGGATAAATAAATGAGCAAAACACTAAACTGCTTACAATTAAGTTAGTAACAAAAACGATTTTTTTTTTCTGTTGCCCATGCATCCACAGAAAAATATCAATTATTGTAGCATTAAATAGCACCTCTGAGAAAATTAGCTCAGACCAATAATTTGGTTTGCGTGCATCACTCCCTCGGGACCCTTTACGCCGGCATTGCTAACCTTACTTCAGTAACTCCCCAGCAAGTGTGCGAGGTCCGGGAGGGGCTGCTGCAGGCAGCCGTGTGAGAGGCCCGAGTTCTGGGAAGTTTATTGTTCTTGTTTTCGTGCTGTCTGCCACTGCACACAGGACAGGGATCAGAGCCCAGCCTCGGTGACAAGGCTCAGAAGCCAGTGATTCCCAAACCCTCCCCATTTTTGTCGTGTGCTAAAAAGGAAATGAAAAATAAACCGTAAAAGGTTACTGCAGGGAAAATAGAAGCGTGCGTGCCCGGCTCCCTGCCCATTGTGCGCGCCAGGGGTTAATGCTATTCTGGGGGCACAATGGTTGCTGCTCTCAGTCCCAAAATGTAACATCTCGGCGCAAGGCTGCAGATACCATGCCCCCTACCCCCACCCCGCAGCAAAGCGTAGCGGTGGCTCTTCTTTAAATCCCATTTATATTTAGGTCTGCTATGCGTTGGCTCCACCAAGTGGTAGAAAGGTGCAACAGCAATGAAAATCAGTGACACTCGGTTTAAACCGGGTCAGCTGATTTTCATCCAGTAGGGTATAATCGAGCAGAGTCGGTTTAAACCGAATTCCGAACAGCCTACATATACCCCTTGAACACCAAGTGAAAGGACACCACACAAGTGTTATGAAAATAAACAGTGTATTTATTTAGATCACTGTACTCTTTATGAGGACAGGGTACTAAGCACACAACAAAACTCTTACGAAAATACTTTAAGTTGCACAATTTACACAAATGCCCGAGGGGCACGAAAAACCATATACTCTAAAAGTGGAATGCGAAATTACTAGCAGGTAAGTACTGAACTAATAGGCTTTGGAATCGCTAGGACTACGTTACTGAACCTTCAGATTACTAGTAGGAGGCCTAGGGGACTCGGGTGCAGAGTGTGCACTCTCACGCGGGATGCGGGACAAAGTCTATGGGAGTTAGTAAAGGCAAAGTTAGTGTTCTCGGGCGAACCCGACTAGGTAGATCGAAAACGAAAGTGGATCTGGACCCTTGGATAGTGAGGCTATGCTGGGGCACCGAAATGCTGAAGTTACCTAGCCCAGGGGCTGCGGCTGCATAGGTCTGAAAAGACATCGGGAATCCTCGTTGACGAACCAGGAGCCTGAAGAAAAGTTGCTGGCAGGCGACCAGTGAAGATTGTTCGATGGATCCAAGCCTGGATCGAAGATGGATGACACCTGAAAGCAGAGGGGACAAAGTTCTTAATCACTAGCCAGTGATTGTGTGGGCACCAGGATGGCACCGGGCGAAGTCACCTCGACCAGGTGAGTGGGCGACGCTGGGCTCTGCAGTCTCACGGACCAGGAGGCGTTGTCGGCGACCAGGATGGAGGTGCGAGCTGTCCCACGATGGTTGATGCTGTCGACGTCGCTGGACCCAGGATTGGGGCAACAAGTCTTGGCAAATTCAAGCCCACGCAGTGGACCTAAAATGGCGTCTGGAGTGGACCAGGAGGGTCGGGGTGCTCCACTTTTGGAAGGGAGCAAGGGCCAGTCTGGAGCAACCAGACCAGCAGTGTTGTCGTCGTGGATCGTCGTCGGGAAGGCCACCTGCAGGCGGGCTAGTAGCCAGACAACACGGTGAGCAGCAAAAAGCAGAAGGGCCCCACGCAGATCTCGTGGATGCTGGGAGGCTGGACTTCGGTGCTGGAGCTGCTCAGGGTTGGGGCTTCTCGGACCCCAAAGCGCTCACCAGAGGATCCCTCGGCGGTTGTGCTGGATAGAAGTCGTGCAGTTCTGATGATGGCCGGTCCCTCGAGGTCTCGTCGCACCTACGGTTCTCAGCTTAGCTGTAGAGGTAGGTAGAGGTCAGAGGTGCCAGGGAAGCCGGGTCTCATTGAGCTGGTCAGTCGGATTCCGGAGGAAGGACGTGCAGCAAACCGCAGAGTTCTTAGATGGTGCCTGCGGATGCAGGGTGACTACTCCTCAGTCACAAGGGAGAAATCTAGAGAAGAGTCGAGAGTTCCTTTCGAGTTTCTTGATTCAAAGATGATCCAATTTGGAAGGGTCCCCGCTCCTGCCTTTATCCTAAAGAAAGGGGTGGGTACGCGACTAGGTCCTGCCCTAGGGGTGGGACCAGGAAGGGGGGTGGTTACACCCCTCTCCTATGCCAGACTTTCCCCAGGCCAGGGGCTGGTGTGCCCCTGGAACTGGTTCTAGCCGGCAGATGCGTAGTGAGCACCGGGGTGCCACTTGCAGTCACCTTCCTGTAAAGCCCTGCCTACCCAGGATACACAAAACCCTGTCTGGGATGGTGCTAGCACCGCCCCTGACAGAAAACCCTTTGTCCAAGCTCCCCTGTCCCTGGAAGGACTCCCAGCAGCAGGAGGTCAGACTCGTGTCTGTGGTGGCAGCATCCATTTTGTGGAACTGAGGCTTGAGTTAACTTTAACCGGGGTTCACAGTTACATACATGTCGTGTCCCTCTAGAAGGGTGGAATGCTAACCCCGTCGCCAGAATTGGCGAGGGGTTAGTATTCCAATTCGTATAACACCTTACTCGACATGTTTTGATAAAGCAATACCAAAGATAGCATTTAACCGCGAGGATTATAATGCACTTAAGAGTATATGGTATGCGTTATCATGGAACAGCTATTAGGACTTGGTTCCGCAAGCTGCAAACGGGCTCAGCTCATGCCAGAGCACCATTTCACACGATTCCAAGCACTCTGCCTTCAGGATTGTCAAGGCCTGCCATAGGAGTGACTGATAGGAATCTGTGTGTCCATTTTTAGGGTTAGATACAGGTATACCATATCTAAAGCAAAGGGTGTTTACACCACCTTGCCCCAGCTGTCGTGCAGCCAGTTGTGGCATAATACATGCTTCAACCCCTGGTAGGCCCTGGGTACACCTATGCCCTGAGTTACAGGGTCTGATAAGGGGGCCCAGTACCAATTGGTAAATGCACCTAAGGTACACGTTGTAATTTAGTGAGAGAACAGCTAGGCTGTGGGTCTGATTAGCAGGCCCACAGCCAGAGAAAGTCGTAAACCAGTGAAACAAAAGCGAAAAATCTGGGTGATCATAGGATTGCCGACCCTACTCTCCTACATGACCCCCCCCCCCCCCAACTTTGGGACAATAAACTAACCTTGACCAGGTGAGTCTTCTTGCTCTAAGTGGAAATGCCTGGAGAGCCCATCTGCATTGCCATGATCAGTGCCATGGCACTCCACTGTAAAATCCATCCCCTGTAGGGAAATGGACCACCTAAGCAGTTTGGGGTTTTCACCCTTCATCTGATTTAGCCATAAGAGGGGCTTATGGTCGGTCTGAATCTTGAAATGAGTGCCAAACAAGTATGGCCTCAGTTTCTTCAGGGCCCAAACCACAGCAAAGGCCACCCTCTCAATAGCTGACCAATTTTTCTCTCTGGGGGTCAGCCTTCTGCTTATAAAAGCAATGGGCTGGTCTTGACCATCAAAATTCAGTTGAGATAGAACAGCTCCCACACCCAACTCAGAAGCATCTGTTTGGACAATGAATGGTTTGTAGTAGTCTGGACTCTTGAGGATAGGTGCTGTGCACATGGCCTGCTTTAGGTCAGCGAATGCTTTTTGACAGCCTGCTGTCCACTGAACTTTCTTTGGCATTTCATTACTTGTCAGTTCATTAAGTGGAGTCACAATTGATCCATAATTTCTGACAAACTTTCTATAGTAACCAGTCAGGCCCAAGAAAGCTCGAACCTGAGTCTGGGTGGTTGGAGGAGCCCAGTCCCTGATTGACTGTATCTTGCTCTCCAATGGCTGAACCTGGCCTCCACCTACAAGGTGGCCCAAGTATACAACCTGTGTCTGCCCTATCTGGCACTTTGTGGCCTTGATAGTGAGACCTGCTGCTTGCAGTGCCTCTAACACTTTCCTCAGGTGGACCAGGTGATCCTCCCAGGTGGAGCTAAAGACAGCTATATCATCAAGATATGCTGCACAGAAGTCATCCAGCCCAGTGAGAACATGATTCACCAGCCTTTGGAAGGTGGCAGGTGCATTTTTCAAACCAAAGGGCATTACCACAAATTGATAATGCCCACCAGGGGTAGAAAATGCTGTCTTGGGCTTGGCATCCTCAGCTAACCTGATTTGCCAATACCCAGCTGTCCGGTCAAATGTACTTAAGTAGTTGGCAGAAGCCAATCTATCTATAAGTTCATCTGGCCTTGGTATTGGCTGGGCATCAGTCTTAGTGACTGCATTGAGACCCCTGTAGTCTACGCAGAACCTCATCTCTTTCTTACCACCCTGGGTGTGAGGCTTTGACACTAGAACTACTGGACTAGCCCAAGGGCTATCTGAGGGTTCAATGACTCCCAACTACAACATTTTCTGCACTTCTGTTTTGATGCAGTCTCTAACATGATCAGGCTGCCTGTAGATTTTACACTTAACTGTCAAGCTGTCACCAGTGTCAACCTCATGGGTACACCAATTGGTCTGACTGGGTGTTAGAGAGAACATATGCCTGAAGGATTGAAGAACTTGTTTACAATCCTTCTGTTGATGTTCAGAGAGGCTGCCACAAAAGACAACACAATCTACTGATCCATCATCAGGATTCTGAGTGAGCAGGTCTGGGAGAGGGTCACTCTCTTCCTCCTGTCCCTCATCTATGGCCATGAGCAAGCTCATGTCCTTCCTGTCGACATATGCTTTGACCCTGTTCACATGAAGCACCCTGTGGGGGCTCCTGGGAGTTCCAAGGTCCACCAGGTAGGTGACCTCTCCCTTTTGCTCAAGGATTGTGTGGGGCCCAGACCATTTGTCTTTGAGTGCTGCTGGGGCCACTGGCTCCAACACTCACACCTTCTGTCCAGGCTGGTATACAGTCAGGACAGCCGTTTGGTCATGCCAGGCTTTTTGAAGTTCCTGGCTAGCCTCAAGGTTTTTGGATGCCTTTTCCATGTACTCAGCCATCCTGGAGCGGAGACCAAGTACATAGTCCACTATGTTTGGTTGCAGGCTTTTTGAGAGGTCTCTCCCATCCTTCCTTCACCAAACACAGAGGTCCTCTTACAGGATGTCCATACAAAAGTTCAAAAGGGCTGTAGCCAACCCCCTTCTGTGGGACTTCTCTATAAGCAAATAAAAGGCAGGGTATCAGGACATCCCATCTACGCCTGAGCTTTTCAGGTAGTCCATGAATCATCCCTTTTAGGGTCCTGTTGAACCTTTCAACAAGCCCATTGCATTGTGGATGATAGGGTGTAGTGAACTTGTAGTTGACACCACATTCCTTCCACATAGCAGTTAAGTAGCTTGACATGAAGTTTGCACCTCTGTCAGAGACAACCTCCTTAGGGAAGCCCACTCTGGAGAACACTCCAACTAGGGCTCTTGCCACTACAGGTGCTGTAGTGGTCCTAAGTGGAATAGCTTCAGGATACCTGGTGGCATGATCCACTACCACCAGTATAAACTTGTGCCCTGATGCTGTCTGGGGTTCCATTGGACCAACAATGTCAATCCCCACTCTTTCAAAGGGCACCCCCACCACAGGCATTGGTATAAGGGGGGCCTTTGTTGTGCCACCTGACTTACCACTGGCTTGGCAAGTGACACAGGAGCGACAAAACTCCTTGGTATCCTCATTCATGTGAGGCCAGTGAAAGTGTGAGACAAGTCTGTCCCAAGTCTTTTTCTGGCCTAAGTGTCCTGCTAAGGGAATCTCATGGGCCAAGGTAAGAAGGAAACCTCTCTGAGACAAGGGGATAACCAGCCTCCTGGCCATGCTAGGCTTGGGGTCTCTTGCCTCAGTGTACAGGAGTCCATCATCCCAGTATACCTTGTGGGTACCTGTGGCGTTCCCAGCAGCCTGCTGTCTGAGGGGTTCAAGGGAAGGGCAGTCTAACTGTTCCTTCCCCAGGTCTTCTCTTGAGGGTCCCCCTGAGCCCAGAAATTCAACTTGATCAAGTTCAAATTCTTTAGGCTCAGTTTCCCTCAATTCCTGTAGGTCAGCCTCCTCTGAGACTTGATCCTCAACCTGGGGTAAGGGGGAAGGCAATGCCTTAACCATACTGCTCTTCTTCTTGGAAGGTGTCTGGTCCATTGTTCCAGGATCCAGCACCTGTTCAGTGGGGCATTTTCTGGCCTGTGACCTAGTCACAGCAAGCACATGTGCTGGCAAGCCTAACATCTCCATGTGAGTCCTCTGCTCCACTTCTGACCATTGTGATGACTCAAAATCATTGCCCAACAAACAATCCACTGGGAGGTCTGAACTAACTACAACCTTCTTTTGGCCATTTACCCCTCCCCAGGAGAAAGCAACAATCGCCATACTCTGACTGGTAGTGACGTTGCTGGCATTGGTCACCAGGAAATCTGTACCTGGCATGATCTGTCCAGGGTCCACAAAGTTAGGTGTCACCATGGTGACACTGGCACAAGTGTTCCTATAGGCCTGAGCCATTTTGCCATTTATCAAAGGTGTCTGCCTGTATTTGCCCAAAGTATTGGGACTGACATCAGGGGATATATCCATATCCCCTGTACAGACAAGGACAGCCTGAGTGAGTGTGCCAACTAAGTTGTCATACCCCTCAGAACCCAAGGTTAACCCAACTAATCCTTTGGGAGGTGCACTACTACTGCTGGCTGTACTAGGGGGCACAGGTGCCTTAGGGGCTGCAGTAGCAGGAGTCTGCCCTCCTTTCTTGGTGCACTCACTAAACCAGTGAGTTTTACTTTTACAGTACTGGCACCACCTTTTTGACTGGCCTTCTTGAGTCTTCTTCTTCTGGGAAGCCTGACCCCCACCCTCTTTGGATTGTTGGGGACCTGTCGAAGACTTCTGGTCATTTTGTTCACCTTTAGTATCTTTACCCTTCTGGTCTGCTTTCTTCTGACCACCCTGGTTCTGGCCCTGGTTCTGCTTAACTCTTGTTCTGACCCATCTGTCTGCCTTCTTTCCCAATTCTTGGGGAGAGGTCAGATCTGAGTCAACAAGATGCTGATGCAACAACTGGTTCTGACAATTGTTTAAAATCTGTTCCCTCATGATCAGATAATACAATCCTGTGTAATCAGTAACCTTACTGCCCAGCAACCAGCCCTCCAAAGCCTTAGTGGCACAATCTACAAAATCAGACCAATCCTGAGACTGAGTTTTCTGGGTATCCCTGAACAGCAACCTGTACTGCTCAGTGGTTAGGCCAAACCCATCTATCAGTGTATTCTTCAGGACTTGGTAATTGTTTGCATCCTCAGCTCTAGTAGTGAGGAGCTTGTCTCTACCTTTACCCTCAAAGGAGAGCCACACGATAGCTGCCCACTGACTCTGGGGGACACACTGTACAGTGCAAGCCCTCTCCAAAGCAGTCATCCATTTGTGGATATCATCCCCTTGGTTAAAGGGGGGCACTATCTTACTCAGGTGTCTAGTGTCTAAACTCCTGTCTTTTTCTCTTGGGAGAATGCTGCCACCAGTGGAATCTAGTCCACTTAACTTTTGCTCTCTAGCAAAGGCAAGCCTCTCTTTGGCCAGGGCAAGTTCTTCCCTTTCAATCCTCAGATTGGCTTCCCTCATTTTAGCTTCATGCTCCCTTCTCTTAGGGGATGACATCCCTCTATGAGAAGAGGTCTGAGAGCCATTGGTTCGAATGGATCTGTTGGAGCCTCTGGATAGAGACCTAACTCGTCCATTCCCAATGTTAAGCTGGCCTGAGAGGGGCCCCAGGGGTCTCCTAGTACCATTCTCATGCCTGCTTAAGTTGTCCCTGGTTAGCTGGCTAACTACTTCTGGACCTTTGTCTGCCTCGTCCTCAGATGGCTCTAAACCCTCATCCTCCTCTTCACCTTCTGCAGAGAGATGGATAAGGTCAGGGTCACCTGAGGTTCCCTCTAGGGGAGGCATTGTCCCATCTGGATTAGAAGGGTCTGGGTTACCAGCCCTCCTGGCATCATAAGTCTCTAAGAGACCAATCAGGAATGGGATTGTAGGGTTAGAACCCTGTTTTAGCTTCCTGGAGGTACACACTTGTTTCATCTCCTGGAATCTAAGAGCAGCATATCTGGAAGTGACCTGTGGAGGGTCCACTGACACAAGGGGAGACTCAGAGTTTCCTCCTTTGTCTGACATGCTGTTTCTAGTGTGGTGTAAGTGATGCACCTACCTACACTATTTGTTTGCCTACTGATCCCTTGCTAAGAGTTGTAGCCAAGGTGTGCTAAGCCTTGAGGAGCTACAACAGCTGGTTCAGTAGAACTCAGAGTATTCTACGCTAAGTTATATGTACCTGGAGTACTTATGTGATCTTTCACAAGATATTCTTAGGATACGTGTGGTAAAACAACAGCAAGCTCAAATCCCAACGCTGCTCACCAATGTGAGAAGTTGGCCTGATATATAATGTTCACTATTCTAGTGAGCACTTTGTATCAGTCCAAACAACCCTTATGGTGATTGGTTGTAAGTCAACCTTATAGACCAGCTATCCTAGTAGCCTGGATATGAGCAGTCTTCGGGCTAAACTCTAGAGGGCGTGTTAAGCCAGCTGTTATACCATCACATATACCCCTTGAACACCAAGTGAAAGGACACCACACAAGTGTTATGAAAATAAACAGTGTATTTATTTAGATCACAACAGCCCTGTACTCTTTATGAGGACAGGGTACTAAGCACACAACAAAACACACAACAAAACTCTTACGAAAATACTTTAAGTTGCACAATTTACACAAATGCCCGAGGGGCACGAAAAACCATATACTCTAAAAGTGGAATGCGAAATTACTAGCAGGTAAGTACTGAACTAATAGGCTTTGGAATCGCTAGGACTACTGAACCTTCAGATTTCTAGTAGGAGGCCTAGGGGACTCGGGTGCAGAGTGTGCACTCACGCGGGATGCGGGACAAAGTCTATGGGAGCTAATAAAGGCAAAGTTAGTGTTCTCGGGCGAACCTGACTAGGTAGATCGAAAACGAAAGTGGATCTGGACCCTTGGATAGTGAGGCTATGCTGGGGCACCGAAATGCCGAAGTTACCTAGCCCAGGGGCTGCGGCTGCATAGGTCTGAAAAGACGTCGGGAATCCTCGTTGACTAACCAGGAGCCTGAAGAAAGAAGTTGCTGGCAGGCGACCAGTGATGATTGTTCGATGGATCCAAGCCTGGATCGAAGATGGATGACACCTGAAAGCAGAGGGGACCAAGTTCTTAATCACTAGCCAGTGATTGTGTGGGCACCAGGATGGCACTGGGCGAAGTCACCTCGACCAGGTGAGTGGGCGACGCTGGGCTCTGCAGTCTCACGGTCCAGGAGGCGTTGTCGGCGACCAGGATGGAGGTGCGCGCTGTCCCACGATGGTTGATGCTGTCGACGTCGCTGGACCCAGGATTGGGGCAACAAGTCTTGGCAAATTCAAGCCCACGCGGTGGACCTAAAATGGCGTCTGGAGTGGACCAGGAGGGTCCGGGGTGCTCCTCTTTTGGAAGGGAGCAAGGGCCAGTCTAGAGCAACCAGACCAGCAGTGTTGTCGTCGTGGATCGTCGTCGGGGAAGGCCACAAGCCAGCGGGCTAGTAGCCAGACAACGCGGTGAGCAGCAAAAAGCAGAAGGGCCCCACGCAGATCTCGTGGATGCTGGGAGGCTGGACTTCGGTGCTGGAGCTGCTCAGGGTTGGGGCTTCTCGGACCCCAAAGCACTCACCAGAGGATCCCTCGGCGGTCGTGCTGGATAGAAGTCGTGCAGTTCTGATGATGGCCGGTCCCTCGAGGTCTCGTCGCACCTACGGTTCTCAGCTTAGCTGTAGAGGTAGGTAGAGGTCAGAGGTGCCAGGGAAGCCGGGTCTTGTCGAGCTGGTCAGTCGGATTCCGGAGGAAGGACGTGCAGCAAACCGCAGAGTTCTTAGATGGTGCCTGCGGATGCAGGGTGACTACTCCTTAGTCACAAGGGAGAAATCTTGAGGAGAGTCGAGAGTTCCTTTCGTGGAAAGTAGTTTCTTGATTCAAAGATGATCCAATTTGGAAGGGTCCCCGCTCCTGCCTTTATCCTAAAGAAAGGGGTGGGTACGCGACTAGGTCCTGCCCTAGGGGTGGGACCAGGAAGGGGGGTGGTTACACCCCTCTCCCATGCCGGACTTTCCCCAGGCCAGGGGCTGGTGTGCCCCTGGAACTGGTTCTAGCCGGCAGATGCGTAGTGAGCGCCGGGGTGCCACTTGCAGTCACCTTCCTGTAAAGCCCTGCCTACCCAGGATACACAAAACCCTGTCTAGGATGGTGCTAGCACCGCCCCTGACAGGAAACCCTTTGTCCAAGCTCTCCTCGCTGGAAGGACTCCCAGCAGCAGGAGGTCAGACCCGTGTCTGTGGTGGCAGCATCCATTTTGTGGAGCTGAGGCTTGAGTTAACTTTAACCGGGGTTCACAGTTACATACATGTTGTGTCCCTCTAGAAGGGTGGAATGCTAACCCCGTCGCCAGAATTGGCGAGGGGTTACTATTCCAATTCGTATGACACCTTACTCGACATGTTTTGATAAAGCAATACCAAAGATAGCATTTAACCGCGAGGATTATAATGCACTTAAGAGTATATGGTATGCGTTATCATGGAACAGCTATTAGGACTTGGTTCCGCAAGCTGCAAAAGGGCTCAGCTCATGCCAGAGCACCATTTCACACGATTCCAAGCACTCTGCCTTCAGGATTGTCAAGGCCTGCCATAGGAGTGACTGATAGGAATCTGTGTGTCCATTTTTAGGGTTAGATACAGGTATACCATATCTAAAGCAAAGGGTGATTACACCACCTTGCCCCAGCTGTCGTGCAGCCAGTTGTGTCAGATTTAGATGGCCATCCAGGGGTGGCATAATACATGCTTCAACCCCTGGTAGGCCCTGGGTACACCTATGCCCTGAGTTACAGGGTCTGAAAAGGGGGTCCAGTACCAATTGGTAAATGCACCTAAGGTACACGTTGTAATTTAGTGAGAGAACAGTTAGGCTGTGGGTCTGATTAGCAGGCCCACAGCCAGAGAAAGTCGTAAACCAGTGAAAAAAAAGCAAAAAATCTGGGTGATCATAGGATTGCCGACCCTACTCTCCTACATGACCCCCCCCCCCCCCCCCCCCCCAACTTTGGGACAATAAACTAACCTTGACCAGGTGAGTCTTCTTGCTCTAAGTGGAAATGCCTGGAGAGCCCATCTGCTACACGAGCCCTCCTTGCTGGAAGGACTCCCAGCAGCAGGAGGTCAGACTTGTGTCTGTGGTGGCAACATCCATTTTGTGATGCTGAGGCTCGAGTTAACTTTAACCGGGGTTCACAGTTACATACATGTCGTGTCCCTCTAAAAGGGTGGAATGCTACCCCCGTCGCCAGAACTGGCGAGGGGGTAGTATTCCAATTCGTATGACACCTTACTCGACATATTTTGATAATGCTATGCCAAAGTTAGCAATAACCGCGAGGATTATAATGCACTTAAGAGTATATGGTATAGCGTTACCATGGAAACAGCTAAAGGATTTGGTTCCGAAAGCTGCAGACAGGCTCAGCTCATGCTAGAGCACCATCTCGCATAATTCCAAGTACTCTGCCTCCAGGATTGTTAAGGCCTGCCATAGGAGTGACTTATAGGAGTATATGTGTCCATTTTGGGGTTAGATATAGGTATACTATATCTAAAGCAAAGGGTGATTACACCACCTTGCCCCAGCTGTGTTACCAGTTAGTATTCGATTCCTTACCTTAGAATATCCCCAGGCGTCGGACTGGATCTGGAAACTTTTGCGTAGCAGTACCCCTGTGTGTCGGTAGGCGTCGTCTGCGGCTCCGCCTCCGTCGTCGGCGTCGTTTGCGCGGGGATGACGTCGCTGGAGTACTTAGACACCGCCCTCGCGCACTGACGTCAGTTCTTATACACAGCTTTTCCTCGCCAGAAACGCAGAGCCATAATAAAAACCAACACTGGTGCCATGAAGCTAGGGCCCTGAAAGGGGATGACCTTAACCCTAGATATCGGTTCGCAGAACGGGGAGGATGGGTGGGGCGGTAAGGAATCTAATACTAACTACTGTTTCTTCCAGATATATCGTTACTGAAGGTAAGTAACTTGTTCATCTCAATGAAAAAAGTTAGT
Organism: Lissotriton vulgaris; assembly: GCF_964263255.1. Classification (NCBI taxonomy): domain Eukaryota; kingdom Metazoa; phylum Chordata; class Amphibia; order Caudata; family Salamandridae; genus Lissotriton; species Lissotriton vulgaris. The sequence goes on along the minus strand of NC_141687.1, from coordinate 955,641,833 downwards.
ATCAGATTCCTTACCTTAGAATAGATACCACAGCAACACCAACCCTGGTGGTGGGTCTGCGAACCAATAATCACACCAGAAAGTCCTGGAGGACGGAACGGCCAAAGAAGCCATCCTCCGTACTTAACTGTCCAGGCAGTAGTGTCTTGCAAACGAGTGCAGCGAGGCCCACGTAGCTGCCTGACAAATGTCCTGCAAGGGGACTCCACGGCCCAGGGCAGTAGTAGCCGCCGTGGCCCGAGTGGAATGGGCCCTCAGCCCAACAGGAGGTTCCTTCTTAACCAAGGAGTAGCATGCCTTGATACACCACACGACCCACCGAGAGATGGTCCGCTTGTGTACCACCCGTCCCTTCTTAGCGCCCACTTAACCAAGAAAGAGTTGGTCATCCACCCGGAACTGTCGTGTGCGATCCAGATAAAACAAGAGCGCACGTTTTGGGTCCAGACGGTGAAGCCGCTCTTCCTCCTTTGAGGGAGGCGGAAAGAAGGAGGGCAAGGTGATGGACTGCCCGATGTGGAAGGCTGTGACAACCTTGGGCAGGAAAGAGGGTCTTGGCTGCAACACAACCTTGTCCGGATGGACAGAAAGAAAAGGAGGTTTGGAAGAAAGAGCCTGGAGCTCACTCACTCTCCTGGCAGAGGTGATGGCAACCAGGAAAGCAGTCTTCAGAGTAAGAAGGCGAAGAGGGAAAGTTATGAAGTGGCTCAAAGGGTGCACACATCAGATAGGTAAGAACAAGGTTCAAGTCCCACTGAGGCATCACAAATGGAACAGGGGGGGAACATGTGTGTGATGCCCTTCAAAAACCTATTTACAATTGGGGACTTGAACAAAGATGGCTGAGCAGGTAGCCTTAAAAAGGCTGAAAGGGCATAAAGGTAGCCATTGAGAGTGCCCAGAGCAGAGCCCTGCTGGACAAGAGAAAGAAGGAAGAGAAGAACCTCAGAAAGAGGGGTAGAGAGAGGATCCACAGCCTTTGCTGTGCACCATGCCACAAATCTATTTCACCTGCAGGCGTATACCGACTTTGTGGAGGGACGCCTGGCTGCCAGAATCACAGTACAGACTTCAGGAGGCAAGTGTCGCTGCTCAATCTCCAAGCATGTAGTGGAGACTGGACAGGTCCGGGTGGAGGACCGTCCCCTGCTGCTGCGACAGAAGGTCCCACTGAAGAGGCAGACGAACCGGGGGACCGACAGACATACTGAGTAGCTTGGGATACCAGTACCTTCTTGCCCAGTCTGGAGTCACAAGGATAATTTGGGCCCGGTCGCGCTTGATGTTCTTCAGTACTCTGGGCAGAAGTGGTATAGGCGGAAAGGCGTACAACAGACCGCAACTCCACTTGCGACGAAAGCGTCTCCGAGCGAGTGCCGCCTTGGAAATTCCAACGCGCAGAACTGATGACATTGCGCGTTCTCTTCTGTGGCGAATAGATCTAACCAAGGCTCTCCCCATTGCAGAAAGAGGCCTTGCGCCACATCCGAGTTCAGACGCCATTCGTGATCCATCATGCACCGCCAGCTGAGTTCGTCTGCCCTGGTGTTCAGAGAACCTGCCAGGTGTTGAACCACCAGGGTCACGCCCTGATGTTCCAGCCATTGCCAGAGGCGCAGAGCCTCCTGGCAGAGGGTCCACAACCCCACCCCGCCCTGTTTGTTGGAGTACCACATGGCCGTTGTGTTGTCCGTGAACACCTGCACTACGCTCCCCCGGACAGAGGGGAGGAAAGCCTTCAGTGCTAGACGAATCGCCCTCAGCTCCAGAAGGTTGATATGGAGCCGGGACTCCGCCGGAGACCAGAGGCCTCTGATCTCCGCCTCTCCCATGTGGGCTCCCCAACCTAGGAGGGACGCGTCCGTCACAACTACGTGCTCCGGTTGGGGTAAGGAGAGGGACCTGCCGCTGACCCAATCGCGGTCCGTGAGCCACCACTGCAGCTCTCTCGCAGTGCCCTCCGAGATCAGGACATGGTCGGACAGGTTACCCTGATGCTGGGCCCACTGAAACTTCAGGTCCCACTGCAGAGCCCACATCTGCCACCGGGCGTGATGCACCAGAAGGATGCAGGAGGCCATCAGCCCCAGAAGCTGCAGCGTCAACCTGACCGAGACCCGGTATAAAGGCTGAAAGTTTGGAATCAGAGCCTGAATATCCCGAACCCGCTGTTCGAGAGGATAAACCCGAAACTGCGCTGAATCGAGAACCGCTCCGATGAAGAGGAGCTTCTGAGAGGGGCACAGGTGTGACTTCAGCACATTGATGGAAAACACCAGCTGGTGCAGGAGGTCTGCCTTTGTCTGGAGGTGGCTGACGACTGTCTGAGGAGAGCCTGCCTTCAACAACCAGTCGTCGAGGTAGGGGAAGACTGAAATACCTAACCTGCGCAGATGAGCTGCGACCACCGCCATCACCTTCGTGAACACCCGTAGGGTGCTGGTAAGGCCGAAGGGGAGCACGGTAAGCTGAAAGTGCTTGTGGCCTACCGTGAACCGCAGGTAGCGCCGGTGGGCCGGCAAGACGGGAATGTGGAAATAAGTTTCCTGCAAGTCCAACGCTACCATCCAGTCTCCTGGGTCCAGGACAGCTAAGACCTGAGCCAGTGTCGGCATCTTAAACTTCTCTTTCCGGAGGAAGCCGTTGACGTTCCGTAGGTCCAAGATGGGGCTTAGGGCCCCTTTGCCCTTCTTGGGTACCAGAAAGTAGTGGGAGTAACAACCACACCCTACTTCAGGCCCAGGAACGCGTTCGATGGCCCCCTTGGCCAAGAGGGCAGTAACTTCCTCTTGCAGAAGTTGCAAGTGGTCCCCCGACACGCGGTGGTATTGTGGTGGCATGGCTGGAGGGGTCGTCTCAAAGGGGAGGTAGTAGCCCCTTCGGATGATCTGCAACACCCACCTGTCCGAAGTGACAGTGCGCCAGTGGAAGTGGTGATGACGAACCCTGCCCCCAACTGGCGTCACATGGGCCTGAAAGCATGGACTAGGAGGCTTTAGAGGCGGATGCTGCGGGGGAAGGTGTGGACTGAATGAATGAAAAACAACTTATAATGCGCAACTAAAACTTGAAGGCATCAAGGCGCCTAACAGACAAAAGTCCTCAAAAAAAGGCAGAGACAAAAACTACAGGTAGGCTTTGGCAAAAAGACGAGTCTTCAAAGCCTTTCTGAAGGCTTGCATAGTAGGCAGGGACTTAATTTCATCCGGTAGGGTGTTCCACCATTTAGGCGCAAGACTCGAGAAAGCTCTGCCCCCCCACTTAGCTCTACGAATGTGGGGCGCTCGTAGCAGAGACTTCTTGGCAGAGCGTAAATTTCTGGAAGGGCTATAAGGGACCAAAAGGTCTCCTATTCCTCCCGGCCTATTTCTCGCCAAGGCTCCATATGTCAGGCAGAGAATTTTAAAAAGAATCCTGTCCTCCATCGGGAGGCAATGGAGGAGTTTCCTAGCAGCGGTGGCTGATGAACGTCTAGGCAGGTCTAAAACAAACCTCGCTGCGGCGTTCTGAACCATTTGTAAACGCTGCAGCAGGCCCTTATTGATCCCTGCATACAGCGCGTTACAGTAGTCCAATCTCGACCCTATGAGGGCTACCACGACTTGCTTTCTCGCTTGCGGGGACAGGTAGTGTTTAATCTTCCTTAGAATGTGGATAACACCCCAGCAGGTGGCAATTGTTCTGTTCACCTGCTGCTGCATGCTAAGCGAGGGGTAGATCAGGACTCCCAAATTCTTAGCCAGGCCCTTAGGTGCTGGACAGGCTCCCAACGAAGTGGGCCACCATTCCGCCGACCATATCTCCTCCTTTCCGCCGAACACCAGAATCTCCGTCTTCTCGCCGTTAAGCCTCAATGAATTGCTGATCATCCATTGGGCGACTGCCTCCATGCATAGTCTAAAATTGGAGGCAGTCAGAGTGACAGACTGGGTGAGAGACACCAGAATCTGCTTGTCGTCGGCATAGGAGACTACCTCCATCCCTAAAGATCTAATAAGCCTGGCCAGTGGGGTTACATAGATGTTGAAGAGGGTCGGACTTAATGCCGACCCCTGAGGAACCCCACAGTGCACAGGAAGGGATGGAGATAGAAACTCTCCCAGCTTGACTCTCTGTTCTCTCCGATCAAGAAAGGAGGTCAGTAGCAGACCCCTCCACCCCTATCTCCCTCAGTCGAGATGTTAATACCGAAGGAGAGAGGGTGTCAAACGCAGCTGGGAGATCCAGGAGGATGAGCAGGGTAGTCTGGCCCCTATCCACTCTAGTGCAGATGTTGTCGAGCACAATGGTGAGGGCAGACCCCGTACTGTGCCCCCTCCTGAAATCATGCTGCGAATAATCAAAAAGATCGGAGTTTTCCAGGAAGGCTGAGAGATGCTGGTTCAGATGTATTTCAAGCATCTTTGCAGGGGCTGGGAGCAGGGAAATGGGGCGGAATTTTTTTAGCACCCCCGGATCCAACGTGGGTTTTTTCAGCAGTGGTTTCACCATTGCCCTCTTCCACTGCGATGAAAAAATACCGTCCCTCATCGCCCTATTCATGATCTCCAAGAGTGGCGGCAGCAGAGTCTCCTTGCACTGCTTTAGGAGCTTGAGGGTGCAGGGGTCTAGCGGGGAGCCCGACCTGATCCTGCTGAGAAGATTCTCCAGGTCTGAAAGAGAAAGGGGAGGAAAGCTACACAGACTACCCTGTAAAGAAACCTCAGCCACCAATAAGGGGGGGGGGAGAAGGAAGGGGGGGGAAATGGATTGACCTCGCCGTTGTCCCCGACCGCCGCCACAGCGGTTTCCACGGCCGCCACCACGTTGGATGTTAGTCTGCGGTGCGTGGCTGGCAGCACGTGTGGGAGCACCTCTTCCTTGGCCACGAAAGGAGCAAAAGGCACCCGTCTGCTGGCTCTGGGCCGAGAGGCCCAAGGACTTGGCCGTATCTCTAGAGTCCATAAAGCGTTCAAGCGCATGGTCTGCCTTGTCGCCGAAAATGCGACAGCCATCGAACGGCATGTCCATAAGAGTGTTCTGGACATCGGCCGAAAAGTTGGCGGACCTCAACCAGGCGTGGCGACTAATTGCCACTGTCGTTGACATCGCTCTGCCCAGTGAGTCGGCGGTATCCAGCCCTCACCGGATAGAAAACCGTGCTGCATCTCGACCCTCCGCAAGGGCTTGGGTGTGTTTAGTCTGGGCCTCCGCCAGACATTTTGGCAGCACGTCCGCGACCATGTCCCACAAAGAGTGGGTGTAGCAGCCCAAGAGGCACCCGGTGTTGACTGACCCTAGTCCCAAACTCAGGGAGGAGAATACTTTCTTACCGTATTGCTCGTATCTCTTGGATTCCCGATCTGGTGGGGCCGTCGGGGAATGCGTTCTGTGAATTGGAGGCCTGGATGACCAGGCTCTTGGGGGTGGGGTGGGTGGACAGGAAGCAAGGGTCGCCCGGAGCCGGGCGGTGGCGTCTGGCCACGTTCCTAGCTACAGGCTGACCTGTAGCGGGCTTGGACCAAGTGCCCAAAAGAACGTCTGCTGCAGTTTTATGAGGCCTTGTAAGAGGCTCAGCCGAGCTTGACTGCGGTTTAAGGACCTCAGTGAGGAGGTTAGTCCTCACGGCCGCGACGGGGAGCTCCAGGCCCAAGGCCTTGGCTGCCCGCGTCAGCACCACACTGTAGGCAGCCCCCTCCTCCATAGCCACGGTGGGAGGGGAGACAAAACCAGTGTCTGGCGAGGTGTCCAACCCACTGGCAGTCCCAAGCTCACCTGTCCAGTCCTGCTGAGACTGACACTCCCGTGCCAGAGGGTCCTCAGACCCCTCCCAATCCCCCGTCTTCACCCATCTCCTAGTATGCAGGTTCAAGGGATGGGGCCGGTTCGTGGAAGTAAAAGTCTCCAAACTACTTCGAGAGCGGCGCCGCTCCGGAACCGAATCGAGGGCTGGATCGGGGACGGCGTCGCCCAGAGGCAGCGCCGGGGGCGACACCATAGGGGCCGGTGCCGGTGAGGTCGTGAGGTCGACCGGCGACGATCCGGATCCAGTGAGGGCCTGCGGCGCCGGGACCGAAGTCGCCAGCGGCGCCGGGGCCGAAGCACCCAACGGCGTCTGAGCCGAAGCACCCGACCCGCCAGGCCTCCCAGCCGGGGCCGCTGGGCCCGAAGGCGCCACGGAACCCGGCGGAGGAGTGAGAGACCTCATGGCCATGAGGTAGCGCTTGATCTCCTCTGGCGTCGCGTCATGCCTAGGTACCGGAAGGTATGGGGCAGGTTGCGACGCCGTCGGAGCCGCGTGGGTGGTGTCACCCGAACCGCCGGTCGTGTCACGCGAGCATCTGGGTGGGTTGGAAGAGCGATGACGCCTTTCCGACCTCTCATGCCTCTTACCTGAGGATCGTGATCCCGAAGACCGATGCCGACTCTCGGAACTACGAGGGCTCCGACCCCGCGACCGGTCCCTCTCGACTCGTAACACAGATCAAAAAGATCAAAGTTTTAGTAAAAAAATTACTAAAAGGGTACTACTTCTCCGGATCGGCGCTTAACTGGCGTGGAAAAAAGAACTGACGTCAGCGTGCGAGAGCGGTGTCTAAGTACTCCGGCGACGTCATCCCGGCGCAAACTACGCCGACGACGGACGCGGAGCCGCAGACGACGCCTACCGACGCGCACGGGTACTGCTACGCAAAAGTTTCCGGATCCAGTCCGACTCCTGGGGATATTCTAAGGTAAGGAATCTAATCCTAACCTGTTTCTTTCAGATATGCCATGTTGTGGCCCTCTAAAGTGTTGTTACGTCACTAATCCAGCAATCCCTTTTTTCTTTCCCTCTATCCATACCAACCTGTAGCGGAAAGTGGTTTGTCTTGCTTCGAAAGTGTTCCACAGTTGAAAAGAAAGCTGGTATAAGATGAAATAAAGAGTTTTAGAGCCCACTGCGAATAAGGGATTGACCAGGTCATGGGTCATAAAGAAAAACCTCTCCTCACCTCTGACGTGCTGTTGGGATATGCGGTCCATCAGGCAGAAGTCTTTTGGAACCTTCCTCGAGAGCACCGAGGACGAGTTGCCATCAGCTCCCCCCAAAGGTCAGGGACGCTGCTGAACATCAGCTAATCTCAACTGACGTTCCAATCCACCAGTTGGTGTATCCTTTCAACACCAACTTAAGTTGGTACGGTGTCAAGTTCTCTACATACTTTTTTTCACATGTGGGCCTGAACAAAGCCAGGGCACTGCTACGGAGGGCATTACGGCTGAAACATGTCGACCCTATGACTACACCCTTCCATGCCAGGTTGAATTCTCCCAGCATGGTATATCCACTTTTTTTTTAACCCTGACCCCCTGGATGTTCTATTAAAATTGAATTTTGACTTACCAGGTAGTTAGTTTTAACATCACCAACACTTCTTCTCTAACTATCCCTCCCCAGCAAGCTCAACTGAAGGTCTTAGTATACCTCTTGTCATCCATATCAAAACATCCCTGAGCGCCTCCCTCTCAGTGAGTGGGTTGTAGCCTGCACTGCAATCAGGTTACAGTGCGCGGAGGTTCCCGATGATGAAGCCTGCCACCCACGGGTGGGTGAGGGAATTCTTCCTTTGAAAGGGAATCCCCCACACTCTTCTCCTCTCTTGTTCTGACCCAGGGAGGCTGTTTCGTGCTGCTAGTTTTCTGTGTAGGGGAGCCGCCCCTTGCTGGTTGTTAAATCTCATCTGGCCTTTTGTGTGTGTATATATCATAAGGAAAAAAGCTAGTCAGCAGCTCTTCTAGTGGAATTCTAGAAAATTGGAGCTGACCAGACAATGCGCAGTAAACCACAAGTTAGTTACTGCGCGATAGAGCAAACATCTATCAGTGACTCAAAAGAAAATGTTACAAGTATTGTTCAGTAGTAATTGGAGTGAAATTTTGCGTGGTTATCAATCTTGGTCTGAAGTGGACAGTCAAAGCCCTGTTAAACTTCTATTGTACTTCAAATTATTGGTGAGCACAAGATTTGGCTATGCATCCCTGGTGTCTGGACCTGCTGCAGTTCTTTTGCACCATTACGGCATCTTCTGCAGCTGAACCCCCTGCAAAACAAATTTATTCAGTAGTATAAGTTCAAAATGTAGAGCTAGGTGCTTCTCACCCTGAATGTGGAAGATTAGGTAGTGTCCCTGGTTCTCCATGTCACTTTTTGGGATCATCCATTCTGTCTTGCTAAGAGGTGTTACCTCCAATTTGCTGTGTGGTGCCAGGAGTACCAGTTGACGATGCTTCCATTTGGTCTAGCAACCGCTTCATAAGCCTTCACTAAATTGCTTGTTGTGGTACCTTTACTCAGGAGGTGAGGAGTCCATATATTTACATTTCTGACAGACTTCGAACCACAGATTCCTCACTTTAGAATATTCCCCAGGCATCGGACTGGATCCAGAATATCTTGAGAAGTTCCTCTGTGTGCCGGTAGGTGCGTCAACCGGCTCTGTGTCACAAGTGAGGCCATTGACGTGCCCAAATAAACGCCATCCTGATGTCAGTTTCTTGCTATCTCCACCAACAGAGTGGATCTGGAGAACTACCTCCATTATTTTTTACCGTTTCAACCTTTCTGTTAACTATTTTGAGGCATTGCTCCTAGTGAGCTATATACAGGTCCTGTGCAAAATGGGGTGTATTATATGGTGTGATCTGATAGACATCTAGCTGCAGATTCCTTATGTGAGAAGTTGGCCTGATATGTAGTGCTCACTATTCTAGTGATCACTGTGTATCATTCTAAACGACCCTTATTGGCGATTGGTTGTAAGTCAACCGTTAGACCAGCTATCCTAGTAGCATGGGCAAGAGCAGTCTTTAGGCTAAACTCTAGAGGGCGTGTTAAGCCAGCTGTTATACCATCACATATAACCATATACTCTAAAAGTGGAATGCGAAATTACTAGCAGGTAAGTACTGCTCTAATAGGCTTTAGGATCGCTAGGACTGGACTACTGAACCTTCAGATTACGAGCAGGAGGCCTAGGGAGATCGGGTGCAGAGTGTGCACTCTCACGCGGGATGCGGGACAAAGTCTATGGATGCTAGATTTCGTAAAGTTAGTGTTATCGGACGAATCCGACTAGGTAGAGCTGAAACGAAAAAGGATTTGGACCTTTGGATAGCTAAGCTATGCTGGAGCACCGAAATGCTCAGGTTACCTAACCCAGGGGCTGCGGATGCATAGGTCTGGAAAGACGTCGGGAATCCTCGTTGCAGTCTATGGAGCCTGAAAGAAGAAGTTGCTGGCAGGCGACTAGTGATGAAGTTCGAAGTGATCCAAGCCTGGATCGAAGATGGAAGACACCTGTAAGCAGAGGGGACCAAGTTCTGAATCACTAGCCAGTGATTAGGTGGGCACCAGGATGGCACCGGACGAAGTCACCTCGACCAGGTGAGGGGGCGACGCTGGGCTCTGCAGTCTCATGGACCAGGAGGCGTTGTCGGTGACCAGGGTGGAGGTGCGAGCTGTCCCACGATGGTATCTACTGTCGACGTCGCTGGACCCAGGATTGGGGCAACAAGTCTTGGCAAATGCAAGCCCACGCGGTGGACTCGAAATGGCGTCTGGAGTGGACCAGGAGGGTCCGGGGTGCTCCTCTGTTGGAGGGGAGCAAGGGCCAGTCTGGAGCAACCAGACCAGCGGTGTTGTCGTCGTGGTGCGTCGTCAAGAGGGCCACAAGCCAGCAGGCAAGTAGCCGGACAACGCGGTGAGCAGCAAAGAGCAGAAGGGCCCCACGCAGATCTCGTGGATGCTGGGGGGCTGGACTTCGGTGCTGGAGCTGCTCAATGTTAGGGCTTCTCACACCCCAAAGCACTCACTCGAGGATCCCTCGACGGTCGTGCTGGATAAGCGTCGTGAAGTTCTGAAGATGGCCGGTCCCTCGAGGTCTCGTCACACCCACGGATCTCAGCTGAGCTGACGATGTAGGTAGAGGTCAGAGTTGCCAGGGAAGCCGGGTCTCGTCGTGCTGGTCGGTCGGATTCCTGAGGAAGGACGTGTGTTCATAGTTGGTGCCCGCAGATGCAGGGTGACTACTCCTTAGTCACAAGGGAGAAATCTTAGGAAGAAGTCTTGAGTTCCTTTCGTAGAAAGTAGTTTCAGGATTCAAAGATGATCTAATTTGGAAGGGTCCCCGCTCCCACCTTTATACTAAAGAAAGGGGCTGGTACGAGACTAGGTCCTGCCCATGGGTGGGACCAGGAAGGAGGTGGTTACACCCCTCTCCCATGCCAGACTTTCCCCAGCTCAGGGGCTGGTGTGCCCCTGGAACTGGTTCAAACTGGCAGATGCACAGTGAGCACCGGGGTGCCACTTGCAGTCACCTTCCTATTCAGCCCTGCCTAGCTAGGATACACAAAACCCTGTCTGGGTCGGTGCTAGCACCGCCCCTGACAGGAAACCCTTTGTCCAAGCTCTCCTCGCTGGAAGGACTCCCAGCTGCAGGGGGTCAGACTTGTGTCTGTGGTGGCAGCATCCATTTTGTGATGCTGAGGCTCGAGTTAACTTTAACCGGGGTTCACAGTTACATACATGTCGTGTCCCTCTAGAAGGGTGGAATGCTAACCCCGTCGCCAGAATTGGCGAGGGGTTAGTATTCCAATTCGTATGACACCTTACTCGACATGTTTTGATAAAGCGATACCAGAGTTGGCATATAACCGCGAGGATTATAATGCACTTAAGAGTATATGGTATGCGTTATCATGGAACAGCTATTAGGACTTGGTTCCGCAAGCTGCAAACGGGCTCAGCTCATGCCAGAGCACCATCTCACATGATTCCAAGCACTCTGCCTTCAGGATTGTCAAGGCCTGCCATAGGAGTGACTGATAGGAATCTATGTGTCCATTTTAGGGTTAGATATAGGTATACTATATCTAAAGCAAAGGGTGATTATACCACTTTGCCCCAGCTGTCGTGCAGCCAGTTGTGTCAGATTTAGGTGGCCAGCCAGGGGTGGCATAATACATGCTGCAGCCCCTGGTAGGCCCTGGGTACACCTATGCCCTGAGTTACAGGGTCTGATAAGGTGGCCCAGTACCAATTAGATATGTACCTAAGGTACATGGAATCCATTTTACAGAGAGAGCAGTAGGCCTGGGGTCCTGATTGGCAGGGACCCAGGCCAACTATGTCAAAAACCAGCTAAAACACAAGGCAAAAAGTTGGGGGCAACCATAGTCAGGAGCTACCTTCCTACACCTTACCTTTGAACTTCCAGGCGTCAGCCATGACCCGAAGTTGTGCTCCAAGTGCCGGGCCATGGTGCCGAAGGCTTTGAGGGAGCGGTCCCTAAAGCTAATCATAGCCCGGTGTATGGTGCCAGGGAGGTCTCTGGTGTAACTCACTCCCATTCTTGGTCGAGAGGAAGGTTCGAGCACCGTTCTGGGGGATCGAAGTCTTTTTCCTCCCGGTCAAAGTCTTCACGGCCCGGTAAGAACAACTAAAAGAAGCACAAGAAGTCAAAGCATGCTTCGACTTCAACTGGTCCGTCACATGACGGAGGAGTCTTGCCATTCGAGTCAGTAGGAGTGGGTGCGGCTCTGGTGCTGTGCCCTCCCGTGGATCTGTTCCTGGATCCACACCAGCGCCGGTCATACCACTCCGACCTTCCATGGGCCCCATCCAACATAGAGACAGACCCTCTGTGTCGCCGGTGGCCTCCCATCCATTGTCATTCCAGACTGCGCCTCCGGACATGGCTGAAACGTCAAGGCATTACCCTGGTGGTTCAACACCTGGCAGGTTCTCTGAACGCCAGGGTGGAAGAACTCAGCTGCCGGTGCTTGATGGATCACGAATGGCGTCTTAACTCTGAGGTAGCGCAAGGTCTCCTGCAGCGACGGAGAGAGCCTTGGTTAGATCTATTCGCCACCGAAGAGAACGCACAATGTCATCAGTTCTGCGTGTTGGAATTTCCAAGGCGGCACTCGCTCGGTGATGCTTTTCGTCGTGAGTGGAGTTGCAGTCTGTTGTACGCCTTTCCGCCTATACCACGTCTACCCAGAGTGCTGAAGATCGGGCGCGACCGGGCACAGTTATTCTTGTGGCCCCGGATTGGGCACGAAGATACTGGTATCCCGAGCTACTCATAATGGCGATCGATTCCCCCGATCTGCCTGCCTCTTTAGGAGGATCTTCTGTCGCAGCAGCAGGGGACGGTCCTTCACCCAAACCTGTCCAGCCTCCATCTCCATGCGTGGAGATTGAGCGGCGACAGTGGACAGCTTTCGATATTCCTCCCGAAGTCTGTGATGGTATTTTGGCTGCCACTAAAATGGTATACGCCTGCAGGTGGAACAAATTTGTTAAGTCTGTGGATCCCCTTTCTGCCCCGCTTTCAGATGTCCTTCTGTTCCTTCTTTCCTTGACCCAGCAGGGCTCTGCTCTGGGCACTATCAAAGGTTATCTTTCTGCCATCTCCGCCTTTCTGCGGCTTCCTGATCAGCCTTCTCTTTTCAAGTCCCCGGTTGTTAACCGTTTCCTGAAAGGCATTACACACACGTTCCCTCCGGTTCCGTTTTTAATGCCTCAGTGGGACTTGAATCTTGTGTTGACTTATTTGATTTGCTCTCCCTTTGAGCCGCTTCACACCTGTCCTTTATGTCTTCTCACCTTAAAGACTGCTTTCCTGGTTGCTATCAACTCTGCCAGAAGAGTGAGTGAGCTCCAAGCTCTTTCTTCCAAACCTCTTTTCCTTTCTGTTCATCCGGACAAGGTGGTTTTAAGGACCCGCCCTTCTTTCTTGCCAAAGGTTGTTACGCCCCTCCACATCTGGCAGACTATCACTTTGCCCACCTTCTTTCCACCTCCACATCCCTCGTGGGAGGAGGAGAGGCTCCACCGTCTGGACCCAAAATGGGCGCTCGCATTCTATCTGCAGCGTTCACAACAGTTCCAGGTGGATGACCAGCTCTTTTTTGGATACGTGGGTACCAAAAAAGGTCGGGCCGTGCACAAGCGGACCATCTCCCAGTGGGTCGTTCTGTGCATCAAAGCATGTTACTACTTGGCTAAGAAGAAGCCTCCTGTGGGGCTGCGTGCCCATTCCAGCAGGGCCACGGTAGCCACTACTGCTTTGGGACGCGGCGTTCTCTTGCAGGACATTTGTCAGGCAGCTACATGGGCCCCGCTGCACACGTTTACCAAGCACTATTGCCTTGACAGTCAAGTCTGGAGCGACGGCTTCTTTGGCCTCTCTGTGCTCCATGATTTTCTCGTGTAATTTTGCTCGCAGACCCACCACCGGGGTTGGTATTGCTGGGGTATCTATTGTAAGGTAAGGAATCTATCACTACAATGTCTCTTTCTGATGCACAAGTTACTACTTGTGTAACGATATAGCTGTAAGAGACAGTTAGTGATAGATTCCCTACCGCCCCACCCATCCTCCCCATTCTGCGCAGTGATTACTAGGGTTAAGTTCATCCCTTTTAGGGCCCTAGTTTTATGCACCAATGGTCAGTATCTTGCATAGCTCTTCGTTCCTGGCGCGGAAAGTCGTGTACAGAACTGACATCAGCGCGCATGGGTGGTGCCTAAGTACTCTCCTTGATGTCATCTCGGTACTTGTAGTGTAGGTTAAACGAAAAATAACCCTCACAGTGTATATTTAAAAATAGTTTTATTTATTACACAACACTCACTAGCACATTGGTATATCTCCTACCTGGAGATCTAAACACAAATACACACAATACCAAGCTGTATGCTAAAAAAGTAAAATGCAACTGCGACCGAAGTCGAGACTTGGACTAGGAGACCAAGAAGAGCCGGGGACACAAGGAGCCACCCAAGCTGAGTACCCCAGAACTCCATGAAGGCTGTGTACACAGTGGAAGCCCAGCCGCGTACTCCATAGAAGTCAACGGGAAAGTCGTGGTTGCATTTTTGAAGAACCCTTCCCAGTGGAACCTGAAGAAACCCTGTGGAAAACAGAATACCTACACCATGGAAGCTTGGTGAATAGGTGCGAAGTGGTGTCGGAAACTGCTGTAGATCAAAATGGAGGACTTCAGTAAAGTTGCCGCTGATTAAGACTGTGCAAGAGTCCAGTGGAATCCAAGGGTTGATTCTTGAAGAGAAGAACCTGCAAGCAGAGGGGATAGAGTCTATGCCACTCGGAGGTGACCAGGAGGCATGGAAGAGCAATGCCCACCTATGGCTGACAGTTCAAAGGAGTTGACAGTGACCCTGTCACTGCAGCCGTGAGGACCAGGCAACGGTAATGAAGACCAGGAGCTATCCTCAAGCTGTCCCACAGTCAAGAACCAGGAGGTCGGTTTCCGGCAGGAGCACCAACCAGCTTTGGGAGATGCAACAGGTTCTGCCCTATCTGGCACTTTGTGCGCTTGATAGTGAGGCCTGTCTTTGGAGGGCCACCAGAACATTCCTGAGGTGGACCAGGTGACCCTCCCAAATGGAGCTAAAGACCGCAATATCATCTAGATAAGCTGCACTGTAGACTTCCAGACCTGTGAGAACGTTGTTCACCAACCTCTGAAATGTGGCAGATGCATTATTAAAACCAAGACATTACAATAAATTGATAATGCTCGCTCTGATGGATACATCCAACTGTGAATTCCTCACCTTTAGAATTACCCCCTGAGCAGCATTCCACGTAAACTTTTCTTCTCCGCTCTCCCATGTCGAATAGGATTTCACAGTGGAATGGCTCCGCACGCGACTGCATAACATCATCAGAGCCATAAAAAGACCTTGTCTGTGTGCTCGCGGCAGTGCCCTTTTTTCCACGTAGTCAACGCGTAACATTTCTTTTCCAGGGCTCTCCATTTCTGGGAGTCTCTATGTTTCAAGTCTTGGGATCTTTGTAGCAGCGACCATGGCTACTCAGAGGAAGTCTGCATTCAAGCCATGCAGGGAGTGTGGGGGTCAGATGTTGATTACTGACCCTCATGAAGACTGTTTGTGGAGTCTTTCATCGGACTACGACGTTGGAGAGTGTTTGTCATGCAGCACATGAACCCCAAAGCATTTTAAAAAACAGGAAGCTAAGTTGTTTATGGCTAAAGCTAAAAACAGAAAAGAGGTTACCGCAAGTTTCATGGTTTTGGCAGGACTTTATCCTTTTGTTCCAAGCAACAGCAGCAGGCAAACCCTCTAAGCAGATTGTATAGGGGAAAGGCAGAGGTTGTCTGTGGGTTTCAGCTCGGCAGCAAGTCTTCTCCCCCTCCAACTGGTATGCAGGGAAGCAGCTCTAGCTCCTCCATCCTAGAGCATGCTTGTCCCGTGGGAGAAAGGGTGTCCCATTTTCTACAGAGCTGAAGATCTATTATTTCAAATCTCTGGGTGTTGAACATTGTAGAGAATAGATAGGCCCTACCCTTCTGGGAGTTTCCCCCCTCCTTTCCCCTGTCAGGGTTTCTGCTCCGAAGAGCACCTCCTGCTTCTCCAGCAGGAAGTTGTGTCTACTTCAAAAAGGTGTGATTGAGGTGGTTCAGAGTTGGAAAGGTGTCCGGGACGTTACTCCCGGTACTTCCTGATTCCCAAAAAAGAAGGGCGCTTGCGGCCGATACTAGATCTCAGGGTCTTGAATTTAGATCTCCAGCAGGCGATATTCAAGATTTTGACTCTGGCTCAGGTTCTTCTGGCAGTGCAGAAAGAAGACTGGATAGTGTTAATTTATTTACAAGATGCATATTATCACATTCCCAACATAGTCGCATCAAGGTATCTTCGTTTTACGGTGGGGTCTTAACACTACCAGTTTGCGGTCCTATGTTCGATATTACTTCTGCACCTCAGGTCTTCGAAAAGGTGGTGATAGTACATCTCAGAAGGTCGGGATTCCTGTTTTCCTCTATCTGGACGACTGGCTGCTAAAAGCAATGTCGCAAGGGATGGTGCTGCATCATTTGCAAGTAACAGCACAACTGTTGTTCAACTTGGTTTTCAATAAATGTACCAAAATCTCACCTGATGCCCTCTCAGCGCAACCTTTCATAGGGGCAGAACTGGACACTACTGAGAGTCGTGCCTTGCCGCCTCTACAGAGGATTCATGACATCCAGGGTATGATTCAATCTTTTCCAAATGGAACGGCTGTTCCAGTCCTGAAGGTCTTGTGCCTGCTCGGTCTGTTCGCTTCCTGAATACTGTTGGTCAGACATGCACACTGGCATATGAGGGCCCTCCAGTGGTGCCTCTGCAGGCAGTGGTTTCAACACAACTGAGATCATAAAGAAGTGGTCAGGATCTCCAGGGACACTGCAGCGGAGCTGTTATGGTGGAGTGTTCCAGGCAAACTTTCACAAGGAAATCCGTTTCAACCTCCTTTTCTGGTGGCCACAGTGATAACGGATGTCTCCACTCTAGGGTGGGGAGTTCACCTGCGAGGATCTGGAGGTAAAAGGCCTTTGGTGTCCAGAGGTAGGATTTCCCATCAATCTTCTGGAATTACAGGCAATACGTTTGGCTCTCAAGGCTTTTCTTACCTCACTTCGCGGTCAGTCGGTTCAGGTCCTGACGGACAACACTGCCGCAATGTGGTACATCAACAAACAGGGAAAAGTAGGGTTGTATTTTTGCAGAGGGGCTCTGACACTACTCTGGTCCAGGGTCAGGACAATTCGATTTGCGTGATCGTGAATCAGCTGGTTGGAGAGCTGAATGTGCATGCGGACAGTCTTAGGCGGCAGTATTCGGACGATCACGAGTGGCGTTTCCATCCAGAGTTGGTCCACCACACTTTCAGGATGTTGGGGTTTCCTCAGTTGGACCTCTTTGCCACTCACGAAAACGCGCACTGCCCATTCTTCTGCAGTCTCCAGTATCCAATGTGGGGAGCATTTGGGGATGCATTTCAATTAGATTGAGGCTCACAATATCTTTAGGTTTTTCCTCACATACCCTTGATTCCTAGAGTTCTGAGGAAGATTCTTCAAGACTGGGCACAAGTCATATTGATTGCCCTAGATTTGCTGCGAAGGGTGTGGTACACAGACCTCCTTTACCTCTCATCGCACCCTCCGCTCCTTCTCCCTCTCAGAGCACACCTTCTCTCGCAGTCTCTATACCCCCACCTCCAGAGCCTGCACCATCATGCCGGGAGATTGAACGGGGCAACATGATTTTCTCTCTTCCACCGAATGTGGGGGATGTTATTTTATCGGGCAAGAGACACTCCACCAAATCTGCCTATTCTGGTAGTTGGGCCAAGTTTGTTAAATGGTGTGGAGAGAGATCGATTGATCCTTTGAAGGCCCATTTGTCTGATATTCTGAGTTTCTCTGTCCATGGCTGAACAAGGTTGTGCCGTAGCTACTGTTAAAGGCTACTTGTCTGCCTTCTCAGCTTTTCTCTGTTCACAGCTCAACCCTCTTTATTTAAATCTCCCATAGATATGACATGCATTAAAGGCCTCAAGAACAGGTTTCCTCCCACTCCTTTTATCATGCCTCAGTGGGATTTAAATTTGGTTCCCACTTTCTTAATGGGTTCTCCATTTGAACCTTTACATAGTTTCCGCTAGGAGGGTGAGTGAGTTGCAAGCTCTTAGCTCCAAGCCTCCATTTCCATCATTACATGCGGATAAGATGGTTCTTAGGACCAGAGCTGTTTTCCTGCCTAAGGTGGTCACTCCTTTCCACCTAGGGCACCCCATCACTTTACCCATTTTCTATCCTCCCCCTCACCCTTCTTCTGAGGAGGAGAGACTTCACTGCCTGGACCCTCAGAGGGCCATCAGCTTCTACCTGGACAGGACTAAGGACTTCAGGTTGGACGACCAACTCTTCATCAGATATGTTGGCAAGATGATGGGCAAGGCTGTCTACAAAAGAACGCTGTCCAGGTGGCTTATCCTCTGTATCAAGGTCAGCTACGTCTTGGCCAAGTAGGAGCCTCCTGAAGGTATTCCAGCTCATTCTATCAGAGCAAAGTCGTCTTCTTCGGCTTTAGCTAGCGGTGCCCCTGTTGTTGAAATCTGCCAGGCGGCAACTTGGGACTCCCTCCACCCCTCTGCAAAGCACTAATGCTTGGACACAAAGGTGAGGAGGGACGGCCATTTTGCACATTCTGTGCTGCAGGATTTTGGTGTATAGGTAGGTAAGTACCCTCTGCCAGGAGCAGGGATGCTTGGGGATTCATTCCAAAAGGTGAGGAATCCACAGGCAGATGTATCCATCAGAAGAACAAGTTACCAACCTTCGGTAATGCTTTTTCTGGCGAATACATTATCTGCCTGTGGATTCTTCACTAACCCACCGCCTCCCCGTTGCTTGCCTGTTTATACCGAAGAATAATTGATATGCATGTTATGTTTTTTTATTGTTGAAATAATGTGATACTTGACATTAAGAAATGTCTACGATTTAGAATTTCCAGTTTTTTCGTGGTGTTTTGTATATTATATCTGAAAGAAACAGGTTAGTATAAGATTCCTTACCTTAGTATATCCCCAGGCGTCAGTCTGGATCCGGAAACTTTTGCGTAGCAGTACCCTTGCGCTTCGGTCTGCGTCCATCGTCGGCGTCGTTGGTGCCGGGATGACTTCGCCTGAGTACTTAGACGCCGCCCTCGCGTGCTGACGTCAGTTCTTTTTTTTTCGCGCCAGCAGCGCAGATTCGGAAAAAGTGGTACTCCTAGTCAATTTTTGACTAACTTTTTCGATCATTTTTGATAATTTTTCGAAATCTTCTCGACTCTGAACGGTGCCGGTAGGGATGCCTGGATTTAAACCCTGTGAAGACTGCGACCGACTGATGTCGGTTACCGACCCTCACTGCCGGTGACTTCACTGTCTCTGCTTCGACCACGACGACAAGGCCTGCCCCGACTGCCGAGCCCTGACGTCGAAAGCTAGGCGGTAGCGGTCCATCAAGCGGCTGGAGCTCCGGCAGTCGGCCCCGTGCCGCGAGAGGTCTCGTCCGGACGGAGGTCGAGGGACCGGTCGCGGGGTCGGAGCCATCCTAGCTCCGTAAGCCACCATCGGTCTTCGGGCTCGAAGTCGTCACGTAAGCACAAGAAGTTGAAGAGACGTCTTCGCTCTTCCGACTCCCCGCGACGCGGCAGGGGTTCGGGTGACACCGCCCACGCTCCTCCGTCGGAGTCGCGGGCGTCGCGGCCTGATTCATACCCTCCGGTCCCTGGGCAGGCCGCAACGCCGGAGGAGATCGAGCGTTTCCTCATGGCCATGAGGTGGCTCTCTCCTCAGACGGAGGAGACACCTTTGGACCCAGCGGACCTGTCTGGGAGCCCCAGCGGGTCGGGTGCTTTGGCCCCAACGCTGGCGGGTGCTTCGACGCCGCCGGCGCCTTCGGGCCCAGCACCGCAGGGCCCCGCTGGATCCGCTTCCGGATATCGGTCGTCGCCGGTTGACCTGACTACCTCACCGGCACCGATCCCTAGGGTGTCCCCTCCGGCGCCCGCGTTCCCAATGCCTCCCTCGATCCGGTTCCGGCATCGGAGCGGCACCGCTCGGCGCCGTAATCGACGCTGATTGGAGATTTTTACTTCAACAAACCGGCCCCATATCAGGAAATGGGTGATGAGGGGTCTGAGGACCCTCTGACACGTGATTGTCAATCCCAGCAGGACTGGACAGGTGAACTTGGGAATGCCAGTGGTCTGGACACTTCGCCGGACACTGGTTTTGTCTCACCTCCTACCGTGGCTACGGAGGAGGGGGCAACCTACAGTGTGGTGTTGACGCGGGCGGCCATGGCCTTGGGCCTTGAGCTCCCCATCGCGGCCGTGAGGACTAACCTCCTCACTGAGGTCCTTAAACCGCAGTCGAGCTTGGCTGCTACAGGTCCGCCTGTAGATAGGAACGTGGCCAGACGCCACCACCCGGCCCCGGGCGACCCTTGTTTCCTGTCCACCCATCCCACCCCCGAGAGCCTGGTCATCCAGGCCTCCAACTCCCAGACCGCAGTCCCGACTACTCTGCCCTATCGGGAATCCAAGAGGTACGAGCAATACGGCAAGAAGGTATTCTCCTCCCTGAGTTTGGGACTGCGGTCTTCCTACACCGCATTCCTCTTGGGCCGCTAAACCTACTCTCTGTGGGACACGGTCACGGGCGTGCTGCCAGAATGCCCGACGGAGGTCAGGGCTAGACTCACCCAAGCCCTTGCGGAGGGTCGAGATGCAGCACGTTTTTCCATCCGGTGTGGGCTGGATACCACCGACTCACTGAGCAGAGCGATGGCAACGACGGTGGTGATTTGTCGCCACGCCTGGTTGAGTTCCGCCAACTTTTCGGCCGATTTCCAGAATACACTCATGGACATGCCGTTTGAGGGCCGTCGCCTTTTTGGCGACAAGGCAGAACATGCGCTTGAGCGCTTTAAGGACTCCAGGGCTTCGGCCAAGTCCTTGGGCCTCTCGGCCCAGCGCCAGCAAACAGGTGCCTTTCGCTCCTCTCGTGGCCACACGTGCTGCCAGCCACGCACCGCAGACTAATTTCCAACGCGGTGGCGGCCGTGGAAACCGCCGTGGCAGCGGTCGGGGACAACGGCGAGGTCAGTCCACACCTTCCCTCGCCAGGGTTCACCATCACCATCACCACTTCCACTGGCGCACTGTCACTTCGGACAGGTGGGTGCTGCAAATCGTCCAAAGGGGCTACTCCCTCCCCTTCGAGTCGAGCCCCCTCCAGCCATGCCACTGCAATACCACCGCGTGTCGGGGATTACTTGCTACTTCTGCAAGAGGAAGTTACGGCCCTCTTGGCCAAGGGGACCATCGAGCGCGTTCCTGGGCCGGAAGTAGGTTGTGGTTGCTACTCCCACTACTTTCTGGTACCCAAGAAGGGCAAAGGGGGCCTACGCCCTATCTTGGATCTACGGAACGTCAACGGCTTCCTCCGGAAGGAGAAGTTCAAAATGCTGATACTAGCTCAGGTCTTAGCTGCCCTGGACCCAGGAGACTGGATGGTAGCGTTAGACTGGCAGGACGCTTATTTCCACATTCCTTTCCTGATGGCCTACTGGCGATACCTGCGGTTCACAAGCACTTTCAGTTTACCGTGCTCCCCTACGGCCTTACCAGCGCCCCACGGGTGTTCATGAAGGTGATGGCGGAGGTCGCAGCTCATCTGCGCAGGTTAGGGGTGTGAGAAGTTGGCCTGATATATAATGTTCACTATTCTAGTGAGCACTTTGTATCACAACCCTTATGGTGATTGGTTGTAAGTCAACCTTATAGACCAGCTATCCTAGTAGCGTGGATACGAGCAGTCTTCGGGCTAAACTCTAGAGGGTGTGTTAAGCCAGCTGTTATACCATCACATATACCCCTTGAACACCAAGTGAAAGGACACCACACAAGTGTTATGAAAATAAATAGTGTATTTATTTAGATCACAACAGCCCTGTACTCTTTATGAGGACAGGGTACTAAGCACACAACAAAACTCTTATGAAAATACTATAAGTTGCACAATTTACACAAATGCCCGAGGGGCACGACAAACCCTATACTATGGAAGTGGAATGCGAAATTACTAGCAGGTAAGTACTGTACTAATAGGCTTTGGAATCGCTAGCAGTACGTTACTGAACCTTCAGATTACTAGTAGGAGGCCTAGGGGACTCGGTTGCAGAGTGTGCACTCTCACGCGGGATGCGGGACAAAGGCTATGGTAGCTAGATTTCACAAAGTTAGTGTTCGGGCGAACCCGATAAGGTAGATCGAAAACGACAGTGGATCCTGACCCTTGGATAGTGAGCTATGCTGGGGCACCGAAATGCCGAGTTTACCTAGCCCAGGGGCTGCAGCTGCATATGTCTCAAAAGACGTCGGGAATCCTCGTAGCCGAACCAGGAGCCTGAAGAAAGAAGTTGCTGGCAGGCGACCAGTGAAGATAGTTCGAGTTGATCCAAGCCTGGATCGAAGATGGATGACACCTGAAAGCAGAGGGGACCAAGTTCGTGACTACTAGCCAGTAGTCAGGTGGCACCAGGAAGGCACCGGATGGTAGTCACCTCGACTAGGTGAGTGGGCGACGCTGGGCTCTGCAGATCACACGGACCAGGCGGCGTTGTCGGCGACCAGGATGGAGGAGCGAGCTGTCCCACGATGGATGATGCTGTCGACGTTGCTGGACCCAGGATTGGGGCAACAAGTCTTGGCAAATTCAAGCCCACGCGGTGGACTCAAAATGGCGTCTGGAGTGGACCAGGAGGGTCCGGGTGCTCCTCTTTTGGAAGGGAGCAAGGGCCAGTCTGGAGCAACCAGACCAGCAGCAGTGATGTCGTCGGGCGTCGTTAAGAAGGCCACAAGCCAGCGGGCTAGTAGCCAAACAACGCGGTGAGCAGCAAAAAGCAGAAGGGCCCCACGCAGATCGTGGAGATGCTGGGAGGCTGGACTTCGGTGCTGGAGCTGCTCAGGGTCGGGGCTTCTCGGACCCCAAAGCACTCACCAGAGGATCCCTCGGCGGTCGTGCTGGATAAGGGCTGTGCAGTTCTGATGATGGCCGGTCCCTCGAGGTCTCGTCGCACCTACGGTTCTCAGCTTAGCTGTAGAGGTAGGTAGAGGTCAGAGGTGCCAGGGAAGCCGGGTCTCGTCGTGCTGGTCGGTCGGATTCCTGAGGAAGGACGTGCAGCAAACCGCAGAGTTCTTAGATGGTGCCTGCGGATGCAGGGTGACTACTCCTTAGTCACAAGGGAGAAATCTTGAGAAGAGTCTTGAAGTCCTTTCGTAGAAAGTCGTTTCTTGATTCAAAGATGATCTAATTTGGAAGGGTCCCCGCTCCTGTCTTTATCCTAAAGAAAGGGGTGGGTACGCGACTAGGTCCTGCCCTAGGGGTGGGACCAGGAAGGGGGTGGTTACACCCCTCTCCCATGCCGGACTTTCCCCAGGCCAGGGGCTGGTGTGCCCCTGGAACTGGTTCTAGCCGGCAGATGCGTAGTGAGCACCGGGGTGCCACTCAGCAGTCACCTTCCTGTAAAGCCCTGCCTACCCAGGATACACAAAACCCTGTCTGGGATGGTGCTAGCACCGCCCCTGACAGGAAACCCTTTGCCAAGCTCTCCTCGCTGGAAGGACTACCAGCAGCAGGAGGTCAGACTCGTGTCTGTGGTGGCAGCATCCATTTTGTGGAGCTGAGGCTTCGTTTAACTTTAACCGGGGTTCACAGTTACATACATGTCTTGTCCCTCTAGAAGAGTGGAATGCTAACCCCGTCGCCAGAATTGGCGAGGGGTTAGTATTCCAATTCGTATGACACCTTACTCGACATGTTTTGATAAAGCAATACCAAAGATAGCATTTAACCGCGAGGATTATAATGCACTTAAGAGTATATGGTATGCGTTATCAGGGAACAGCTATTAGGACTTGGTTCCGCAAGCTGCAAACGGGCTCAGCTCATGCCAGATCACCATCTCACACGATTCCAAGCACTCTGCCTTCAGGATTGTCAAGGCCTGCCATAGGAGTGACTGATAGGAATCTGTGTGTCCAATTTTAGGGTTAGATATAGGTATACTATATCTAAAGCAAAGGGTGAGTACACCACCTTGCCCCAGCTGTCGTGCAGCCAGTTGTGTCAGATTTAGATGGCCATCCAGGGGTGGCATAATACATGCTTCAGCCCCTGGTAGGCCCTGGGTACACCTATGCCCTGAGTTACAGGGTCTGATAAGGTGGCCCAGTTCCAATTGGATAATGCACCTAAGGTACACATGTCAATTTAGTGAGAGAACAGCTAGGCTGTGGGTCTGATTGGCAGGCCCACAGCCAGAGAAAGTTATAAACCAGTGAAACAAAAGCAAAAAAATCTGGGTGATCATAGGATTGCAGACCCTACTCTCCTACAAGGGGTTTCAGTCAACCCCGTACCTCGACAACTGGTTGTTGAAGGCGGGCTCGCCCCAGACAGTCGTCAGCCACCTCCAGACGACGGCAGACCTCCTGCACCAGCTGGGGTTCTCCATCAATGTGCCAAAGTCACACCTGTGCCCCTCCCAGAAGCTCCTCTTCATCGGAGCGGTTCTCGACTCGGCTCAATTTCGGGATTTTCCTCCCCAACAGCGGGTTCGGGATATTCATTCTCTGATTCCCATCTTTCAGCCTTTATCCCGAGTCTCGGTCAGGTTAACGCTGCGGCTTCTGGGGCTGATGGCCTCCTGCATCCTTCTGGTGCATCACGCCCAATGGCGGATGCGGGCTCTGCAGTGGGACCTGAAGTTTCAGTGGGCCCAGCATCAGGGCAACCTGTCCGACCATGTCCTGATCTCGGAGGGCACTGCGAGACAGCTGCAGTGGTGGCTCACGGACAGGGATTGGGTCAGCGGCAGATCCCTCTCCCTTCCCCAGCCGTAGCACATAGTTGTGACGGACGCTTCCCTCCAGGGCTGGGGTGGCCACATGGGAGAGTCGGAGATCAGAGGCCTCTGGTCTCCGGCGGAGTCCCGGCTCGAAATCAACCTTTTGGAGCTGCAGGCGATTCGTCTAGCACTGAAGGCATTCCTCCCCTCTGTACGGGGGAGTGTAGTACAGGTGTTCACCGACAACACCACCGCCATGTGGTACTCCAACAAACAGGGCGGGGTGGGGTCGTGGACCCTCTGCCAGGAGGCTCTGCGCCTCTGGCAGTGGCTTGAACATCAGGGCGTGACCCTGGTGGTTCACCACCTGGCAGGTTCTCTGAACGCCAGGGCGGACAAACTCAGCGGTGCATGATGGATAACGAATGCAGTTTAAACTCGGACATGGAGCAAGGTATCTTTCTGCAGTGGGGAGAGCCTTGGTTAGATCTATTCGCCACCGAAGAGAATGCGCAATGTCATCAGTTCTGTGCTTTGGAATTTCCAAGGCGGCACTCGCTCGGAGACGCTTTTCGTCGCGAGTGGAGTTGCAGTCTGTTGTACGCATTTCCGCCTATACCACTTCTGCCCAGAGTGCTGAAGAAGATCAAACGCCACCGGGCCCAAGTCATCCTTGTGGCTCCGGACTGGGCCCGAAGGTACTGGTATCCCGAGCTACTCAGTATGTCAGTCGATCCCCCGGTTCGTCTGCCTCTTCAGGAGGACCTCCTGTCGCAGCAGCAGGGGACGGTCATCCACCCGAACCTGTCCAGTCTCCACCTCCATGCTTGGAGATTGAGCGGCGGCAATTGAGGCCATTTGACTTGCCTCCTGAAGTCTGTAATGTAATTCTGGCAGCCAGGCATCCCTCCACAAAGTCGGTATACGCCTGCAGGTGGAACAGATTTGTGGCATGGTGCACAGCAAAGGCTGTGGATCCTCTCTCTGCCCCTCTTTCTGAGGTTCTTCTCTTCCTTTTTTCTCTTGCCCAGCAGGTCTCTGCGCTGGGCACTATCAAGGGCTACCTTTCTGCCCTTTCAGCCTTTCTAAGGCTGCCTGATCAACCGTCTTTGTTCAAGTCCCCCATTGTCACTCTGTTTCTGAAAGGCATTACACACGTTTCCCCCTGTTCCATTTGTGATGCCTCAGTGGGACTTGAACCTTGTTCTTACCTATCTGCTTTGCGCTCCCTTTGAGCCGCTTCACAACTGTCCTCTCCGCCTTCTTACTCTGAAGACTGCTTTCCTGGTTACCATCACCTTTGCCAGGAGAGTGAGTGAGCTCCAGGCCCTTTCATCCAAACCTCTTTTCCTTTCTGTCCATCCAGACAAGGTTGTGTTGCGGACTAGACCCTCTTTCCTGCCCAAGGTTGTCACGACCTTCCACATCGGGCAGTCAATCACCTTGCCCACCTTCTTTCCGCCACCGCATCCCTCAAAAGAGGAAGAGCGGCTCCACCGTCTGGACCCAAAACGTGCGCTTTCATTCTATCTAGATCGCACACGCCAGTTCCGGGTGGATGACCAACTCTTTGTTGGTTATGAGGGCGCTAAGAAGGAACGGGCAGTGCACAAGCAGACCATCTCTCGGTGGGTCGTCTTGTGTATCTAGGCTTGTTACTCCTTGGCGAAGAAGGAGCCTCCTGTTGGGCTGAGGGCCCATTCCATTAGAGCCATGGCGGCTAGCACTGCCCTGGGCCGGGGAGTCCCTTTGCAGGACATCTGTCAGGCAGCTACGTGGGCCTCGCTGCACACGTTCGCAAGACACTACTGCCTGGACAGCCAGGTCCGGAGGGATGGCTTCTTTGGCCGTTCTGTCCTCCAGGACTTTCTGGTGTGATTATTAGTTTGCAGACCTTCCACCGGGGTTGGTATTGCTGGGGTATCTATTCTAAGGTAAGGAATCTAATACTAACCTGTTTCTTTCAGATGAACAAGTTACTTGCCTTCGGTAACAATATATCTGTAAGAAACAGTAGTTAGTATTAGATTCCTTACCGCCCCACCCATCCTCCCCGTTCTGCGAACCGATATCTAGGGTTAAGGTCTTCCCCTTTCAGGGCCCTAGTTTCAATGGCACCAGTGTTGGTTTTTTACATGGCTCTGCGTTTCTGGCACGGAAAAGCTTTGTATAAGAACTGACGTCAGCGCGCGAGGATGGCGTCTAAGTACTCCGGCGACGTCATGCCGATGACGGACGCGGACCCGCAGACGACGCCTACCGCTGCGCAAGGGTACTGCTAAGCAAATGTTTCCGGATCCAGACTGACGCCTGGGGATAACCTAAGGTAAGGAATCTAATACGAACTACTTTTTCTTACAGATATATCGTTACCGAAGGTAAGTAACATGTTCGCATAGTTGTGAAAATGTTGTTGGTTCGACTCGAAGGCACGAGAAAAATGGGTGGAGCTGACGTCAGCACGCGGGCGAGGTCTTCTTATGGCTCCTATGGCAATACAGTTACTTGTGGAGCTGTTCCATTGTGATGTCCTCATCAACATGGAAGAGCTGTGAAGAAAAGTTTTTGTGGAATGCTGCGCATCGGGGTAATTCATAAGGTAAGAAATGCACAGGCAGCTACTGTATCAACCAAAAAAAGAGTTACCAAAGGTAACTAACTTGTTCCTACAGGTTGACAGTGCTGTTTTTGGCGTGGCTTCCTCAGAGATTTAGATTTGCCAGTAGGCAGCAGTCAGGTCAAATGTACGGAATACTTTGCCAGGGTATCAATCTGCTTATCTGCTCTGGAAATTGGATGAGCATCAGTCCTAGTGACTGCATTGAGACCTCATCTCTCCTACCATCTTGGGTGTGAGGTTTTGGTACAGGGACTACAGGACTAGTCAAAGAGCTATCCGAAGAGACAATGACCCCCAACTCCATCATCTGTCTCTGACATGTTCAGGCTGTCTGTATATTTTACTCTTGACAAGCAGATTGTCACCTATGTTCACTTCATGGGTACACCAGGTGGTTTCACTTGGAGTCAGAGAGAACAGTTTTAGGAGGAACGGATTGAGGTCTTGCATACAATCAGCTTGCTGCTGGTCAGTGAGGCTGCCTGCCAAGGCTACTCCATCAGCTGACCCATCAACAGGGTATTGAGAGAGGAGATCAAGGAGAAGACCACTCTCTTCCTCCTGTCACTCATCAGTGGCCATGAGCAAGCTCATGTCAGCCCTGTCAGTAAAATGTTTTAGGCGGTTCACATGAAGAACTCTGTGAGGACTTCTAGGAGAGCCTAGTGTAGGAGGGTGGATACCTGACTATGGTTACCCCCAACTTTTTGCCTGGTGTTTTGCTGGTTTTCCGACTTAGTTGACCTGGGACCCTGCTATTCAGGGCCCCAGGCCTACTGCTCTCTCTGTAAAATGGATTCCATGTACCTTAGGTGCATTTACCAATTGGTACTGGGCCACCTTATCAGTCCCTGTACCCAGGGCATAGGTGTGCCCAGGGCCTACCAGGGGCTGAAGCATGTATTATGCCACCCCTGGCTGGCCATCTAAATCTGACACAACTGGCTGCACGACAGCTGGGGCAAGGTGGTGTAATCACCCTTTGCTTTAGATATAGTATACCTATATCTAATCCTAAAATGGACACATGTATTCCTATCAGTCACTCCTATGGCAGGCCTTAACAATCCTGAAGGCAGAGTGCTTGGAATTATGTGAGATGGTGCCCTGGCATGAGCTGAGCCCGTCTGCAGCTTGCAGAACCAAGTCCTAATAGCTGTTCTATGATAACGCGTACCATATACTCTTAAGTGCCTTATAATCCTCGAGGTTATTTGCCAACTTTGGTATCGCTTTATCAAAACATGTCGAGTAAGGTGTCATACGAATTGGAATACTAACCCCTCGCCAATTCTGGCGACGGGGTTAGCATTCCACCCTTCTAGAGGGACACGACATGTATGTAACTGTGAACCCCGGTTAAAGCTAACTCGAGCCTCAGCATCACAAAATGGATGCTGCCACCACAGACACAAGTCTGACCTCCTGCTGCTGGGAGTCCTTCCAGCGAGAAAAGCTTGAACAAAGGGTTTCCTGTCAGGGGCGGTGCTAGCACCATCCCAGACAGGGTTTTGTGTATCCTAGGTAGGCAGGGCTGAATAGGAAGGTGACTGCAAGTGGCACCCCGGTGCTCACTGTGCATCTGCCAGTTTGAACCAGTTCCAGGGGCACACCAGCCCCTGAGCTGGGGAAAGTCCGGGATGGGAGAGGGGTGTAACCACCCCCCTTCCTGGTCCCACCCATGGGTAGGACCTAGTCCCGTACCAGCCCCTTTCTTTAGATTAAAGGTGGGAGTGGGGACCCTTCCAAATGAGATCATCTTTGAATCCTGAAACTACTTTCTACGAAAGGAACTCAAGACTTCTTCTTAAGATTTCTCCCTTGTGACTAAGGAGTAATCACCCTGCAGCAGCAGGCACCACCTAAGTATCTTGCGGTTTGCTGAAACGTCCTTCCTCCGGAACCAGACTGCCCAGCTCGACGAGACCCGGACTCCCTGCCCTCTCTGACCTCAACCTGCCTCTACAGCACAGCTGAGAACCGTAGGTGCGACGAGACCAGAGGACCCGGCGATCATCAGAACCAGCACGACACTGAACCAGCACCACCACCGAGGGACCCTCGAGTGGGTGCACTGGGGTAAGAGAAGCCCCAACCCCAAGCAGCACGAGCACCGAAGTCCAGCCCCCTTCATCCACCAGATCTGCGTGGGGCCCTTTTTGCTCCTGGGTTGCTGCTACGTTGTCCGGTCACTTGCCCGTTGGCTAGTGACCCTCCAGACGACGTCCTAAGTTTGTTTTTCCGCTGGTCTAGCTCCTCTAGACTGGCCCTAGTCTCCTCCTGAAGGGGACCTTCCTCGGACCCTCCTGGTCCACCCAAGACGCCATTTTGTGTCGCCACGTGGGCTTGCCGTAGCTAAGGCTTGTTGCCTCCTTCACCGGATCCAGCATCGCCAGCAGCAGACATCCGACGTGGGACAGCTCGCAGACCTCCAGCCTGGTCGACATCAGCGCCCCTGGTCCGTGCAGCAGCAGAATCCAGTGTCACATCTTCGCCTGGCTGAGTGACCTTGTCCGGTGCCATCCTGGTGCCCACCTAATCACTGGCTAGTGATTCAGAACTTGGTCCCCTCTGCTTACAGGTACTCTTCTTCAGCTGATCCAGTCCTTGGATCAGCCCGGAACATCTTCACTGGTCGCCTGCCAGCAACTTCCACTTCAGGCTCCTTGTTCGTCAACGAGATTTCCCGACGACACTTGAACCCTATGCAGCCGCAGCCCCTGGGTTAGGTAAACCGAGTACCACGGTGCTCCAGCGTAGACCAACTCTCTAAGTGACTAGATCCACTTTCGTTTTTGACCTACCTAGTCGGGTTCGCCCGAGATCACTAACTTTTGCATTTACTAGTATCCATAGACTTTGTCCCGCATTACGCGTGAGAGTTCCCACTCTGCACACGGTGTTCCTAGACCTCCTGCTTCTAATCTAAGGGTTCAGCATTGTAGGCCTAGCGATTCCAAAGTCTCTGAGAGTAGTACTTACCTGCTAGTAATTTCGCATTCCACTTTTGTAGTATATTGTTTTCCGTGCCCCTCGGGCATTTGCGTAAATTGTGCGACTTTCAGTATTTCTTTAAGAGCTTTGTATTGTGCTTAGTGCCCTGTCCTCATAAAGAGTCCAGGGTTGTTGTGTTATAAATAAATATCCTTTTATTTTCATAAAAACTTGTGTGGTGTCCTTTCACTTGGTGTTCAAGGGGTATATGTGATGGTTTAACAGCTGGCTTAACATGCCCTCTACAGTTTAGCCTAAAGACTGCTCTTGTCCATGCTACTAGGATAGCTGGTCAAGAAGGGTGACTTACAACCAATCATCAATAAGGGTCGTTTGGACTGATACATAGTGATCACTAGAATAGTGAGCACTGCATATCAGGCCAATTTCTCACATTGGTGAGCAGCGGGTGGGATTTGAGCTTGCTGTTGTTTTACCACACGTATCCTAAGAATATCATTGGAAAGATCACATAAGTACCAAGGTACATATAACTTAGCTTAGAATACTCTGAGTTGTACTGAACCAGCTGTTGTAGTTCAACAGGGCCTAGCACACCCTGACTACAACTCTTAGCAAGGGATCAGTAGGCAAACAAATAGTGTAGGTAAGTGCACCACTTACACCTCACTAGAAAAGCATGTCAGACAAAGGAGGGAACTCGGAGGCCCCCCTTGTGTCAGTTGACCCTCCACAGGTCGTCTCAAGATATGCAGCTCTTAGCTTCCAGGAGATGAGACAAGTGTGTACCTCCAGGAAGCTAAAACAGGGTTCTAACCCTACAATCCCATTCCTGATTGGTCTCTTAGAGACATGTAGGAAAGTAGGGTCTGCAATCCTATGATCACCCCAGATTTTTGCTTTTTGCTTCACAGGTTTACGACTTCTCTGGCTGTGGGCCTGCTAATCAGACCCACAGCCTTGCTGTTCTCTCACTAAATTGACACGTGTACCTTAGGTGCAGTTACCGATTGGTACTGGGCCACCTTATCAGACCCTGTAACTCAGGGCATAGGTATACCCAGGGCGTACCAGGGGCTGCAGCATGTATTATGCCACCCCTGGCTGGCCATCTAAATCTGACACAACTGGCTGCACGACAGCTGGGGCAAGGTGGTGTAAGCACCCTTTGCTTTAGATATAATATACCTATATCTAACCCTAAAATGGACACACAGATTCCTATCAGTCACTCCTATGGCAGGCCTTGACAATCCTGAAGGCAGAGTGCTTGGAATCGTGGCGAGATGGTGCTCTGGCATGAGCTGAGCCCGTTTGCAGCTTGCAGAACCAAGTCCTAATATCAGTTCCATGATAACGCATACCATATACTCTTAAGTGCATTATAATCCTCGCGGTTATATGCCAACTCTGGTATCGCTTTATCAAAACATGTCGAGTAAGGTGTCATACGAATTGGAATACTAACCCCTCGCCAATTCTGGCGACGGGGTTAGCATTCCACCCTTCTAGAGGGACACAACATGTATGTAACTGTGAACCCCGGTTAAAGTTAACTCGAGCCTCAGCATCACAAAATGGATGCTGCCACCACAGACACAAGTCTGACCTACTGCTGCTGGGAGTCCTTCCAGCGAGGGAGGCTTGGACAAAGGGTTTCCTGTCAGGGGCGGTGCTAGCACCATCCCAAACAGGGTTTTGTGTATCCTGGGTAGGCAGGGCTTTAGAGGAAGGTGACTGCAAGTGGCACCCCGGTGCTCACTATGCATCTGCCGGCTAGAACCAGTTCCAGGGGCACACCAGCCCCTGAGCTGGGGAAAGTCCGGCATGGGAGAGGGGTGTAACCACCCCCCTTCCTGGTCCCACCCATGGGCAGGACCTAGTCCCGTACCAGCCCCTTTCTTTAGTATAAAGATAGGATCGGGCCCCCTTCCAAATTAGATCATCTTTGAATCCTGAAACTACTTTCTACGAAAGGAACTCTCGACTTCTTCTCAAGATTTCTCCCTTGTGACTAAGGAGTAGTCACCCTGCACCCGCAGGCACCATCTAAGAACACTGCGGTTTGCTGCACGTCCTTCCTCCAGAATCCGACCGACCAGCACGACGAGACCCGGCTTCCCTGGCACCTCTGACCTCTACCTACATCTTCAGCTCAGCTGAGATCCGTGGGTGTGACGAGACCTCGAGGGACCGGCCATCTTCAGAACTGCATGACGCTTATCCAGCACGACCGCCGAGGGATCCTCGAGTGAGTGCTTTGGGGTTTGAGAAGCCCTGACCCTGAGCAGCTCCAGCATCGAAGTCCAGCCCCCCAGCATCCACCCGATCTGCGTGGTGCCCTTCTGCTCTTTGCTGCTCACCGCGTTGTCCGGCTACTTGCCTGCTGGCTTGTGGCCCTCTTGACGACGCTCCACAACGACAACACCGCTGGTCTGGTTGCTCCAGACAGGCATTTGCTCCCCTCCAACAGAGGAGCACCCCGGACCCTCCTGGTCCACTCCAGACGCCATTTTAAGTCCACTGCGTGGGCTTGCATTTGCCAAGACTTGTTGCCCCAATCCTGGGTCCAGCGACGTCGACAGCAGATACCATCGTGGGTCAGCTCGCACCTCCATCCTGGTCGCCGACAACGCCTCCTGGTCCGTGAGACTGCAGAGCCCAGCGTCGCCCACTCACCTGGTCGAGGTGACTCCATCCGGTGCCATCCTGGTGCCCATCTAATCACTGGCTAGTGATTCAGAACTTGGTCCCCTCTGCTTACAGGTGTCTTCCATCTTCGATCCAGGCTTGGATCACTCCGAATCTCTTCACTGGTCGCCTGCCAGCAACTTCTTCTTTCAGGCTCCATAGACTGCAACGAGGATTCCCGACGTCTTTCCAGACCTATGCATCCGCAGCCCCTGGGCTAGGTAAACGCATTTCGGTGCTCCAGCATAGCTTTGCTATCCAAGGGTCCAGATCCTTTTTCGTTTCAGCTCTACCTAGTCGGATTCGTCCGATATCACTAACTTTACGAAATCTAGCATCCATAGACTTTGTCCCGCACCCCGCGTGAGAGTGCACACTCTGCACCCGATCTCCCTAGGCCTCCTGCTAGTAATCTGAAGGTTCAGTAGTCAAGTCCTAGCGATCCCAAAGCCTATTAGAGTAGTACTTACCTGCTAGTAATTTCGCATTCCACTTTTGTAGTATATGGTTTTTCGTGCCCCTCGGGCATTTGTGTAAATTGTGCAACTTTGCGTATTTTCCTAAGAGCTTTGTATTGTGCTTAGCGCCCTGTCCTCATAAAGAGTCCAGGGCTGTTGTGTTCTAAATAAATATACTTTTATTTTCATAACAACTTGTGTGGTGTCCTTTCACTTGGTGTTCAAGGGGTATATGTGATGGTATAACAGCTGGCTTAACACGCCCTCTAGAGTCTAGCCTAAAGACTGCTCTTGTCCATGCTACTAGGATAGCTGGTCTACGGTTGACTTACAACCAATCATCAATAAGGGTCGTTTGGACTGATACATAGTGATCACTAGAATAGTGAGCACTGCATATCAGGCCAACTTCTCACACTTATAATGCCAGGAGGGCTTCTAGCACAGGCCCTCCTAATCCAGATGGGACCATGCCCCCCTTAGAGGGAACCCTTGGGGACCCTGACCTCCAACTCAATGGAACAGTTAGTGAAGGAGAGGAGGAGGAACAGGAGTTGTCAGGGGATGAGGCAGACAAGGGTCAGGTAGAAGTCCGTAGACTCACCAGGACCAACTTAAGCAGGCATGAGAATGGATTTGGGGACCCCCAGGCCCACTCTCAGGCAGGCTTAACATTGGGAATGGACGAGTTAGGTCTCTATCCAGAGGCTCTAACAGATCCATTCGAACCAATGGCTCTCAGACCTCTTCTCACAGAGGGATGACATCCCCTCAGAGAAGAGAGCATGAAGCTAAGAAGAGGGAAGTCAATCTGAGGATTGAAAGGGAAGAACTTGCCCTGGCCAAAGAGAGACTTGCCTTTGCTAGAGAGCAGAAATTGAGTGGGGTAGACCCCACTGGTGGCAGCATTTTACCTAGAGAAAAGGACAGGAGTTTTAGACACTAGACACCTGAGTAAGATAGTGCCCCCCTTTAAACAAGGGGATGATATCCACAAATGGATAACTGCTTTGGAGAGGGCCTGCACTGTTCAGTGCGTCCCCCAGAGTCAGTGGGCAGCTGTCTTGTGGCTCTCCTTTGAAGGCAAAGGTAGAGATAAGCTCCTCACTAGAGCTGAGGATGCTAACAATTACCAAGTCCTGAAAAACACACTGATTGATGGGTTTGGCCTAACCACTGAGCAGTACAGGTTGCTGTTCAGGGATACCCAGAAAACTCAGTCTCAGGATTGGTCTGACTTTGTGGATTGTGCCACTAAGGCTTTTGAAGGCTGGCTACTGGGAAGTAACGTTACTGATTTCAAAGGATTGTACATGGTCAGGCCTAAGAACCAGGGTGGTGACCAAAAGAAGGAATCAACCAAGCCACAAGGGTGGGAATAAATCTTCTGATCAAACCCCAGGGCCCCAAAAATCTCCTGAAAAGGGTGGGTCCCAAAATCCTTCCAATTCCCAAAAGAAACCTTATTGTCATACCTGCAAACAGGTAGGCCATTACAAAACTGACAGCAGTTGCCCAAAGGCCAACAACAATAAGGAGAACATACCCCCATATAAAACTTCCGAGCCTCCTGTTACTACTAGTAGTTATCCCCCAGGTGGTGGGAGTGCCCCCAAGAATCTGGGTGCATTTTCTTTGGGAGTTCCTGGGGACTCTGGCCTAACCAGGTCCCCTGACTTAGATACTCTTGTCTGTGAGACTGGCATGGGGTTTGCCAACTTCACGGCTTGTCCCAACACTTTGGGCAAGTACAGACAGGAGCCCCTCACCAATGGTTCAAAAGTTGAGGCCTACAGAGACACAGGGGCTAGCATCACCATGGTGACTGAGAGCCTAGTCCCCTCAAGGCAACTTATACCTGGAGCCACATACCAGGTAATGAACATTGATGTAGTGCAGAGAGATCATCCCATAGCAGTGGTAAATCTCAGCTGGGGAGGTGTCACTGGCCACAAGAGAGTGGCAGTGTCACCAAACTTGCCTGTAGATTGCCTACTGGGGAATGATTTAGAGATCTCAGCCTGGGCTGAGGTAGAGCAAGACACCCATTTTAAAATGGTAAACCTCCATGGTAAGGTTAGTGGGGCAGTGATAGCCACAGCCCCAGCCCAAGATGTCCTCCCTCAACAGATCAGGAGGGCTGTGCCAGTCACAGCCCTATCCCAGAAAGATGCCTTTCCTGAACAGGTTGGCAAGGCTGTGATGGTCACAGCCCATACCCAAACCGAGTCCCTTCCTGAAAAGGTTGGTGGAGTTGTGATGGCCACAGCTCAAACTCAGACAGATAATAGTGTTGTGAAGCCTGAAACTATGGATCACTCCACTCAGACAGAGATCATTGAGGAGGAAGTGAAATCTCCCTCCCACCTGACTTTAGGAAAGGATCAGCCTCCTCAGGGAACTGCTCTGACCCCTTGTGAAGAAACTGCCCCAGAGGTAGTCAGGCCTAGCCTGGCAGAGCCTCTGATGTCAGTGGACCCTTCCAAGGTGGGACCCAGTCTGGAGCAGGTAACCTGCC
Organism: Lissotriton vulgaris; assembly: GCF_964263255.1. NCBI lineage: Eukaryota > Metazoa > Chordata > Amphibia > Caudata > Salamandridae > Lissotriton > Lissotriton vulgaris. The sequence goes on along the minus strand of NC_141687.1, from coordinate 955,606,339 downwards.
CCTCTCTACCCTGCCTCAGTCATCCCAGGGCTGTAGAGGTCAGGGAGGCCAGTGGTGGACCCCAAAGGGCCCCCTGTCCAAAAGAACTCCCCAATCAGCAGATTAAGGGCACTGAAGCTAGTAATCCTAGCCCAGTGAAAATAAAACAAATTCCTGAGGGATCCCCCTTAAAATTAGCTAGGGACCTCCCACAGATGGACACTGTTGGGCACAGCCAAACCTGGGGCCTAAAAACCCCAAACCTGACCTGTCCCTCCAGTAAGCCAAACAGAGGGACTCAGCCTCCAGCTTTATGTAGCCAGAGGTTGACCCTGAGAGCTCACAACAACTCAGTCCTGGAAAGAAAGGTACATATGGTGGATAGTGATTGGAGGAAGTTGAGCCCAACAGTAGTGGAGTCTCACTTCAGTACTCCATTCCCACACCAGCCTTTCACTTTGCCAAAACACACCACAGGTAGAGATTCCCTATGGTGGAGACCCTCAGACACCCTTAGGGTGAGGGATTGCTTAGTGGACCATGAGATGGGGGGTAACCATGCCAGTGCATGTACCACCTCATATGGCCACTCAGGCAATATAGGGTTACCTGACCAAGGATAGCCTTATCTCCTTTCGTTTGGGGGGCGGTTATGTAGGAGGATGGATACCTGACTATGGTTACCCCCAACTTTTTGCCTGGTGTTTTGCTGGTTTTCCGACTTAGTTGACCTGGGACCCTGCTATTCAGGGCCCCAGGCCTACTGCTCTCTCTGTAAAATGGATTCCATGTACCTTAGGTGCATTTACCAATTGGTACTGGGCCGACTTATCAGTCCCTGTACCCAGGGCATAGGTGTACCCAGGGCCTACCAGGGGCTGAAGCATGTATTATGCCACCCCTGGCTGGCCATCTAAATCTGACACAACTGGCTGCACGACAGCTGGGGCAAGGTGGTGTTGTGGTAAAATCTAATTACCTATACTTAATTTATACGGTAAAGTCAATACGAATAACTCAGATAAATAAGAGGCAAAATCCGTGATATTGAGGTTTACTCAAAAGGGTTTTATTCCTTAAAAAGGAATTGGGTATTTGGCTCGAGCCAAGGTGGCATACCATTCCATCACCACCCAGGTTCGGGAAGGGGCTGACAGACAACATTTTATTGACAGTTATTCATATATATAGTCAATGCATTTACAGTAAAAACATATGCAGAAGGCGTAACAGCTGAGAAGAGAGATAAAATGCTCATACGTAGCAGGAAAAAGGCGTTGCAATAGGCGTGCATGAAGGCGTGTACGAGAAACGTCATTTACCATGAGGTCACAAGTAGGTGGATCCATAAGAGAATCCTACAGTGTCAGCAGAATTTACATGGCAGAAATGCGCGCGCAGCAGCATGACGTGCGACTGACGTGTAACTGGAGGGTGAAGGGGACTTGACATTTAGCTCTACAAGTGCAGACATAAGTCTGGGATGTCAGACCAACCTAATCCCAAATCGTATCTGATATCTTATGTTTAAGGAACTGTAGTATCTGGAAGGGAAAGGTCTCTCGAACGGAGGCTATTCTATACTGGTTGTGAATGCGTGTATAAGCGTCTTGTGTCTACGCGTCTACGTGTCTGCATGAGAGGTGAGGGGGCATGGGCCTACCATGGCAACGGAGTCTATGAATTACTTGCACGGAGACAGAATAACCGGGCCCATTGCTCCTGCACCTGGGAGGATGTTTACTTGAACGACGAGACAGGAATGTATTTTCGAGGAGTGGAACAGATAATTCGAAGGTTGAATACAGTCTTGGCAGGCAGTAGGCTGAGCCAAGCGCCGTGAGCCGCGCAAGAAGTAAGGCAGGGGTCACTGGTACAGAGGGAGCCTGGGCCGAGGCCCTCAGAGTCAGGAGGCAGGAAAAAGAGGCTCGATGGTAGAATCAGGGCCTACTTCGCCAAAGCTGAAAAACGTGTATAGTATACCACAAAAAGACATTGGCATAGCATATATAGAGACTGTATATTCAATCCGTTCATGGCGGATCTGAAAGAGGACATGTTAAAGATGGACGCAAATGTATTTGCGTCTTCATAGCTGGCACAGGAGGGAAATTACATGCACTTCAAGCTAGTACATGGAGACGGTGGGGTACACGTTAGGGAACATTTCTTGACCAAAAATCTATATTTCCTCATTCCCTCCTTGTTCCCTACGGACCCTTCATGATATATCGATCCTCATGAATCGATCAATCTGTTCACGTAACATCATTTGTTCTTCTTTCTTCTTTTCGCGTTTTGAATGAGAATTTGAATGCGGAATGCATGATGTGGCACACAGGCCGCAAATCGCCGGTCCACATTGTAGACACAGGCAGCAACTGAATACTATGAGAAGGGCAATGCCTAGGAAGGATAGGATCTTCCATCCCCAAGCTGTCAACGTTGTCCAAAACCAACCGGACCAAGTCCAGGTGCCTGGATTCTGGTGTATCAAACGTTTTCTGGAATGAAAACACAGCAACTTGACCCGATGACCTTACAAGCTCCACCCCTATCTGCCAAGATGACGTCAATAACAAGACGATTCTGAAGAACAACAACCCGCATGGCGGACTGCTCCTCCGTTAGGTTACCTAGAGCTGAAGTAGTCTCATTCACTACTGCTTCGAGGGTTCTGGTTAGTCTGCGTATCAGTTTACTATTAAAAACAGCACCTAGATAGGGGAAGAAACCTTTATTGAAATCTGTATATTGCTCCCATGCCGTTTCAGTGTAATCGACAAGCGGGAGATCTCTTCGGAGTCGATGGTTTACTAGATTGGTATTTCTATGATAATCAGGAGGGGCTAGGAAAACAGGTGGCAAAAGGAATGCAATGTAACAGGTACCATCCCAGTCTAGAGGTAAGCGTATATATGCGGTATGGCCGCAAACAAAATAGGAATGACGTGAAGCTCTAAATGTAGATTTGCCTTGGTCACTGAATTCGACCACAGTAGTGCATTTGCTATGACCTAGATGTACTGAACCATTTTTCCGGACACATAATTCGCCTGTGACTGGTAATACTGACATAGCTGGTAAGACTGGTGCAGCTTCAGATTCAATAGTTAGAATCATGAAATTAACGGTGTAATTCCCTAACCCATACACTTCATTTTCTAAATCGGTTCCTGTCCCAACGGGAAGTCCCTCCTTGTCCGGGTAGCAGGCTTTAAGCAAGACTAAGTTCAGGTTTCCCCAAACCCAGCTTCCTTCATATACAGCGATATCAGGATCTAGGGAATTAATCAATTTAAACCATGCGCCACATGAACCATTGTGAGTGAAAGGGTACGGAAAGAGGGGCAGAACTCCCTTGTATTTCTGGTAGGGAGGGAGTCGGCCACATATCCAACAATTGGTAGCGTTATTAGTCTGATGGGAGTGATGTAACATACTAATGAAAGTGTTGTTGCGCAGCGCAAGTCTATAAGACAATTCATGGGGGGGTAATTCACTAAAAGAATGTTCAGCAGTGACGTTATAAGCAGATTGTGCATGCCTGAAAATAGGGTAGTAGATGTGCAGCAAGATACTAGCAGCAATAATCAGAAGGCTTAAGAAAAACATAATTAATAGCGTCACTATACAGTGACTACGAAGTGATTTACAATATGCACGCTTCTTTTGTTGTCTTTGTCTATCTCTCTCTCTATCTCGATCTAGGGGATACATGTCAGAAACTAATTTAACCGATTCACCTAGGGGAGGACTTAAACAATTAAACTGTCTGACTTGCTAGATCGTAATTTCAGTCTATATTCTTCAGAGGCAGTTTTCTCAACCAAAGGGAGTTTTGAATCAGTTTGTGTAGGAGGGCAGGGCTTAGAGTCCAAGTCCGAAGGAAGTCCGTGAAATTTCTTGACGTGGCTGGAATGCAGCCACCCTTTCCTGCCCTCTACTTTTATCGCTGTCCTGGTTGTTAGCAGAACCAATTTCGGGGTTTGCCAGCGGGGCTCCAACGGACTTCTCCGATCGAAGTTGCGCACGAAGACAAAGTCCCCCGGGACCACCTCGTGGGGCTTCACCTCGGTGTTGTCGGGAAAGGCTGCAGCTACCTGTGAACGACAAGATTGTAGTGCAGACATCAAGGAGGCAAGGTAATCTGTCAGCATAATACAGTCAACATCTGTAATTTTACGTGGAATAGGCGTCCCCCACATATTCGGTGGCCTGCCAAAGACCACTTCATACGGGGATAGCCCAGTTCGAGAATGGGCCACCATCCTCATATAGAAGAGGGCAACCGGCAACGCAACTATCCAGTCCACACCCTTTTCTCTACAGATCTTGGAAAGTCGGATTTTTAGAGTCTGATTATGGCGCTCCACGAGACCTGCTGCCTCGGGATGCCGGACACAGTGGAACTTCCACTGATAGCCTAACAGGAGTGTAATGTGTTTCACAAGCTCGGATGAGAATGGCTGACCGTTATCTGAGTACACGATACGGGGCAAACCATACCGTGGGAAGAATTCACGAACCAGCTGCTTAGCAGTGGTCGGAGCAGTATAATCTGGGACTGGGTATGCTTCTGTCCATCGGGAAAGAGCACATACGACTACGAGGACATATTTGAATCCTCGACATCGTTCCATCTGGATATAATCCATCTGGAGGACTTCAAAAGGATGTTCGGGAGGCTGAAATCCACCTTTCTCTACGGGAATGCTTTTACCTGGATTAAACTGACCACAAATCATGCAAGTACGCACTTTCTGCTTGGCTGCTGCTCGTAAGTTATTGTTGAACCATATGTGTTGAATGCTGTCGAGCATTGCTTTCTCTCCTAGGTGTGCAGGACTATGTATCGTGTTAATGATAACCTGAACCATAGAGTCGGGGAGAAACCATGTAGATTTTCCCTTCGTCATCCATCCCTGGTCTGTTTGGATCCCTCCTAATTCAGTCCACTTCTTAATTTCATCTGACGTGGCATGTGTTTGTATGTCAATTACATCACGTGCGGGATCCCTGACTGACATACAGTGTGTCGGTACTACTATTCGTGTCTGGTTAGTTACATGAGTTCGGTTTTGAGCAGTTTGTTTTGCTGTTCGGTCTGCCAGGTCGTTACCCTGGGAGATGGTATCGGTAACTTTTGTATGTGCCTTACATTTCATGATAGAGATTTCAGTGGGTAGATGTATTGCATCTAACAGAGCTTGAATGAGGGGACCGTGTTGGATGTTGGCACCGTGAGAAGTTAAGTAACCTCTCTCTCGCCAGAGGACTCCAAAGTCATGAACGACCCCGAATGCATAACGTGAATCAGTATATATATTGACTTTCTTATTCTTGGCTTGAATACATGCTTGTGTCAGAGCGATGAGCTCTGCTGCTTGAGCTGACAAGGTGTCGATACAATTGGTTTCAATAACTTCGGTGTCTGTCGTGACAGCATAAGCTGCCACTAATTCTCCTGTACTTGTTCTCATACATGAACCGTCCACATAAAGTGTCAGGTCTGGATCTGATAATGGAACATCTGTCAAGTCTTGTCTGGGTTTTGTTGTAATAGTAATGACTTCAATACAATCATGTGCCAATGGATCTACTCCATTGAGTGGTAATAACGTGGCAGGATTTAATGTGCTGCAGCGTCTGATTTCTATGTGTGGTTGAAACAATGTCAGTTCGTAACCTGTTAGTCTTGCTATGGTCAGGTGTTGAGTCTGTGTTCGATTTAAAAGGACTTCCACGGAATGTGGAACCTGTACTGTCAATGGATGTCCTAATACAATGGAATCACTCTGTCTAATTGCTAAAGCTGTCGCTGCAACTGATTTCAAACACGCCGGGAGGGCCTGGGCTACTGGATCTAATGTGCTAGAAAAGTAAGCACACGGTTTGTGTGAACCTGCTTGTTCCTGAGTGAGGACTGACAAGGCAGTGCCTTCACGTTCTGTGACGAAAAGTGTAAAAGGTTTACTATAACATGGTGTTGCTAAAACAGGTGCTTGACATAGGGCTTTCTTCAAGTCTTCAAAAGCTTGTGTATGTTCCTGAGTCCAAGGGAGGACAGTCGAAGTCGCTGCCTCCTGTGTTGTCAACTGAATAAGTGGTTTTGCTAGAAATGCATATTGGGGAATCCATTGTCTGCAGTATGAAGTGAGGCCTATGAAAGCCCGCACCTCCTTTTGTGTTCTGGGTGGTGACATGTTTACAATTAACTGAATGCGATCAGGAGTGAGCTGTCTCCCCACTTTGGACAGCAAGTGACTCAGGTACACAACTTGCTGAACACAGAATTGTAGCTTCGAAGGGGACACCTTGTGCCCCTTGTCAGCCAGGAAGTTCAAGACAGTCAGTGAGGCATGTTCACATTCGGGTTCGCTTCGAGCGGTGATCAGCAGATCATCGACATATTGAAGCAGGGCAGTGTTAACTGGCATGTGAATACTGTCGAGTTGTTTTTTCAATGCTTGACTATAAATGCTGGGGCTTTCTGTGAATCCTTGAGGTGCGCGTGCAAATTTGAATGATCGTCCATTTAAACTGAAGCCGAACAAGTATTGGCTTTCCGGATCGATCGGGACACTGAAGAAGGCGTTCTTGAGGTCAATTACGGTGAAGAACGTCGCTTCTGAATCAATAGCTGTCAGTAATGAAGAGATATCTGGGACCACAGGATACTGTGGTACAATACATTTATTCAATTCGCGCAGATCAATAACTAATCGATAAACAGGAGGTACATTTGGGTCGGTACGTTTAAGAACTGGAATAATAGGAGAATTACATACATTGGAGTCAGTTTCCACAACCACTCCTTGTGCAATGAGCTCGTCAATGATTCTCAGTAAAGCCACTACAGCATCCGGAGGTAACTTGTATTGTCGAATACGTGGTAATATCACTCCTGCTTTGAGTGTGACTCGATATGGTGTAATGTGCATACAACCTACATCAGTGGGGCCTTGCGCCCACAAGTGTGCAGGGACATCCCGTAACCTGCGATCCATGTCTCTCAATACATAATGGCCCTTGAAATCTCGCAAAAACAATCGTACTCCTTCCGGAGAACAGCATATAATGGCTCCTAGAGCTTTCAATGTCTTTATGCCTAGCAAGTTTTCTGGGCATGATTTCGTGAGCAATAAATCTGTAGTCCGTGTCAAAGGACCAACTGCAAGAGGAAGAGGTTGTGATACCTCATTAATAATGGGTTTTCCTGAAAATCCAAGGGACACGTTCTGTGAGCCTGAGAGGGGTGCCCCTGGTACTTCATTGTGACTTATCGTGGTTCTGCTTGCCCCTGTATCAATGAGAAACTTTCTGTCCTTTCCCAATACTTGACTGTGTACATAAGGACCCCTTTGGTCTACAGGAACCTCAATGAGAGGCAAGCAGAATTCCCTCTCTAGGCTGTTTCATGTGTATCGTTGATAATCGGGATAATCATTTTGTGCATACTGGTACATCTGTTGTGTCGTGTTTTGTGTTGCAGTGATAGGCTGTTGTTGTGGTATCGCTACGGTCTGTGATGAAGCTGGCATGGGCGGAATATGTTGTATATTCTGGGGTACTTGTTGTTGAACCTGATCTGGTCTGGGTGGACGCGGCCTCTCCTTGGTCTTACCCGTGGCGATATTATGTTTCAGAACTGCACAATCATTTATATAATGACCTGGCTGCTTACAATAGTTACATGTTCCCTTAACGGGAGCCGTTGCATTACTGGGCTGGGTCGCACCCTTTTTGTGACCGTCGGCAGGAACCGACTGAGCAACTAACATTTTCATTTTCGTATCTTTCATACGTCTATGTTCGTGTTCTTGTTCTTCTCTAAGCCTATTTTGATGGTACTGTAACATTTGTGAAGGAGTATTAGCTTGCCAAGTGCTTTCTACTTTCAGTACTCTGTTCTTAACCTGGGGCAGGGAATTCTCGACTAATTTCGTTACAAAAAGATGTGGATATGACTCGCTACTTGCTTTCAGACCGCTATTAATACCAAAACATTTCTCAAATCGGGTATAGAAATCACTAGTGTCTTCATCTGGTTTCTGTTTGCAGGCTGAGATTGCACCCCAATCTTCCTTTTTCGTACTCAATAAACGTGGCAATACTTGAACTAACAACCCTGGTAACGCCTTGACTTTATCTCCAAGCCCTAGGCCTGGAACTCGAGTATTTTCTTCACCTTCTAATGCAGTCCAATCGATCTTTGTATCTCCCACCTCCCACTCTTTTTCTTTTAGCTTCTCGTATATACCTTGAGGCAATAATACTTTCAATATTTTCATGAGGTCTGGAAAAGTGTAATCACCCATTAATAACATATCCTTTATTTCACGGTGAAAACCTGCGGGATCTTTGTCATGACTAGGTACTAATTTCTTCATCTCCAATAATTCCATTTTAGTTATGGGTGTGTACACAAACACGCGCCTAAGTGTATTGTCTGCGTTCTGTACTGGGTGCACTTCTCGCAGCGGATTCTGTCTGTCCATGTAATACATTTTTCTTTCCATCACATGTGTTGAGTTGATCTGTGGGCATAAGAAGGTACTATACTTGTGACGATGTTCTAGAATTACTTTAATTAGATCAGTACCTAGACCACTCCATCTGTTCATGAGCAGTTCTATTAATATATCAGGAAGGGGGCCTGGATCGGAATGTTGGCTTCTATACAATAAGAGCAGGTGTTGTATCATATATATACCAGCTAAACGCTGTTCACTCGGTGTCAGGTTCAAAAACGTATGTGCTAATGCATCATCACCATATTTCTCAGAATTGTCAGCCCATTGCACGGCTGACCTAGCTAGTTCTTGTTCGTCCATAGAATCGAGTACATGGTACCCCATTCGTTCTTGCAGTACTTTATCAGTGGCCTGGAATAAGTGTTCGGGGGTTCTCGGATTACACATGGCTTCCTGAAAAATCCTTTTACTTTCTGGACGTACTGGGCGCATTGAGTTATTGAATGGTCTTCCTTTACCTACATAAGCTATCATTTCTCTAGCTGGTAACTGTGTGTGCTCTGGTGTCTCTTCTTGTTCGTTCTCCTCCTCTGAGGATTCAATTTTGTCTGAATCTACTTCCGGTAGTGGCTGTCTTTTCTCATGCATTTTATTTATTGCAGTTCTGATTCTTCGGTACATATTTTCTATACAGGCCTGTTTGTCATGATTCCCATCTGCTATATTCTGGCCCCACCTGTGGAGTGCTTTTACATCATCCGGGTTCATACCCGGCCTATCCACTTCTCTTATGAAACAGTTTATCAGAAACCGTAATATCTTGGCTTGAGTATCTACTTTCTGGTAGGCCATGGCCTCCTTAATACTTTCGGGCCCTACTCCTGTCTGGACAAACCGATATATTCGATCTAGATGATCCATCATTCCAGGTAGTGTTAATAAGAAGTTCGTGACTCTCCGCAATCGTACTGATGCGAGCAACATTCTTTCATCATTCTTTTTACCAGGTACTGGATCATATCTACAGTCTGCAAGACGATCTCCATAGATGGTAATATCGCCTGTTCTAGGTGTACGTTGTTGTGCTTGTTCTCTAAAAGTCATCCGATGGGCGGGTGGCGGGGTCTGGAAACCTACCGCTCCTCCGGACCCGCCACCTGAGGCGCCGGCTCCGAAGGGATTAGTCGGGGCCATATCAAGGGGTGCAGGTCCAGGAAGAGGTGGAAGGAGGATTGGAAGACCAGGAGGAACAGCGGGAGGAGGAGTAGCTTGTCGGGGAGGTAGTGCCTGACCATCTTGGCCGCCAGGCGGAGGTGTGCGTGGCGGTACGGTATTAACATATGCAGGAGCTACATCGTCTAGATAGGAAGAAAGGAAAACGTCCTTTGCTGTTTTCGGGTGCTTTTTAGTCGGGAGCAGTGGGGGTGGTAGGTTTTTCGGGACCTCCGCAGTGGCTTTAGGCAAACCCTCAGTCAAGAGGGGATACATGCCATTCATGAGTGTGTTTCGCTGTCTGTCTACTTGTTCTAATTTTACTCGGATACCTTCCTCAACTAATGCGTTTTCTCGGGTCTTTTCAGGCTCCTCCTTATTTTTCTCTTCTAGTCTGTGGGCTTTTTCTGTGCGTCTATGCGATTCTTTACGCCATAGTTCAATGGCATCTTTCTGTGACTGTCTGGCTTTCTTTTTCCATAATGCTTCCTCGACTCTCATGATACAATCTGCATCCCATGTCCCAGCAGCGGGCCATCTCTGATTCTCTGATAGGTCTTTAGTGTAGTCCACCCATAAGTCGAGAAATAAAACGGCGTCTAGGCCATGCTTGTGGTACATAAAGTACCCTGGAGTGTCCCTAGGTGGAATGGGGACGGCTTCTTCTAGTACTCCTTTTCTAGTTTTTATTTGTCTTAATTTGGAGAATAACGGCATCCTGAAATCTAGCTACTTGGTCCTTACTCAAATATGAACACACTGAACACAATAATCACAGTAAAGAAGATCGAACATTCACTCATACCACGACATTTGAATGACACATTAAAACATTTCACAACGAACAACGATTATAACAAAACCTACTAACGGCGTGAAACTAGATATACTGCTAAACAGTACAGATACACTGCTAAACAGTGCAGACCAGGTCTGTGTACCCAAACCTGTCTTGACCGGCACAAACTAATGCGCACGTCTAGATGCGTCCCTAGCAACGGTACTCACCGGGAAACACGGAAACAGAAGGCCTCGGAAACCCTGGACTGGACTGGACTCGGACTGGATTCGGACTCGACTCGTGATGCAGATACTTCGGAATTTTCGGAACCTGGTGGGCCTCCGTATACCTCGGATCTTGCTCTCTCAGCTAGGCTCTGGTCGGGATCCTCCGCACTCCTCACCGCCTCGTCTGGGTGTCGATCGCAGCCTCAGTCACCTCCGTTGGCCTGAGGGAGATACAGGAAATCCTGCGGGTACGCGTAGTTGTCCGTCCGGCTGTGGCAGGGGGCCAGGCCTGCAACGCACCGCCGGCGCGTGAGA